>NC_137553.1:12098451-12698451 GCF_963082525.1 Nesoenas mayeri | reverse complement strand
GGCCAGACAAGTCTTAACAGTCTGTCCACAACCATCCTGGATATGGGCCCTTAGCAAGAAACAAACCTTCCATGACAGCATGTCTGGTCAGCAGATGGGTGCCTCGATCTCCTGCAGAAAGGGATCTCTAAGCATTATTATCCACTGCTTCCTCCTGGTGCCAATGCATAATTCATGCCCAGCTGGCTCTGAAGCCTCCCTTACAGAGTCTGTTCCTCTGCATTAGCTTTTACAGGACTGTACTGATCCTATAAATTCAGATCTAAGGGCAGAGAAGGAGCCTTTCTCCTGCTCCAGAAGTTACAAATCTCCAACCTCCCTCATTTTGGCTATCTCCATCCACCACTGGTTTAAGTGTAGCTTCTTGCTGTGCCTTCTTCCTTGCACTATGTGGCTCAGACTTCGGTCTTTGCAAGGTCTCTGCGCAGACCGAGTTGATCTGTTTGCCTTCCCTAATGCTACAACAGCCTGCTTACTTCCTTACACAGCTCCTTTACCTGGCAACTCTGCTCTTTGACCAGAGCACACCTCCCAAAAGCAAAACCACCACTACCTTCTACTTCAGGCAATTCCTGCAGCCCCAGACCTCAACAGCAACATTCTTCCTCTAAAGCTCCATCTGGAACAAGGCTTTTAATTTACCAGGGGTGTTGTTTCCAACCAGTGCTGGGGACAGAGCCCTGTAGCACGTTACCACCATTGCTGTATGGCCCCACACTGTCTGGAGCTCCCTGGTGTGCTGACTGCCCTGCTAACTGCTTCTGTTTTCTGACCTCTGAGAGCTGTATTTCTGCTTACCAGCTAAACAAGCATCACCCACAGCAGCTGAACAGCAGATTACTCCCTAGACAGTGGACTGGTTTAGACTTCCATGTTTTAGAGTGTACACAATATGAAGATAAGGAGCCAGTCTATCACTACTTCCTTATTGGCCATTAGCATCTTAGGAATCCCTTCTTCATGAATTAACATTTTGAATGGCTTCTCTGAAAAATTAAAGCAATATTTGCTCTGTTGGTTAGACTGCTTTCCCGAGGAAACAAAGCTTGTATGATTTCATTGTGTTCCTCCCTCCAAAGAATTTTCAGGTTCTTAGATGATATTAAATACATTTCAGAGAAAAAGAAGTCTCAAAGACAGTTATATTTGTAAAAATTTTGTGAAAACTGGCAGCTTGGTAGAGAGATATCCACATCAGTGTTCCCAACAAGGAGAATGCAGGCAATGAAAAAACAGCTATTTGAAGGCTCTCACTTGGTCAGTCAACATGAACAAACTTGATAAGCAGCAAATGCATAACTCCCAAATGGCACAACACAGGGGACATAAGTAAATCTGAAGTAATGCATCACATACAGGGCTGCACCAGTCTTCCTAGGGAAACCCAGGCACACTGGCCGTGGATGCAGATATGGTAGCAGGCTGCAGAAATTAGACTGTAGGGAAGACTAAGTCCCCAAGTAATCTTTCTTTATATGTGAGAGCAGGACAGGATGGGAGTAAGCAGAATGCACGGTACCTGGAATACAAATCCCAAGTTGGAAGGGTGTGGAGGACTACAGTGGGTCCGTGGATTCCCTGACAGAGGGCATGGGAATAGAAATTAGCCTTGAAGATATTAAGGCCTACCCGTGAGAAAGATGGGAGTCAAGGAATATCCAGAGATACTAAGGTGTACCCATGAGAGAGAAGGGAGTAAAAGAGTAACATTGATGATAGCAAAATTAGCCAATGAGATGTTACTACTGCAACTTGTAACCAACAGCAAAAAGACACTTGAGCTGGTAAAGACTATATAAAAAGGCATTTGTGGCAATAAAGGGAGACTGCTGTTTGCACAGAAGAACTTGGTCTATGTCATTTGACCATCTCAACCGTGACAGAAGGGACCCACAAGAATAATCAAATCCAACTCCTGTCCCTGCATATGACAACTCCACAGTTCACACCATGTGTCTGAGGGTGTTGTCCAGTCTCTTCTTGAATACTGTCAGGCTTGTGGCCATGACTACCTCCCTGGGGAGTTTGTTCCAGTGCTCCACCACCCTCTGGGTAAAGAACGTTTTCCTAATGTCCAACCTAATCCTCCCCTGGCTCATCTTCCTGCCATTCCCTGGGTTCTGTCATTGGTCACTAAAGAGAAGAGTTCAGCACCTACCCTTCCTCCTCCCCTTGTGAGGAAGCTGTAGACCATGATGAGGTTTCCGCTCAGTCTTCTCTTCTCCAGGCTGAACAAGCCAAGTGACTTTAGCCGCTCCTCATATGGCTTCCTCTCCAAACCCTTCACCAATTTTGTAGCCCTCTTCTGGACACTCTCCAGTAGCTTAATAGCTTTTTTATACTGTGGCGCCCAGAACTGCACACAGTACTCCAGGTGAAGCCGCACCAGTGCAGACTAGAACAGGACAATCACCTCCCTCGACCAGCTGGCAATGCTGTGCTTGATGCACCCTGGGACATGGTTGGCCCTCTTGGCTGCCAGAGCACACTGTCGGCTCATGTTCAATTTGCCGTCGACCAGAATCCCCAGATCCTTCTCTGCGGAGCTGGGTATTTGCATGTCTGTTAGGCAAAAAAACCTGTTCCTATCCTCAGGATGCAAAAAAAAAAATAAATATATATATATAAGGACTGATCTACTTGAGACATTACATGTTTTTGAAACTCAACAAGTGTTCACAAGTGTTCATTATCAAATGTTCAGATACAAGTTTCTAACTGGCATATCATACTTGGGAGGGGAAGAAATCACCTGGCTACCTGGAAGATCAGGACACTGATGACATACCCAGACTCTGTAAAGCTTAAGTTCTAAGTTAAGTTCTAAGTTCTTATGTTGCTTTGACACTTGGGTTTGACAGACACCAATAATACCAACACATACATCTATATGGAGCTCTTAAGAAAAAGGGGCCATACTTCAGAACATTTCACACAGACTACAGAGTAGTATGGAGAATTCTGGGCTTGGCCTTATGAAATTTAAAGACATGAGGTCCTACAGATGATTAATCCTTTCAGTCACCAATATAGTGGGTTTATTTGAAAAGAGAGCACTTTCAGTTTATATTTACTTCTGCCTTGCAAATAAAGTGTTGTTTTAACATTTAGAAAATATTGGTTAGGCTAAATTATATCTATTGCTCTATGTTTACCTGCAAAGCAAGGGAAAACTCTTAGAGATGTTTATTATATTGTAGTTGAAGTGATACAGGGAATTGACAATTAACTAATTAACACTTAAAAAACTAACACTTGACACCTAAAGAACTAACCCTACCCCACATCACTAAAGACACTTAGAGAGCTAACCCTTTTGCCTAGCCTTGCTTAACTCTGTGTAACGTATTGTACAAAAAACAGGACTTCACTGATGCCTTACAAAAATAATAATCCTTGGGTGCATCCTTGGTGCATCCTTGGGTGAACTAGATTACAGAAACTTGGGTACAGGACAGGAGATACGCCAGTTTTAACCAATTCAGCAGTCTGAGACCTAACTAACTCATCACACTGAACCAAAGGTGACCGTGTACAGAGAAAGAGGACCTGGGTTCATGATCGCTGCACAGCTGCAACCAGGAGGAGCCGGAGGTGGAGACTATGGAAATGGTCTCCTACAACTCATTGTAATAAGAACCGCCTTCTTGGGGACAGGTTATGAATATGTATAGGCGTTCCTAAAACTTTCATGAATATGTAACACTTTACTGCATTTAACCAAGCTCACAGCTACTGTAATTTTTCACACATATTAGGTGAAATGATTCCCTGTGTATCCGGCGTCGTAAATAAATACATACCTTCTTTATAATCTCAAGAGTTGTAAGGTCATTCCGTGCCTCAGAAGGCAATGTATTATCAACTTGACAGGCCTTACAAGGAAATAGCAATAAGCAAATGGAATGCAAAGCTGCAGAATTCACACCAAAGTTTAAAAACTGAAGCTCTGTTGAAAACATTTGTAGACAAGAAATAAAGTTAGTATTCCAAAATAAATTCAAATACTTGTGAGGAAAACCAAGAAAATTAGCAGTTATGCTCAAACAGTTTGTATATCAGCTTTTTATTTCTTCTCAGTAAAGGGACAGGCAAGGAAGGAGGGGTGGGGGGCTAGCCATCTGAGCAAAAACAATGGACTGATTGCACAGAGTTGTCTTTGAAAGATAGCAATGAACAGTTTGAGAGCTTATGGGTGAAAATTAGAGGCCAAGCCAACAAAGGAAACCTCGTGGTTGCTGTCTACTATAGGCTGCCCGATCAAGGAGAGGATGTTGACAAAGCGTTACTTCAACTACATGGAGCATCATGCTAGTAGGCTCTGATTCTTCTGGGGGACTTCAACCACACTGACACCTGCTGGAAAAGCAGAGCGGTAAACTGTATGCAGTCCAGAAGACTCTTGGAGTGCATTAAAAATAACTTTTTAATCCAGGTGACAGACTGCTCAACCAGAGGAGAAGCATTACTGGACCTGTTGCTCACCAACACAGATGAGCTGATTAGAGAGATCAAGATTGGCAGCAGCTTGGGCTGCAGTGAATATAACCTGGTGGAATTCTCGGTCTCGAGGGATATGGGCCAGAAGAAGAATAGAGTCAATACCCTGAGTTTTAGGAGAGCAAACTTTCAGGTGTGTTGAGGGTTTTGATTGCAGGGTGACAATAAAACCCTGGCAGATGGATTATTAACCTCCTCTCCCCCCCCCACTTCCCCCTTCAGCCCCTCCCTCTCCCCCCTTCCCACTAAGGACAGGTGATCAGGAGGGAAAGAAGGACAGAGACAAGAGAGTTGGGAAAATTAACAATGTTTTACTAATGCTACTAATAAGAATAGAGAAAATAATACAAAATATACAAAACCAACCTTGAAAGTCCCAGCAACTGCAGAGCCAGCACCCGAAGTCCTGGATTGGACTCTGCAGCCAACCAGAGTTGGATTCAGTCTCTCACTAGACCTTAGTTCGCAGAGGCGACTAGCAAGGTCCTCTCCTTATGTCGGCCATAAGGAAAAAGGAAAAGAAGGAAAGGGGCGAGATCCTCATGATCTCCCACTTTTATATGAAGTATTCACATGAATGTGATGTTATACTCAGTCAGTTTCTTGGTCACCTGTTTTTCGTTGCCCCTCTCGCAAGAGGTACCTCCATGCTTATCAATAACTTTGCATTCTATTGCTATACTTACCAAAACATGTATCTGGTTTTCCAGGAAAATGCAGCTAATATGAAATGAAGGCTTTAGCTGACAGGCAAATTCACTAAAAGAGAAACTTGTTTTTAACAAAACCAGAACAAGGTGTTTAATGAATTTGTGGATGGGACCCCCCTGGGAAACTGCCCTCAGGGATAAAGGAGCAGAAGAGAGCTGCAGCTCTTTAAGAACATTTTTCTTAGACCACAAGAGCTCTAAATTCCCATGCCTAAGAAATCAGCTAAGGAAGGCAGAACAGCATGGCTGAGTAAGGACCTCCTGGTTCAACTAAAGTGTAAGAAGGAAATCCTCAGGCAGTTGAACCAGGGACACGTATCCTGGGAAAAATATAGGAATGAGAGCTAAATATCTGTTGTAAATTAACGGGATTGCCAATTACTGATATCAGATATTATTTCAGCAGAAATGAAGAAATGTAACTGGACTGTTGCCTGGCAGCAAAAGAATTGCAAGAGAAGTGTTAAAATTAGCCTAAATGGAAAATTATTAGGAATGCCTAGATGTGAAAGCACCAGAAAGAAGAGAGGGAAGGAAGGCCCTGAGTACATCCCCCCTCAAGGTTTTGCTGCTGGACTGTGGTGGGTTAGCCTTGGCAAATAGCCAACACCACACACACGCCCCACTCCACCCCCAGCTGCTCACTCACTCCCCTCTCCCACGAGATAAAGAAAACCAAAGGAAGATGTAAAGACTCATAGATCAAGATAATGACAGTTTAATAGGGAGAGCAAAAGCTGCAGATGCAAGCAAAGCAAAATGAGGATTTCATTTACTTCTTCGCATTGGCAGGAGTATGTCCAGCTGCTTCCTGGAAAGCAGGGCATTAGCATATGTAATTGCTTGGGAAAACAAACGCCATAACCATTAACATCTCCTCCTTCCTCCTCCTTTTCCCAAACTTTTATTGCTGAGTGCAATATCATATGGTATGAACTATCCCTTTGGTTTGTTGGGGTCAGCTGTCCTGGCTGTGTCCCCTCCCAGCCTCTTGCCTACCCCCAGCATACTTGCTGGGGGGGCAGTAACAGAGAAAGCCTTGACACTGTGCAAGCACTGCTCAGCAATAGCTACAATATCAGTGTGTTATCAACACTGGTTTGGTCACAAATCCAAAGCACAGCACCATATGGACTGGTATGAAGAAAATTAACTCCATCCCAGCCAGCCCCATTACATAGCCTTAAAGTAATGACTTTGAAGAATGCTCAACAGAGGTTCCCCCCAACCTTTTTTCCTTGGGAGCTGCTTTAAAGTTAAGGTTCTTGCAACTGGCCCTGCACAAGCTACACTGCAGTTGTGTTGCAGCTATACCTACATCTGAGCTTTTACCTCCCCGATTCTGACCCACTGACTTGGCCTTAGCCCTACCTGATTACTACATACTTGCCTGACGATGAATGGACTGCGCTTGACCCTGGTTATCATCATGGACCTGCTCTGCTCTTCATTGGGTCCTGAGTGACTGCAACCTGTCAGTGAGGCCACTGCCCGGCCTGTGCTGGGGTCACCCTTGGCTCCTCTTTCCTTGCAGGGCACCCTACCCTTGTGGCTCCCTGACAGGCTATAAGAGCATATGTTAATATCACCTAAATTTACAGGTCATCAAGATCCCAGTGTTGTCGTCACTTAAAAGAATGAATCCTGTCTGCAACTGATAATCTAAAGACATATAAATCTTTTCAGTTTTAGGTCAGCCTGCTCACATAACAGAGAGTGACTTGCAAAACATCTAATCATGAACTACAGATGCTACTGACCTTGCAGCTTTAGACATTTTGAAGCCTGCACAATTAGTTGACTCTTGCTTTAACACATATCTCAAGACTGTTGGATAAAGTGTCCTTTAGCTGAATGTTGCTCATTCTATGCTAAAAGGATTATGTAATGCAATATGCAAATGTGTAACCAATTGGCTCTTTAGGGTGTGAACGTACTGATAAGATTTTGTATATAATGCCTTTTACTTCTCTTGCTGGCATGCTGGCTTTATTCCAGCTGTCACGGAGGCACCCCGAGGTGCCTTTGGACAACAAGGTCCAAAACAACTTTTATTAAACCGGTGAGAAACAGGGTTTTAGCACTCCAAAAGTGACTTAAATACAGGTTCAGATATCAGTAGAGGAAAATTATTAAGGGGTAGTAACTAATACAACAGGCGGTCCACAGAGTGCATGCACATGGCTTCACCCTAAACAATGGCGGAGCCATCCCTGAGTCCCGGAATACACACTTGCCTGAACACGGTGTGGGATTATTTTAAAGAGATATACGTACTCGTAGTGAGTACGGAAAGTGTACACTCGCGATTGTGCAAGGGTAAGTTTATAATACACTCACAATCCTGCGAAGGAAAATACACCCGCGATTATGCGAGGATTAATTTTACACATGCTCACATTGAGCACGGAAAGTTACATGTGCATATGTGCACAAAAAGTATAAATATACTCGCAATCCTGTGAGAAGTTTTACTCACACCCATGGCGGCAAGGCAAGTGGAGTCTCCATCCCGGGGAGGGGGGCTCTCCGCGGCAGCATCTTGCTCGTGCTCCGAGAGACCCGCGACAGTGGGCAGAGTCTCGACGAGAATCCCGTTTTTATATTGGCTGATCAGATCTGACTGTAGACATTCTAGAAGCTTCTCTGCACCCCCACACTGGCTGTGGGTGCCCCTGAAGCCTCCAAACATCCCCCACACTGGCCGCAGGTGCCCAGCGGCTCAGTGGCTCCTTGGCACTCCCTTCTCCTAATGGCCCTGGCCAGGGTGCTCTGGGGCCAAACAAAAGAAGCTGTTAGACTCAAGTAGCAGAGAGAGAGGGAGATGTGCCTACTCCTTCCATACTGAAGGAGGGAGGGGGAGAGAGGGGGATTTGCATTCTGCCACAGCAGCATCCAGGCTTTGTGTAACTCTGTAATAAACACAGTATCTCGTCTCTTTGTGCTAAATTTGGCTCATTTGTATGCACGCCGGGTAAAGAACCCTGTTTTGGGACATCAGTGTTCCAGAAAATACAATTAATGGCACTGAGATTACCGTATCTATTTGCTCTTCCTATTGTGACTATGATAACAGCTCTCTTCACAGAAAGGTAGGAGTTTTGACTAGACAAGCACAATCTCTCTGTAAAATTAAAGAACCATCAAGGTATAAAGCGTACAGGAGCAAGTATAGGCCATACTGGTAGAGGCATGGTGTTGCATGTTACAGGGAGCACAGATGCAAATCAAATCAACAAGCTAAACGTAAAGGAGTAACAGAATCCTGATGGACTTAAATTCCCAGCCTAAACAGGGAAAAGAGGTAGTATTTGACTACATGACTGACTGTGACAGCAATGCAGGCTATAACATGCTGAGTAAAAAATACACTACTGCCTTTCTTCATTTTACATACTTAGCTTCAAAAAAGGTGTTATGAATAGAAACTAAAAGGGGCAGCTAAAAAGTTCCAATTTTGAGGCTGGTACAGAGAATATCTACAGTTACTGTGCAGCAAATACATACTATTTACTGAGAGAGACTTGCAAAGAGACAAAAAGGAAATCAGACATGCTAAACAGTAGTACAAGAGAGGTTAGCAAAAGGAATCCTGAAAGCTGAAATTGTGTCTAGATGAAGACATGCCAACAAGTGATTATACACTGAAGAGTTCAAGGAACTTGAGAATTAAATAGCTTACCTATTAATTGGTGTGCATATCCTCTCATTCGATAATCAACCTGATATTTAATTAACTAAGATGATATCAGTTGTAAAGATCTTCCAGGAAACTGCAAACCAGCAAGGCTGACTTGCATATCGGGCAAATTATTGAAAACTACTAAAAAAATAATAGCATTAGGAGGCATAAGCATAAATGCTGTTTGGGGAAGAGGCAGCACACCTTTTGTGAAGTCAGGCCTCTCAAACCTATTGGAGTTTTCTGATGAAGTCAACAATGTGTAGGTATGAGAAACATGGCTGACAGCCTAGCTGGTTCTTCAAAAGGCTTTCACGTAAACTAAGCAACCACAGTATAGGAGGGGAAGTCCTTACACAGATAAAAAAAATGGTTAAAAGATAAGTAAGTGATCAGTTCTCACAGCAGACGAGGTCACCAGCAGAATCCCACAGGAATCTATCCTGTGCTGTTCAGCAGATCCATAAATTATCTGGAAAGGGAGCAGGCATTGAATATGAAAAAGCTTGCAGATGCTACTTTTAAATAACTTGGTAACAACAAGAGCCATCCATGAAAAACTGCAGATAAAAAAAAAAAAAAAAAACCAAAAAAAACCAAACAAACAAACAAACAAAAAAAAAACAAAACAAACAAAAAAAAAAACTTGAAAAACTTGATGTCTGGTTGTTAAAGCAGAAGATAACCGTAAAATCACTGGTTGACTTTTGCCTACAGATGGGAAAAATAGATCAGCTTCACATATAAAGTGGTGAGCACTGAACTGCCCATCATGCATCCACATTTTCCATTCCATATGCAGTTCTAGTCATATTTGCCACTCTACCCTCCCCCAACAGGATATAGCAGTATAGCAGAACTGAAAAAGTTTCAGAAAAAGGTGATGGCAGTGACCTAGGGTATTAAACAGCTTCTGTGTAAAGAACAATTAGACAGGCTACTATCGTTCAACCTAGAAAAGACACAGTTGAGCCAGAATATGCTAGAGATTTTATAAATGATGAATTGCCTAGAGAGGTTGGAGATAACAGATGTTTGCTGTCTCTTCCAGTGCAAGAATTGGGGGCCACCAAATGAAGTGAACAGGTAGAAAAGTGCTTGGGGAAAGCATTTTCTTTTCTTCCCCTATGCCTAAATTCTCTTATCAAAACACCTGCTCTTGGCCACTGCTGGAAACAGAAACCAGGCTAGATGGACTTTGGATCTATCCCAGGTTGACTGCTCTGTTCCATGATCTATATCAGATGGGTAGAGGATAGTCTTCAATGTATAAATTTCCTATAAGCAGCTAGGTTGAGGAAACCCAAACCACCATCCTCACAAGAGAGGTTGTTACCCAAACACAGTTATATTATTAGACATCAAAAAATCCATTCAAGACATATTCTTAATGAAAACATCTGAAAAATCACTTATTAAATTTAAAACTTCAATAATCTGTCAGCATTAACTCTGTCATCTAGTTAATCTCCCCAACAGTATCAAAATGTAATTACTGCTGACTTTCACACTGATTACCATTCTGGGAGAGGCGATACTGCATCTTGACCAACACTGCCTTGTAACCCCATCATTGCATGTTCAGTTACACCCTAGCGAATACATACCTCTGGGTCATCTGTGTAGTCAAACATCCGAAAAATAACCCTTGGCATTGGGTACACTGAATCTTCAGTGTGAGGCGGAGGAGTGAATGGAGGCAGGTTATGCTGCAATGCTTCACAAAGAATACTGTCAAAGGCAAGGTAGGGCCTCAGGGTGTCTTTCTTGCCAACGGTCTTTTTTCAGCTTCTGAATCTGGGCCCAAAGGCAGTCTAAGTACTGAAGGAAAAGACATGAAATATCAGATATGCTGGATTTTATAACTGAACTTGTAGCTCCCTGTGACATATGGACTATCAAACATTTAGGTAAATTCCTTATTGCATTCAGAAAAAAAAAAACAAGCAGCTACTTAAATTGCTTATTAGATGCCATCTAATGATTCCGTAAGCCAAGAGACAACAACTCTGAACAGCAATCTTGCTCTTAATTTCACACATGAAAGGCATCTGCCATTTTACTAGTAAAATAAACACCAGAGTGCAGTCCAGGAATCCAAGTGTGACACACAAATTCACTGCCTCAAGGTTAATTCAGTCAACATTCACTCCACCTACAAAAAGACCCACATTGTTTCAATATTACAATCAAAGGTCTAAATACAGTCTAAGAGATACCAAACTGGAGGAGAGCAGTTAATATAAGGAGAGCAGGGCTGATGTTCAGAGTGACCTGGACAGGCTGGAGAAATGTGCTGACAGGAACCTCATGCAGTTCAACAAAGGCAAATGCCAAACCCTACACCTGGGGAGGAACAACCCCAGGCACCAGTATACGCTGAGGGCTGACTAACCAGAAAACAGCTTTGCAGAAAAGGACCTGGGGATCCTGGTGAACAAGTTAAACATGATCCAGCAGTGTGCCCTTGCAGCAAACTAATCATATTATGGGCTTTATTGGCAAGAGCATAGCCAGCAGATCAAGGGAAGTGATCTTTTCCCTCTATTCAGTACTTGTAAGGCCACATCCGAAGTGCTGTGTCCAGTATTGGGCTCCTCAGTACAAGGCAGACATTGATATATACTGGAGTGAGTCCAGTGAAGGAAAAAGTAAAAGCTCAATAAAAAGAAAAAACACATATCAGCCACTTCTCCCCTCTAATACTTTTGGTTTAATTATGAAAGAGGGTGCAATTAGCGCTGCATAACATGCCCATATATATCTGTTTAGCACTTTCCAGAGCTGTAAAAAGCAAAGTCACTGCACTCTAAATGTTTTCCTTTTGCAGAAGGGAAGCATTTTAATGGGTAAATTACATCTTCCTTCTCCAAAAGGTACTTCCATTACAGAGCCTTGTAATCCCATTTCCCAAGAATATTTTGTTCAGTGACCATTCCTTGCTTAGCAGCATTTCCTAAAGGGGACTATCACCAAATAACAAAATGCTCTCCCACTCACCCAATGCAGCTTTAAGTTTTAGCCCAAGACTTGGAAGAGAACGTCTTACCTAGAATCCATTTGGAATAAAGACACATGGGAGGGTGATTCAAAACAATTATTTTTTTTTTCTTAAAGCACCTTTAATTTTAAATTTCCAAAGAACACTTCAGCCAAATAATTCTTTTAATGCATCTTTTAAACAGTACAAAACAAAGCATACTTGTCTCTTCTTGTGGATGTGGTTTATCAGCAGTCCAAACTTGTAACATGAGTACATGAATCTTCTGGCAACACCTGTTTATGCAGGAAAGAAAACCTAACACTTAAAAATCTGATCTAAGAAAGCAATGTTTTCTTATTGTGAGTGAACTACCATTTGGTCTATTGAGCTGATGAGGCCTGCAGTAGTAAAAAAACAGGTTTGTGAACTTTTAAATTATCACTAAATTATCACTAAATTATACCTAGTCTCAATGGCAGTGTTTACTCAAATCACTTAGAGAAAAAGACACACATACACAAACAGACACGTGCACAGACACAGGCGACCAACAGCCTAGTCATAACAATGCAGATATATATGCATCAAGAAAATATTAACTTCAACACACACAGAAGTTGAGAGTGATATTTAAGTTATTTAGATTCATAAACCTCTCCATCTATTTTATTTTTCAAGGTCTTTTCCTCACAGTTGTTTGGGTGTAAGAATTTAGAGTATTTCTAAATTAACAATAATCAAAGATATTGATTCATACTTGACTAGGCACCAGAAAGAGTATATTTTTACTGGTTATAGCTTACTTCAGATAGCTTTCTGTGTGGGACAAGAGGTGATCTATTTCAGCATCTTTCTTCTCATACAGCTCCTTTCCAACCCAAGGCAAAGATGATAGCAACGCAAACACATACCAATCACATCGTACCTACAGGAAATAAATTAACAAGGGATTTATTTGACAAACTTATTGAATTTGTCTCAATGCAAAGAGTAGCAAACCCGGGAGTATTTAAGATGATAGAGATCAACTCCAGTTGAATCAGCAATCAATACTTAGGATTACAACTATGTGTCAGTTCAAGTTCCTGAAGATGTGTCAAGAGGCTGTTTGAAAACAGGAATGTTTAATTCAAGAGGCAGACATTTAGACATTCAGTATATTTGGAGACTCACACAAAAACCTTTCTACAAAAACCTCTTTACTTAAATCATTCAAAGTTACCAATGCCAAGTTTCCTGAAGATTTTTTTTAAAAACTCTTAGCAAAGAAAAAAAAGTGAAATTGAAGTTGAACTAAGCTATCAGCAGAATGATTTAATAATTGACTCTTCCATAAAGTAGGCATATGCAACCCATAAGGCGCATCGCTGTTACAGTGACCTTAACATGATCTATGAATTCTTTAGGTTACTACAATGCAGTCATCAGCAAAGAAAGAACTAAACCAAATTACCACAGTTCACAGTGCGTTAGCTGGATTGGCAGCCAAGGAAAACATATTTTTACCTGAAAGATGTTATATTTTATTTGGAACATGACATGCACACATAAGAGAACAAATATTACTTTTAGAATCTTTCTGCAAACTAACTATATATTACAACTGCTCAATAAACTTGGCAACACTCACTGAGTATTATATACTAGCCAGAAGCAAAGGAAAAGAAATTTATTTGGGTTACCTCACTACAGAAGACTTAACTATTTCACTGTATGCACGTATTGTCTAACTCACAGGTTCCTTTTATTTATGCCAAGTGAACATTTTATTCATGATAAAGTGAAATTGCGTAAAAGCAGCACAACACTTGAGGTAGCAGTTACTATGCTTACTTGCAGTATATCTTCTTCCTGTGTCACACTCACAAAGTTCTCAAACACTGCTACCACTGAAGATGCAGCTATTATGTGACAATTCACAAGACCAGATAGAAAATGAACCTGTTGAACAACAAAAAATGTGATTTTATTAATTTTTAAATTAATACTCTTGCATTCAACAACACAAAAAGAAATAAGCATTAATTCAACTTCAAAGAAGGTAGGGAGAAGAGGGATGGACTGTAAGAGCGAGATAAGGACTCAGCAAAACAAGTCGATTCAATGTGAATCACGCTAAGCCATTTATTACAGAAACAAGCCTCCTTATATATGCAACTATATTCTAATCACGCGTCCACGCTCCAAGCATGGATTCGCTAAATGAGTATCGTGGGCTGTCCGTGCGCTGGAGTCTCACTAATGATACGTCTGATGATTCATGCCACGCCAGGACCCCGGTGATTGTGGAACGCCCCTCTTTCTCACAGCAGATTCTGTTCTCAGCTTCTCGAAGCAGCCTTGAGATACCTTTGAGCCTGACTAATTCAGCAACAGATCTTTATCTATCAAAACCCCTCCACAATGGACAGACAGGGGAAGGGGGGAAGAGGGCACAACAGAACAGGGGAAGAAATGGATGGAATACACAGTGACAGCTGGAGAAGGAAGTGAAAGGGAGACACAGGGCACAAGCCAGAATGTGTCACAGGGTGGAAGCATGAGAAGCAGCGGCAAGAACGCACAAGCCAAAGCACATGAGCTAGAGTGCATGACAGGGCAGCACCAATAGTTGACAGCTGAAGAACAAATCAGTGCAACATAGAGAATGCAGTCCAGTGCATGATAGAGCACATCACAGGGAGGGAACTGGAAAAAGCAGAAGCAAGAGAGCAAGCCAGAGGGTGCAAGCCTAAGAATGAATGAAACACAAGGCACAAACCAGAGAAAGAAATAGCCAGCAAGACATGGGACAAAGGCTAAAGAGAAGCTACTAAATTAATGTATACTGTGATTAAGTTACAAAGGATGTACCCATCATTAATCAATATACATTATAAATGCTTTATAACTACCTGCCAAATGAGAGGATATTTTTCAAATTTTAGATCCTCTTGCATGACAAGCTAGAGACAGAAGACTAAGGAATATATTGTTTAGAAGCAGAGTACTTAGCTTATGTTTAATTATAAATTAATAGGTGTATTGTAAGTAAGAAACTAATCAATTACTTATGTAAGTAAGCACTAATTGCACTTGTGTGAAGAACTGCCAACGTAGCGGACACATGAAAAGACCTCCAGAAGCCCCTGAAAGAGACTGTCAATAAAGAATGCCTGCTTAACAGTTTGACTTTTGCTGTTAAATTTATTTTTCCATTTCAGTTGGCGAGCCAGGCAGGAGAACCCACTCTGCCCAGCTGCAGGACCCATTGAGTCAAGGACTCTCTTGGGTACTCCCAGAGACTTTTCTGGAGAGACTCCTCATTTCAATCAGATCACTGCAGGGACAGACAAGGACGTCTGGTAAGAAGGCATTCTTTCCTGAAAGTTGGGACCAGTCATGTGGTTGTAAGCTATCCATAAGTCATGATACAGAATTTATGCAGGATAGCGTATACCAGGTTGCTAGCACCTTAAAGGTATACTGTAGTTCCTGTGGAACTGTTTGTGTGGACAACTTTTGGTATTGGTTGTTCCATTACTCTGTTTTGCTGTAAAGCCAGCTCTGTATATAGCTGTAAAGCATACTGCAGTTTTGTTTAATTCTTGGATACACCTTGGTTTTGGTTATGCACTTTAATGTCTAAAGACACAGTAGAAGTTGCTGTGGCTTTAACTTTTAAGGTGTAGAAGTGTTGTGAACCAATCCATGTTGTAGACTGTCCTAACTGTGGTATTGAGTGTTATAGATTAGGTCTGGTGCCTGAGTTATTTTGTGTTGACTGTAAGCTTTGGAGAGAGAGGGATAAAATTAAAGTAAGAATCGTGAAGATTATATGTTGTGGGTGGCTTTTGGCTTTAGCTGTGGGGTGTTAGCATAGGTATTAATATTCTTAGTTGTCTTTGTAATAAGATCAGTTGTACTGTTCCATATAAAGTATAATGGGAGTACGGCAAAGTAGTGAAGTTTTGACAAAGAGCCCGTTAGGGTGTATTTTAGCTCGTTGGAAAGAGATCGGGGGACCACCTGGTGGAAATGTGAATAAGAAAACTCTGATAAAATATTGTAATTGATGGTGACCATTGTATAAATTAGATTATGAAGAAAAGTGGCCTCTTAATGGAACTTTGAATTATGGTACTTTATTGCAATTGATGCTATTCTTGAGGAGAAAAGGAAAATGGGATGAAGTTGTGTATGCTGATATGTTTTTCACTTTGCGAAATCACTCAGAGTGGCAGAAAGAATGTGGTATTAATTTGGCACCACAGGATCCTTTTGTTTTAACATTAGAAAAGGATTGGAACAAAGTGCAGGGGAAGCTGAAACAATGTTGTTCAGCATGTAGTATAGGACAGAGGTGTTTAAAGGTAACTCCACTGATAAGGGGGGAGGATAGGCTAGAAGATTATGTGCCCCCACCGGGGGGTAGAATTGAATATAATGTGCCTTCACCTTCCGATGTGGTATCTGATGAAACCTCGGAAGGCGAAGGGGCACAAGAAGAGGAAAGCAGGAGATTCTCTTTCACCCCGATCACAGCTCAGACCCATAGTAAGACAGGACCAATCATACAAGCACCTCTTAGGCAAGCAATGGGGCTGATAGGGCCCACACAGATCAAAGTTCCCTTTACCATGAATGATTTAGATGCTTGGAAAGAGGTGGTGAAAAATTATCAGGATGACCCTTCAGGGGTTGCTAAGAGATTTGAGCTGATTGTTAAAACTCAGGACCCAGACTGGAAAGATATTGATGCAATGTTAGATGCAATGACAAAAACTGAGAAGCAATTAGTTTTGAAAACTGCACGAACACAGGTGCAAGCTCAAATCAATGCATGAACCTTGGAGGGATGGGTAGATCAGCATATCCTGTTGACTGAACCAGAGTGGGATCCAAATAATGATAATCATTATGATTTGATAAAGCAATATCAAACATGGATTGCATTTGGATTAGAAAACACGATACCTAAAGCTGTGAACTGGTCGGCGTTGTATGCTATAAGGCAGATTCATTCTGAAACTCCCACATAGTTCCTGAATAGGCTTAGACCTGAGATGCACAGGATCCATCAACTGAGGAGGGGCAGATGCAGTTGCGTTCCTTATTTTTAGGGCAATCAGCCAATTATATTAGGAAAAAGTTACAGAAGCTGGAACAGCCGGATAGATGGCACTTAGAAAAATTGATTGGAGAAGGATAGAAGGTATACAGGAATGGGGATACTAATGAAAATATTAGTAAGGACAATTGCAACTGCTACTGTAGCTGCATTAGAGAGACAAGGGCAGGGTCCATGGGGGCCTTCGGGAGGACAGGGTAAGGGAGGGCTTCCTAAGAAGAATAAGGAGCCCCAACCTAGACCCCAGTTAAAAAACAAACAAACAAACAAACAATGTGTTTTTTGCAGAGAAGAGGAGCACTGGAGACAAGATTGCCCAAAATTGAAGTCTGCAGTCATAGCAGAAGTTGACTGATGGGCATCTGGGGAATCTACCCTAGCGGATCCACTGGTTATAATAAAGCTAGGGAAACAGGGAAAAGAAGTGGAGTTTTTTATTGATACTGGAGCATCTTACTCGGTTTTGAATCAGGAATTGGTATCATTAGATAAAGATTTTGTAACAGTAGTGGGAGCTACTGGCCAACACAAGAAAGCTTTCTTTTTACAGCCAATCAAATATAAATTGAGAAAACAAACTGGAACTCATAGGTTTTTGTATATGCCTGGGTCTCCGAAACCATTATTAAGATGGTTTTATTGGAACAATTGGAAGCAGTAATAACATTCAAATAATGCAAAGTGGGGTTCAAAGTAAAAGAAGAACAATTAATTGAAATTCTGAGTCTGGCAATGATTCAAACTGACAAGCAAAACCAAATACCTCAGGAAATATAGGATCAAGTATTTCCAGGGGTATGGGCATCAGAAGTTCCTGGTAAATCAAAGAATGCAGAACCAGTGAAAATTCATTAGAAACTTGGAGCTAGACCAGTCAGAATTAAACAATATGCTCTGAAATTAGAGGACAGAGAAGGAATAAAAGAAATTATGAGTAACTTTTTGCAATTTGGGCTGCTGATAGAATGTGAATCAGAATTTAACACTCCAATCCTGCCTGTAAAGAAACCAGATGGTAAAAGCTATAGGTTAATGCAAGATTTGAGAGCAATAAACAATTACTGAAGATTTGCACCCAGTAGTGGCTAATCCTTACACATTGTTAACCCAATTGTGAGATAATCAGAAATGGTTTACTGTGTTGGATTTGAAAGATGCCTTCTTTTGTCTTGTGTTAGCCAAAGTGAGTCAGAAGCTTTTTGCTTTTGAGTGGGAAAATCCTGATACTGGGAGAAAGACCCAATTAACCTGGATAGTGTTACCCCAGGGATTCAAGAACAGCCCTACAATTTTCAAAAACCAGTTAGCATGGGAACTTGAAATCTGGGAATCTCCTCCAGGAAATGGGACTTGGTTTCAGTATGTTGATGATCTCCTTATAGCCACCATGAAACCAAAGAAGATTGTATGCAATGGACTGTAAGTTTGCTAAACTTTCTGTGATTAAGCGGGTATTGAGTTTCCCAACAGGAGGTCCAGCTGATACAGCGCCAAGTGACTTATCTGGGATTTGAGATCTCTGGAGGACAGCAAAACCTGGGGACAGAGCAAAAAGAAGATATCTGCCAGACACCAGAACCAGCAACGGTAAAAGAGCTCCAGACATTTCTTGGAATGACAAGTTGGTGCAGACTTTGGATTTACAATTATGGACTTTTAGTAAAGCCTTTATATGAACTGATAAAATAAAGCATTTCCAAGTTGAATTGGATGGGAGAAGCCAGGAGGGCATTTTCGCAACTAAAAAAAGAACTGATGAGGGCCCCAGCCCTGGGCCTCCCAGATGTCACCAAACCATTTTGGTTATTCTTACATGAAAGGCAAGGCATTGCTCTAAGTGTCCAGCAATTAGGACCCTGTAAGCGAGCAGTGGCCTACTTCTCTAAGCAATTAGATAAAGTGAGAAAAGGCTGGCCTGGATGTCTTCAAGCTGTGGCAGCTGTTGTACTCGATGTACAGGAAGCTCGCAAGTTCACTATAGGATAGAAAATGACTGTGTTAGTGTCCCATACAGTCACAAGCACACTGGAAAAGAAGGGTAACCATTGGTTATCCCCCTTGAGATTCCTGAAGTACCAGGTGATGTTGGTAGAACAAGATGATGTAAATATTGTCACTACTAACATTGTCAATCCATCTTCTTTCCTCAGTGGATCTGTTTCAGAGCCTGTGGTCCACTATTGCTTGGAAACAATAGAAGCTGTTTACTCCAGCAGACCGGATTTAAAGCAACAACCACTGGAAGATGCTGAAGACAGGTTAGGTCATATTGCAACCACTTATTTTCTCCAAATGTTTTGTAAATGTGTAAGCTAACTCCATGCCTTCAAAGGCATTCAGTTGTTGAGGGAAACAGATGTACTGTTTGACTTACGTTCATGAACAGTGCTGCAAAATGGATTTAAAGTTTTCTTACCACTATAGCACAAGCTGGCACTGAAACACCCCACCCCCAAAAATGTGGTATACTGTTGTAAACTCCACACAATCCCCTCCTGGGACATGTTCCCAGTGGCTCAACAAACAAAGCAACTCTGTTCCAATGCTTTGCTAGGGAGAGGAAGGAGTGCTGCTAGCTAAGTGGGGAGCCTACCTCTGGTCCCTTCATCTCTCCACTGCTAGAGGGTAGGTTCATGAAGAGAGGACTATCAGCCTCTAAAAAGGAGAACAACAAAAGTAGGAATACACAGATAAGAATTGGCACCCAACAGATTTTTTGTATTCTTTAGTGACCATTCAATTCAGAAACAAGCTAATACCCAGCATATTCCCCACAGCAATGAAAAAGCAGTTCTGGGATCTACTCTGCTTATGATCTTGCACACACATTTCAAGTGAGAGTACTGTGCATTAATATTTTCTTTGATTTATGCCTAAATTAATAGACTAAGCTTCTCCTCAGATTTATTTTGCCTGGAGTAAGACAAACCCTAAGAAATAACAGTGTTCAAGAATTAAAAGCTGTTCACAGCATTTAAAGTATTTAAAATACTTAAACTTTTCTATTTAGCATAGATAACAGAGCATCTCCCAAAACTTCTGCATATGTACACAGTACAAAGAATTCTTAATATCTTGCTTTTATAGTTTGGTAGATCAGCTTCCAAGACACCCTCCAAGTTGCTCTCCAGAGAGGAAGTACTCTAAGAAAGGAGTGTCTCCTCATCAATCAGGTATATCAACTATAACCCCAGTAGCAAGCAGAAGACAAGCAAATAGGATAAAAACAAATATTACTTCATGTTTTCTTCCTGTTAGAAGTAATGATTCAAATTCCATTAGGAATTCACAATTTCTATCATTTGCTAGAAATAAGAAACAAAAATTACTAAGAGTAGCTTCAACTATGACTTCTCCACAGCAAGGAGCTCTAGTGTTTTCCTAGGATGAGTTAACATAGCTTCAGAGATGTCTCAGTAACTGAATTAAACATTACATTAATGACATCAGAGGAAATGAAACAACTACATAGCTTGTATGTGGCTTAAATTCATGTATAAGACCCATCATATTTGTTGTCACCCTTTTCTCTAAGCTTGTAACAAGCACCAAACCCAGCCAAGTCCCAAGATCACTTGTGACATTGGTGGGGTCTTTCGTTGTTTGTTTGGGGTTTTTTGGTACACATCTCATTAGTTTCCCTCTAGTACTTGAAAAAAATGGAAACAATTATAAAGTACAGAGTTGGAATGTGTAGAGTGAGATAAGGACTAAGCAAAACAAGTTGATTCAATGTGAATCACGCTAAGCCATTTATTACAGAAACAAGTCTCCTTGGACTGCTTGGTCTCCTTAGGGTCGTGTGATGGTATGGGAGGCCATCCACTCGGTAATTTTCCTCCCCCCGCCCCAGACCGCTGCACCAGTGCCGCCGGCACAACAGGGGATGGAGTGGGGAGGGGGTCAAAAGACACGATCCGGGTAAACTTCACAGTCATTTTTAGGTTTTTTATCAGGCTGCAACGCTGGAAAAATTCTGGCAATAGTAGCCCGCTCAGCCTTAAAGTCTTTTAAGGTGGAAATTTTAAGCTTCCATTTAGTCGCTAGTGATTTAGTTTCTTTAGCATCTCCATTGCTGACCCTATTCCATAATTTCTGCCTTTTATCATCCCAAAGTTAACGTTTAAAAGCCTTCTCATCTTCTCCTGGGTAGCCTTTAATTCTATACCGAATTAATAGTCCACATATGTTACTTTCTTCTTATTTAAGTCCTCTCATAGAGAGAATAGGCAGGAGGAGTTTAACTACGGCTTCTTCCTCAAAGGATTTCTTTTGCCCCATAACTTCACTCTTCCCTCCTCCCGCTCCCAGCCGCTCACCCTTTACGGTGACTTCTTCAAAAAAATGCAGAACGTCCGTACGCCTCCGCCCGGTTCTCAGTCCATCTGATCCGCCTCCTGTTGGTCCCCTCTAGGCTTTTCCCCATCTTCCGTGGTACGCCGGTCAGAGTATCACGTCAGGGTCACCAGATGTAGAGCGAAATAAGGACTAAGCAAAACAAGTCGATTCAATGTGAATCACGCTAAGCCATTTATTACAGAAACAAGTCTCCTTATATACGTAACTATATTCTAATCACGCGTCCACGCTCCAAGCATGGATTCGTTAAATGAGTATCGTGGGCTGTCCGTGCGCTGGAGTCTCACTGATGATACGTCCGATGATTCATGCCACGCCAGGACCTGAGTGATTGTGGAACGCCCCTCTTTCTCATAGCAGACTCTGTTCTCGAAGTGGCCTTGAGATACCTTTGAGCCTGACTAATTCAGCAACAGGTCTTAATCTATCAAAACTCATCCACAGGAATGATACCTCTTTACTAGTTATACTTCAGCATTGTCTCACAGGGTTAACATTTAAGAATTTTCTTTTTTAAAACCCAGTTTTGCAGAGGTAAACAATTTTCCAGCTAGAAAGTTTCCAATGGATTTTCTTTTTTTTGGACTACTAATATACTATCAACACACACAAACATATAAAATAAAGAAAACAATGTATTACGTTCAAGGACCCTAATTCATAAAACTACATGGAAATAGTATTTATACCTTCTCTCTTACTCTGCATATTAAAGATTCAAGTATCTCTTCAATTTCAGATGGCTCAGATGTTCTCCTCCATTTGTGAGGTTTCCCTGTTTCAGTACATTAAATATGTTATTTGCCTGCTGTGGTGGGCTGACCCCAGCCAATGGCCAAGCACACACACAGACACTTGCTCACTCCCCCCACCCCCAGCATGATGGGGGAGATAATAGGAAGAACAACAATGAGAGAAAAAGATTGAGATAAAAGGCAGTTTAATTGAGGAGATAAAAGGCATAAAATTGAGAAGATTGAGACAAAAGGCAGTTTAATAAGTGAAGAAGGGGGGAAGGAGACCAGCAGACCAATGCCCATCCATTCTTGGAAAAACTACCCCCCAGTTTTAATTGTTGAGCATGATGTTATATGGCATGACCCCTTTGGTCAGTAGGGGTCAGCTGTCTCAGCTGTGTCTCCTGCCAACATAACCTCCACCCCCAGCCTAATCGCTGGAGGGGCAAAGTGGGAAAAAGGCCTTGATGTTGTGCAAGCAGTGATAAGCAACAGCTAAAACATCAGTGTGTTATCAACACTATTTTGGTCACAAACTCAAAGTACAGCACCATATGGGCTGCTATGAAGAAAGTTAATTCCATCCCAGCCAGATCCAGTACACCTGCTTATTCCAGCAACATACTTATAAGAAAAGTAGTCCTGACAAAGCATTCAGAATTGGCCCAATAAACAAGAAAAACAAAAGTATAGCCATATTACTGATGACCTAATCCATGAAGTAGAAACAGTTAACAATGAAGTATCACAGAATCACAGGACGTTAGGAATTGGAAGGGACCTCAAAAGATCATCTAGTCCAATCCCCCTGCCGAAGCAGGAACACTTAGATGAGGCTACACAGGAAGGTGTCCAGGTGGGATTTGAATGTCTCCAGAGTAGGAGACTCCACAATCCCCCTGGACAGCCTGTTCCAGTGTTCTGTCACCCTCACTAAGAAGAGATTTCTTCTCAAATTTAAGTGGAACCTCTTGTGTTCCAGTTTGAACCCATTACCCCTTGTCCTACCATTGGTTGTCACCGAGAAGAGCCTGGCTCCATCCTCGTGACACCCACCCTTTCTATATTTGTAAACATTAATAAGGTCACACCTCAGTCTCCTCTTCTCCAAGCTAAAGAGACCCAGCTCCCTCAGCCTTTCCTCATAAGGGAGATGCTCCACTCCCTTAATCATCTTCGTGGCTCTGTGCTGAACTCTCTCCAGCAGTTCCCTGTCCTTAAACTGAGGGGCTCAGAACTGGACACAATATTCCAGATGTGGTCTCACCAGGGCAGAGTAGAGGGGAAGGAGAACCTCTCTCGACCTACTAACAACCCCCCTTCTAATACACCCCAGGATGCCATTGGCCTTCTTGGCCACAAGGGCACAGTGCTGGCTCGTGGTCATCCTGCTGTCCTCCAGGACCCCCAGGTCCCTTTCCCCTACGCTGCTCTCTAATAGGCCATTCCCCAACTTATACTGGAACCTGAGGTTGTTCCTACCTAGATGCAATACTCTACACTTCCCCTTGTTATATTTCATTAAATTTCTCCCTGCCCAACTCTCCAGCCTGTCCAGGTCTCGCTGGATAGCAGCACAGCCTTCTGGCATGTCAGCCACTCCTCCTAGCTTGGTGTCATCAGCAAACTTGCTGATAGTACACTCTATTCCCTCATCCAAATAATTGATGAATATATTGAATAATATAGGCCCCAGTACTGATGCCTGAGGCACTCCACTAGATACAGGCCTCCAACTAGACTCCGCCCCATTGACCATGACTCTCTGGCTTCTTTCCTTCAGCCAGTTCATAGTCCACCTTACTACCTGATCGTCCAGACCGCACTTCCTCAGTTTAGCTGTAAGGATGCTGTGGGAGACTGTGTCAAATGCTTTACTCAAGTCAAGATAGACCACATTGTTATAGACGATCACGATAACTAGCACGCACTCATTGGAATAAATTGCTTAAAATTTATTGCAGCAAGCGGCAAGCGGGCAAAACAGCACTGGGCAGCCGGGGAGTCTCCTGCTCCACTGCGGCACACGCTTTTCAGTAGCCGCAAGTCTGGTTAAATGTGGTAAAGGATTACATATTCATTGTTATTCCAGGAACGCCTATACATATTCATAACTTTTTCCTCGAAAAGGCCATCCTTATTAAAATGAGTTCCAAGGAATTATATCTATAGTCATCCCCTTTGGCTCTTTCCTGTTGTGCCTGCGCAGTGTCTCCGGGTGGTCACAGGCGGGGGTCTTTTGGATGAAGGCTGCAGTCTATCTTGTCGTGCACTTCTCATCTTTGGCCTAGCACGCTGGGTTTGGCCAAGGCTCCAACGGCTTCAGCTGTTTTTCCTCCCGCTTTGTGCTGAAGACCCCCGTTATCTCGTTCACACAAGGATGCAACTGGGCCCTTTTCGCTGTCAGTCTCTTACTGAATGTTCTGCAGGGTACACTAAATTAGGCTTTTACACATATCTGTGGAACAAGTTTGTTAGAAAGACTACATACAGGTTACATTGTTTAGTGGCAGCATGTACTAATATCATGTTATATGCTCAGGTTTCACAGCCACTGATAACATATCCATTTAGACCGGTTTGATTAACAAATATATCGTTAAGTCTATTACAACATCCACCGCTCTGCCATCATCTATTCACCTCATTATGTCCTCATAAAAGGTGATGAGGTTGGTCAAACACGACTTCCCCTTGGTGAAGCCATGTTGGCTGCCCCCCATGAGGGCTGCCCCCTCTTATCCTCGATATGCTTTGAGATGGCACCAAGGATAAATTGTTCTGTCACTTTCCCAGGGATGGAGGTGAGGCTGAGCGGTCTATAGTTACCCAGATCTTCCTTCTTGCCCTTTTTGCTGACTGGCATGACGTTTGCTTTCCTCCAGTCCTCAGGCACCTCTCCCGTTTCCTATGACTTGGCAAAGATGATGGAGAGTCTTCCAGCAATGACCTCAGCCAGCTTCCTCAGCACCCGTAGAAACAGCTAACACTGTAGCTGTGTCAAATTTTATTTAGAAATGATTCTGCATTTATGCTACAGTATGAGACAGTATATGTGAGATAAACTAAGCATCCTTTACAGAGTGTGGTAGTTGTAACCCCCCCCCCCCCCCCCCCCCCCCCCCCCCCCCCCCCGCTTTCTTGGATATGGAAGGCACATCCCCCTCTCCCTCAACACATCTCCCCCCTCCCCTCCTGCAATGGGGTTGATAGCTTCTTTTGTTTGAACCCAGAGTTCGTTGGCCAGGGTCATTAAGAGAGAGAAGGAGGGGGGTGCAGAGGCACCCAGGCGCCGGGAAGTTTCTGGACGTCCACAGCCAGAGTGGGGAGGGGGGTGCTGAGAAGTTTTGCAGCACCCCTAGCCAGAGTGGGGATGCAGAGAAGCTTCTGGAATGCCCACAGTCAGATCTGACACAACTATAAAAACGAGGATCCCACCGAGGCATCTCTGTGTGTGTCCTCTCAGAGTAGCGGGCCAAATGCAGCTGAGAGACCCTCCCCTTAGGCTGGATTGCCGCCTAAGGTAACCTCCTGGGATTGGGACTGCCTCACCGCACTGTGTGGGTGAGTGATAACTTAATAATTCCTTGCTAAAATAAGCAAGTGTATTTCCTCGCCAGATGAGCGAGTGTATTAAATAATTCCTTGCTTTAATATAAGCAAACGTTTTCCTCACTAGACAAAGTGAGTGTATTTTCCTGGAGTCAGGGATGGCTCTGGCGTTGTTTTCATGAGCCACGTGTATGCACACTGTGGGTCTCCATTGCTATTATTTGCTGCACCCCAATAATTTCCTCAACTGATATTCGAACCTGTATTTATGTTACTGGAGTGCTAACTGATTGCATAAACCCCGTTTCTTACCAGTTAATTTGCTGCACCTTTTTGACCAGAATAATAGTTTGTTTTGGACCTTGTTGTCCACCCAAAACTAACTTCGGGGTGCCTCTGTGACACAGAGTTACTAGTTACTGTGTATTTTGTTAGTGCTTTATAACACCTTCAGCACGCATTAAATATATATATATATATATGTATATATATATATAAAATCCTTGCTTATATTTTTAGAGGTTTTATACACTTAGAAAAAACTGCACATCTGTGGGAAACCACAGCAGGTCTGTGGAATCCTTGACAGAGAGTATGGGAATAGAGATCAGCCTTGAAGATATTAATGTTTACCCTTGAGAAGGATGGGAGTAAAGGAGTATCTGGAGATATTAAGTTGTACCCGTGAGAGAGAAGGGATGTACCAGTGAGAGAGAAGGGAGTAGAAGAGTAACATGGATGTTAGCAAAATTAGCCAATGAGATGTTAGTGCTGTAACTTGTAACCAATAGTGAAGAGACACATGAATTGGTAGAACTGTATAAAAATGCACTTGTAGCAATAAATGGCATCTATCTACTACTTTCATCCTAGAAGAACTTGGTCCATGTCGTTTGTCCGTCTCAACCACGACACATATCAAAGCAATTTTTTTTTGAAGTGATTAAAAAGCAGTTTATCTTTGTAATCAAATGCTGAAAAAGCTAGTCACAAACAGTCCAACTCTCCGTTCACACAAATTTATGTTATTAAGAGAAAGAGAATTTGCTTCAGTTTCTTAAGTCAGTCGTTGTCAACTCTCAATGTTTTCTGAACATTTTCCATTAAGCCTCTACAAGATGCGAGAACACATCCTTCTGACTACACATATGCAGAGCTGAGTACTCTGATCATTTTACTTTCACCCAGGGTGCTTCCTGTATTTGAGGCAGATCGAAGCAATGGCTCAGGACAGTCTTTAGCCCCAGTTACATATGTCGATTCCTTGCACCAGAATGCCCTACAAGTCCTGACAGAGGAACAGAGTGAGCCGCCACCACCCCGAGCTAAAGGCGAGGCAACACAGCGGGGAGTCACCTCAGCGGAGACCTGCCCCTCTCCCAGCCCTAAGGATGACACGGCCCCAAGCGCAGGGCATGCAGAGTCCAGACCCTGAAACTAACTCATTCACTCCATCCATGGTTACCATCACTCTCGTCGCTGTGCCGCCGCTGCCACAACATACTGGCACCACCCCTACAAGTGTGAAAGAAGAAAAAGCAGGAATGCTATACCCACAGTAGAAGAAGGAAGAACACTATGTAAAGACTATACAACAGGGATCAGAATATTTTCCTTCGCTTACCCCCTCCCTAATTCCTGTTAATCTCAATCTTCTTCCAGGGTAAAAGAGCAATAGGAAAAACTACTGCCTTCTCTTTCGTGACTTCCTGCGACTCTCTGGGAGAAGAGACATGGGGCTGCCCCTGTGTCAGAGCCATTTCTACCCAGCTTCAAAACAGACCTACCATTGGCCAATGCTGAGCCAATCAGTGAAGTTGGTGGCACCTCTGTGAAAACATATTTAAGAAAAGATAAAATTCGCAGTGCAGCATATGTGAGAGACAGGAATGAGAAAATGTGAAACAACTCTGAAAACGCCAAGGTCAGTGAAAAAGGGGGGAGAGGAGATGCTCCAGGCACCACAGCAGAGAGTCCCCTGCAGTCCATGGTGGAGCAGATATCCACTCTGCAGCCTGTGGAGAGCCCACACTGGAGCAGGCTCCTGGCAAGAACTGCAGCCTGTGGGGGACCCATACTAGAGCAGTCTGTTCTTGAAGGACTGTACACCCTGGGAAGGACCCCATGCTGGAGCAGTTCTTGCAGAGTTGCAGACAGTGGGAAGGACTCACGTTGGGAGCAGTTCGTGAAGGACTGTATTCCATGGGAGGGACCCCACACTGGAACAGGGGAAAAGCGTGAGGGGGAAGGAGTGGCAGACATGAAGCATTATGAACTGACCACAACCTGCATTCCCCATCCCCTCTGCACTACTCAGATTGGGAGGAGGTAGAAGAGTTGGGAGTGAAGTTGAGACTGGGAAGAAGATTGGGGTAGGGGGAAGGTGGTTTTAGATTTGTTCTCATTTCTCGCTATCCTACTCTGTTATTAATTGTCAATAAATTAAATCAGCCTCTCAAGGGTACTTGGACAATTGCTCACCAATAAGGCAAGGTGTCTCAGTTCTTGAGGAAATTTCCTTAGATGGCATCCCAGCCTAAAGAGGAGAGTCTTCAACTGCAAACCCACCACTCCAAAGAAGACAAACTCAACAGGGCTCTCCAGTGGGCTCCATTTATACCCTAGATGAATCTGAGCTGTGGTCATTTAGGGTAGTGGTCTAGAAACTTCTCTCAACCAAGGTGTTTCATTGGTCAAAGGCCCTGTCTGTCAACCAAGGGGTGTGTACATTAACATCGTGGTCTATTGGTCTAGAAGTTTCTGGTGCTTTTGGGGGTGGGGCAGGGGGAAGTGCATTTGCCACACTATCATACACCTTAACTGTGGAGGGGTCTTGATAAAGATTTGTTGCTGAATTAGTCAGGCTCAAAGGAATCTCAAGGCTGCTTCGAGAAGCTGAGAACAGAATCTGCTGTGAGAAAGAGGGGCGTTCCTCAATCAGCGGGGTCCTGGCGTGGCGTGAATCATCGGACATATCATCAGTGAGACTCCAGCACATGGACAGCCCATGATACTCATTTAGCGAATCCATGCTTGGAGCGTGGTCGCGTGATTAGAATATAGTTGCATATATAAGGAGGCTTGTTTCTGTAATAAATGGCTTTAGCGTGATTCACATTGAATCGAATTGTTTGCTGAGTCCTTTATTGCTCCAACAAATGGTGACCCCGATGTGATACTCTGAACTGCGTACCACTGAGGTTGGGGAAAAGCCTGGAGCGGCTCAGCCGGAGGCGGATCAGCTAGACTGAGAACCGGGCGGAGGCGTACAGACATTTCGCATTAATTTTGTTGAAGAAATCACCAGAAAAGGTGAGCGACTGAGATCAGGAGGAGGGAAAAGTGAAGTTATGGGGCAAAATATATCCCCTGAGGAAGAAGCTATAGTTAAACTCCTCCTGCATATTCTCTCTATGAGAGGACTTAAATATGAAGAAAGTAACATCCGTAGACTGTTGGTTTGGTGTAGAACTAACGGCTACCTGACAGAAGCTGAAAAAGCTTTAAAAATTGAACTTTGGGACGATATAGGGCAGAAATTATGGGATAAGATTAGCGACGGAGATAAAGAAGCTAAATCACTAGCGACTACATGGAAGCTTAACTCCAACCACCCTGCCCAAAAGCGGATAACATACACCATATCTTTATCCTTACATTGTATTCTTGTGCTTTTTTGCTCACTCTGTCTTAAGACCCTGGCTTAGTTTGCCCTAGTACAAATGTACTGGTTTGTGTTCATGGAGATTTTGTTGTTGTCCCAGGCTCCCTGTAAGGTGCACTGTTGATTCCATGAAACAGATACTTTTGATTTTGTGCTGGTTTGTTTGGGATAGTCTTAATTTTCGCAGGAAGCTGGGAGGGGACACAGCCAGGACAGATGACCCAAACAAGCCAAAGGGATATTCAATACTATATGGCATCATGCTCAGTATATATCTGGGGGAGCTGGCAGGGAGAGGGAAGTGCTACTCAGGGGATCGACTGTTTGAGACTGGGACACTCTTTTTTCTGGGACCAGCTATTTGGGTCTCTGCTCTTCTGGGATCAGTTGTGCAGGACTGGTGTTCATGAGTGCTTCTCACGAGGGTCACTGCTGGGGAGCAGTCTATCAGTTTTCCAGGGTTGGTGAGAGTTTGCATTGTGTGTCCCTTGCTTTGTATATTATTTTATTGTTGTTGTTGATCTCTTCCTTTGTTGTTCTGTTAAACCCATGAGTTTTACCTTTTGTTTCCCAATTCTTCTCCTTATCACACTGGGGGAAGGGGGGAGGGGGTGTGGTGAGCGAGTGGCCGCATGGTCCTGGTTGCCAGCTGAGGCTACACCACAACAGTCCCTTTTGGTGCCCAATGTGGAGCACAAAAGGTTGGGATAATGACAGATCTGACCAGAGCATGTTAAAACAAATTTTTTATACACATTTATTAGTTAAATAGTTGCTGGTCATAATGTTTTGTTTGTCCACATGGCTGTGTTATATGAATTCATACATGGTCTATGTATTCCCTGCAGTGCTGTTTATCACCTCTGGGAGAAGGATCATCATTTTGCTGTCCTGTGTAATATTGACTTATGATATGATAACGTCACTGGCCATGAGGTTAAGATGGCATTTGTATGTGGTTGTGTGAGCCAGCACAGGTAGATCACAGGAACAATCAGAGGCCACAGATGCAACACAAAGTGCAAATTTATTTTTGTTACCTCTCTAACCAAGGAATCTCTGAAACAGCACTTAAGCTCCCAGGCAGAGGTCACACAAGTGGAGACACAGGTGCTGCAGAATTCAGCCCTTGGTGAAGATCCATGGGCCTGCTCATTTTGCCTGTATATAGGGTACAGGTGCAGTTTACCACACTGCTTTGATCTTTGCCTGCAGGTATCTCAAGGATATAAGATAAGGTGCCTTTACAACTTTTTTCACAGGCCTGTTATCTAAACACAGAGGTTCTACTTGTGATTTATGTGTTTTTCTACACCCCAGCTGCAGTTACTTGAGGGTATTTACAATTCTCCTCCTTGCCATTCTTGTGCTATTCCCACACAGTGGTATTGTTGTCATGTCCATACCTCAGGCACCATCTCATGGAGTTTATTAGTAATCGCACCCAATCTATGGGGAAGATGGGGGGAGATTTCCCCCTACTTTTTCACTTCCCTTTTCTCCTTCGGCCTAGGTACAACAGTTTTTGCAAATTTTGAACACCGTGGGGATGTTCAAGATAGCATGCTCTTATTGCTATGTCTCCAGAATGTCTTTCAAGTGTTGTTTAGGTTTACAAAAAGATTTTAAGAATACCTCCCAGAGATCTACCCGAAGGCTGGATAGTCATGGGTAGCATGGCATGTGGGGGAATGTGAGCAGATATCTAGAGAACTTCTCACCTCCAATGGTTTGGAGCTTCACTCCCAAACATCTACAGGAGCCCTATGAAGTGATAGAATACTTAAAAGGAAAATGCTGTGGCTGTTCCAAAGAGTCATTGTGCTGGGCCCTGGCCAGTATCTACCAAACACTATTTGATATTATGCAGCACCTTCAAGAGGAAGAGAGGGAAAACAGACCAACAGGCACTGTTGCTATTCCCACCCCAGAGACAGGCAATGTGACTACTCAAACCCAGGCAACAGGCACTGCAAATGAAACAGATAACCAACCCGTGCAGTTGTCAGTTGCCCCTATACAGAATAAGTAGTATGCAAAAAAAAAAAAAAAAAAAAATCAGTTCACATAATGAGGGATGAAGATGAACCAGGGTCATCATGAGAATAGGAGGAAGAGGTAGAACCAGAGATAATCACCCAATCCCTATCCCTGAGTGAGCTGTGAGATATGCAAAAAGATTTCAGGTGCCATCCAGGTGAGCACATTGTTGCCTGGCTGCTCTGATGCTGGGATAATGGGGCCAGTAGCTTGGAATTAGAGGGTAGGGAAGCCAAGCAGCTGGGGCCCTTGTCTAGGAAAGGGGGCATTGACAAGGCAATTGGAAAAAAGATACAAGCGCTCAGTGTCTGGAGGCAACTTCTGTCAGGCATGAAGGAACAATACCCCTTCAAGGAAGATGCTACCTGTCACCTAGGCAAGTGGACCACCATGGAGATAAGTATCCAGTACCTGAGGGAATTACCCATGCTGGAGGTGATTTATAATGATCTGAATAAGAATAACAAGTAGTTATCCACAGATCCAGATGAAGTCTAATGCACACAACCCCTGTGGCCGAAGTTTCTATGAAGTGCACTATCATCGTATCCCAACTCATTGGCAGTAATATTCTGGAAAGAAGGCGAGGGACAAACAGTGGATTAATTGGATGGCCAACTTTGGCCATATGAAGGAAATCTCTCTTTCTTCCTACAGGAGTGGAAAAACTGCCAGATATGCTAGCTGAGTGTGCTGGTTTGGCTAAAATGGGGTCATTTTCCAATAGGTTAGTTAACTTTCTTTTTGATAGTTAGCACGGTCCTTCTTTTTTTAGAATGCAGTTTGAGAATAATAAGATAGCACCTTGGGATAGAGTTAATGTTTTCTTCCAGTAACTTTCCAGTGTTCAGGACTTAGTATGAAAGAATGTAGGACCTCACTGATGTTGATACTTATTGGTAGGGAAGCCAATGTCATCCCTCAGTTTCTCATGTTTTGCAAGTAAACAGGTGTGTAATGTGAGGAGGAGTGGATCCAGGACACCTGACTTAAGTTGGCCAACAAAAGTATTCTATACCATGAACATCATGTTCCATATTTAAGTGGGAAGTTGCTGGCAATAGACCTCTTTCCTCAATAGCTGCCATCCCTGAAGGGGTCCTGCTCCTGTTCCTGCTCCAGGGGCCTGGGTCCAGTACCTTGCCTGTGCCCTGCTGTTGCTCTTCATGTCTTTACTGAACTCGCTGTGTTGGCAGTGTCTGCCTTCTGGCATTCATTGCTGGGAGCACATGTTCTAATGGCTAAGTATTTGCTTGTTATCATTTTTCTTTTACTATTATTTTATTAAATCTGTTTCTATTTCAACCCATGAGTCTTTCCTCCTCTTTCCCTTTTCTCCAGAGAAGGAAAGGTGAGTGAGTGTCCTGGTTTTGTTAAAAACAAGACCAGTTTCTGTTTTAGTGAATTTTCCTTTCAGCTAAGTTCTTCTAAGTAACTGCACTTTTCTGAATTTGGCTGCATGTTTTTTCAGACACTGTTCACTCCGGAGCTGATAACAGTAGCAATGGTATGCAGAAGAGGCCCAGGTTTAGACTTATTGCTATGGTAGCCAAGGTTAATTATAAATTTTGCATGTCCCGTAAGTGAGAGGGGCATATTTGCAAGGAGCAGCAAACAGAATAGGTGACTAAAAAAGACCAATTAATATTCCATCCCATACATGTCATACACCCTATAAAAATGGGAGATCACAAGGGTCTTGCTCTCTTTGTCCATGGCCAGCATCTGATGAAGACCCTGCCAGTTCTGCTTGCGATCTGAGGCCTAGTTCCAGACCCAGCATCCCTGAATCCAGTTCCAGTTTACTGCGGAGTCCAGCCCAGGACTTCCGGGTGCCTGCCCTGCAGCTGCCAGAGCAGCGCCAGCTCCACCACAGGCAATGCTGTGCTACCCTGGGAAAATCAAGATTGATTTTGTATATTTTGTATTATTTTCTCTATTTATTAGTAGCATTAGTAAAGCACTTTTAACTTGAACTGTAATTATGCCAATGCTGGTAACAGTCATTTACACTCTGGAGATAAAACAAGAGATGGTGAGCCCATGTCAGCATCAGTTGCCAGTGTTAAGAGAGACACAAGAAGGACTGCTCGTGCTGCAGATAATTACCAAAGGGCATCATCAACACAAGAGGCATCCTCATCAACACAAGGAGGAAAGGAAGTGACCACCTTTTCTACAAGCGAGCTGAGAGATAAGCAAAAAGACTTCAGTCGTAGTGAAGGCGAGAATGTTGTAACCTGGCTGCTCCGATGCTGGGATAACAGAGTTGATAGTCTGGAACTAGAAGGTGGAGAAGTCAAGCAGCTGGGATCTCTGTCAAGGGATGCCACCCTTGATAGGGCAATTTGAAGAGAGAATGACACCTTCACCCTCTGAAGCAGACTCCTGACAGCAATGAAGGCAAGGTTTCCCTTCAAGGAAGATGTTATATGTAATCGAGAGGTATCCAGTTCCTGAGAGAATTAGCTGTGTGGGAGATCATCTATTTTGAGCCAAATAGCCAAGTGGGGACAGACCTAGATAGAAACCTTTGTATACAACCTATGTGGTGCAGGTTTGTACAAAGCGCACCACCTGCATATGCTAAGTCATTGGCATCAATGTCCTGGACAAGTGCAGCTCAAGAAAACATTTCTGAAGTGATTAAGAAGCTTCGGGACTTTGAGGACAGCCTTGCTGGCTCTCTACTAGCTTGTGTCTCGACTGTGGAGAAACTGTGAAAAATCTGACGACTAGTTCAAAAAGGTGTTGCAAAAAATCAAAGCACTCAGAGAAGACAGGTTCCATTCACGACCTGTACGAATCTATGTTTCAGCTATTAGAAAGCGTTTCCAGTCTCAGGAGAAAGGACAGAAGTACACAAAGAGAAGCACACTGTAGTTCTTCCTACATGACCAGGGAGAAAACATTAGGAGATGAGATGGAAGACCTACCTCAGAACTTCAGGAACAAGTATGTGAGTTAAAAGGAAAAACTCCTAGGAAAATGGCTGCTCCAGTTGCCAGAAGGGGCAGAAGAGATTCTGATGCTCTTGAAGGAACCTCTAATTCATCCCCAGAGACTGAGCAAAACACAAATTAGAGGGGCCCTGCCTCCAGCCAGGCAGAGGAAAGGGACAACAGAGTTTATTGAACTGTGCAGATACGATGGCCTGGTGCAACACACCCCCAGGAGTACAAAGCTTTGGTAGATATTGGTGCTCAATGCACGATAACCCCCCCAAACTATAAAGGAACACAATCCATCAATATTGTTGGAGTGACTGGGGGATCCCAGGAACTGATTGTAGTAGAGGCTGAAATGAGCCTAACTCGGAAAAACTGGCAAAAGCATCCCATTGTGACTGGCCCAAATGCTCTGTGCATCCTTGGCAGAGACTACCTCAGGAGACGGTATTTTAAGGACTCAAAAGGGTATTGGTGGGCATTTAGCATAGCAGCTATGGATACTGAGAATATTGAACAGCTGTCTGATTTGCCTGATCTCTCAGAGGACCCTTCTGTTGTAGGACTACTGATGGCTGACGATGTCAAGGTTTAAAGCAAGGTGGCAATAAACTGTGGCAGATGCTCCCTGTTACCCTCTTACCTCCCGCCACCCCCTTCTTTTAGATCTGAAAGATAAGGAAGATAAGGGGAAAGGAAGAGAGACTTAGTCTTCAAGTTGGAAGGTTTTAAAGGGTTTTACTAATGCTACTAATAAATAGAGAATAGATACAAAATATACAAAACCAATCTCGACTGCTCGATGTGAAGTCGGCATCACTCCGGCAGCAGCGGAGCTGGGTGGGCAGAGCTGGTGGCTCCAGCAGGTGCAGGCCAGGCCCCCGGAAGTCATGGGTGGGACTTCACAGCAAACCAGAAACTGGTTGCAGGGATGCAGAGCCTGAGGCCTTCCAGATCGCAGGCAGACAGACAGGGTCCTCTCTAGATGCTGGCCATGGTCGAAGAGCAGCAGCTTAACCCTCGTGATCACCCTCTTACATAGGGGGTATGATGATTATGGGATGGAATACTCAATTGGTCAATTTAAGGCACGTGTTCCATCCACCCCTCCTCAAACATGCCCCTCTCACAAAGGAATGTGGGAAAACTTAAAGACAACTGCTCTTGTTTTTAACAAAACCAGGACATTCCACCCCTTATTCCATACCATCCAAATCACTACTGCTTTCTGCCTGTCTTCAAATGTATATACACACATACAAAAATATGTGTATCACTAGTTCATGACTGCAACTCTCTGTGTCACAGCAGTCTCTCTCTAGGTGGTGCAGTGCATGCCCAGGAATTGTAGGTCAGAGATGTCAGTCTCAGGGAAGTTTCTGGACAGCACGCAATGAGGTTAGCTCAGGGTTCATCACCACCACTGCATCAACCTCAAAGACACTTATGGAACACTGTTAATGGCATGCAGCAATTACCCTCATACAGTTTTGAAATTGAGTATTCTCACCCAGAATCAAATCTCCTTGAGGTACACATCGGACTTCACCATCCTTCAGCATCACCCACCAAGTACATCCTGGCCCTTGAGCAAAAACAATCCCATGAATGGGTTTGCCTTTGCCCAAAGCAGGAATAACCCAGACAGCTTTTCCTAACATGTTCCTTCCATGCACCACAGGGACTTTAGCCCCTTCTACTGTATGTAAAAGCTCTGACTGAGCAGGGCCAGCTCCATTGATTGATCCCCTGGTGTTAAATAACCAGGTGGCTTGTGACGAATTCTTCTCCCAGTTTTTAAAAGTTCCACCTCCCATTGCCATCAGAGTAGTTTTTAACAAGCCATTGTATTGCTCAGTCTTCCCAGAGGCTGGTGCATGATAGGGGATATGATAGATCCATTCAATACCGTGTTCTTTGGCCCAGTTGGTTATGAGACTTCTTTTAAAATGAGTCCCATTGTCTGACTCAATTCTTTCTGGAGTACCATGTTGCCACAGGACTTGCTTTTCAAGGTCCAGAATAGTGTTCTAGGAAGTGGCATGAGACACAGGATATGTTTCCAGCCATCCGGTGGTTGCTTCCACCATTGTAAGCACATAGCACTTGCCTTGGCCTGTTCTAGGGAGTATAATATAGTCAATCTGCCAGGCCTCCTCATATTTATATTTCAACCACTGCCCCCCATACCACACAGGCTTTAACCTTTTGGCTTGCTTGATTGCAGCACATGTTTCACAATCATGGATAACCTGTGAAATAATGTCCATGTCTACCCCTCGGTCCCAAGACCATTTATATGTTCCATCCCATCCTTGATGCCCTGAAGCATCATGGGCCCATTGAGCTAGAAAAAGTTCACCTTTATGTTGCCAGTCCAAATCCACCTCAGCTACTTTAATCTTAGCAGCCTGATCTGCTTGCTGGTTGTTTTGATGTTCCTCAGTGGCTTGACTTTTAGGCACATGGGCATCCACATGCCGTACTTTTACAGTTTCTCCAGTCGAGCAGCAATGTCCTGCCGCAATGGGGCAGCCCAAATAGACTTCACAGTATCACAGTATCACGGTATGTTTGGGATTGGAAGGGACCTCAAAAGATCATCTAGTCCAATCCCCCTGCTGGAACAGGAACGCCTAGGTGAGGTCACACAGGAACATGTCCAGGCGGCTTTTGAATGTCTCCAGAGTAGGAGACTCCACAGCCTCCCTGGGCAGCCTGTTCCAGTGCTCTGTCACCCTTACTGAGAAGTTTTTTCTCAAATTTAAGTGGAACCTCTTGTGTTCCAGCTTGATCCCATTACTCCTTGTCCTATCATTGTTTGCCATCGAGAAGAGCCTGGCTCCATCCTCGTGGCACTCACCTTTTATATATTTATAAACATTAATAAGGTCACCCCTCAGTCTCCTCTTCTCCAAACTAAAGAGACCCAGCTCTCTCAGCCTTTCCTCATAAGGGAGGTGCTCCACTCCCTTAATCATCTTTGTTGCCTTTGTTGCCTCTGTGCTGCCAGTTATTTTGTTTCCATTGCTTTAACCACCCCCACAAGGCATTTGCCATCATCCATGAGTCAGTATAGAGATAAAGTACTGGCCACTTTTCTCTTTCAGCTATGGCCAATGCCAACTGTATGGCTTTTGCCTCTGCTAACTGGCTTGATTCACCTCATCCCTCATCAGTCTCTGTGATTTGTCGTGTAGGACTCCATACAGCAGATTTCCACCTTAAATGTTTTCCTACAAGACGACAGGATCCATCAGTGAACAGGGCATACTGCTTTTCAGTCTCTGGTAATTCATTATATGGTGGGGCTTCCTCAGCACGCATCACTTCCTCTTCTTCAGGTGACACTCCAAAATCTTTTCTTTCCGGGCAGTCTCTGATCATTTCTAAGATCCCCGAGCGATTAGGATTCAAGCCCGCTGTGTGATTAATGCAATCCACTTACTCCATGTAGCTTCAGTTGCACGATGAGTGGAAAAAACCTTACCCTTGAACATCCAGCCTAGTACTGGTAATCGGGGCGCCAGGAGGAGCTGTGCTTCAGTACCAACCACTTCTGAAGCAGCTCAAACTCCTTCATATGCTGCCAGTATCTCTTTTCCAATTGGAGTGTAATTGGACTCCGAGCCTTTATATCCTCTACTCCAAAATCCTAGAGGTCAATCTCGAGTCTCACCTGGTACCTTTTGCCAGAGGCTCCAGGTAGGACCATTGTCCCCAGCTGCAGTATAGAGCACATTCTTAATACCTTGTCCTGTCCGGACTGGTCCAAGGGCTACTGCATGTACAATCTGTTGTTTAATTTGTTCAAAGGCTTGTCATTGTCAGGGCCCCATTAAAAATCACATTTCTTTCGAGTCACTTGATAAAGGGGGCGCACAATCTGGCTGTAATCTGGAATATGCATTTTCCAGAAACCCAGACCACCTAAAAAGGCTTGTGTTTCTTTTTTGCTAGTTGGTGGGGATGTAGCTGTTATTTTGTTAATCACCTCAATTGGGGTCTGGCGACGCCCATCTTGCTGTTTAATTCCCAGAAACTTAATCTCTTCAGCAGGTTCCTTGACTTTACCTCTCTTTATGGCAAAACCAGCTTTCAAAAGAATTTGAATTATTGTCTCACCTTTCTTGAAGACTTCTGCTGCTGTATTGCCCAATACAATGATGTCATCAATGTATTGCAGGTGTTCTGGAGCTTTACCTTGTTCCAGCATGGTTTGAATAAGTCCATGGCAGATGGTAGGACTGTGTTTCCACCCCTGGGGCAGTTGATTCCAGGTGTACTGGATGCTCCTCCAGGGAAAGGTAAACCGTGGCCTGCATTCTGCTGCTAAAGGAATAGAGAAAAATGCATTAGCAATGTCAATTGTGGCATACCACTTGGCTGCCTTTGACTCCAGTTCATATTGCAGTTCTAACATGTCCGGCACGGCAGCACTTAATGGTGGCGTAACTTCATTTAGGCCACGATAGTCTACAGTCAGTCTCCATTCTCTATTAGGCTTTGGCACTGGCCATATAGGACTATCGAAAAGTGAGCGAGTCTTACTGATCACTCCTTGACTCTCTAGTTGTTGGACAAGTTTATATATGGGGATCAGGGAATCTTGGTTGGTGGTATATTGTCGTCTGTGCACTGTCATGGTAGCAGTCGGCACCTGTTGCTCTTTGACCTTAAGCAGTCCTACAACAGAAGGGTCATCAGAAAGACCAGGCAAAATAGACAGCTGTTTAATGTCCTCAGTCTCTACAGCTCCTATACCAAAGGCCCATCGATACCCTTTTGGGTCTTCAAAATACCCTCTCCTTAGGTATTCTATACCAAGGATGCATGGAGCATTGGGATCAGTCAAAAAAGGGTGCCTTTCCTACTCCTTTCCAGTTAGGCTCACTTCGGCCTCTAATACAGTCAATTCCTTACATCCCCCAGTCACTCCTTCAATACTGACAGATACTGACCCTTTATGATTCAATGGCATCATTGTACACTGTGCACCAGTGTCTACCAGGGCTTTATACTCATGTGGTTCTGACGTACCAGGCCACCAAATCCAACAGTCCAATAAACTCCCTTGTCATTGTCCCTCTCCTCCACCTGGCTAGAGGCAGGGCCCCACTAATTGGTGCTTTGCACAGTTTCTGGTAGGGAGACACAAGAATCCCTCCTACTCTGTCTGGAAAGCCTCCCACTGGAAACTGGAGCAGCTTTTCTCTTGGGAGCTTTCTTTTTCAACTCACGTATCCGTTCTTGTAGGTCAGCAGTGGGTTTTCCATGCTGATTGCTCCTATCTTCCTGTCCTCGTTTTGTTAAAAACAAGACCAGTTCTCTTTTAGTGCTTTTTCTTTCAGCTAAGTTCTTCTCAGTGACTGTATTTTTCTGAGTTTTACCCAGCGTATTTTTCCTCGGATGCTGTACTCAGTGCTGATAAGAAGACCAAAGGAATGCTGAAGAAGCTCATGTTTAGATTTATTACTATAGTAGCCAAGAAAGACTGATAAGTTTTCCCATGTTCCGCTGTGAGAGGGGCATGTTTGAGGAGGGGTGGATGGAACAGGTGACTAGAACTGACCAACGGAAGTATTCCATCCCATAATCGGCATACCTCCTAAATAAGAGGGTGATCACGAGGGTCACTCTCTCTTCTACCATGGCCAGCATCTAGAGAGGACCCTGTCTGTCTGCCTGTGATCTAGAGGCCTCAGGCCCTGCATCCCTGCAACCAGTTTCCGGTTTGCTGTGAAGTCCCGCCCATGACTTCCAGGGGCCTGGCCTGCACCTGCTGGAGCCATGCCCACTCTGCACACCCAGCTCTGCCGCTGCTGGAGTGACACCAACTCCACATTGAGCATGCGAGATTGGTTTTGTATATTTTGTATATATTGTCTATTTATTAGTAGCATTAGTAAAACCCCTTTAAAACTTTCCAACTTGAAGTCTATGTCTCTCTTCCTTTCCCCTTTTTTATCATCTTTCCAATCTAAAGGAAAGGGGTGGCAGGAAGTGAGGGGCTAACAGGGAGCATCTGCCACGGTTTATTGCTGCCTTGTCTTAAACCTTTACACTTCCCCCGGTCATGAAGAAGAAACCATAATTCACCTCGTGACATGTTGTGTTTCTCTCGGGCTGGTGCTGCAGAAGGGCGTCTTCTCCTAATAGCTGTGGCTCGGGCCTGTGTATGTGACAAGTAGGATCTGTTCTCCCTCTTGGACAGCTTGTCACACAGTTTTTCCACAGCTGCGACACAGGCTTGTAGGGGAGAAGAAAGAGTGTCTTCATACTGCCACAACATGTCTGCTACTTCACCCACAGTTGATCAATCATCTTTTGAATGGATGAGTAATCCTAAAGTGTGGGCATAAGATGGTGGTGTGCTCTGCACAAACTTCTGCATTATACCTCGGGTACATGGCACTTCATCAGGATCTATTATTGTTTGTGGGTCACTGTAAATTATATCTCGCACAGTCAGTTCTCTCACATACCTAATACCTCTCTCCATAGTAGTCCATGGGGTTGGGTGGTATATGATATCTTTTAAAGGGTACCTGATTTTTACTGCTGACAAAATTCTCCTCCAGAGGCTTTGACTTTGCTGCTTCTTTGCAATTGCCATCTCTGGCCAGGGATCCCAATTGATTGGCTTCACTGCCATCGAAGTCCAAACTGTTAGCCCCATTGTCCCAGCATCAAATGAGCCAAGTGACAATTGGTTCACCTTCACAATGGCTAAAGTCTTGTTTCACAGTCCTTAGCTCCTTCAGAGATAAGGAGCATTCTATTAGCTTGTCCTTTGCTGATTGCTTTGCTTTAAAAGGACCGACTCTTTGCTTTGCTATAGAATCCAGGGGTAGCAGTGGATGGAGTTGAAAAAGGGCTGTAGGAGGAGCTGTAGAAGGGCCCTCTGGTTGCTTTGCTATAGAAGGACCCTCTTCTTCATCGTCACCTTGTTCTATTCCAGAAGTAACCTTTCCTTGTTCTGTTGTAGAAGGACCCTCTGCTTCCTCTCCCTGCTCCTCTTCTTCATCTTCCTTCACAATGGATTCCAATTGTGCTTTCTTTTGCTTCCTCGTTGTTGGGGCAACTAATACTTCTGAAGTCTGAATGGCCACATTACATGCTGTGGGGGTTTGAGTGGATACAGAAACTGACATTGCAGTTGTAGTGGCTGCTGTATCCAAGTCAGGAACTGGAGTTGCTGCAGCCTGTCAAGGGGGGTGAAGTAGCTGTCACAGACATTTCAGTGACTGCAGTGCTTGTAGCTTTAAAAGCAGCAACTCCTGCCACAGAAGTTAGAATCGCTACAATACTCCTAAACAGTTTTATCACCAGCAAAGACTGACATACATTCCACAGATTAAATAATACCAACAAGCTTCGCTCAAAGGTCCAGGGATATTCAAAATTCCCAAAAGCATCTGTAATTTGCTCTAATGACGCAGTCAGGGAAGAGTTAAATGGCTCTCCTAAAATCTCACTCCTGAAACTGAGAAAACAAAAGGCACAGGTCTCCTTAATTTCTTTTGCTTCTACTGAAGAATTCAAAAAAAGCATTTTCCTGAAGTATGATAACAATGAGTAGAAATACATCATTGTCTTAAATAAAATCACATAAATCAGTGAAACACAACCCAAGACCGAAGCTATTATAACAAGTTTATCCCTACTTCCAAAAATAATGTTCTGCACAAAAACAATAACAAGAAGAATTAACCCAAAAAAAGGCACTATTAAATCCAAGTAGATTTGCAACAGCATCCTTTAAAATCAAAAACAAACTCAAACCACAGTCTTCTTTATGACCTGTAAAGCACACAGATCTATCATTTCCCAAAGTTTCCTCCCACCAGAAAATTCAAACTCAGATCGTGCACATTTTAGTCTAATGCTCTCTCACTTAAACTACCCAGTAAGCTGTTTACAGTAATTGTCAGATACCGCTCTTCGCCCGTCTCAGTCAAAACCCGTCCCTGCTCCGGTGCAAGAAAACCTGTCATGGTTTCTCTTATCTTTCCCCATACAGCTTCTCTTTCCCCGTATGGGCCACCAATTAAATCTGTCAAGGTTTAAAGTAGGGCAGCAATAAACTGTGGAAGATGCTCCCTGTTACCTTCTTACCTCCTGCCACCCCCTTCCTTTAGATCGGAAAGATGATAAGGAAGATAAGAGGAAAGGAACAGAGACTTAGACTTCAAGTTGAAAGGTTTTAAAGGGTTTTACTAATTCTACTAATAAATAGAGAATATATACAAAATCAATCTTGAATGCCCAATGTGAAGTTGGCATCTCTCCAGCAGTGGCAGAGCTGGGCAGGCAGAGCTGACATGGCTCCAGCAGGTGCAGCTCAGGCCCCTGAAAGTCATGGGTGGGACTTCACAGCAAACTGGAAACCGGTTGCAGGGATGCAGGGCCTGAGGCCTTCCAGATCTCAGGCAGACAGGCAGGGTTCTCTCTAGATGCCAGCCATGGTTGAAGAGCAGCAACTTGATCTTCCTGATCATCTTCTTATATAGGGGGTATGACGATTATGGGATGGAATACTCGGTCAATTTAAGTCACCTGTTCCATCCACCCCTCCTTAAACATGCCTCTGTCAAGATGCAACATAGGAAAACTTAAAGAGAACTGGTTTTGTTTTCAAGATAACCAGGACAGACGACCAGCAGGTGCTAATTACTACCATGACAGTGCATGGCTGGCAATATTGCACCAATCGAGACTCTTTGATTCCTATCCAGAAGTTGATTCGTCAACTGGAGAGCCAGGGTGTGATCAGTAAGACTCACTCACTTTTTAACAGCCCAATTTGGCCAGTGTGTAAGTCTAGTGACGAGTGGAGACTAACAGTAGACTATCGTGGCCTGAATGAAGTTACACCACCACTGAGTGCTGCTGTACCTGACATGTCAGAACTGCAATATGAACTGGAGTCAAAGGCAGCTAAGTGGTATGCCACAAATGACATGGCTAATGCATTTTTCTCTATTCCTTTAGCAGCAGAATACAGGCCGCAGTTTGCTTTCACCTGGAGGAGCATCCCGTACACATGGAATCACTTGCCCCAGGGGTGGAAACACAGTCCTACCATCTGCCATGGACTGATCCAGACCACTCTGGAACAAGGTAAAGCTCCAGAGCACTTGCAATATATTGATGACATCATCGTATGGGGCGACACAGCGAAAGAAGTCTTCAAGAAAAGTGAGATAATAATTCAGATTCTTTTGGATGCTGATTTTGCCATAAAATGAAGCAAGGTTAAGTGACCTGCACGAGGGATCCAGTTTTTAGGAATGAAATGGCAAGATGGGCATCGTCAGATCCCAATGGATGTGATCAACAAAATTGCAGCTATGTCTCCACCTACTAATAAAAAGGAGACACAGACTTTCTTGGACATTGTAGATTTTTGGAGAATGCATATTCCTGACTACAACCAGATTGTGAGCCCTCTCTGTTGAGTGACCTGTAAAAAGAACCATTTTGAGTGGGGCCCTGAACAGTGACAAGCTTTTGATCAAATTAAGTGTAAGATAACTAAGTGGTGGCCCTTGGGCCAGTCCGGACAGGATTAGATGTTAAAAATGTGCTCTATGCCACAGCTGGAGATAATGTGTCTACCTGGAGCCTCTGGCAGAAAGCATCAGGAAAAACTCAAGGTTGACCCTTAGGTTTTTGGAGTCAAGGATACAAAGGATCTAAGGCCAACTATACACCTACTGAAAAAGAGATACTAGCAGCATATGAAGGAATTTGAGCTGCTTCAGAAGTGAAGCACAGCTTCTCATGGCACCTCAACTGCCAGTGCTGGGCTGGATGTTCAAAGGAAAGGTTCTCTGTGGGGGACTACGGTGAGTCCATGGATTCCCCAATGGAGGGCATGGGAACAGAAATTAGCCTTGAAGATATTAAGGCCTACCCATGAGAAAGGTGGGAGTAAAAGAGTATCCGGAGATGTTAAGGATGTACCCGTGAGAGAGAATGGAGTAAAAGAGTAACATTGATGATAGCAAAAATAGCCAATGAGATGATACTGCTGTAACTTGTAACCAATAGTGAAGAGACACATGAATTGGTAAAACCATATAAAAATGCACTTGTGTCAATAAATGGCATCTACTACTTTAATCCTGGAAGAACGTGGTCTATGTCGTTTGTCCGTCTCAACCACGACAGTTCTCTCTACGCATCATACAACCGATGCTACGTGGAGTAAGTGGATTGCAATGATCATACAACGAGCTTGAATAGGGAGTCCCAATCGCCCAGGGATCTTAGAAGTTGTCGCGATTGAGACGGACAAATGACATAGACAAAGTTCTTCTGTACAAACAGGAGTCTCCATTTATTGCCTCAGCCCGATTCACCTTTTGCAATTTCTTACAGATGTCAAAAACCAGAACATTAAACACAAAAATCAGTTCATATTCTAGCTACTTTTAAATACAACCTTTCCCAAGTTCACATTCATCATACCATTTAGGGTTTTTTCCATATCTCCAACTATCACATAAATTCAATGTGAATCAAAGTTTAACAGTCTAGATACTTTTCTGGTCTCAAAATTATTCATTAACAATAAGAGCAAATTAACTTACAATACCATACTTCATCCCATTTTTTCCAAAGTTCTGCAGAACAAACATTAATTACAATACAGCACTATAACTCAGACCACAAAGTTACTCTTATGTGTAAGGATGCATCCTAAGGGGGAGCAAGGTGGTATTTTAGTAGCGGAACCAGTTCCCATTTTGTAATTATCACCTCAAATAAAATTCTTTTGGTACCAAATATATATATATATGTAAACTGAAATACTGAGCTCAGATATGAAAACCAAACACCAAGTTCAAATATACAAATGAATCACAGTTACACTTATTCAAGACAGTATCTCGATTTTTCCATTGCAACTTTGAAACGGTTACTGCTCAGCCAGGTAGAGGTACCGCTGGGTCTCTGTCGCGGTTGAGACGGACAAACGACATGGACCAAGTTCTTTCAAGATGAAAGTAATAGAGCGTCATTTATTGCTACAAGTGCATTTTTATACAATTCTACCAGTTCATGTGTCTTTTCACTATTGGTTACAAGTTACAGCACTAACATCTCATTAGTTAATTTTTCTATCATCCATGTTATTCTTCTATCCCCTTCTCTCTCACGGGTACATCTTTCCTCTCTCCAGATACTCCTTTACTCCCATCCTTCTCAAGGGTAAATCTTAATATCTCAAGGCTGATCTCTACTTTCATATTTTCTGTCAAGGATTCCACAGACCCGCTGCAGTTTCCCACAATTCCCCTTTTTTAATTAGTGCTAAAAATGCTGCCCTCATTGTCCACTGCAGGGCCCTTTGCAGCAGAGAAATCATGCATGGCAACATTAGTAACACAACCACAACAATCATCAAAATGATCAGTCCTGTTTTCACTACTGATAACAACCATCCTAAAAACCCTCAACCACTAAGCAATTTATTTAACAAATCCCATCAAAATCTTCACACCCATGTCCTTGAGCTAATAACAAAAATCTATCGTGGCTCTACTCTGCCGTGTGGCGTGTCTTACAGAATCTACATCTAACAAAAGTTCACTTAAAGCCTTAGAAGTTCTGTTGGTTTGCTTAACTAGCCAGCATCCTAATTTTCTAAAATATTTAAAGCTTTTAGCTGTGCCAACACCAGACACAAGAGATCCTAAAACCCTTAACCTTGATCCCCAAAAATCTACATTATCATCACATTTTGACTCATATACATGCAAAAAGTGTTTTTCTCGTCTTGCTCTTCTGTGATCTATTATCATAGATACATTGGGCGTTAAGAAAGTTAATAGTCCCAAAATACACAGTCCTCCAACAGCATTAGAAGGAATTCCTGGTCAGGCTCTATCTCCACAGATCAAGAATACACCATACAGGAGGTTTTGGGGACGCTGTTCCACATTATCAGTGACATCCCTTGGATTCTTCTGTGAGAGATTACACCATCGAGTTTCATTTCTATAGTCACCAATGGTAGCATTAACATTTTGCAGTTTTATCCATTCATGCTTTAGCATATTGTCCTGGCACTTTTCACAAACCGTGAAACAAGCATCCGTGGGCACAGATCCCAGCAATTCTAGTTCCTGTGGTTCAATGTCTATTTCCGGGAGACAGTTAATCCAAAGTGCCGTGTTAGTATTATTACAGTTTGTTGCAATGCCTCTGCATCAACCATTATTTTGAAACAATTGTGTGATGCTGCTGTAGTCATCAAGGGGGATGCCAACCAAGCATGTGTGGAACGGGTTTTCCGGAGATGCCATAGCTAGGCATATGGACTCCTGGTCAGTCATGTTGGCTAAAGTACTCCACATGTTAGTCTTTGTCTGTGCGGGCATCCAAAACAGCAGCTGCAACAATCATTGTCAGGAAGATAACACAAGTTTCACGTTTCGTGCCAGCAACCATTGCAACCCTTGATCTGTAAAGACACAAGCATAAAGACACAAGTCCTGTTTCAGATCAATCAGTGTAGTATTTGCTTTATCAAAACATGGGCTGTTAATACTAGTAGAAATACAGCATTCGAAATTTCCTTGGAGATTTCTCATTTGCAGCAAGCAGATCTGCACCATCCCAGCAGCTTCTTGTAGGCTATGCAACTAAATAGAATTCTCAGAAAACCTTATTTGAGCTTACAATTTACTTAACAAATCTTAACCTAAGAGAGGTATAGGAGTTTCTAACAACTATAAGAATTCATGTATTTAAACTTTGTTCCAAATTTGACATTCCATTGGTCTCAAAAAACGGCCTTTCTTTCGTTCTCTCTCATGACCTCAAAAACTAGCATGGTGAATTTACTAAGAAGTCACTTACAACTAAGTACCACAGAATAAGTCTATTAACAAATTTTTGGTTTAATTTTCCAGTTTCATTAGAACTATGGATCCACTGGTGATGCCTTTAAATTTCACCCTCAGACTCCTTCATGCAGTATTACTGCTCTCTAGCAGTAACATTGCTTGGGGGAGGGGCGCTGGGGGGAATAAAACTTCCCTCTCGCCCCCATCTGAGACGTACAGCCCAGCATGAAAACACATCAGGTTGAACTCCACATCAAACCAACCTGGCTCCACTCCACACTCAAACCAGTACCAGTCTGACCCAGAGAAGCACTGAACACTGTGACCCCCCAAAGCTGACCAGTGTGAAAAGACTGACTTCAGCAAGGAGGTAAAACTATGAGCTCTTTTCCCCAGATGTGCCAAAACCTAGGAAACAAGACAGAAGCAAAAATAAACAACACCAACAACCCCTGATTCAAAGCCGAAAAACAACACAGTGCCACAACAAAAATGGATGACAATACTTCAGGGGAAAAAAAAAAGGACAGAGTGGGGAGTAAAGCCCCCCTTTCTCAGTAGGGGGAGTAAAGCCCCCCTTTCTCTGCTTAGCAGTGGGAAAACAGGTTTTTCCTTTTTTTTTTTTTTTTTTTATTACTGCAGTTCAGATATAACCAAGGTCACGCAGCTGGCAGTGGGAGGCTCTGGCAAACTCCTCAGTTACAATGAGCTGCACACAGGCCTGGGGTATTTTGCTGTTTTGTTTTCCCATTTCATTCCAACCATAATACACTTTATATGCAATTTCAAGTAGCTCAGCAATAGTTACATTCCTTAGCTCCATTTACCTTTTACAATTTAGAGATGTCAAAAAACAGTATAAACCAGTATAATAAACATAAATCCATTATTCTGTTTTCCTAGATCCAAATCAGTTAATATTCTAGCAACTTTTAAATACAACCTCTTCCAAATTCACAGCTATCATAGCATTTTAACAATTTAAATGCTTTTCTAACAATATAAGCAATCATTCTAATGTGTAAGGATGCATCTTAAGGGGGAGCAAGGTGGAATGTTAGCAGTGGAACCGGTTCCCATTTTGTAATTATCTCCCCAAACAAGATTCTTTTGGTACCAAATATGAATATGCAAACTAAAATACTGAGCTCAGATATGAAAACCATATACCAAGTTCAAATATGCAGATGGATCACAGTTACACCAATTTAAGACAATATCTCAATTTTTGCATTGCACCTTTGGGCCGCTCACTGCTCAGCCAGGTGGAGGTACCTCTGGGTCTCCCTGACAAAAAAAGTCAGTTGCGCGCTGAAACCCATCCGCACTCGCCAAGCCGGACTGGGCAAGGCCTTCTTTTGTTTTGGTTTGGTTTTTTTAGTGTCTCATCTGGTGCACCACAGCTCCTATTCCAAAAACCAGGAGTCTTTGCATGGTGTGCATACGGAAAAACCTAATCCAGCACACTGAGATGAGACACAGCCTGTCACAGAGTTGCGCAAGTCTGAATGCTGGAATAAAGGTAGCATGCTAGAGAAAAATAACAGCTACTACACGCAAAATTTTACCATCACATTCACGCAGTAAAGAACTAAATTACTTATGATCTTCTATATTATCACAAAACGCACATTTTGAGTCAGTGAATTCTCATGATTTAACAGACTGTGAAGTTATTGTACCATATAACAAAGACCTACCAAAATTGCAACATGCTTAAACCGATATCCACAAAGAAAACAGGTTAATGAGGAAAGCATCTTGCAGACTTTAGCAAGTTTACTGTGACCTGTGTGTTATTAGTTAACTCTCTCTCAGCTTGTTGACATTCAAATCCTTCCAGCTGTAAAACTGTCTGTAATGATCTCTTGTAGAGATTTATGTTGTCCTGCTCTTCTCACCTTAAAAAAAAACATTAATTGCAACAAGGTCTCCCTGACAAAAAAGGTCAGTGTGCACTGGAGCCCAATCGGCACCTGCTCCCTCACTACCCTAGCAAGCTGAACTGGGCAAGGATTTTATTGGCATCTCATCTGGCATGCTACAACTGTTATCCCCCAAAACAGGATTCTTTATCTGGTGTGCATACAAAAGAGCCAAATTTAGTACATCAAGATGAGACACAGCCTATCACAGAGTTGTGCAAGTCTGGATGCTGGAATAAAGCTAGCATGCTAGGAAAAAAGTAACAGCTATTACACACAAAATTTTATCATCACATTCACACAGTAAAGAACTAAATTACTCATGGTCTTCTGTATTATCACAAAATGTACATTTTGAGTCCATGGATTCTCATGATTTAGCATTCTGTGAACTTACTGTACCATATAACAAGCAAAGACTTATTAAATTGTAATATGCTTAAACAGATACCTACAAAGAAAACAGGTTAATAAGGAAAACATTGATGACTGCTGTTGCATTGTGGTAGGAGGCAAACCCCCCTCTCTCCCCCTCCCTCCTTCAGTATGGAAGGAGTAGGCATATCTCCCTCTCTCTCTGCTGTTTGAGGCTAACAGCTTCTTTTGTTTGGCCCCAGAACACCCTGGCCAGGGCCATTAGGAGAAGGGAGTGCCGAGGCGCCAGAGAGCCGTTGGGCACCTGCGGCCAGTGTGGGGGATGTTTGGAGGCTTCAGGGGCACCCCACAGCCAGTGTGGGAGTGCAGAGAAGCTTCTGGAATGCCTACAGTCAGATCTGATCAGCCTATAAAAAATGGGACTCTCGTCGAGACTCTGCCCATTGTCACGGGTCTGTCGGAGCGCAAGCAAGATGCTGCCGCCGAGAGTCCCCCTCCCCGGGATGGAGACTCCACTTGCCTTGCCACCACGTGTGTGAGTAAAACTTCTCGCAGGATTGCGAGTATATTTATACTTTCCGTGCACATATACACATGTAACTTTCTGTGCTCAGTATGAGCACATTTAAAATTAATCTTCGCATAATCACGGGTGTGTTTTCTTCCCATGCTTCCACATAAGCACGTGTAACTTTCCGTGCACATTTGCATGCGTACTTTCCGTGCTTAATACAAGCACGTGTGCTTTCCGTGCACATTTGCATGCGTAATTTTCCATGCTCAATACGAGCACGTGTATAAATTATTTCCTCGCACAATCGCGAGTGTATTTTCCTCCCATGCTTCCACATAAGCACGTGTAATATTCCGTGCACATTTGCAAATGTAAGTAAATTTACCCTCACAGGATTGCGAGTGTATTATAAATTTACCCTCGCGCAGTCGCGAGTGTACACTTTCCGTACTCACTACGAGTACGTATATCTCTTTTAAAATAATCCCGCACCATGTTCAGGCAAGTGTGTACTCCTCCCGGACTCAGAGACAGCTCTGGCATTGTTTTGGGTGAAGCCATGTGCATGCACTCTGTGGACCACCTGTTGTATTAGTTGCTGCCCCTTAATAATTTTCCTCAACTGATATCCGAACCTGTATTTAAGTCACTTTTGGAGTGCTAAAACCCTGTTTCTCATCGGTTTAATAAAAGTTGTTTTGGACCCTGTTGTCCCTTAAACTAACCTCTGGGTGCCTCCGTGACAATCACATTCACACAGTAAAGAACTAAATTACTCATGGTCTTCTGTATTATCACAAAATGCACATTTTGAGTCCATGTATTCTCATGATTTAGCATTCTGTGAACTTACTGTACCATATAACAAGCAAAGACTTATTAAAACTGTAATATGCTTAAACAGATACCTACAAAGAAAACAGGTTAATAAGGAAAACATTGATGACTGCTGTTGCAACAAAGTTTTATACTTCAAGGTTCTATTTTCTGGCCAATTTTCCCAATCATCTAACTTGTACAGAAGCCATCGCTGATTACAATATTTCACAAGATCCTCTTTCCTCATATTTCCAAGTGCTTTCCTATGTTTTAAAACACCTCCAAATACTGATTTCTTAGGAACATGACTGAAAACAGTCATTTCCGACCCCATCTCTTAAGTAAAAACCATGAGAAGAGGGAGGGAGGAGGGGGAAGCACAGAGTTGCTTGCAGCACAAGTGGGAAAAGTCGGGAGAATGTTTATGGTGCGCTTACACAATCAATATCACAAAGAAACAACTGTAACAACAACCAGTAAAACAATTAACTCACATTCCTCACAAGCTGATTGATTTTCAGAGAGGCAATACACAGAAGCACGTAATATGTACTGTAAAATTCACAGATAACACGTTGATAGGAAACATTAGCATTCTCTACTGCTAATTTCAATGCTAGTGCGTCCTTAGCTTCTAAGTTTTCAACCTGCTTATTGATGACCTCTTGAAGATGGTCAATAAATTGCATGTAATTCTCACTGGGACCCTGATTAATAGTTGTAAATGATTTGGCTGCTTTGTTGGTTTCAGGCACCTCTATCATACCTTGATATGCAAGGTCTGCTGACTGCCTCAGGATTTCAGAAACTAATAGCACCTGACATATAAAGACTTCCTTGGGCAGTGCTGCTCCTGAGGTAGTGCTTCCACCTAACCTCTCTCCAGACTGGGAGCTATTAGTGTTTTAAGCTATTTCAGGTGGATTGCATCTGTGCAAGACAATAATACTTACTTATGTCAATAGCAATCACCTCATCACTTGTCATCTCTTGCAAATGAAGTAGGACAGCATTTGGATGAGAGCCTTCTAAGTCCAACTTGCATGCTGCAACTTGTGGTGGTGCTGGCTGACTAAGCAAAGTCAGCTTTTAAAGCGTGTGATGAGAATGTGCTGCAAGTGATACTGTCTTTGACATGAGGTATGAAAGATAAGTCCTCACTATTTATTGCTGTTCCTATTTCTGTGGGAAACTGCAGCGGGTCTGTGGAATCCTTGACAGAAAATATGGGAGTAGAGATCAACCTTGAAGATATTAAGATTTACCCTTGAGAAGGATGGGAGTAAAGGAGTATCCGGAGGTATGGAGTTGTACCCATGAGAGAGAAGGGGATAGAAGAATAACATGGATGATAGCAAAATTAACCAATGAGATGTTAGTGCTGTAACTTGTAACCAATAGTGAAAAGACACATGAACTGGTAGAATTGTATAAAAATGCACTTGTAGCAATAAATGGCACCCTATTACTTCAATCTTGAAGGAACTTGGTCCATGTCGTTTGTCCGTCTCAACCGCGACATCTGGTGACCCCGACTTGATCCTGCCTGAAGAGGATCTCGCATAACAAGGTGACAGCGTAAAGCTGTGAACAGCCGAAGAAGAGCTGTGGGGACGGAGCCCGGTACAGCTGATAAGAGCAGCCGAGGAGAGCTGCCGAAGATCCGGATCGTTGAAAAGACACCTCGCTAAGGAGTAGGTGAGCTACCGGGAACAGGGGGGGATACTTATCTAAAGAAGAGGGCACTATATTATCTACATGGAAGCTGCTTCTGAAGAAGCAGGGTGTTAGCCTTCCGGAACTGACTTTAAGAAAAATGTTACTATGGGGCAAAGCACAAGGTTTAGAGGTTAATCCTGTGACAGCATTTAGTGTGTCACAACGGATGGACTTGGGAGATAAACTGTTTGATAGTGCTATTCAAGGGTCCAAGGAAGCAACTGAACTGTTAACGATGTGGTGCTTGTTATTAGATACTCTGAAAGAGTTAAAACAGCAACAGGATAAGGCAGAGGTGGCAGAGGGAGATGGTCTTCCTGGCTCTCCTGGGCCAGATTCGGAGGAAAAGGCAAGATTAAGTACTACTCCGACCCCCCCTGTTGCTAAAGATTTGTCAAAACCGCCCAAGTCCATATTATCTGACACGGATAAGGATCCGCGGCACTTTCTTGGAAAGTTAAAAGGAATAAAGGAGGAGCGTACTTATGTGTGGCCCCGAGATCAGATAAAAGCTATGAAAGACTCACATGAAAAAACAGCGTTGGGTTGTGTACGGTCTCGGGAGGGGCCCCCAGAGCACCGATCAGAGCAGTGCATTCGGCCAACTGCTCCACCGTCATCAATCACGGCTCAAACCTCTCCTCTACCATCATCAACCGTGGTTCCGCCATCTGCATCACCGCCATTAATCACAGTTCAACCCTCTGCCCCGCTGCTATCAGTCGCGGAAGAAAAAAATTGACGTTTTTTTTCCTGTCCCCCCTTGCCTGAAGATTTAGGTGGGGAGGACCCCCCCCGTGGTGAGCCAGACCGAGCCAAATAACGTAATTCCTATAGATTTGGGTCCCCCCAGCCTGCCCCCGCCCCCCTCCCACGCTACCGCAGAGCAAATTCCTGAGGGTGGGGGTAGAGTTTCGGAGTGTAAACCGAACTTACCAAAAAGCTGGGATTTACTCCCTGCTTCAATTACAGTTAGACCACGGGACTCTGTGCGTTTCTGGAGGGAGGTGAAGCAAAAAGCTATGGAGATAGGAGAGTGGGACTTATCAGAAACTATATCGGTTCCTACCCCTGTTATTGAGGCGCCACCCGTTGAACCTGTTGACTCTATGGCGTTTCCCGTCATGTATCATAACCCTGCAGGGGGGGAGCCCCATGAGCACGTTTCTTATTCCTGGAAAGTAATTCAAGATTTGCAAAAAGCCACTGCTCAGTACGGGCCTAACTCCCCTGCGGTTATGCAGCTGTTACGTTTGTTATCTATGGAAGCTATGACTCCCTACGATGTTTCTCAGTTAGCTCAGGTTATTTTTCAACCTGTACAGCTCTCAGTGTTTCGAAGTATTTGGCAGCAAAGGGCTGAGGCACAAGCAGTGGTAAACGAACGCTTCCCAGAAAATGATCCCCGTTCTTCTACTGGTGTGGATGTATTGATGGGCTCGGGGCGGTTTATTGATCCGCAACTTCAAGCACAATCGCCTCCTCTAGTGCTTGAGCAAGTGAAGGCCATAGGGATCCAGGCTATAATTAGAACAGCAGAGCTGGCAGAACCAAAACAGAGATATACTGCTATCAAGCAGGGTCCTAAAGAGCCGTTTCTTTCCTTCGCTGAAAAATTACTAGCGTCTGTCAAACGTCAGGTATTCGATGCGAATGTCCGGGGACTGCTAGTAAAACAGCTAGCTCGTGATAATGCTAATTCAGATTGCCAAAAGGTGATTGAAGCTTTGCCAGGGGATCCAACTTTAGAAGCAATGATTACTGCTTGTGCCAAGGTCAGTTCAGTGGAACATAAAATGACTGCACTTGCTGCTGCTATGGCAGCAGCTAAAATACAATATCAAAAGTGCTATGAACGCGGCGGTCAGAATGGTCATGTAAGACTCATCAGTCCACGTAAAAGCAGACAGGCTTCAAAAGCTGTACACACGCCTGTCTATGATACAGCCTCAGTAACTTGCTTCAAATGTGGAAAAAAGGGACATTTTTCTAAGCACTGCCATTCTAGGTATCATTCTAACGGACAGCTACTGCCACAGGGAAACGACAAGACGAGCACAAGGGGGGAGCGCGTGCAGACACAAATGCCTCCTTCAACAACACCTTGCAACCCTGGCAATCCGTTTCGGGGGTCAGTGCACATGCAGCCCTCTGTGACACACTATCAGGAAAAAACAGCAGAGCAGCCGGGATGGATGTATCCACCACACACACAGTAACTATAACAACTCAAGAGGTGCATAAAGTGCCCCTGGATGCTTGGGGGCCAATTGGCAGGGGACTGAGTGCTTTGTTAATAGGACGATCAAGTAGTACCCTGCAAGGATTAATGGTACACGTGGGGGTTATTGATGCGGACTATACAGGACAAATTTGTGCCTTGGTTTCCACAGCGACACCACCTGTGACAATACAAAAAGGAACACCTTTAGCTCAACTTGTGCCCTTTTTGAGTTCTGTTCCTAGGACTGAGCAAGTTCTTCGTGGGGACAATGGACCTGGTTCAAATGGAAAGCCACTTATTTTTTGGTCTCAAACAGTGTCAGAGAAAAGGCCACAAATGGTTTGTACACTCATAATGAATGCTTTTGTTCCCAGCCAGGTGACCCTTACTGGACCTCTTGATACAGGAGCAGATGTCACTATAATTTCACAACAGGACTGGCCTCCTTCTTGGTCCTTGGTTTCAAATACTGTGGGGGTGAATGGACCCGGTGGAGTCGCAAACAGTTTGATGTCAGCTAAACCAATAGTGATTGCTAATCCTGAAAACCAAAGGGCTACAGTGAGACCTTATGTGGCCCCAGTCCCGCTGAATTTATGGGGGAGGGATTGCCTAGGGCAGTGGGGAGTACGGATAACTACGGATTTTTAGCAGGGGTCACTGTGATGCAGGGTGTTTCTCGGCCCACTTTAGCACTAAGATGGTTAACTGACAGACCAGTATGGGTCAATCAGTGGCCCCTTGCTCAGGAAAAACTTACAGCCCTGCAATCCCTTGTGATGGAACAACTAGCTGCGGGACACATAGAGGCCTCACATAGCCCTTGGAATGCTCCTGTGTTTGTTATCAAAAAGAAGTCTGGAAAATGGAGATTATTACATGACCTACGAAAGGTTAATGAGGTTATGGCAACTACGGGAGCTTTGCAACCAGGTTTACCTTCTCCTACAATGATTCCAATGCAATGGGAAATTGTTGTAATAGATTTGAAGGATTGTTTCTTTACTATTCCTTTAGCAGAACAAGACATGGAAAAGTTTGCCTTTACTGTTCCATCTGTAAATAATGGAGAGTCAGCGAAAAGGTATCATTGGAAAGTGCTGCCACAAGGGATGAAAAATTCACCTACCATATGTCCATGGTATGTGGCAAAAGCTTTGAGTCCAGTACGTGCTTTGTTTCCATCAGGGTATTGCTATCATTATATGGATGACATTTTGTTGGCCGCAGCAACGCCACAAGAATTGAGTGAAATGGAAAATAAAGCACGTGAGTCATTAAATCAGTATGGGCTGGTTATTGCACCTGAGAAGGTGCAACGACAACAGCCATGGCTTTATTTGGGCATGAAAATTTTGGATCAGGCAGTGATACCACAACCTATAGAACTGCAAGTAAAAATCAAAACACTGAATGATGTGCAAAAATTGGCAGGAATGATCAATTGGGTAAGGCCTTATGTAGGAATCCCCTCTTCTCAATTGCAGCCATTGTTTGATCTCTTGCGAGGAGACACTAATATTTCTGCCCCTCGCACCTTGACAACAGAAGCACAGCAGGTAATTGCGAAAATTGAACAAGCAATCAGTAGTAAGCACGTATGGAGAATTGATTTGACAGTGTCTGTACAAGCAATTGTTTTGATTGATCAATGCATTCCTTTTGCTATGATCGCACAATGGCATGAGGAGTGGGAAGATCCTCTACATATTTTAGAGTGGGTCTTTTTGCCAGTCAAGTCAAAAAAGACAGCCCCAGGTCTTTTTGAACTGGTGGCTCAGTTGATTATTAAAATCAGATTACGTTGCATAGAATTAATGGCAAGAGATCCAGAAACGATCACGCTTCCTGTGCAAAGTGATTATTTTGAGTGGTGTATGGCTAATAGCTCTGCACTACAAGCAGCTATGATGAATTATATGGGTCAAATCAGTTATCATTTGCCCTCACATCCAGTGATTAAATTAGGCAGTCGGGTAAGATTTGGTCAGAAGCAATTGAATCAGTCAAGCCCAGTAAATGGACCTACAGTATTTACAGATGGATCAGGAAGGACGGGCAAGGCAGCCATTGTTTGGAAGGATGGGCCACAGTGGCAACATCAAGTAGAATATCAGGAAGGATCACCACAAGTGGTCGAACTTAGAGCAATGACCATGGCGTTTCAGGCCTTTCCTGGCCCTGTGAATATTGTGACAGACTCTGCTTATGTGGCTGGGCTTGTACAACGGTTGGATAAAGCTGTATTGGGACACGTGTCTAATGAAAAGTTATTTGGTATTTTAAAACTGTTATGGCTTGAAATTCAGAAGCGTCATCATGAATATTATGTCATGCATGTTAAAAGCCATACTACGTTACCAGGTTTCATAATAGAAGGAAATGCAAAAGCAGATTCTCTAGTTTCAGCAGTGACTTTAGGACCTGTTCCTGATGTTAAACAACAGGCAATAGCGTCACATCATTTCTATCATTAAGGCTATCGTGCCTTGAGACGCGACACTTTGGCATTTCAAATTCTGAGGCACGTGCTATTGTTGCTGCGTGCCCTGATTGTCAAGGTCAGCATATTCCTACTTATTATGGTACCAATCCCCGTGGCCTTCGAGCCTTGCAAATTTGGCAAACCAATGTTACAGATGTACCTGAATTTGGGCGCTTGATGTTCATGTCTCTATAGACACCTTTTCTTCTGCTATCGTTGCCACTGCTCATATTGCAGAATCTACACGAGATGTAATACGTCATTGGCAGCGTGCATTTTCCTTCTTGGGCGTTCCGCAACAGGTAAAAACAGACAATGGTTCAGCATATGTATCCTGAAAAGTTGCTTCATTTCTACAGCTCTGGGGAGTATCTCATGTTACAGGTATTCCTCATTCTCCCACAGGGCAAGGTATTGTGGAACGTGCTCATGGCATGCTTAAGCATTTTCTTTTAGAACAAAAAGGGGGAATGTTGGGTGAACCACCTGATGCACGCTTGGCTAAAGTCACATATGTTTTAAACTTTTTGCAGGTTTCTGATGATGCCCAGATGCCGCCCATTCTACGTCACTTTTCCTCTTTAGTGGCTCAAGAAAGGATGGGTCCAGGGGCAAAAGTGTTGGTGCGGGATTTGCGCACAGGACAATGGACAGGTCCATATGAATTATTCACCTGGGAGAGAGGCTATGCTTGTGTCACTACAGATCAAGGACCACAATGGTTGCCTGCACGAAATGTGAAACCTGTGTTGCCTTCCTAATGATGATTGCTGCAGCTGCTTCATCTTGGATGCCTGCACAGACAAAAACTAACATGTGGATTACTTTAGCCAACATGACTGACCAGGACTCCATATGCCTAGCTATGGCATCTCCGGAAAACCCGTTCCACACATGCTTGGTTGGCATCCCCCTTGACGACTACAGCAGCATCACACAACTGTTTCAAAATAGTGGTCGGTGCAGAGGCATTGCAACAAACTGTAATAATACTAACATGACACTTTGGATTAACTGTCTCCCGGAAATAGACATTGAACCACAGGAACTGGAATTGCTGGGATCTGTGCCCATGGACGCTTGTATCCAGCTGGTTTGTGAAAAGTGTCAGAACAATATGCTAAAGCATGAATGGATAAGACTGCAAAATGTTAATGCTACCCTTGATGACTACAGAAATGAAACTCATTGGTGCAATGCCTCGCAGAAGAACCCAAGGGATGTTGTTAACAATGTGAGACAGTGACCCCGGAAACTCCCGTATGGTGTATTCTTGATCTGCGGAGATAGAGCCTGGCCAGGAATTCCTTCTAATGCTGTTGGAGGACCATGTAGTTTGGGACGATTAACTCTCTTAATGCCCAATGTATCCATGATAGTAGATCACAGAAAAGCAACACGGGAAAAATGTTTTTTGCATGCATGTAAGTCAAAATGTGATGACAGAATAGATTCTTGGGGATCAGGATTAAGGGTTTTAGGATCTCTTGTGTCTGGTGTTGGCACAGCTAAAGCTCTAAATACTTTAGAAAAATTAGGATGTTGGCTAGCTAAGCAAACTAACAGAACTTCTAAGGCTTTAAGTGGACTTTTGTTAGATGTAGATTCTGTAAGACATGCTACACTGCAGAATAGAGCTGCAATAGATTTTTTGTTATTAGCTCAAGGGCACGGGTGTGAAGATTTTGATGGTATGTGCTGTATGAACTTGTCAGATCATTCTGAGTCAATTCATAAAAGCATACAATTGTTGAAAGAAGGGGTACAAAAGTTACAAGTTGATGATGGATGGGATTGGTTAAATAAATTGTTTAGTAGCTGGGGGCTTTCAGGATGGTTGTTATCAGTAGTGAAAACAGGACTGATCGTTTTGATGATTGTTGTAGTTGTGTTACTAATGTTGCCATGCATGATTTCTCTGCTGCAAAGGGCCCTGCAGCGGACAATGAGGGCAGCATTTTTAGCACAAGTACAAAAAGGGGGAATTGTGGGAAACTGCAGCGGGTCTGTGGAATCCTTGACAGAAAATATGGGAGTAGAGATCAGCCTTGAAGATATTAAGATTTACCCTTGAGAAGGATGGGAGTAAAGGAGTATCCGGAGAGAGGAGAAATGTACCCGTGAGAGAGAAGGGGACAGAAGAATAACATGGATGATAGAAAAATTAACCAATGAGATGTTAGTGCTGTAACTTGTAACCAATAGTGAAAAGACACATGAACTGGTAGAATTGTATAAAAATGCACTTGTAGCAATAAATGGCACCCTATTACTTCAGTCTTGAAGGAACTTGGTCCATGTCATTTGTCCGTCTCAACCGCGACATATTTCATGAGTGCCTCTCTTTCTGTAGGAGTGAGCTTCTGCATCAGAATGTTAGCTTGGATTTACTGGCTAGATTCCAACTCCGGAAGTTGCCATCTACTTCTGCAAACTTTCTGTGCTGTTTCAGTTGGCAACAGAATGATTTTTCATTTCGTTTTCAAATCTGATTTAAATAGCTATTACATGCCTTTGAGCAATTCTTTTATTTCACACCCAGTGGTGGGTGAAAGGATGTTATGTAGCATATACTTGGATCCACTTCAGTGGAAGCTGTTACCATCACTACTCGGGTGGCAATGTCAAACAAATACATGCTGAAGGGTGTGAGCCAGCAAAACTGGAGAATACTTCATTTTTAAAACATAGTGTAGGGCTTACAGTGTCCTACTCAATATACCAGCGGCTTATGACAGAAATCTATAGCAATTCCAACATTTTATTAATAGTAAATGTTTAGTTCTTGAAAAGGTTACTCATGCTTATGCTAACCATAAGAAATGAGATCTTTCTTCACTAAAACAATCCAGTGAAACACACAACTTAGTCTCTGTGACAGTGGCTAGACCCCATTTCTGACACCCCAAGAGGAATGATTCTTCCTCAACTACTCAAGTCCCCTCATGTCACCAACTAAATATTTTTCTTCTCTTATATGCCAGTTGTTGAAATTCATTTGCCACCCTCTACTCAAAACTCTATTTATCCTTTTCGTCCCACTTTTCAGAACTGTCATGGTTATCAGCTCAGCAATGTGAAACATAGGTTCTTGAGATCTGATGTCATCTTGCTCGGTATATGTTACACCCTCAAATAAGCCATTGTGCTGAATAATGTATATCTCTAAGGTCCTCCCAGCATTGTGAAGACATATCAGTGCTCTGATTGTGTTCTGCTTAAACCAGGATTTTTGTCCTTGTTGTGTATAGCTTCCAAATCTGGTGCTACTAACTGAAATACAATCCTCAGCTCACCCTCTCTTCTGTGAAGGATACTGCTCTATCAAACCCTGAAAATATGTTCTGGGAAAAACCTACTCTGTGATCTTTTGGAGAAAGAAGTTGCCCTTACTTCTGTATGCCCACTTTTCCTATAACACTTGAGGTACTGCTTTGGGTGGGGGTTTTGCTTACATGTGGCTTGTGTGTGTGTAAGTTGGGAAGTAAAGTAGAAAGAAAATGCAGCAGTGAATTTCAGCCTTCCACAGGAAACTCAAAAGAAAGATATTAACACCCAAAATGGTTCTCCTATAGGGGTTCAAATTGCATGCTGGGAGAGCCTCCTCTCCCAGGTGGTGGCAGTGTAGAACTAGATCAGGTCATCAGGGAGGGTGTGGAGCCACTTCTTTGGAGGTTATTTGGAGCATTGGCTGGGCACAGCCTTGTCCGACTTAGTCTGCAACAGTCCTGCTCTAAGTAGGGAGGGATGAGAGACCTCCAGCAACCCCTACCAGCCAACACTGCAGTGATGCTGTGTGCCAGAGAGGTCTGATCACTCTGGTCTAGGAGGCCATGACCTGAAGCCTGGAAGAAGGAGACAATGAAAGAGAGTGACCCAGGAGTGGCCAGAGTAGGCAGGGTGGTACCACAGTGCTCCTGCTCTATCTGCAGTCCATACCCAGGCCTTGGGTTCCCTTGAAATGACCCTACAGAGAATGGTCCCCATCTGGAGTCAATGGAGCAGGCAGCCACTCCTCCCAAGGGCCCCTTCCTCCATTTCCCCTGAGGCTTGGTCTCCTGTTACAAATGTTGGACCAATGCCCAGGGCTTCCCCCCCACTATCTCCCTGCAGCCAGCTCTGAGCAGGACTGTCTTGCCTCCTGCACAACACGTCCCCCACCAGCCATGGGCACATCTGGGCACCGATGCAGCATTCGCAGCACTGCTCATGCCGAGCCAGACACATGCCCAAGCACTGGGCAACTTTTCTACCTTCTCAGAGAGTTGTATAACAAGCAGATCCAGAATGCTACTATGGTGCACAGAGCTGCAAGTGGTGCCACAGCACACCAAGCACCTGCACAGATGGAGCCTTTCCTTTTAACTGATGAGGTCTCGAAAACATCCCATTTTCAGAGAAACTTCTGTAATGCCTTTTCTTAGAGAAACATGAGTGCATGTAAATTAATATTCTCCAATTGTTACTCATGAACAGAAGCATCAGCTCTAATGAGCCACCTTCATTTTTCAGCTTTAATGCTTTTTGCATGCATGTCACTGGCATCATGTGTTTGATCAAAATTTAAAGACTTTGAAGCCATTAAAGGAAACTGAAGTCTGATCACCATTGTGGTTTCTGGTTTACAGTTAGCAAAAAATTCTGGTTTTCCTGGATCCCGTTTGCACCCTGGGAAAACACTAGAAACAGATGGTTTACTACTCAAGTTTTACAAGTGGTTCAAACAGGAGTAGGAACTCTGTGTGCTGCAAATGTTTATAGATGTTAAGCATAATCAGGTTCTGCTAGTCCCTGCCAACTGCATGAAGTTATTGGTGAGTATGGGGAAAAAGCCTAAGGAAATACAGTTTTATGAACATATTATATTATTCTACATGGTATTTAAGATCACAGTTAAAGAGCTGACATACATGAAAGAGTCCCATGTCTAGAGCAGAGATTAATTTTCATTTCAGGTTATTTACCAATACTGGCAACTAGCAAAATCTTGAGTTTCATTTCACCCTGCAGATGGGAAAGGCTCTTACAGCAGTCGCTGGTGAGAGGTACTCTATTTGGAGTGCTTTTTTGTTAACATTGATCTCTTAGCACAGGGAGAGAAGTAATGGGAAGATTTTATTTGCATAGTAGTTCTTTGGGGCAACTGAAAAGGTATCTTTGGTGTTCTTTCTTTTGGCCAACACCAGTTAAACTTTATACATCTCTTGCTTTCTTTGAGCAAGACAGTGTGTGAGAGATGCTCATCAAGATTTACAAAACTCAAAGTCTGTCCATTGATAAGGAAACCTAGGACCTCATCTTCTTTAACTGCATCTGAAGTGCAAGGCAACAAGAAGGTCTGTCTTTGTTTGATGACTTCTATGTATATTTAATTTCTAGGTATATTTTTCAAGTTCAACAAGAGCTGTACTTCAGCAAAGATCAACAGTCAGTAGAATGTGCAGTCTAATCAGGTTTTTTTCTTGCTTGTCCAAAGCGAAAGGTCTAATGAGTAGCACACTTTCCCTTTGCTGTGAAATATTTCCATAGCTTCCTCTTGCTATCTGAAAATGTGAGTTTTATTTTCAGTCTGTTAAAATCAGCACAATGACTCATTTAATAGCCCAAATGGATCTGCTCAGAAATCACTACTACTCATTAAATATAAGGTATAGGTTCTATTTCATTAGTTTATAGGAAATTTGACCTGGAGGAAGAGATTTCATGTTAAATACCACTAACTAAGAGCATCTGTGCTACAACTGGAGTTACAAAGTTGAAATTTGGAGAGAAATAGTGTAATGGGCTCTAGGTTACAAACAAACTTCTTTACACAACTTTTACAATGCATTTTTAAAACTAAGTTAGCTACTATAAAATGTCCTATGGGTGGTATACTGGTTGTTTACAGGGTTAGTGATTCAGGAGAAAAAAAGTATTTTTTTCTGAGTCAGTACTGAAACAATGTGACATTTTGGCTTACTTTTAGGACACAGCACCTAGGGCCTGATCAGCTGACCTTATTTACATACAATAGATCTTTGTTTAATAAATATTGAATTTTAATATGACTGAGAACTTGACTTCTGGAATCTGAACAAAATCAAAGTGCATTTACTGTTCATATTATGACAGCAAGCACTTTGTTTCCTGGGAAAATCTGCAGCTGCTCTGTTCAAGGCTTGCCAAGAACTGAGACTAGTTGCTGTGACAAGGCATCATCAGGTTTGGCACTTCCACAGCATCTGAAGTTCTGTTCTTCTTTCCAAAGCCTTAAATACTTTTAAATACCTTCTAGAAAAAAAACACAGCTCTGTCTCATATGCTTGACTCCTCAGGAATACAGAATATTAGAAGTCACAACTATGCTCAGTTTTGGTTGAAGGAAGAAGTTTGGAAAGGAAGGAAAATAAAATTCACTTTTACTCTAACACAACTAATGTTATTTGAAGAAATTCAAAGGGCAAGTATCAAACCATTATGAAGTAACAACATAAATGCTTCTATCAAGAAATAATCCCTTTCCTTTCTCTGAATCATTTTGTCAAAAGCCCTAGGTAATTCTTACCATCAAATGTTCTGGGGAAAAAAATACTGTATTACTCTCTCTCTCTGATATCTTAGTTTTCCATCTGTGCTGATTTGACGGAAAATGGGTTAATTTTCTTTGTGCAGTTAGAAACCTTTCTTTTTCATAGCTAGCACGGTCATTATTTGGATTTAGTTTGAGAACAAGCAAATAACACCCCAGCACAGAGCTAATATTTTTAATTACTCTGGTGTGAGAGCCAAGGACATTCTGAGTGCTCTGCCCACAGGTGTGAGGCAGCAAGGTAGAGATGGGGCAGAGCTTGACTGACATCCAGACTGATCAATAAGAGTATTCCATCCCATTAGTGTCATGCTCCAGATTTAAGAGTGGAGCCTTCCGGTTTTTCACTCTCCTCTTCTGCTATCTCTCTCTCTCTGGGGGTAGCCAGGGAAGTTTTAGTCAGGACGTTTAGCCTGGCCTTTTGCCATTTTGCAGAGGCCTCTGAGCCTTTCTGCCTTTTTTCCTTTTTTCTCTCTCTGGGATTGACTTTACGACCAGGTGTTGGGACTAGCTGCTCAGTTGTGGACAGAGTTCGTGAGGAATTGCCTTGAGTATCTTTCATTTCCATTTTATATATGTATATATATTCACTAGTAGTGTATTAGTATTTTGTTATTTTATTAAACTGTGTTTATCTCAGTCCAAGTTTCTCCCTTCCCTTTTGATTCTCTCCCCTGTTGAGGGGGATGGGGGAGGGGGTGAGCGAGTGGTTATCATGGTTGCATTGCTAGCTTGGGTTAAACTGCAACACCTTCTCTCTCTCTTTTCCTTTTTCTTGAACATATAAAAGTAATATCATTGTAAGTTCTACTGCTAAAGTCTTGTTAAGTTTTGCATTATAGTTACTAATTGTTGCCAATCCACCATTTTTAGAAGGACTTTTGCTGTCAATGTTTTGATAAGTTTTGTGATATTATAACATACTTTTGCCAAGTCACTAATAGCTGTAATTTGTATTCCACCATGTGCTTTTAGTAAATTCATAACTAAATTTGACCTCTGGAGTGATTGTCGTTCACTTCACATTACTGCACAGAAATACCCAGAGTTAACTCACACCTGATCTCATCTATCGGGTCAGGGCGCGTGTCACGTTCAGAGTTAACTCATCCCTCATCCCATCTGTTGGGATGGGACAGACAGCTGGCAACTCCAGGTTCAGTCTTCCTCAGGCTGGCGAGATCCCAGGAAAGCAAACAGGGGCACAACGCCAATGTCAAGACATGCCAACATAACTCAAGGGGCCTTCTACATCAAACTGACCTGAGCATATCTAAGCGTGACCTAAGGCTAACCTGAGAGAAAGCTGAGCTGGTAATATTAGGAGAAATGTGGGCAATGCCCTACTCTTCCCACTGTCTTTCACTAGGGGGTTGTAATCCCAATTGACCTCATTCTCCCTAGAGTCTTAGGTGGCATTTGATGTCTACTGGGCAGGGCTGCAAAACTGCACAGAGTCCTTGGAGACTGCACTCAAGGCCTGCCCATTGCTGGAGGTGGTAACTAGTAGGTATTGTGCCTCCCACAAAGTATTCTTCAGGGGAAAACAGTAAGCATCCTGCTTGCTTTGGTCCTTCTGAGCGCATTAATCCATTGTTACATTTTCTACACTGGGTGCTGCTGATTGCCAATGCCTTTTCAACACTTAGTCTTCCCTCTGTGAAAACAGCTACCTGGCTCAGCTAAAATAAGAACAGATCAACAGAATAATCCTTGTAAACTGCTAAGGAAGCAAATAGAACAAATGGGAAACTAACTTCTTACCCCATGCAAGTTGAGGGGATTTCTTAGCTTTTCATTTCCCGCACTGAGGAAACAGGACCTTTCAAGGATTTTTGTGAAAAACAAGGTATGTCTGCCCGCTGCAGAAAAGCCACTGCAGAAAAGTCCACAGACTCGGACAGTTGTGTAGAGTTGTAGAGCAACCAGAATGAGTTCTCAGTTTCATTAAGTCAAAGCAGAGTTGAAATCTCCCTTCCACGTAATCACAGAGTATCAGCTATTCCAGGTGAATTTGTGACTGTCCTGTATCCATCAATTCCCTTCCTCCCTCTCCAAATTCCTACCTGGAGCAATCTCTCCTGTCTGAAACAGTACTTAGGTGTCCTGGTTTTGGTTAAAACAAGACCAATTCTCTTTTAGTGAATTTTCTTTTCAGCTAGGTTCTTCTAACAAACTGCATTTTTCTGAAGTTGGCTGCATGTTTTTCAGACAGTGTTCGCTCCAGAGCTGATAACAGCCAACATTTACAGTTTTACTGAGCTAAGGGTAGGAATGGTATGAAAAAAAGGCCCAGGTTTATCTTTTATTGCTATAGAAGCCAAAGTCACTGATAAATTTTGTACATCCCATAAGTGAGAGGTTCATACTTGCAGGAAGGGGTGGACAGAATAGGTGACCCAAATTGACCCACAAGGTGTTCCATGCCATGCACGTCATATGCAGTTTAAAACTGGGAGATCACAAGGGTCTTGTTCTCTTCATCCATGGCCGGTGACTGAAGAGGACACTGCCTGTTGTCCTGCCTGCAATCCTGATCCCGGTTCCAGTCTGTCCATCCCTGAATCCAGTTCCTGTCTACTGCCGAGTCCAATCCAGGACTTCCAGGTGTCTGCCCTGCAGCTGCTGGCACCACACCAGCCACCCACAGGCTGCCCCTGCACTACTCCAGGAAATTCAATATTGGTTTTGTATATTTTGCATAATTTTATCTTATTATTAGTATTATTAGTAAATCTTTTTTTAGCTTTCCAACTTGTCTCTCTCCCTTTTCCTCCTATTCCCTTTCCTTAGTGGGGAGGGCAGGGGTTAATAGAGAGCATCTACCACACTTCATTGTTGCCCTGCAATAAATGGTGACAACAGGTTTCAAAAATTTGCATTTTCCAACAGCAACAGTTTCAACAGAACATGTGTGGCTGGACTTGGAGGAGCTACACTCCTTCCTCTTCCCCATGGCTGCTGCTGAGTGGTGGAACATACTACTGGAGGAATTTCTAGAGATGCTTCTCACTGTGATCAAAACCAAATGCAATGGTTCTTTTAATAATTCTCAAAACACAAAGCCACCCTATAACTGGACCCCATATGAAACCCTAAAACCTTTTTTGTTTTGTTTTGATGCCCAACATGGGACTCGAGGGGCTAAAACTCAGCACTAGAGAGGGGCTAAGATTTGGAGATTTTGGTGGTTTTAGTGTTGTGACACAAGTTCAATTTTCTTAACAAGGTGCCAACTCAAGTTTGAGATAACCACAGATCTCTGTGCTTTGGGTGTCATCTGGCAGTGTTAAAGCAGATTGCATTTATTAGATTAGTTTAAAAATGATGAGGCAAATGTTGCATTATCTGCTCTCTAAATTGTGTTCTGCAGTACCTTATTTGTGCTGGGCATATTTTACAAATACTTTTATGCAGTCTGTCACCTCTGGAAATTGATCTACAGTGATGATTTTGCTGTGTGGTTTAGCACTGATCTACTTAACCATACTTCAGCCAAGAGTGAATTTATATTTGTTATTGCTGTACCTTGAGAACCCTCCAGCAGAAATTGTTTTTTCCAATTGGACAAGCCAATCTATAGAAAAGCTAACAACACCTTTCCTTTTTCATTAGGACAGATAATGGATGTTTATGAGAATTCTGAATATCCTTGGGGAGTTGATAGTTCCCTGTTGGTATTGTCAGGTCTGCTGCATGTGTGTCAGTTCTTGCTAGTGATAGGATTACTGAGGGAGAGAAAGCTAATTACGTGGACTGCAGCTACTCCAACTCCTATGATAGGTGTTGTGTCTGCTTGAGCCTCGGCGACACACACTGCAGCTTCTGCAGCTCCCAATGCAGCTGCTGCAGCCACTCCACCTCCCACATTAGGCAAGGCAGACACTGCAGCCACTCCAGCCCCAGCAAGGGGCACTGCAGTTACTCCGCCCCCCACACCGGGTACTGCCACTCCTCCAACTCCGACAACAGGCACTGCACCTATGCCATTTCGACTGTGGAGAAACTGTATGAAAAATCTGACGACCAGTTCGAAAAACTGTTACAGGAAATCAAGGCTCTCAGAGAAGACAGGTTCCATTCATGACCTGTATGAACCAATGTTTCAGCTATTAGGAGAAGGCGTTTCCCATCACAAGAGAGAGGACAGAAGAAGTACACAAAGAGACGCACACTGTGATTTTTCCTACATGATCAGGGAGAAGACGTGAAGAGATGGGATGGAAAACCTACATCAGAACTCCAGGAACGAATAAGTGAGTTAAAAGGAAAAACTCCTAGGAAAATGGATGTTCCAGTTTCCAGAAGGGGTAGAAAGGATTCTGATCCTCTTGAAGGAAGCTGTAATTCATACCCACAGACTGTGCATAACACAAATTAGAGGGGCCCTGCCTCCAGCCAGGCAGAGGAAAGGGACAACAGAGTTTATTGGACTGTACAGACATGATGGCCCGGTGCAACACACCCCCAGGAGTATAGAGCTTTGGTAGACACTGGTGCTCAATGCACGATAATCCCCTCAAACTATAAAGGAACACAATCCATCAGTATTTCTGCCTTTTTCCTCTTTTCTTTCTCTGGCATCGACTGTTGGAACCAGGATGCTGCTTCCTGGGACTGGCTGTTCGATGCAGACGGAGTTCGTGAGGAATTGCATTATCTTTCATTTTATATTCTTTTTCTATTTTATACATATATTTACTAGTACTATATTAGTATTTTGTTATTTTATTAAACTGTTTTTATCTCAATCCAAGTTTCTCCCTTCCCTTTCATTTCTCTGTCGGGAAATGGCTCAAAGATAACGGTCATGGGTCCATGGAACAATTGTACGATCAGAGCTTGTTCTGATTGAGATAAGTTAGTAGCTTGACATGACTCAGGAGCTTAGCATAACTAGGCCCCAGCAGAAATTGCTGATCTTAAAAGAAATGGCAAGGGCACTGTGACCTTGACAAGTTTCATAAACAACTTTGAAGAAGTGAGAGCTGAAAGAATGAGGAACTTGCATAGCTGGCTAACCGCAAGTAGGAGGACCATGCAAATGTAATCATTAGAGCTTAAGCCAATTAGTAAGTGACTAGTAGGCATAATTAGTGTAACCTGTATAAATATGTGCTGTTATTGCTAATAAATCGAACTATGCTTTATCACTCATATTGAGTCGTCTCAGCTTGTTCCTCCGCCGCTCGCATTTCTCTCCCCTATTTAGGGGGTGGGGAGAGTGTGAGCGAGCCACTATCGTGGTTATATTGCTAGCTCAAGTTAAACCATGACACTGACCCAAACTGGCCAAAGGGATATTCCATACCATATGACATTGCGCTCAGCAATAAAAGCTAAGAGAAAGGAGGAGGGGAGTAATTTGTTATTATAACATTTGTCTTCTGGAACAATTGCATTGTGCATCACTTGTTTTGTATATTCGTTTATTATCATTAGTGTTATTTTCTGTCCTATTAAGTTGTCAGTATCTTAGCCCACGAGTTTGACTTTTTTTTTTTTCTCTCTCTGTTTCTCTACCCCATCCCACTGGAGGGGAGGATGAGCAAGTGGCTGTGTGACATTTGACTGCCTGCTGGGTTTCACCACAGCACTGGACTCCTTTTTATTTAAAGCACATGCATGAGCGAGATTCATGTCACATAGATTATGTTGTGCAAGCATAGTTTTTCATCCACTTTACTTTCCACATGAAATTCAGGTTTGGCTCTTACATTTCATGCTAGAAAACATGCTCAGCTCTTGCTTGTTTAGACCAGTCTTTTGTTTACCTAGAGAAAACTCATGCAGCAACAACAGCTGCTTCATGATGCCTTGCCTCTGCCAGCATCACTCTAATCTGCTTGCAGGTGGCCAGAACTTTGTGTAAAATTCTAAGCAGTACCTGCTTAATCAGATTGGATGCTCTTATTTCAGTGTAAAGCAGACCCATCAGCTTATCTAAACTCAGCTGGGCACAACTTTGAATTGGAGAGACAAGAAAGTTCATCATGTCTTTGCCTCTTTTTTTTTCTCTTTAATTTACATGTTTCTAAGGCAAGTTGAGCTAAATCTTGTTCTTCAGAAAATAATTCAATTATAATTGGTTATACCAAGTATCAAGCTTGTATTTGTAATCACATTAGTAGTGCTATTTAGTAATCTTAGACTGTATATATACATATTTGGTACCAAAGTATATTTGTGAAGACAGTGCATTTATCACCGGCAATTTAAAAGAGCTTGTACCTGTTGCTTTAATAAATCTCATTATCTGTGGATCTAGTTGTGAGAATTTGTCATTGGATGTGCTCAGACTTATACTATATATTATACTATTCGCGAATCTGTGTAAGCATGACCCGACCTTGCACTATTGGTGAATCTGTAATCGTGTGAATACAACATAATGCCGGACTGGCTGTTGAGCACGATTGGACTTAGAGTGCCAACTTGAGGTTATTTTGGTTTAATTGGGCATCACTCAGGGGTTCAGCTCAGCCGCCCCCAGCCCCTCTGGTATCTGAGGACAAGGTGGAACACAAGGGGGTTTAGTTTCTGCCAAATTAACCCTTTTAATGCAACACCATACAAAAGCCTGTTGGATGAACTGCCAGGATTGTCCCAGTCCACTGTGATAGAGAAATACATTTACTACCCAACTGTAGGATATGAGGAAGGATTTGACCTTGATGAGACAGGCCTGTGCCCTTGAGAAGCAAAATGAGCAAGTTTTGAGAAAGCAACAGCAAGAAACAGGATGTGCTTCCAGAGTTGCAGCACTGCGTGGAGAAAGGACTTTAACCAATACAGTGATAGAAGAATACGCATGATTACAAGGCTTTACCCTATCAGCATGGCGCTGATAGTGTGTGGACAGCAGAAAGAGCTATAAAGCATAGCAGTTTGTGTAAATAAAGGTCTTTGGTCTGTGCTCTGTCAGAGTCTGTGTCTTCATCCTCCACACCCAACTGGGCGTTATTTTTGTCCTCTCTATCAGTCCTAGAAAGACAAAGTTATTTGCAAGGAAAGCACATCTCTTTGAACACTATGAGTAACCTCAATGATACCTAGCTGAAAAAGAACCAATTTTACAATTGCACTTATAACATTTCTCTTGTTTTTGTTTTGGAACATCGGATTCACAATGAGCACAAGAAGCACCCTGGCTTCATTCTTCTTTACGTTCTGTATCATTCTCTGGATGATTTGGAGGACTGCAAGAAAAAATATTACGCAAATACATCCAGTTCCCACAAAAAACTCATATATGCAGATTGCGGCCTGAAAACCATGGTTTTGGATTTAACCACTTTATGCTATTAGAAATGTCATGCATTATGTTTCTGCATGTTAATTCTTGTAAATCATGCAGTTGTTTTTGCTAGGTCTTGGCTAAATCCTGAAACAGGCCTTGCACATTAGCTGAAAATGCTCCCTGGAGATGTTGTTTCACTTGATTCCACTCATGAACACTATCATTCAGTTTAAAGGTGTTACACATAAATCCTTTTGAGTATATTCCCAATTGCAAGGCAGTTTTATTCTGGTAGCCAAAGCAGTTTGTCTATCTCCTATCCACAACAAGGCTGCTTCCAATGCATCTAATCTGGCTAAAATCTGTTGATCAATACTTGCCTGCAGGGCCATATCTTGCATAATGTTTGTCAAAAATCTGTGCTACCTGATGAGCTGTTTGAACAGACTCTGCTAATGCAGTGGTAGCTACTGCTGCAGCTGCTAAAATTATTGCTGCTGATATTATGAAAGCGACGAGCCAACCTACGAAGCGTTTTCGGCGCTGCCTTGGTTGTTGTAGTATTTTAGCTAATTGCCCAAGGCCAGAGTCTCCTTCCCACAGACAGGTTAACTGGAATCCATAAATCAGCTCTCCATTGCATTAGTATAATCATAGTTAAATTAAGGTATGTTATATTTTGATTTGTAAAACAACTGGCATAAACAGGGTTAGTCAAATTTACCACGTAGAAAGAATTTTTCATTGATACCTGTACATCAGCAGCAGCTGCCAGCACATAAAGGTGTGAAGTATAAATCATAACTGTATCATTATGTCAGTGAGTAAGCTTTTATGTGTATTGATTTTGGCTTTTTTTCATAATTTCCATGAGCCTCATACCTCGTAAAAAAAAGGCAATGCTAATCGCCAGGTTTTCAAATTAAATGGACTAAGGCTATCATTTACTTGTACCTGCAAAACCAGTCCTGACAACCCACCTTCTGACCACTTTAATGTCTCATTGCTGACTTGTTAAAAATTAAGAGGATTGGATGAATTTGAAATCAAATGTCCTCTGGACCCCCAGTCCCAATAATGTAAATCTGTACCATTCTGATATGCTTGTGCCTCTAATTTACAGGGGGGCCAGTACAAATCTAAAACATCTACAGTGGTTACTTTAGATACCTTGCATGTTGGAATGTCAGCAGGGGGTTTCAAAGTAGAATAGTAACTTACATCTCGGTGTTCAAGACCCGGAATGGAAATAAAAGTTAAGTTGCCTTGAACTATCTCTCCATTCTCTTGTTGTTGATAAAACAAGTGAAACTTCTCTGACATCATTAAAAAATTGTTAATTGTTTTTTTAGAAACACATAAAGGAGGGGTCTCAACAAAATATTGTTGTGTTTGATTAAATTAAATCCAATCCTTGTTTTCCAGCAACTGACCTGCTGGTGGTATCCATGCACCACCTATCCAGGGCATGTCATTGTTGGAGAAAGGAACTTCAGGATCTCACCATGTTATAGGTCTAAAAAGAGGTGGATCCATGATGTAAGCCCAATATACATGCTCTCCCTCTACAATTGGAATCATGCCAAAACTGATCATCACAAAACAAAACCTTACTGCACTGTTGCAGGAGATTATAGCCAAATAGACTAAGGTGTTAACTGGCGGGGGTGGGGGGGGGGGTGCCTGTGGCTGCCATCATAGTACTTGTGTTTTCTTCAACTGCCCCCAGGGAACATCACAGGCCTCTTCCTTTGGTCTCTTCCATTTCCTCATCACCCTCGGCTGCAGGGACAGATGCTGCATCTCTGGCATTGGGTTCTGTGTTGCATTTCTCCAACTCATAGGAAGGTTTAACATATTTCACAGGAAGCCACCTTGGTCCTGTTGGAAGAAGAACACAAGCATATCCCCTTCCCCAAGTGATTAACTCTACAGACCCTTGCCGTTGACTGTTGTGCAGGGGATCCCAATACAAAACCTGTGGTCTCTGAGACAGTGAATCCGGAACGTGGAAGTGTTTTTTGACTGCTGTGATAGAGGAGGGAGGCATGGTAAAATAAAAAATGTTTAAACTATATGTTGCATTGTATAATTGTTATTGGGGCATCATATTCCCCCTTTTTTGTTTTAATAACATTTGTTTCAGTGTGGAATGTGCCCATTCAGTAATAGCCTGCCCGTTGGGAGAATGTGGAATACCTGTGACATGTGACACACCCCATTGCTGTAAAAAATATCGCATGGATCTGGCAGTATAGCCAGGACCATTGTCAGTTTTAATCTGTTGTGGCACACCCAGCATAGCAAAGCAGCGGGTCCAGTGACGCTGAACATCTCTGCTTTTCTCACTAGTATGGGCAGATGCACAAAGCATACCTGAAAAAGTATCTATAGAAACGTGTACATATTTCAAATGACCAAAAGATGAGACGTGTAACATCAGACTGCCAAATGGCATTAGCTGTGAGCCCACGAGGGTTAACTCCAAGGGAGGCTGGGCTTGTAATAAGGCCTCGACATTCTGGGCAAGAGCGCACTATGTCTTTCGCTCGTTTGAGCTTTTTTAGAGCAGCAGCATTTTGATGGAAGAAAGTGTGTGACGCCCTGACAGACTGGAAGCAGACTGTAGCTACAGTATAGGAGTCCGCAACTGTATTTCCTTCTGTTATGGGACCTGGTAAATTCATATGAGAGCGTATATGAATAGCAAACAATGGGTGTCTGCAATGCTGTAATTTCAAAGAGTTGCTGTTGTGAAATTTCTTTAAGAAAGGTGGAGGGGATGTGCTGTAGGACCTTGACTATGTACTCAGAATCACAAATCAAATTTAGAGGTTCCTCCTTAAAAAGCTCTAAGTCATGTAAAGTTGGGCCAAGTTCTACTAATTGGGTTGAGCCATCAATGATTTTAACAGTATGATGCCAATCGTTATTGTCATGCCAGACCACTACAGCTTCATGATATTTCCCTGATCCATCAACAAAAACTGTGTGAGCAAGTATGGTCTGTGGCCTGATGTCAAAGACAAGCAGATTCTGCAGCAATTTACATTTAGGCATGTCAAAAGCTATGCTGTTAAGCAAATCAGCTAGTGCAATTTGCAAGGACAGAGATTACAAATTAAAAAAAATCAAAATCAGATTTCACAAATGGTACATATATGATAGATGGGCCATGGCCTAATAAGTCCTGAATCCATTTTCTGCCTTTTTTGATCAGGGTAACAATCAATTCTAGAGGCTGAGTAATAGTTTTACAGAAAGAATTGGAAAAAAAAAACATTCCAAGTATATCAGTCTGTTTGCATTCTCATCATATTGTCCCACAATAGCCACAGATTGTTTCTGTGTTGTAGATATAAATAGACAAATCTGCAAGTTCAATTGAATGCGGTCAGGCTATAAGGTTGTAATTTTGTGTGCTACTAGCTCTAATTCTCTCTGTGCTTGTGCAGTTAAAGTGTGAGGGGATGTTAAATCTGAATCTCCTTTTAGAAAATTAAACAGATGCTGGAGTTCATGGTTAGAAATTCCAAGTATGGGTCGTACCCAGTTAATTGTACCCATCAATTTCTGCGAATCATTCAATGTCTTAACGTCATTATTAATTGTCAAAGGCTGGGGTTTGATCATGGTTTTTGTTAAAATCCAGCCTAAATACTTCCAAGGAGGAGCAGTTTGCACTTTTTCCTGTGCAACTTGTAAACCATAAATTTTCAGAGCTTGAATGAAGTGTGTTACCATGCTCTGCAGATAATCAGATTGCTCAGCACAAACTAAGATGTCATCCATGTAATGATATATTATAGCCTCTGTGAATGCTTCACGTGTAGGCTGCACAGCGGTACTCACAACAAGCTGGCAAATTGTGGGGCTGTTCATCATGCCCTGTGGTAAAACCATCCACTGATAACACTGCATAGGCTGAGCATTGTTAATGCTGGGAACTGAGAAAGCAAAATACTGACAATCGTCAGGATGTAGTGGAATGGTAAAAAAGCAATCCTTTAAATCAATAATCTGTAATGTCCAATTACTAGGCAGCATAGTGGGATTCAGAACACCAGGTTGTAAGGTTCCATTAGGTTGCATTACTGCATTAATTGCACATAAATATAGTAGCAAACACCATTTCCTTGATTTTTTTCAGGATAACAAAAATGGGAGTATTCCATGGACTTGTAGAAGGTACTATGTGCCCTGCTTGCAGCTGTTCTTGAACTAGTAAATGAGCCTGGAGCAATTTTTCCCCTTTCAAGGGCCACTGGTCGACCCAAACTGATCTGGCTGACAGTCAAGTGTGAGCAGGGGCTTTAGATCAGTGACCCTTAAGATAAATTTGTGCCTGCAGTGGTTAAGGTAATGTGCCATTGACACAGCAAATCCCTACCCCAAAGGTTGATAGCAGTTGGTAAAACATAGGGCTGAATCCAAGCTGAGATTTTATCTGAGCCAATATCTTGTAACACCCTAGCACTTCTCATAGGTGTTTGAACTCCTCCATCTCCAGCAATTGTGGCCATAGCTATTTCCAGGGGCCAGTTTTCCATCCAGTCTCATTTAGAAATGATAGAAACATAAGCACCAGTATCCACTAGCCTGTAAAGGTTCTGCCCTTATTTGAAACAGTAAGTATAGGTTGCTGTGTAGTAATCTCCTGGGACCACAGTACTTGTGGTTGGCCAGAACTCCTAAAACCAGAATCCCCTCGTTCAGCTTTAACTGTCTGGGGGACCCAGTATGACAAGAGCAACAGTTGTGCAATTTGCTGATGAGCTAAAATTTCGCAGGGAATCTGAGTCGCTCTAACCATGATTATAATCCTTCTGATATAGTCTGCATCAATTACACCAGGGAGGACAAATATACCTTGTACACTAGCACTAGAGTGTCCAATAATCAATCCGAAAAATCCATTAGGCAAGGGTCCCCATACAGATGTACCCACTGTATATACCCAGGGTTCCATAATTAACAATTCTGTCGCGGTTGCCAAATCCATTCTGGTGCCGCCTGCAGTTGCAGGGGCGAGATCATAGAATGCGTGCCAGATTGTGATACTGTTGCTGTTCCAGGGGAGAGGCTGTTCTGTGGCTGAGAGGTTGGATTCCAAACCCTGTTGGATTGCGGGGCACCGGGTTTCGTGCCCCTCTTGCCGTTTCCTGGCAGGGGCTTCCCTGTTCTATCAAACTCATATTTGCAGAAATTACTCCAGTGATATCCCTTCTGACAGTGGGGACACAACCACGGTGGGCATCCTTTTTGCTTTTTATAGCGCTTTTGAGGACAGTGTTTACTGACGTGACCCTCATTACCACTAGTAAAACACTTAAGACTCGCTTGATTTACACTTAGCTGAGACAACGCGGCTACTAATACCGAAGCCCACTGTGTTTCATTCCCTATATTCTGACAAATCTTAACGTATTGTGCGACATCAGTAGCTTTACCTTTCACCAACAATAAAGCAGTCTAGCAGTCAGAGTTGGCATTTTCATATGCCAGTTGAAGCAGTAAAACTTTTGCTGCTGCTTCATTTTCAAACTGCCTTGCTATAGTGGTTTTCAATCTGTCAATTAAGTTTATATAAAACTCCTGGGGTCCTTGTTGTATTGTTGCAAACAAGCTTATGCACTGCCCTGCCTCCTGGACCCGATGCCACGCCATAATAGCAATACGAGTTGCCTGTTCAAAAACCTGCCGCTGAAGCCCAGCCTGTACCTGCAGGGTGATATATGATCCAGCTCCTAGCAAATCTTGATTTATCCTTACTCCAGATGACAGATTTTCCATGACCTGTTCAATCACAAGATCGCAATATTCTAATTGCCACACAGAATATTGCGCTGATGTCAAAATTGTTTTAATAAGCGATTTCCAATCTCATGGAGTCATTAAGTACATGGCACCAACATCTTCAACAATTCCCAGTGTAAAGGGACTTTGTAACCCATCCTCTTGCACAGATTTTTTTAATTCCTTAATCATTTCATAAGGTATTGCATCATGTTCTGGTGGTTGTTGTGGTTTGTAAATAACTGGAAAGGCGAAAGAAAAATCGCCGTGCTGCATAGCCAAAATCGTCAAGTTACATGCAAATCATTGGGAACTTCAAAACCTAAATTCATTCGTGTTTGTGGATAATCCCTGACCTTTTTCCAAATTCTATTGTCAAACGTCCCATCACTCGGAAACCAATCACAATTCTCTTTCACCCACACGAGAAGCGAAGCGACTTGTTTCTCAGAAAGACAATACCCGTAAGAATGCAATATCTGCAGTAAAACCCACAGATACACCTTATGTTCCTGAGAAGCAGCTTGCCCCATACTAACGCAATCCCACAACTCACTCGTTGAACGAGGGTTGCTATCCCCATTACACCCAGGGATTTGTGGCCACAAATAAAATTTACCCACCTGTCAGATTGCATGGTTACTGCCACACACACTGCTCAATGAAGAGCCTCACGGGGGTCAGACACTCACATGAAGGGTACCAATTGCGGCGATGAAGAATCACACACAGGTAGAGGTCGTGTTCATGCCCATATCCTCTCACCTTTCTCAAAAACTTCTACTGCTGTGTCACCCCACACAATGATGTAATCAATTAACTACAGATGTTCCGGAGCTTTGCCCTGCTCCAGTGCAGCCTGGATCAGTCCACGGCAAATGGTGGAGCTGTGCTTCCACCCCTGGGGCAGTCAATTCCAGGTGTACTAGATACCCCTCCAGGTGAAAGCAAACTGTGGCCTGCACTCTACTGCCAGAGGAATAAAGAAAAATGCATTGGCAATGTCAAATGTGGCATACCATTTGGCTGCCTTCTACTCCAGTCCATATTGCAGCTCTAGCACGTCCGGCACAGCAGACCTCAGTGGTGGCATGACTTCATTCAGGCCACGATAGCCCACTGTTAGTCTCCACTCTCCACTGGGCTTCCTCACTGGCCATATGGGACTGTTAAAGGGTGAGTGAGTCTTATTGATCATTCCTTGGCTCTCCAGTTGATGAATCAGGTTATCAAAGAATCGTGGTCAGTGCAATATTGCCGCTGGCGCACTGTCATCGTAGCAATTGGCACCCGCTGGTCATCAACCCTCAGCAATCCTACAACAGAAGGGTCCTCTGAGAGACTGGGCAAGGTAGACAGCTGTCTAATCTCCTCTGTCTCCACGGTGACTATGCCAAAAGCCCACCTGTACCCCCGTGGGTCCTTGAAATAACCTCTTCTGAGGTAGTCTATACCAAGGATGTATGGAGCATCTGGGCCAGGCACAATGGGGTGCTTTTGCCAGTCCTTTCCAGTCAGGCTCACCTCAGCATCTAATACAGTTAGCTGTTGAGATCCCCCAGTCACTCCAGAAATGGAGTGCATTGGGCCCTAGTGTCCACCAGAGCTCTGTACTCCTGTCGCTCTGATGTTCCAGGCCATAGAATCCACACAGTCCTATAAGCTCAGTTATCTCTCTCCTCACCTGGCTGGAGGCAGGGCCCCCCTAGTCCCAGTTGCGGTACTCATTGCTTCCTCCTTGTAAGAATGTCCTGGTTTTGTTAAAAAAAAGACCAGTTCTCTTTTAGTGAATTTTCCTTTCAACTAAGTTCTTCTAAGTAACTGCACTTTTCTGAATTTAGCTGCATGTTTTTTGAGATGCTGTTCACTGTGAGGGCGAAAACTCATGGACTCCACACAATCCAATATGAATTCAAGTGAAGCCATTTATTACAGAGACAAGCCTCCTTATATACGCAATTATTTCCTGATCATGCGTCCACGCTCCAAGCATGCATTAGCTGATTGGATGTTGTCTATGTTCACGAGCTGTCCATGCGCCCGAGTCTCACTGCTGTTTTTCAGCCTTCAGGCTGGCCTTGAGATTCCTTTGGCTAGTTCAGAAATAAATCTCTATCTAATAGAAACACATCCACACAACAACCTCAAAAATATCCCTCAGATCTCCCATAGTTCACTCCAGAGCTGATAAGGGTACCAATGGAATGCAGAAGAGGTCTAGGTTTAGATTTATTGCTATGTCAGCCAAGGATACTGATAAAATTTTGCATGTCCCATAAGTGAGAGGGGTGTATTTGCAAGGAGGGGTGGACAGAACAGGTTACTAAAATTGACCAACTGAGTATTCCATCCCATACACGTCATACACCCTATAAAAGTGGGAGATCACAAGGGTCTCACTCTCTTCGACCATGGCCAGCATCTGAAGATGACCCTGCCTGTCGTGCCTGAGATCCGAGGCCTGGTTCCAGACCCTGCATCCAGTACCAGTTTACTGCAGAGTCCAGCCCAGGACTTCTGGGTGCCTGCCCTGCAGACGCTGCAGCGACACCAACTCTACTGCAGCTGCAGCTGCACTACCCCAGGAAATTCAAGATTGGTTTTGTATATTTTGTATTATTTTCTCTATTTATTAGTAGCATTAGTAAAGTATTTAAAACTTTTCCAACTTGCAAGTCTCTCTCCCTTTTCCTCCTATTACCTTTCCTTAGCAGGGAGGGCGGGGGATTAACAGAGAGTGTCTGTCACAGTTTATTGTCACCCTGCAGTAAATGGTGACAAAGGATGAACCAGAAGTGCCTTCAGGAGGGTCAGAGGCAAGGTCAGCTCTTCTACTCTGTCTGGGGAACTGCACGCTGGAAACTGGGGCAGCATTTTTCCTGGTATAATGTCCTCTTGTGGTTGTCTCCCCTTTTAACTCATGTATCCGTGCCTCTAGGACTGAGGTAGGTTGTCCATCCTATCTCCTCATGTCCTCTCCATTGTTGCACAGGAAAAAAGTTACCACAGCATATCCAGATTGTCATTCCCCACCCAGAATAAAACTGCTCCCATCTCTATAGAGAGTCCACTCCGGATCTTCCAGTGGAGTATCCTTTAAGTCTGGTCTCTTAGAAAAGACGTGTTCAATAGTTAGTATATGATCATGATCCAAATTTTCATGGTTAGATACAGACAATAAAGTAGAAGGATTCAAAGATATTGTTGTTTTTAAACTTGCGTCATCCTGTTCCAGTAATGCTGCTTGGTACTGTTCCATTCTGCTAGGTGACAGTCAATGGTGTCCTCATCATTCTAGCACTGAAGCCACAGGATGTGGTACAAATACAGTAATTTTCTGTCCCAAAGTTAGTTTCCTTGCCTCTTGAATAAGCAAGAGAGTCACAGCTACTTCTCAGAGACAGGCAGGCCAGCCTTTACTTACTTGATCTAACTGCTTAGAAGAATAAGCTAGCTGCCTTCTCCAATCTCCCAAAACTTGAGTCAAAACTCCTAGAGCTGTATGTAATATTTTGTGTACATACAGAGCAAATGGCTTATCCATATGTATTAATCCCAATGCGGGAGCTTTCATTAGTGCTGCTTTGATGTTATCAAATCCTTTTTGGCATTCTGGAGTCCACTCTAATATATCTCCTGGTCCCTTTATGGCCTCATATAGTGTTTTAGCCATCAGTCCAAAATTATAGATCCAGATTCTACACTCTCCAGTCATCCCAAGGAATCCCCTTACTTCCCTTTTTGATCTTGGAGTTGCAATTCTGCAAATTGCCTCCTTTCTTTCACAACTTAATTTTCTTTCACCTTGGAATATTTCAAACCTGAGATATGTTACAGTCCTTTTGACAAGCTGGGCCTTTGTCGAGGGTTTAGATTGCGGGGTGACAATAAAACCCTGGCAGATGTATAGTTAACCTCCTCTCCCCCCACTTCCCCCTTTTGCCCCTCCCTATCCCCCCTTCCCACTAAGGACAGGCGATCAGGAGGGAAAGAAGGACAGAGAGAAGAGAGTTGGAAAAAAATAAAGATGTTTTACTAATGCTACTAATAAGAATAGAGAAAATAATACAAAATATACAAAACCAATCTTCAAAGTCTCAGCAACTGCAGAGTCGGCACCCAAAGTCCTGGATCAGTCTCTGCAGCCAACCAGAGCTGGATTCAGTCTCTCACTAGGCCTCAGTTCGCAGGGACAACTAGCAAGGTCCTCTCCTAATGTCGGCCATAAGCAGAAGGGAAAAGGCAAAAAAGGAACGAGATCCTCGTGATCTCCCACTTTTATATGAAGTATTCACGTGAATGGAATGTTATACACAGTTGGTCAGTTTCTTGGTCAATTGTTTCTCGTCGCCCCTCTCGCGAGATGTCCATCCATGCTTATCAATAAGTTTGCATTCCATTGCTAGGTTTACCAAAACATGTGTCTGGTTCTCCAGGAAAATGGAGTTAATATGAAGGCTTTAGCTGACAGGCAAAATTCACTAAAAGATAAACTTGTTTTTAACAAAACCAGGACATTCCACCCCTTATAATATGCCGTTCACTGAATACTTAAACCTTATCAATACAATCTATCTACACAATCTAATTAATCACTACTACTATATATATATATATACATACGTACATATATACACAGGAGTAATTAATCTTAATCAGTGGACCATCCTTTGAAAAGTTCATTAAGTTCATTTTGTCACAACAGTCTCCCAGGGCAGGAAAAAATGGTACAAGTGCATCTCATGACCACTGTTTGTGAGTTAAAGACATCAAATTCGAAGAAGTTGTCAGGCGCCATTCAGAGAAGCTAGCTCTGGTTTCATCATCACTGTCTTGATCTGGAAGAGACTTATTAAATACTGTTAGTATGGCAATTCACATCCTGCAGTTCAGTATTGAATATTTTCACCTAAACTCAAATCCCCTTGAGGTACATACCAAACTTCTCCATCCTTAAGCATCACCCACCAGGTGCTGCCAGGTCCCTGGGCAAAAACAATCCAATGAATGGGCTTGCCTTTGCCTGAGGCAGGAGTAACCCAGACTGCCTTTCCTAACATATTTTTCATGTGTACTGCAGGGACTTGATCTCCTTCTACAGTCCGTAGAATTTCTGACTGGGCAGGCCCGGCTCGATTGGTTGATCCCCTGGTGTTGACCAACCAAGTGGCTTTTGCTAAATGCGAATCCCAGTTTTTAAAGGTTCCACCACCAAGTGCCTTTAGTGCAGTTTTTAGCAAACCATTGTACCTTTCAGTTTTCCCAGAGGCTGGTGCATGATATGGAATATGATATACTGTGGAGGGGCTTTGATAAAGATTTGTTGCTGAATTAGTCAGGCTCAAAGGAATCTCAAGGCCTCTTCGAGAAGCTGAGAACAGAATCTGCTGTGAGAAAGCAGACGTTCCTCAATCAGCGGGGTCCTGGCGTGGCGTGAATCATCGGACATATCATCAGTGAGACTCCAGCACATGGACAGCCCATGATACTCATTTAGCAAATCCATGCTTGGAGCGTGGTCGCGTGATTAGAATATAACTGCATATATAAGGAGGCTTGTTTCTGTAATAAATGGCTTTAGCGTGATTCACATTGAATTGAATTGTTTGCTGAGTCCTTTATCGCTCCAACAAATGGTGACCCCGACGTGATACTCTGAACGGCGTACCACTAAGATCGGGGAAAAGCCTGGAGCAGCCCAGCCGGAGGCGGATCAGCTGGACTGAGAATCGGGCGGAGGCGTACGGACGTTCGGCATAAATTTTGTTGAAGAAGGCCCCGGAAAAGGTGAGCGGCTGGGATCAGGAGGAGGGAAAAGTGCAGTTATGGGGCAAAATATATCCTCGAAGAAGCAGCTATAGTTAAACTCCTCCTGCATATTCTCTCTATGAGAGGACTTAAATAGGAAGAAAGTAACATATGTAGACTATTAATTCGGTAAAGAATTAATGGCTACCCGGGAGAAAACAAGAAGGCTTTTAAACGTTAACTTTGGGACGATAAAGGGCAGAAATTATGGAATAAGGTCAGCAATGGAGATGATAAAGAAACTAAATCATTAGCGACTACATGGAAGCTTATAATTTCCACCTTAAAAGACTTTAAGGCTGAGAGGGCTAACGTTTCCGAAATTTTTCCAACGTTGCAGCCTGATAACGAACCTAAAAATAACTGTGAAGTTTACTCAGATCGTGTCTTTTGACCCCCTGTTGTAGGAAAATAGGAAATTTGGATTTTTGGCCTGTATCAGTGTTATAAGCTGTGCTGCTAAGGCTGCAAGTCTCAGCTTGTCCCCTGTGTAGCCCTTGCCCAGAACCACGAGCCTGGTTACCTTATGCTTACTTTGTACCCTTAGACATTGATAAATGCTATTCTTAGGTTTGCTGATTTCTGTACTAGACTGATGAACTATGGATAACAAATGAGACAGGTAGAACTTCAAAGCTAGCCCTGCAACCCAAGGACTTTTCGTTCGGTACTTGCCAAGTGGAACATGAAGAAAGAAGTGAAACCTGCAGACCACTGGGACGGAAGGAACCTGAAGACATCGACAGTGATAGACAGTGATAAATTTTGCTTAGTTGCATAATACCTGTTAGAACCCTATATAATGACTAGCTGTATGGCTGTATGATTGTCACTCTCTGAGGAGGTGATCCAACCCTGCTGTTCCTGCCAATCTTCTACAATAAATACTGCTCAGAGTAACCCACGAGAGTTCGAGTCTCTCTCCAGCGCCTTCCTAATAACCTTTTTCAGTTGGCGACCCAGATGGGACTCTGCAGCACAAACTGAAACAATGGGACCTGGCCAGGGACAGGTGAGTTCGAGTCTCCCCTGTTCTCCCGATTTGTTTCTTTTCCTTATATTTTAGAGTTCACGTCTCTTAAATATTTTAGAGTTCAAGTCTCTAAATATATTTACAAGGATGGGGGCTGGACCCTCAGTTCCTAAAAATACGCCTTTGGCTGAAATGATTTCAAATTGAGGAAGGTTGTCAGGAACCGCAAGGTTGCACATAAAAAGATTAATCGCCCTCTGCCAAGATGATTGGCCTTTTATAAGCAGAGTGGCTGGGGCTTTCCCTGATGATTGGTGGCCGATTTATGGCTCCTTTGAAGAAACTAAATTGCAGTCTCTCCGTAAAATCCTGGAGGACCGCCAGCCCCAACAAATGGACTATTTGTATTTGTGGTTTGACTATGCTGATATACAAAAATGAAAGCAACTCCAAAAGAGCATGAATAAACACCAATTACTTGCTTATCTGGATGATGAAATAAGTGACAATCCTAAGTCCAAAACTGATTCACCTGCAGGTATTTTCCCTATGACTTTATCCTATGTTGCAAATCCCAGAGCTGGTCGTAGTAATGCTGGCAACCAGCCTCCACTTCTTGGGGTGACTACACATTACCCCTGGAAGCCAGGTGATCTTTTACTCTGGCATGATAAAATGCCGCGACTCCGCGATGACGCGGAGCGGTGCTCTAAAATAATTCGAACTATTGCCCGAGATTACTCTCCCAGCTGGAATGATATGCAAACACTTTTGTCTGAATTATTTACACATGAGGAAAAACAAAAGATCCTGGCCAAAGATAAAGAATTGGCTGAACAGACACAGAGACGTACTCCCTGGCCGGAACAAGATCCAAATTGGAACTTACATGAGGAGGACCAAAAAGCTACCTATTTAGTTGCAATTGATAATCTGATTGAAGCAATTCGAAAGTGTGATGAAAAAGTGACTAATTGGTCAAAAGTTACAGAGTGCCAACAGGCTCCTGATGAACACCCAGGAGACTTTTGGCACCGCTTAAGAAAGGCTTTAATACAATATGGGGGCATGACAGAGGATAATTTCCAGGAACCATTGGCTATTAGTATTTTTGTCAATCAGTCAGCCCCTGACATTCGAAAGCATTTTCAAAAACATATGCCTGGCTGGCAAGCAGAGAATTTGCAGAAAGTTCTCTCTGTTGCTAATTTTGTGTATAACGGCCGTACAGAAGAGCAACAATGTAAGCTACAATTAGAAAGGGAGGCTGAGCGCCTTCGGCAGGAGAAAGAACGTGAGGTCGAACGCCGCCGGTATCAAAGAGAAAGACAGGAAGATATGAACTTACTAGCTGCAGCCATAGCTCAAGGAGTTTCTGCAAACCGAGGGCATGGGCATCCCCGACGGGTCCGTGGGGCATTCCAAGCTCGTTTTCCTCGCTGTTGGGGACTTCTTGGCAGGGGAATTAGGATGGGAAGTTCCTTTCCACCCATGGGGGGTTCTTTCCCAGTTACAAACCCTGCTGTTACCAGCCCTACGAATGACGCAATGCAATTAATCTGTTTTTGGTGTGGTAATTTAGGACATATGCAACGTGAATGCCCGTTGCGACCCCAGTATCAACCGGGAGCTACTCCATCTGCACCTGCTGCTGCTGGTAATCCATTTGGAGCTCCTTCTGCTCCACCCCCGTATCATCGTAGCTACTCTCAGTAAGCATTGTATAATCGTATAATGGCTTTAGAAATTTCATCTACAGGCCATGTTTTAGCTGATGTTAATGGAAAATCTGTTTCTTTCTTAGTAGATACTGGAGCTACTCTCTCTTTGCTTAATTTTGATGTGCCGCAAAAATCGCAGGAAATGATTGCTATCAAGGGTGTTACAGGCTCTGTGCTTAACCATGCTCTCTCTAAACCGCTCCCTGTTACTTTAGGCGATAAAGTTACATGGGCTCGCTTTATTGTTGCTCCGGGGGCACCGACTTCTTTGCTGGGACGAGATCTTTTACAAGAATTTGGCACTCAATTAACCTATGGTAAAGATAAAGCTAAATTAATTTTTGTTGGCAGTGTTTTTACTTTAGGTCATACTCCGAAGAAAGAAGTGGCCATTCCGTGGGAATTGCGGAATGTCTCTTCTAGACTTTGGAGCCGTACAACTAAAGATATTGGTCTTTTAAAATCTGCACTACCTGTTGTTATTAAAACTAAAGGAGGCCCCCCTCCTGCTATTAAGCAGTATCCAATACCAGCTGTTGCACTACCGAGTTTGCGAAAACAAATTCAAACCTTTCTCGATGAAGGGATTCTAAAACCTGTCATGAGTCCATTTAACACCCCAATTCTTCCAGTTAGTAAAAATCGACTGGATGAGGATGGAGATCCTGAGTACCGATTTGTACAAGATTTACGGGCTATCAATGATTATGTTGAAGCCCCACACCCAGTTGTACCAGATCCAAGTTTAATTTTAACCGAAATTCCATCTTGGGCACACTGGTACACTGTTTTAGATCTGACAGGAGCTTTCTTTAGCATACCTGTAGCAGAAGAAAGCCAACCTTTGTTTGCCTTCACCTGGGAAGGTCGCCAATTGACTTGGACTCGGCTCCCTCAAGGCTTCACTGCTTCTCCTACCTTGTTTTCGCAAATTCTCAAATATGATCTCCAAGATATTGAGTTGCCAAACAAGTCTGCACTGATTCAATATGTTGATGATTTACTTGTTGCTAGCCGAACTCGAGAGGCCTGTGCAATTGACACAGAGCACCTTTGCATTCAACTGTATCATAAGGGTCTTTGTGCCTCACTAGCCAAATTACAATTCTGTGAACCAGAGGTAAAATACCTGGGCTTCGTTTTAGCAGGAGGAGTTCGAAAGATTGATCCTGACAGAATCAATACTATTCTTCAAATTACACCACCTGTTACTAAGAAACAGATGAGAGCTTTCCTTGGCCAAGCTGGGTTCTGTCCACCATGGATTTTAGGGTTTAGCGAACAAGCTAGACCACTTATTGAAACTACAAAGGACAAAGCTCCAGAGCCAATTGTCTGGACGCTAGAACTAACCGATGCTTTTGCAACTTTAAAACAAGCCTTAGTCACAGCCCCAGCTTTGGGCCTGCCAAATTACTCTAAACCTTTCACTTTGTATGCTACCGAGAAGGGTGGTATTGCAAAGGGGGTCCTAGTACAACCTCATGGACCCTATGAAAGACCTGTGGGTTATTACTCAGTCGCTCTTGACCCAGTTATCAAAGGCTCACCACATTGCCTTAGATCAGTAGCAGCAGCTGCGGAGTTAGTGGAAAAAGTTCGCTCACTTGTTCTGGGTCACAAATTGATTGTTGCCGTGCCTCATGAAGTTGAACTTTTACTAACCCGATATGCTACCAAGTCTCTCTCACCGCAGCGCACACATCGATACGAAGCCATCCTGTTACTGACTGATAATATTTCTCTAAAACGGTCAAAACCCTTAAACCCATCTACCCTTCTACCTGAGGTGCACCTTTCCAACGACCCACACGACTGTGTACAATTTGTCACCACTTACTCTAAAACCAGAGAAGATTTGCAAGATGTACCCCTCGCCCACCCTGACCTTAACCTGTTCACAGACGGATCAAGTTATTATCTACATGGTAAGCGTTTTACTGGTTTTGCTGTTGCCACTGAAAATCGCGTACTTCTTGCTGAACCTCTCTCTCCAGCGCTTGGAGCACAAGCCGCAGAACTAATTGCCTTGACTCGTGCTGCAACCTTTGCTAAGGGTCTCCGAGTTAACATCTATACAGACTCTAAGTACGCTTTTGGCATTTGTCATTCTGTTGGCGCACTTTGGAAAGAACGCGGTTTTTTAACCTCCGCTGGCCGTACTATTGCTCATGGACAATTAATTCATGATTTGCTGCTTGCTATCCAGGAACCACGAGAAATTGCTGTTATTTACATTCCTGCTCATACTAAACACCTCGATTCTTTTGCTCATGGCAACGCCTTGGCCGACTCTGCGGCGAGAGCAGCGGCAGTCCACGATGTCTCTCCTGCTACGACTGTGGTTGCTACTCTTCTTCCTTTTCCCGTTGGTCCTGCCCTTTATGATGGACTGGATGAAGAAGAGCTCAAAAAATGGAAACGCTGGGAAGCAACGCAACAGGACGGCATTTGGAAACTAGGTGATAAACCCTTATTGCCTATGAGGTATGTGCTTCCTCTAACTCGCTGGATTCACGATCGTACTCATGGGGGCCCTGAAGCTGTAGCCTCTAAAATCCAACAGTTGTGGGCAGCGCCTGGAGTTTACAGTGCTGCAAAATGCCTGACTGACTCTTGTACTCTTTGCAAGAAATATGGGGTCACAAAGGTCACAACAGTTCCTGGCAAGCGGCCGCCTGCTTACTTTCCTTTCCAAAAATTGCAAATTGATTTCGCAGAACTCCCCCCTTCTATGAGGTATAAGTACATTCTTGTTATTGTCGATCAACTTTCGCACTGGGTGGAAGCCTTTCCGACTCGCAAGAACGATTCGAAAATTGTGGTTAAGACCCTGCTTCGCGATATCATTCCGAGGTATGGCATCCCTGAAATTATTGATTCTGATAGGGGACTGCACTTTACTGCTGCTGTTCTAATGCAAGTTTATGTTGCTCTTGATATACAGGCTGCTTTTCATATGCCCTACCATCCACATTGTCATTGTAATTATCATTGTGATCATTTTTGTCTTGATTCAATGTATGTCAATGTTCTGTAATTGTTGCTGTAATCTCTTGAATCAACAGAAGCTTTATTATCGTTATCAGTAAATTGGGAAATTTTAAAGAGAAAATGGGGGACTGTTGTAGGAAAATTGGGAATTTGGATTTTTGGCCTGTATCAGTGTTATAAGCTGTGCTGCTAAGGCTGCAAGTCTCAGCTTGTCCCCTGTGTAGCCCTTGCCCAGAACCACGAGCCTGGTTACCTTATGCTTGCTTTGTACCCTTAGACATTGATAAATGCTGTTCTTAGGTTTGCTGATTTCTGTACTAGACTGATGAACTATGGATAACAAATGAGGCAGGTAGAACTTCAAAGCTAGCCCTGCAACCCAAGGACTTTTCGTTCGGTACTTGCCAAGTGGAACATGAAGAAAGAAGTGAAACCTGCAGACCACTGGGACGGAAGGAACCTGAAGACATCGACAGTGATAGACAGTGATAAATTTTGCTTAGTTGCATAATACCTGTTAGAACCCTATATAATGACTAGCTGTATGGCTGTATGATTGTCACTCTCTGAGGAGGTGATCCAACCCTGCTGTTCCTGCCAATCTTCTACAATAAATACTGCTCAGAGTAACCCACGAGAGTTCGAGTCTCTCTCCAGCGCCTTCCTAATAACCTTTTTCAGTTGGCGACCCAGATGGGACTCTGCAGCACAAACTGAAACAATGGGACCTGGCCAGGGACAGGTGAGTTCGAGTCTCCCCTGTTCTCCCGATTTGTTTCTTTTCCTTATATTTTAGAGTTCACGTCTCTTAAATATTTTAGAGTTCAAGTCTCTAAATATATTTACAAGGATGGGGGCTGGACCCTCAGTTCCTAAAAATACGCCTTTGGCTGAAATGATTTCAAATTGAGGAAGGTTGTCAGGAACCGCAAGGTTGCACATAAAAAGATTAATCGCCCTCTGCCAAGATGATTGGCCTTTTATAAGCAGAGTGGCTGGGGCTTTCCCTGATGATTGGTGGCCGATTTATGGCTCCTTTGAAGAAACTAAATTGCAGTCTCTCCGTAAAATCCTGGAGGACCGCCAGCCCCAACAAATGGACTATTTGTATTTGTGGTTTGACTATGCTGATATACAAAAATGAAAGCAACTCCAAAAGAGCATGAATAAACACCAATTACTTGCTTATCTGGATGATGAAATAAGTGACAATCCTAAGTCCAAAACTGATTCACCTGCAGGTATTTTCCCTATGACTTTATCCTATGTTGCAAATCCCAGAGCTGGTCGTAGTAATGCTGGCAACCAGCCTCCACTTCTTGGGGTGACTACACATTACCCCTGGAAGCCAGGTGATCTTTTACTCTGGCATGATAAAATGCCGCGACTCCGCGATGACGCGGAGCGGTGCTCTAAAATAATTCGAACTATTGCCCGAGATTACTCTCCCAGCTGGAATGATATGCAAACACTTTTGTCTGAATTATTTACACATGAGGAAAAACAAAAGATCCTGGCCAAAGATAAAGAATTGGCTGAACAGACACAGAGACGTACTCCCTGGCCGGAACAAGATCCAAATTGGAACTTACATGAGGAGGACCAAAAAGCTACCTATTTAGTTGCAATTGATAATCTGATTGAAGCAATTCGAAAGTGTGATGAAAAAGTGACTAATTGGTCAAAAGTTACAGAGTGCCAACAGGCTCCTGATGAACACCCAGGAGACTTTTGGCACCGCTTAAGAAAGGCTTTAATACAATATGGGGGCATGACAGAGGATAATTTCCAGGAACCATTGGCTATTAGTATTTTTGTCAATCAGTCAGCCCCTGACATTCGAAAGCATTTTCAAAAACATATGCCTGGCTGGCAAGCAGAGAATTTGCAGAAAGTTCTCTCTGTTGCTAATTTTGTGTATAACGGCCGTACAGAAGAGCAACAATGTAAGCTACAATTAGAAAGGGAGGCTGAGCGCCTTCGGCAGGAGAAAGAACGTGAGGTCGAACGCCGCCGGTATCAAAGAGAAAGACAGGAAGATATGAACTTACTAGCTGCAGCCATAGCTCAAGGAGTTTCTGCAAACCGAGGGCATGGGCATCCCCGACGGGTCCGTGGGGCATTCCAAGCTCGTTTTCCTCGCTGTTGGGGACTTCTTGGCAGGGGAATTAGGATGGGAAGTTCCTTTCCACCCATGGGGGGTTCTTTCCCAGTTACAAACCCTGCTGTTACCAGCCCTACGAATGACGCAATGCAATTAATCTGTTTTTGGTGTGGTAATTTAGGACATATGCAACGTGAATGCCCGTTGCGACCCCAGTATCAACCGGGAGCTACTCCATCTGCACCTGCTGCTGCTGGTAATCCATTTGGAGCTCCTTCTGCTCCACCCCCGTATCATCGTAGCTACTCTCAGTAAGCATTGTATAATCGTATAATGGCTTTAGAAATTTCATCTACAGGCCATGTTTTAGCTGATGTTAATGGAAAATCTGTTTCTTTCTTAGTAGATACTGGAGCTACTCTCTCTTTGCTTAATTTTGATGTGCCGCAAAAATCGCAGGAAATGATTGCTATCAAGGGTGTTACAGGCTCTGTGCTTAACCATGCTCTCTCTAAACCGCTCCCTGTTACTTTAGGCGATAAAGTTACATGGGCTCGCTTTATTGTTGCTCCGGGGGCACCGACTTCTTTGCTGGGACGAGATCTTTTACAAGAATTTGGCACTCAATTAACCTATGGTAAAGATAAAGCTAAATTAATTTTTGTTGGCAGTGTTTTTACTTTAGGTCATACTCCGAAGAAAGAAGTGGCCATTCCGTGGGAATTGCGGAATGTCTCTTCTAGACTTTGGAGCCGTACAACTAAAGATATTGGTCTTTTAAAATCTGCACTACCTGTTGTTATTAAAACTAAAGGAGGCCCCCCTCCTGCTATTAAGCAGTATCCAATACCAGCTGTTGCACTACCGAGTTTGCGAAAACAAATTCAAACCTTTCTCGATGAAGGGATTCTAAAACCTGTCATGAGTCCATTTAACACCCCAATTCTTCCAGTTAGTAAAAATCGACTGGATGAGGATGGAGATCCTGAGTACCGATTTGTACAAGATTTACGGGCTATCAATGATTATGTTGAAGCCCCACACCCAGTTGTACCAGATCCAAGTTTAATTTTAACCGAAATTCCATCTTGGGCACACTGGTACACTGTTTTAGATCTGACAGGAGCTTTCTTTAGCATACCTGTAGCAGAAGAAAGCCAACCTTTGTTTGCCTTCACCTGGGAAGGTCGCCAATTGACTTGGACTCGGCTCCCTCAAGGCTTCACTGCTTCTCCTACCTTGTTTTCGCAAATTCTCAAATATGATCTCCAAGATATTGAGTTGCCAAACAAGTCTGCACTGATTCAATATGTTGATGATTTACTTGTTGCTAGCCGAACTCGAGAGGCCTGTGCAATTGACACAGAGCACCTTTGCATTCAACTGTATCATAAGGGTCTTTGTGCCTCACTAGCCAAATTACAATTCTGTGAACCAGAGGTAAAATACCTGGGCTTCGTTTTAGCAGGAGGAGTTCGAAAGATTGATCCTGACAGAATCAATACTATTCTTCAAATTACACCACCTGTTACTAAGAAACAGATGAGAGCTTTCCTTGGCCAAGCTGGGTTCTGTCCACCATGGATTTTAGGGTTTAGCGAACAAGCTAGACCACTTATTGAAACTACAAAGGACAAAGCTCCAGAGCCAATTGTCTGGACGCTAGAACTAACCGATGCTTTTGCAACTTTAAAACAAGCCTTAGTCACAGCCCCAGCTTTGGGCCTGCCAAATTACTCTAAACCTTTCACTTTGTATGCTACCGAGAAGGGTGGTATTGCAAAGGGGGTCCTAGTACAACCTCATGGACCCTATGAAAGACCTGTGGGTTATTACTCAGTCGCTCTTGACCCAGTTATCAAAGGCTCACCACATTGCCTTAGATCAGTAGCAGCAGCTGCGGAGTTAGTGGAAAAAGTTCGCTCACTTGTTCTGGGTCACAAATTGATTGTTGCCGTGCCTCATGAAGTTGAACTTTTACTAACCCGATATGCTACCAAGTCTCTCTCACCGCAGCGCACACATCGATACGAAGCCATCCTGTTACTGACTGATAATATTTCTCTAAAACGGTCAAAACCCTTAAACCCATCTACCCTTCTACCTGAGGTGCACCTTTCCAACGACCCACACGACTGTGTACAATTTGTCACCACTTACTCTAAAACCAGAGAAGATTTGCAAGATGTACCCCTCGCCCACCCTGACCTTAACCTGTTCACAGACGGATCAAGTTATTATCTACATGGTAAGCGTTTTACTGGTTTTGCTGTTGCCACTGAAAATCGCGTACTTCTTGCTGAACCTCTCTCTCCAGCGCTTGGAGCACAAGCCGCAGAACTAATTGCCTTGACTCGTGCTGCAACCTTTGCTAAGGGTCTCCGAGTTAACATCTATACAGACTCTAAGTACGCTTTTGGCATTTGTCATTCTGTTGGCGCACTTTGGAAAGAACGCGGTTTTTTAACCTCCGCTGGCCGTACTATTGCTCATGGACAATTAATTCATGATTTGCTGCTTGCTATCCAGGAACCACGAGAAATTGCTGTTATTTACATTCCTGCTCATACTAAACACCTCGATTCTTTTGCTCATGGCAACGCCTTGGCCGACTCTGCGGCGAGAGCAGCGGCAGTCCACGATGTCTCTCCTGCTACGACTGTGGTTGCTACTCTTCTTCCTTTTCCCGTTGGTCCTGCCCTTTATGATGGACTGGATGAAGAAGAGCTCAAAAAATGGAAACGCTGGGAAGCAACGCAACAGGACGGCATTTGGAAACTAGGTGATAAACCCTTATTGCCTATGAGGTATGTGCTTCCTCTAACTCGCTGGATTCACGATCGTACTCATGGGGGCCCTGAAGCTGTAGCCTCTAAAATCCAACAGTTGTGGGCAGCGCCTGGAGTTTACAGTGCTGCAAAATGCCTGACTGACTCTTGTACTCTTTGCAAGAAATATGGGGTCACAAAGGTCACAACAGTTCCTGGCAAGCGGCCGCCTGCTTACTTTCCTTTCCAAAAATTGCAAATTGATTTCGCAGAACTCCCCCCTTCTATGAGGTATAAGTACATTCTTGTTATTGTCGATCAACTTTCGCACTGGGTGGAAGCCTTTCCGACTCGCAAGAACGATTCGAAAATTGTGGTTAAGACCCTGCTTCGCGATATCATTCCGAGGTATGGCATCCCTGAAATTATTGATTCTGATAGGGGACTGCACTTTACTGCTGCTGTTCTAATGCAAGTTTATGTTGCTCTTGATATACAGGCTGCTTTTCATATGCCCTACCATCCACATTGTCATTGTAATTATCATTGTGATCATTTTTGTCTTGATTCAATGTATGTCAATGTTCTGTAATTGTTGCTGTAATCTCTTGAATCAACAGAAGCTTTATTATCGTTATCAGTAAATTGGGAAATTTTAAAGAGAAAATGGGGGACTGTTGTAGGAAAATTGGGAATTTGGATTTTTGGCCTGTATCAGTGTTATAAGCTGTGCTGCTAAGGCTGCAAGTCTCAGCTTGTCCCCTGTGTAGCCCTTGCCCAGAACCACGAGCCTGGTTACCTTATGCTTGCTTTGTACCCTTAGACATTGATAAATGCTGTTCTTAGGTTTGCTGATTTCTGTACTAGACTGATGAACTATGGATAACAAATGAGGCAGGTAGAACTTCAAAGCTAGCCCTGCAACCCAAGGACTTTTCGTTCGGTACTTGCCAAGTGGAACATGAAGAAAGAAGTGAAACCTGCAGACCACTGGGACGGAAGGAACCTGAAGACATCGACAGTGATAGACAGTGATAAATTTTGCTTAGTTGCATAATACCTGTTAGAACCCTATATAATGACTAGCTGTATGGCTGTATGATTGTCACTCTCTGAGGAGGTGATCCAACCCTGCTGTTCCTGCCAATCTTCTACAATAAATACTGCTCAGAGTAACCCACGAGAGTTCGAGTCTCTCTCCAGCGCCTTCCTAATAACCTTTTTCACCCACTCCCCACTCCATCCCCTGTTGTGCCGTCGGCATCCCAGATGATACAGCAGTCTGGAGCGGAGGGAGGAAAATTACCGAATGGATGGACTCCTATACCATTACCCAACTCTAGAGAGATCAAGAAGTCCAAAGGACTGGAATCAGACAATTTGTCAAAAGAACTGGTGAAAGCTGAGAATGCTAAAGTCATAAATAAGTGTAATATCAATTCTTTTACTGATTCGGGTCCGCCTTTACTGCCTTCTACCCCTCTAACTCCTACAAGAGAGCAGAAGGAGTCGCTGGATAAGAATTGGGCAAAAGAACTGTGTGAAAGATCAGATCAGCTATTAGCGAGTGAATCCAACAGTCAGCAATGCGATCGTGCTGATCATGACGGGAAAGGGGATGCACTTGGGGACTCAGGTTATACGAATAATTATGATGCTAGAAAGTATTGGTGAGAATGTGCACTGTTCCGAAACCCCTGTTACTAATGATTCTCCAGCACCGTTCAATTCCATGTTATCTGATGACTCGGAAGAGGATGAGGGTTTGAAGCATTTTTCTTGAAAATTTAAGTATGCCCCGGGATCAGATAAGAACCATGAAAAACTCAAGCAAAATTAGACCTATGCAATGTAACAGCTATAGATCATTTAGGACAGAACAATGGGGATTCGTTGAAAGGGGCAGGTATCCCACAACTCCTGGAAGAGACACTAATTGACACACCACAACTACAGACACGATAAGTTTCTGAAATCCTGAGGCAGTCAACAGACCTTGCATATCAAGCTATGAGAGAGGTGCCTGAAACCAACAAAGCAGCCAAATCATTTACAACTATTAATCAGGGTCCCAATGAGAATTACATGCAATTTATTGACCACCTTCAAGAGGCCATCAGTAAGCAGGTTGAAAACTTAGAAGCTAAGGAAGCACTAGTGTTGAGATTAGCAGCAGAGAATGCTAATGTTTGCTATCAACATGTTATTTGCGAGTTTTACAGTACATATTATGTGCTCGTGTTTATTGCCTCTCTGAAAATCAAGCAGCTTGTCAGGAATGTGAGTTAATTGTTTTACTAGTTGTTTTTAAGTGCGCCGTAAAACCTCCTGGTTTTTCCTATTCACGCTGCAAGCAGCCTTGGGCCTTCCTTCCCTCCTCCCCCTCCCTCCCTCCCTCCCTCCCTCTTCTCAAGGTTTTTACTTGCAAGATGGGGTCAGGAATAATTGTTTTCAGTTGTGTTCCTAAAAAATCAGTATTGGGAGGTGTTTTAAAACTTAGGAAAGCACTCGGAATTATAAGGAAGGAAGATCTTGTTAAATATTGAAATCAGTGTTGGCTGCTGTATAAGTTAAATTATTGGGAAAAGTGTCCGGAGAATAGAATCTTGTTGCGATTAATGTTGTTTTTGAGGCCAGAAGACTAGGACAAAATAAATCTCTACAAGAAATCATTAAATCATTTCAGACAGTTTTACAGGCGGGGCGATTTGAACTTCAACAAGCTGAGAGAGAATTAGCTGATAACACACAGGTCACAGAAAACTTGTTAAAATCTGCAAGATGCTTTCCTTATTAACCTGTTTTCTTTGTGGGTATCTGTTTAAGCATGTTGCAATTTTGGTAGGTCTGTGCTATATGGTACGATAAGTTCACAGTCTGTAAAATCATGAGAATCCGTTGTCTCAAAATGTGCATTTTGTGATAATACATAAGATCATGAGTAATTTAGTTCTTTACTGCGTGAATGTGATGGTAAAATTTTGTGTGTAGTAGCTGTTATTTTTCTCTCCAGCATGCTACGTTTATTCCAGCATTCAGACTTGCGCAACTCTGTGACAGACTGTGTCTCATCTTGGTGTGGTGGATTTGGCTTTTCCATATGCACACCATGTAAAGAATCCTGGTTTTGGAATAACAGCTGTAGCACACCAGATGAGACACTAAAAAACAAAAAAAAACAAAATAAAACAAAACAAACAAAAAAAAGGCCTTGCCCAGTTCAGCTCTCTGTGGCGGCGGGGGTGCAGGTGCCGATGGGACTCCAGCGCGCACGGACCTATTTTGTCAGGGAGGCCCAGAGGTACTTCCACCTGGCTGAGCAGTAAGCGGCCCAAAGGTGCAATGCAAAAATTGAGATACTGTCTTAAATTAGTGTGACTGTGATCCATCTGCATATTTGAACTGGGTATTTGGTTTTCACATCTGAGCTCAGTATTTTAGTTTGCATATTCATATTTGGTACCAAAAGAATCTTGTTTGAGGAGATAATTACAAAATGGGAACCGGTTCCACCGCTAACATTCCACCTTGCTCCCCCTTAGGATGCATCCTTACACATTAGAGTAATTGCTTATATTGTTAGAAAAGCATTTAAATTGTTAAAATGCTATGATAGCTGTGAATTTGGAAGAGGTTGTATTTAAAAGTTGCTAGAATATTAACTGATTTGGATCTAGGAAAACAGAATAATGGATTGATGTTTATTACACTGGTTTATACTGTTTTTTGACATCTCTAAATTGTAAAATGTAAATGGAGCTAAGGAATGTAACTATTGCTGAGCTACTTGAAATTGCATATAAAGTGTATTATGGTTGGAATGAAATGGGAAAACAAAAGAGCAAAATATCCCAGGCCTGTGTGCAGCTCATTGTAACTGAGAAGTTTCCCAGAGCCTCCTACTCCGTACCAGCCATTATGCCAGCTGCATGACCTTGGTTATATCTGAACTGCAGAAAGAAAAAAAAAAAAAAAATAATGGAAAAACCTGGCTGCCCGCAGGCAGAGAGGAGAGAGAGAACAAAAGAAAGGCCATTTTTTGAGACCAATGGAATGCCAAATTTGGAACAAAGTTTTAATACATGAATTCTTATAGTAGCCAGAAAGTCCTATACCTCTCTTAGGTTAAGTTTTATTAAGTAAATTAAGTCAAATAACGTTTTCTGAGAATTCTGTTTAGTTGCATGGCCTACAAGAAGCTGCTGGGATGGCGCAGATCTGCTTGTTGCAAGTGAGAAATCTCCAAGGAAATTTCAAATGCTGTATTTCCACTAGTATTAACAGCCAATGTTTCGATAAAGCAAATACTACACTGATAGATCTGAAACAGGACTTCGATCCGGTAAGGGAAAACAATATCCAATAAATATGACAGCCAAAATGGAGTTGGAAACTTTGAGGAATAAGTTTATAACAGCCTTACAGGCTGATTGCATTCGATTGGACTTGCAGATTTGTCTATTTATAGCTACAGCATAGAAACAATCTGTGGCTATTGTGGGACAGTATGATGAGATTGCTAACAAACTGATATACCGACTGTTATATACCAATTGTCACTCTGATCAAGAAAATGCAGGAAATGAATTTAAGTCTTAATAGGCCATGATCCTTTTGTCATATATGTACCATTTGTGAAATTTAATTCTGATTATTTTTTTTTTATTTGTAATGTATGTGTCTATAAATTGCACTAGCTGGTTTTCTTAACAGCACAGCTTTTGGCATGCCTAAATGTAAATTGCTGCAGAACCTGCAAGTCTTTAACATCAGGTCATAAGCCATACTTGTATTTGGTCTGATCCTACATACTTGCAAAGTTTTTGTTGATGGTTCTGGGAAGTCTCATAAAGCTGTAGTGGTTTGGTGTGAAGATAATTGGCATCACTCTGTAAAAATTATTGAAGATTCAACCCAATTAGCAGAATTTGGCACAGCTTTAAATTACTTAGAGCTTTTTAAGGAGGAGCCTCTAAATTTGATTTGTGATTTTGAGTACGTAGTCAAGATCCAATGCACATATCTCGTTCTGAACCTTTTTTTGTTTGGTTGGTTGGTTGGTTTTTTTTTTTAAAAAAAAGGGGGGGGAAGTAGGGGAAATACCACAAAACCAATTCTCAAAAGCATTGTATGTGATGAAGTACTTTGTAAGTATGACCCAAAACCATGCTAAATCAGAAAGAACCTACATTAGTTATGGTCAGATCACTAGTCAATTAAAAAGGCCTCATCAATTGATCACCTGGGCTTATGTTTGTGTCATTACAGGCCGAGGACTGAAGTGGATTCAACAAAGATTCAAAGGATGCAGATGGACAGGAGGGAGATAAGTTGTGAGGACTGTTTCAGATGTAAACCATGGATCCCAATTCAGTGTTATAGATGATCACAGACCTGGTAGTCTAGAAGCCTATTAGCAAACAAGTGGTGTACCTTCTGTGGAGAATGGCAATTTGAACAATCAGCAAGAGATCCAAAAGGGTGATATTATGATTAGATAGTTAATGCATAGATAAGGTAAAATTATGAGATATCCCTACCATAGGAATCTAAGTTTAGCAACTGATAAAGTTTTAGGAGGGACATTAAGGTTAAGCTATTGATCTTTTAAATAGGTTAAGATAACTTTTAAGATATTAATTCAATTATTAGTATATACTGATGGTGTTAAGTACATTACTCTATAAACTGCGCAGTTATAGATTTTTTAGGAATTTAAGAGAATATATGGTATTAACTTGTCTGGTTATTTTGAATCTATTAAAATAGTGTGTTAATAAGGTTGTCATAATAGAATTAAGGTTTTAAGAATAGGCAGGTAGTTGTTTGATCTTAATAAGTAAGGTTTAACTGCATTATATGTAATTGTAATTATGTTGTTAATCACGTGTTCTATGTTGCAGTATAATTCAAAAATAATTCCCCGTGCGGTTAAAGGGGCCTGACTAATTCAAGAACAGAAAGGGGGAAGCGTGGAGGGGCTTTGATAGATAAAGATTTGTTGCTGAATTATTCAGGCTCAAAGGAATCTCAAGGCCTCTTCGAGAAGCTGAGAACAGAATCTGCTGTGAGAAAGCGGGCGTTCCTCAATCAGCGGGGTCCTGGCGTGGCGTGAATCATCGGACATATCATCAGTGAGACTCCAGCACATGGACAGCCCATGATACTCATTTAGCGAATCCATGCTTGGAGCGTGGTCGCGTGATTAGAATATAGTTGCATATATAAGGAGGCTTGTTTCTGTAATAAATGGCTTTAGTGTGATTCACATTGAATCGAATTGTTTGCTGAGTCCTTTACCGCTCCAATAATATACCCACTCAATACAATGTTCTTTGGCCAAATTTTCTATTATACTGCTTTTGAAATAAGTACCGTTGTCTGATTCAATTCTTTCTGCCGTACCATGTCGCCAAAGGACTTGCTTTTCAAGGCCCAAGATAGTGTTTCGGTCTGTAGCATGAGGTACGGCATATGTTTCCAACCATCCAGTGGTTGCTTCCACCATTGTAAGTACATAACGCTTACCTTGAAGTGTTTGTGGAAGTGTAATATAATCAATCTGCCAAGCTTCTCCATACTTATACTTCAACCATCGCCCCCCATACCATACAGGCTTTAACCGTTTCGCTTGTTTGATTTCGGCGCAAGTTTCACATTCATGAATAACCTGTGAAATAGTGTCCATAGTTAAATCCACCCCTCGATCGCGAGCCCATTAATATGTAGCATCTCTATCCTTGATGCCCTGAAGCATCATGGGCCCACCGAGCTAGGAAAAGTTCACCTTTATGTTGCCAGTCCAAGCCCACCTCAGCTACTTTAATCTTAGCAGCTTGATCTGCTTGTTGGTTGTTTAGATGTTCCTCAGTGTCTCGACTTTAAGGCAAATGAGCATCTACTTGACGAACTCTCACAGGCAGGCTCTCTAGCCGAGTAGCCACTCTTGCCACAGTGTGGCCGCCCAAATGGGTTTACCTCTGCGCTGCCAGTTGCTTTTCTTCCATTGCTGTAGCCACCCCCACAAGGCATTTGCTGCCATCCATGAGTCAGTATAGAGATAAAGTATTGGCCACTTCTCACATTCAGCAATGTCCAAAGCCAGCTGGATGGCTTTCACTTCTGCAAATTGACTAGATTCACCTTGTCCTTCAGTGGCTTCTGTAACTTGTCATGTGGGACTCCACACAGCAGCTTTCCACCTTCGATGTTTTCCTACAAGACGACAGGATCCATCTGTGAACAGTGCATACTGCTTATCAGTCTCTGAAAGTGTATTATATGGTGGTGCTTCTTCAGCACGTTTTACTTCCTCATCTGGAGACATCCCAAAGTCTTTACTTTGTGCATTCTCCTAAAACCTACAACGTCCAAGAAAGTCTGTGTCTCCTTTTTATTAGTAGGTGGAGACATTGCTGCAATTTTGTTGATCACATCCATTGGGATCTGACGACGGCCATCTTGCCATTTTATTCCTAAAAATTGGATCTCTCGTGCAGGTCCCTTGATCTTGCTTCATTTTATGTCAAAACCAGCATCCAAAAGAATCTGAATTATTCTCTCACCTTTCTCGAAGACTTCTTTAGCTGTGTCGCCCCATACGATGATGTCATCAATATATTGCAAGTGTTCTGGAGCTTTACCTTGCTCCAGCGTGGTCTGGATCAGTCCATGGCAGATGGTAGGACTGTGTTTCCACCCCTGGGACAAGCGATTCCACGTGTACTGGATGCCTCTCCAGGTGAAAGCAAACTGCGGCCTGCACTCTGCTGCTACAGGAATAGAGAAAAATGCATTAGCAATGTCAATTGTAGCATACCACTTAGCTGCCTTTGACTCCAGTTCAAATTGCAGTTCTAACATAGCACAGCAGCATTCAGTGGTGGTGTAACTTCATTCAGGCCACGATAGTCCACAGTTAGTCTCCACTCGTCACTAGACTTATGCACTGGCCAGATTGGGCTGTTAAAAGGTGAGCGAGTCTTACTGATCACACCCTGGCTTTCCAATTGACGGATCAACTTCTGGATAGGAATCAAAGAATGTCGATTGGTGTGATATTGTCGACGATGCACAGTCGTGGTAGCAATTGGCACCTGCTGATCGTCAGCCATCCTACAACAGAAGGATCATCTGAAAGACCAGGCACATCAGACAGCTGTTCAATTTTCTCAGTGTCCACAGCTGCTATACCAAATGCCCACCTATACCCTTTTGGGTCCTTAAAATACCTTCTCTTGAGGTAGTCTATGCCAAGGATGCATGGAGCATCTGGACCAGTCACAATGGGATGCTTTTGCCACTTTTTTCCAGTTAGGCTCATTTCAGCCTCTACAACAGTCAGTTCCTGGGATCTCCCAGTCACTCCAACAATATTGATGGATTGCGTTCCTTTATAATTGGAAGGAATTATTGTGCACTGTGCACCAGTGTCCACTAAAGCTTTGTACTCCTGGGAGTGTGTTGTACCAGGCCATCGTATTTGTACAGTCCAATAAACTCTGTTATCCCTTTCCTCCACCTGGTTGGAGGCAGGGCACCTCTCATTTCTGTTTTGCACAGTCTCTATGTGTGAATTAGAGGTTCCTTCAAGAACATCAGAATCTCTTCTTCTCTTTTTGTAAACTGGAGCAGCCACCTTCCTAGGAGTTTTTCCTTTTATCTCACATACTAGTTCTTGAAGTTCTGAGGTAGGTCTTCCATGCCACTTATTCATGTTTTCTCCTTGCTCATGTAGGAAGAACCACAGTGAACCTCTTTTTGTGGGTTGCCTCTGTCCTCTCTCTCGAGATTGGAAACGCCTTTTCCTAACAGCTGAAACATAGGTTTGTGCAGATCGTGAATGGTACGTGTCTTCTCTGAGTTCTTTGATTTCTTGCAATAGCTTTTCAAACCGGTCATCAGATTTTTCACACAGTTTCTCCACAGCAGAGACACAAGCCCGTAGAGAACCAGCAAGGCTGTCCTCAAAGTCATGGAGCTGCTCAATCACTTCAGTAATATCTTGTACACCTCCAGCTGACCAGACCATTCCTGCCAATGACTTCGCATATGCAGGTGGTGCACTTTGTACAAATCTGTGCCACAGAGGTCGTGTACAATTGATTCTATCTGGGTCTGTTCCCTCTTGGCTGTTTGGTCCAAAATAGATGATCTCTCGCACAGCTAATTCTCTCAGGAACTGAATACCTCTCTCCATAGTATTCCATTTCCCTAACTTGGATATACAATATTCCTTGTAGGGAAATCTTACTTTCATAGCTGCCAAGAGTCGGGTCCAGAGAGTAGTGGCGTTAGACTCTCTTGAAATTGCCCTATCAATGGTGGAATCTTTTGACAGAGATCCCAGCTGCCTGGCTCCACCACCTTCCAATTCAATTGTTTCTGCCCCATTGTCCCAGCATCGGAGCAACCAGGTTAAAATATTCTTACCTTCACAACGACTAAAGGCTTTTCGCAGATCTCTCAGTTCACCTGGAGAAAAGGACCGAGTGGTGGTCACTTCATCTCCTCCCTGTCCTGATGGTGCCCCTTGGGTTGATGTTGGCCCTGTGCCATCATCTGCTGCACGGGTAGTCTTTCTAGTGACTTTCTTACAACCAGCAACTGATGCTGATATGGGTTTACCATCATTTGATTCATTTCCAGAGTCTGAATGACTGTCACAGTGATTGCTGTGGTTACAGCAGCAACAGTGACCAGTGTGTGAAGAAAGGGAGGCTGCCTTGTTAGCCTTTGAGGCTGGAGAAGTAATGTTATCTGCAGCGACCTTGGCAGAGGAACTCTGCGGAGGAGCTTTAGCTTCAGCCTGCGAAGCCGTGGTTGGAGGGGCAGCGGCTGCAGCGGCAGCTTTTGCTGTTTTGCTCTTTCTCGAGCGGCTAGGAGTGCTTTTTGCTAAAGCTTCCGAAGACGCACCACAAATCTCAGGACAAAAAAGAGACGCAAACCTTCTATTGAACGCCATTTCTCTTAACAGTAGTACAAACTGACACACATTCAGCAAAACAGATAACACCATCACAGTTCTATCAAAACTCCAAGGATATTCAAAATTCTCTAAAACATTTGCGAACTGTCCTAGCGAAAAAACGAAAGTATTGTTAGTCAACCTTTCTAAAGATTCGCTTGACCAATTAGCAAACACAGAGCTGTACTGCTCTTTAATCTCTCCTGAAGGCTTTTCAAGGTAAAGCAGAAGCGAGTAGAAATTCATTAGCGGCTGCAATATAATTAAGTGAACCAGTGACAAACCACACAATATCATCATGACCATTGTCCAGTTCCTTGTTGTTATATAATGAATACTTTGATTTAAAAAGAAGGCCCAGCACAGATATGGAATCAGTGAGCACAATGTAGAAAATAACTGATACAATTTATGCCATAACATCTTTAAATCAGTGTAATTCACTTTGCCTTAATACCACTAAATAATGTCTGAAGCAAACAGACACGCGAGTATCACAACTCTATTAGTTGGCACCGTGCCAAGAAAATTGAAAGGTACGTTAGAGCAGTAGAAAAGCCAAAAATCTTCAACTTTACCCCTTTCTCTTGCCCCACGTTGGGCGCCAATTATCTGTCGAGGGTTTAGATTGCAGGGTGACAATAAAACCCTGGCAGATGTATTGTTCACCTCCTCTCCCCCCACTTCCCCCTTTTACCCCTCCCTCTCCCCCCTTCCCACTAAGGACAGGCAATCGGGAGGGAAAGAAGGACAGAGAGAAGAGAGTTGGAAAAAATTATAGATGTTTTACTAATGCTACTAATAAGAATAGAGAAAATAATACAAAATATACAAAACCAATCTTGAAAGTCTCAGCAACTGCAGAGCCGGCACCCAAAGTCCTGGATCAGTCTCTGCAGCCAACCAGAGCTGGATTCAGTCTCTCACTAGGCCTCAATTCGCAGGGACAACTAGCAAGGTCCTCTCCTAATGTCGGCCATAAGCGGAAGGGAAAAGGCAAAAAAGGAACGAGATTCTCGTGATCTCCCACTTTTATATGAAGTAGCCACGTGAATGAAATGTTATACACAGTTGGTCAGTTTCTTGGTCACTTGTTTCTCGTCGCCCCTCTCGCGAGATGTCCATCCATGCTTGTCAATAAGTTTACATTCCATTGCTAGATTTATCAAAACATGTGTCTGGTTCTCCAGGAAAATGCAGTTAATATGAAGGCTTTAGCTGACAGGCAAATTCACTAAAAGAGAAACCTGTTTTTAACAAAACCAGGACAGCCTTCTTTTGGGAGACGCGATATATAGCCAGTCCCAGAAAGTTCAAAAAAGTAGTAGTGGCTTCAATACATTGTTGCTCAATCTCTGTGCCCAGTAAAATATCATTGAAATATTGTAAAAGAGTTGTGTCTGGGTTCTTATCTTGCCAAGCTTCTAATTCTTTTGCCAGTATGTTACCAAACAAGGCAGGACTGTTCTTAAATCTTTGTGGCAGGACGGTCCAGCAAAGCTGCATCTTTCTTCTGGTGGTAGGACTTTCCCATTCAAAGGCAAAAAGCTTCTGGCTCTCTGAATCCAATGGTATACAGAGAAAGGCATATTTTAAAACTAAAACAGTAAAATAAATATTATTTCCTGATATATTAGGCAAAGGAGTATATGGGTTTGGCACTACTGGGTGCACATCCACCACAATTTGATGATGGCTCTCAAATATTGTACTATCCAGTATTCCATAGACTGTGGCTTCTTTAGTGGCAAAATGGGAGTATTATATTCTGATTAGCATTCCTGCAAAAGTCCATAGTGCATGAACTTGCTTATCAAAGTCTCTAACCCCATTTCAGCTTTTATCAGTGTAGTATTGGCTTTACCAGGTACTTAAGCTGCCCATGCTAGTGAAAATAGAGCATCCAAAATTTCCTTGGAGATTTCTTGCTCACTTTGCTGTTCTGACTGTAACAAGTAGATCTGTGCCTTCCAAGCATTTTCTTGTGGGATATGCAGCTGAACAGAGTTCTCAGATCATTGATGACAACTTCTTGACACAGATGGTGGAGGAGCCAATGAGGAGAGGTGTGCTGCTGGACCTTGTCCTAACAAACCAAGAAGAAATGCTTGGAGATGTGAGGGTTGGGGGCAGTCTCAGCTGCAGTGACCATGAGATGGTGGAGTTCAGGATCCTGCATGGAGGAAGCAGGACAATAAGTAGGTCTAAACCCACGGACTTCAGAAGGACAAACTTTGGCCTCTTCAAAGTCCTGCTTGGAAGAATTCCATGCATTAGGGCTCTAGAAGGTAGGGAGGTCCAAGAGAGTTGGCTAATGTCCAAACATCACTTCCTATAAGCCCAAGACCAATGCATCCCTATGAGGAAAAATCAAGTCAAGGAAGTAGGAGGCCAGTATGGATGAGTAAGGAACACCTGTCAAAACTCAGATGAAAGAAGAATGTATATGTAATGTGGTAAAAAGGGACAGACTACCTGGGAGGAATATAAAGAGGCTGTTAGAGTATGCAGGGATGCAGTGAGGAAGGCCAAGCTCCACTTGGAAGTAAATCTGGCCAGGGATGTCAAGGACAACAAGAAGGGCTTCTTCAAGCACATCAGCAGCAAAAGGAAGATCAGGGAAAATGTAGGTCTGCTGCTGAATGAGGAGGGTGCCCTGGTGACGGATGATACAAAGAAGGCATAGTTACTGAATGCATTCTTTGCTTCTGTCTTTACTGCTAAGACTGGCCCACAGGAATCCCAGACCCTACAGACAGGAGAGAAAGTCTGGCAAAAGGAAGACTTTCCCTTGTTTGAGGACAATCAGGTTAGAGATTGTTTAGGAAAACTGGACATGCACAAATCCATGGGCCCCAATGGGCTGCACTCACAAATGCTGAGAGAGTTGACAGATGTTATTGCTAAGCCGCTCTCCATCATCTTTGAAAGGTCTTGGAGAACAGGAGAGGTGCCTGAGGACCAGAAGAAAACCAACATCACTCCAGTCTTCAAAAAGGGCAAGAAGGACGACCCAGGAAACTACAGGCCAGTCAGCCTCACCTCTGTCCCAGGAAAGGTGAAAGAACTGATTCTGAATGTCATCTCCAAGCATGTGGAGGAAAAGAAGGTTATCGGGAGTAGTCAGCATGGATTCACCAAGGAGAAAGCATGCTTGACCAACCTGATAGCCTTCTATGATGGCATGACTGGCTGGGTAGATGAGGAGAGAGCAGTGGATGTTGTCTACCTTGAATTCAGCAAGGCTTTTGATACTGTATCTAACAACACCCATAGGTAAGTTCAGAAAGTATGGGTTGGATGAGTGCACAGTGAGATGGATCAAGAGCTGGCTGGATGGCAGAGCTCAGAGGGTTGAGATCAATGGTACAGAGTATGGTTGGAGGCCTGTAGTTAGTAGGGTTCCCCAGGGGTCAATGTTAGGTCCAGTCCTGTTCAACATGTTCATCAATGACCTGGATGAAGAGACTGAGTGCACCTTCAGCAAGTTTGCTGATGATATCAAACTGGGAGGAAGGGTTGACACACCAGAAGGCTGTGCTGCCATTCAGCAAGACCTGGACAGGCTGGAGGACTGGGCAGAGAAGAACCTGATGAAATTTAGCAAGGGCAAATGTAGGGTACTGCACCCAGGGAGGAATAACCCCAGGCAGCAGTCCAGGTTAGGGGTGGACCTGCTGGAAAGCAGCACTGCAGAGAAGGACCTGGGAGTTCTGGTAGACAACAGGCTGACCATGAGTTAGCAATGTGCCCTTGTGGCAAAGAAGGCCAATAGTATCCTGGGGTATATTAGGAAAAGTGTGATCAGCTGGTAGAGGGAGGTTATCCTTGCCCTCTACTCTGCCCTGGGGAGGCTGCATCTGGAGTACTGTGTCCAGTTCTGGGCTCCCCAGTTTAAGAAGGACAAAAAACTACTGGAGGGAGTCCAGCGGTGGGCTACAAAGATGACTAGAGGTCTGGAGCATCTTTCTTATGAGGAGAGACTGAGAGGTCTGTTCAGCCTGGAGAAGAGAAGGCTGAGAGGGGATCTTATCAATATTTATAAATATATCAAGGGTGGGTGTCAAGAGGATGGGATCAGATTCTTTTCAGCGGTGCCCAATGATAGGATGAGGCAACAGGCACAAACTGAAGCACAGGAGGTTCCATCTAAACATGAGGAGAAACTTTTTTACTTTGAGGGTGCCAGAGCACTGGAACAGGCTGCCCAGAGAGGTTGTGGAGTCTCCTTCTCTGGAGACATTCAAAACCCTCCTGGATGCATTCCTGTGTGATCAGCTCTAGGTGAACCTGCTTTAGCAGGTGGGTTGGACTAGATGATCTCCAGAGGTCCCTTTCAACCCTAACCATTCTGTGATTCTGTGTAATTTATCAAATCAGAATTAGTAAAAAGGACATGGACAAATACAGGCGATCCACCCAGTCCAACTGCTTGCCACAAAAGAGCTTGTAATACAGGGTGTTGTGCTCTCATACTGCTAGCTACTGGGCTAAAGATTTCAAGTTCAGCATGGGGTGCGCTTGCAGCACTGTTATAGTTGTAACTAAGTTTTGTAAACTATATCCAAGATTCTTACCTTATCTTGAGGCTTTGCAGGTTGTATACAAAAAGAGAACTGAAAGTTAGTCCTCAGTCCTTATCTTATCTTGAAAGGATAGGATGTGCTGAGAATGCACATCTAAGAAATCCAAGAATTTTACATTATTTCACAATGAACATAGGAATAGCACGCATGTGCGGTGACAAAAGTTGAAAAGTACAAGGGCGAAGAAGACTCCTTACTTCATCCTGAAGACCCCCTGAACAACCATCAGAGGACACTGTGCATGCTTAGAGTAGTTCCAAGGTGTTGCAACTGATATTGTGAAATAGTTGTGTAATCTGATGAATATGCAATACATACGTTGTAACCCTAATGAATATGTATGTAACCAAATTGTATAAATGTAGTGGAGTTCGAATTAGCGGTCGAAGCCAGCTTTGGGTGCGAACCCCTGGTTTCCCAGCGCTGAAATAAAAGCACTGCATATAACTACGTCTGTGGTTATGTGTCTCGTTTGCTAACAGCACTACTGCTGTCTACAAGGGGCCTTGTTTCAGGTATCGCAACCAACTTTTGAATATCCTCCTCCTCCTCACTTTTCTTAATACATCTTCCAATTTCACATCCATTATAGCGTTTAGTTTTCTTTTTTTAATCTTCAGCTAGTGCATAAATTCCAGGTGAATCATTGTCACGTCCCACCCAGAGGTATGAGTAGGGGGAGAGATGACCCAGGTTCATGGGGGCCCTTGGTTGGAAAACGGTATACACAATACTTAAGGTCCGTAAATGAGAAAAACACCACCTTTTATTTTGCAGCTTGGCCCAATTATGATACTGTGGTAGAAAGATTTACCTTACTTAAGCCTAATTGGGGAACAGTTTAATAGCAAAAGGATTTACATAAAGGAGTTTGCAGCACATGTGGGGTTGTAAGCCTTATGTTATTATACTAGTCACAGAAGGAGAGGCAAAGAAATAGGGATATAGGAAAAAGAGAAGTAAAGAAAGAAAGAACAAAAAAAGAAAGGAAGAAAGAAAGTGAGGGACTCCACCACCCTTACGGCTCCACAGCATGGATGATGGTACTTGTAGTCTGGGTCCAGTGATGCATGGCCTCTGGTGTCCTGCGACAAGAATGCTGGGGTTTGTAGTCTAGAAGTGCAGCATCCTTGGGTGTCTGGTTTGGTTCCTGCAATGAGGCTGGTGGGTGGAGAGGTCCTCAGGATGATGGGTTCCCTGTCAGTGTTGGTATAGGTGAGCCTTTCTATAGCCCTATGGGTTGCCTTCTTGTGTAATTTTTTGATCTTTTGCAGAGATGTTATTGCAAAAGATAGAAAAGTCTGGGGGGTGACCACAAAAGATAGACAAGTCTCCGGCCATCTTGAAGGGTCTCAGCTTTTCCCTTTATGCCATGCTGGGTGTATCAGAAGATGGAGCTACGTGCCCTCTGGCACGTCCCTCACCTCCCACTGTCAGCCAGATGGCCTTTGTGGCTCCTTAGTTTGTTATTGCTATGTAAATTGCAATTCACCTTATCCTGAGTGTCCCATTTCCCGCTACTAGGCCACAATGTTTGAGGCATGATTCTTTTCAGTCTTTGACAATGTCCCATCTCCAGCAACTGGAGGAACTGATTTTGCCACAATGTTTGAGACATAATTATTTTCAGTCTCTGACAGTCATATAACCACTTATGTTTCTTTCTGATCTCAAAATTATTGTGTAAAGAAAATAACAAAGTACAGTACTTCATCCCACTTTTCCAACTTTTTGCAGAACAACATTAATTGCACTATAGTACTATAGTTTAGGATCCCATGTTCAGGCCATTTCTCCTCATTATCCAATTCATACAAAGGCTACAATTTAGTACAATACTGTTTCAATGCTTCTTTTGTCAAATGATCCACTCAAATTTACTCCAGTGATTAAGGATGCATCCTAAGGGGAAACATGATGGTATTTCAGTAGAGGAACCAGTTCCCATTTTATAATTATCTCCCTAAACTAATTTATTTTGGTACCAAATAAAAATATGCAAAAAAATAACAAGATTTCTTAATCCAAGCCTGCATACACTTGGCTCAACTTTGTCAACTCAGCACGTCTACATGTAGCAGGTCTCCCCAAACATGGTCCTCAATGGAGCCATGGAGATTTATTCCAGCTATTAAGTTCAAGCATGCAAACAAGTTCAAATATGCAAACCAAATACCAAGCTCAGATATGTAAACTGATCACAATTACACTTATTCAAGACAATATTTCGATTTTAGCATTGCACCTTTGAGATGATTACTGCTAAGCCAGGGAGAGGAACCAGTGGAGTTCCCGCTCAACAGGTCAGTGCACACTGGAGTCCAGTTGGTCCTGCTCACCACTCTTTTCAGTTAGCTGGACCAGGCAAGGCTCTTATCAGGGTCCCATCTGAGTCACCATAACTGTTGTCCCAAAAATGGGGTTCTGTTGGAGCAATAAAGGACTCAGCAAACAATTCAATTCAATGTGAATCACGCTAAAGCCATTTATTACAGAAACAAGCCTCCTTATATATGCAACTATATTCTAATCACGCGACCACGCTCCAAGCATGGATTCGCTAAATGAGTATCATGGGCTGTCCATGTGCTGGAGTCTCACTGATGATATGTCCGATGATTCACGCCATGCCCGGACCCCGCTGATTGAGGAACGTCCCTCTTTCTCACAGCAGATTCTGTTCTCAGCTTCTCGAAGAGGCCTTGAGATTCCTTTGAGCCTGACTAAGTCAGCAATAAAGTCTTTATCTATCAAAGCCCCTCCACACTTCCCCCTTTATGTTCTTGAATTAGTCAGACCCCTTTAAGCGCACGGGGAATCATTTTTGAAATATACTGCAACATAGAACACGTGATTAACAACATAATTACAATTACATATAATGCAGTTAAACCTTACTTATTAAGATCAAACAACTACCTGCCTATTCTTAAAACCTTAATTCTATTATGACAACCTTATTAACACACTATTTTAATAGATTCAAAATAACCAGACAAGTTAATACCATATATTCTCTTAAATTCCTAAAAAATCTATAACTGCGCAGTTTATAGGGTAATGTACTTAATACCATCAGTATATACTAATAATTGAATTAATATCTTAAGATAGAAAGAAAGAAAGATACAAAGAAAGAATGGCCTTTCTTTCATTCTCTCCCATGACCTCAAAAATTAGCATGGTGAATTTACTAAGAAGTCTCTTACAACTAGTTACCACAGAATAAGTCTATCAACAAATTTTGGGTTTAATTTTCCAGTTTCATTAGAACCATGGGTCTGCTAAGGATGCCTTTAAACTTCACCCTCGGACTGCTCCATTCAGTATTACATCGCTGCAGTGGGGGGGGAGAGAGAACCCCCCTTTCACTGCTTTAAAAGCAGGCAGCCAGGTTTTTCCATTTTTTTTTTCTCTTCTTGCTGCAGTTCAGGTATAACCAAGGTCACGCAGCTGGCATAATGGCTGGTACGAAGTAGGAGGCCCTGGGAAACTTCTCAGTTACCATGAGCTGCACACAGGCCTGGGATATTTTGCTCTTTTGTTTTCCCATTTCATTCCAACCATAATACACTTTGTATGCAATTTCAAGTAGCTCAGCAATAGTTACATTCCTTAGCTCCATTTACCTTTTACAATTTAGAGATATCAAAAAACAGTATAAACCAGTATAATAAACATCAATCCATTATTCTGTTTTCCTAGATGCAAATCAGTTAATATTCTAGAAACTCTTAAATAAAATCTCTTCCAAATTCACATCTATCATAGCATTTTAACAATTCAAATGCTTTTCTAACAATATAAGCAATTACTCTAATGTGTAAGGATGCATCCTAAGGGGGAGCAAGGTGGAATTTTAGCAGTGGAAACGGTTCCCATTTTGTAATTATCTCCTCAAACAAGATTCTTTTGGTACCAAATATGAATATGTAAACTAAAATACTGAGCTCAGATGTGAAAACCAAATACCCAGTTCAAATATGCAGATGGATCACAGTCACACTAATTTAAGACAATATCTCAATTTTTGCATTGCACCTTTGGGCCGCTTACTGCTCAGTCAGGTGGAGGTACCTCTGGGCCTCCCTGACAAAATAGGTCAGTGCGGGCTGGAGCCCCATCGGCACCTGCCCCCCTGCCGCCACAGAGAGCTGAACTGGGCAAGGCCTTTTTTTTGTTTTATTTTGTTTTGTTTTGTTTTTTAGTGTCTCATCTGGTGTGCTACAGCTGTTATTCCAAAACCAGGATTCTTTACATGGTGTGCATATGGAAAAGCCAAATCCACCACACCAAGATGAGACACAGTCTGTCACAGTTGCGCAAGTCTGAATGCTGGAATAAAGGTAGCATGCTGGAGAGAAAAATAACAGCTACTACACACAAAATTTTACCATCACATTCACGCAGTAAAGAACTAAATTACTCATGATCTTCTGAATTATCACAAAATGCACATTTTGAGACAACAGATTCTCATGATTTAACAGACTGTGAACTTATCGTACCATATAGCACAGACCTACCAAAATTGCAACATGCTTAAACAGATACCCACAAAGAAAACAGGTTAATAAGGAAAGCATCTTGCAGACTTTAACAAGTTTTCTGACCTGTGTGTTATCAGCTAATTCTCTCTCAGCTTGTTGAAGTTCAAATCGCCCCGCCTGTAAAACTGTCTGAAATGATTTAATGATTTCTTGTAGAGATTTATTTTGTCCTGCTCTTCTGGCCTCAAAAACAACATTAATCGCAACAAGATTCTATTCTCCGGACACTTTTCCCAATAATTTAACTTATACAACAGCCAACACTGATTTCAATATTTAACAAGATCTTCCTTCCTTGTAATTCCGAGTGCTTTCCTAAGTTTCAAAACACCTCCCAATACTGATTTTTCAGGAACACAACTGAAAACAATTATTCCTGACCCCATCTCGCAAGTAAAATCCTTGAGAAGAGGGAGGGAGGGAGGAGGGAGAGGAGGAAGGCTCAGGTCTGCTTGCAGCGTGAATAGGAAAAACGGGAGAAGGTTTTACGGCGCAGTTAAAAACAACAAGTAAAACAATTAACTCACATTCCTGACAAGCTGCTTGATTTTCAGAGACGCAATAAACAGGAGCACATAATATGTACTGTAAAACTCGCAAATAAGATGTTGATAGCAAACATTAGCATTCTCTGCTGCTATTCTCAACACTAGTGCTTCCTTAGCTTCTAAGTTTTCGACCTGCTTACTGATGGCCTCTTGAAGGTGGTCAATAAATTGCATGTAATTCTCATTGGGACCCTGATTAATAGTTGTAAATGATTTGGCTGCTTTGTTGGTTTCAGGCACCTCTCTCATAACTTGAAATGCAAGGTCTGTTGACTGCCTCAGGATTTCAGAAACTTATCGTGTCTGTAGTTGTGGTGTGTCAATTAGTGTCTCTTCCAGGAGTTGTGGGATACCTGTCCCTTTCAAAGAATCCCCATCGTTCCGTCCTAAATGATCTATTGCTGTTACATTGGATAGGTCTAATTTTGCTTGAGTTTTTCATGGTTCTTATCTGATATCAGGGCAACTCGTACACATACTTAACTTTTCAAGAAAAATGCTTCAAACTCTCATCCCCTTCCGAGTCATCAGATAACACGGACTTGAATGGTGCTGGAGAATCATTAGTAACAGAGGAGTTCGGAACAGTGCACATTCTCACCAATATTTTCTAGCATCATAATTATTCGTATAACCTGAGTCCCCAAGCGCATCCCCTTTCCCGTCACGATCAGCACGATCGCATTGCTGACTGTTGGATTCACTCACTAATAGCTGATCTGATCTTTCACGCAGTTCTTTTGGCCAGTTCTTATCCGGCGACTCCTTCTGCTCTTTTGTAGGAGTTAGAGGGGTAGAAGGCGGTAAAGGTGGACATGAATCAGTAAAAGGACTGATATTACACTTATTTACGACTTTAGCATTCTCAGCTTTCAACAGTTCTTTTGACATATTATCTGACTCCAGTTCCTTGGACCCATTAGCGTCATGCTTCATATTTAAGGAGGGGGAGACCTTCCGCGCTCTCTCTCACTCTTTCAGGGTTCTTGCTCTTGCTTGTTCTCTGGGGTGTTTTCTCATGTGGAGCTGGGGGAGTTTTGTTATGGGACGTTTAGTTCAACTTTTTGCCATTTTGCAGCAGCCCCTGGGCTTTTCTTCCTTTTTCCTTTTTTCTTCTCTTTGGGATCAGGACCAGGGTGTTTCTTCCTGGCTGCTTGTGGATGAAGTTCGTGAGGAATTGCCTTGAGTATCTCAGTTATACACTGGTGCCCCCGGCCCCACCCCACCAGGGTTTCACACCGAACACAACACCAGCAGCCTCAGCGCTGAGGCTCTGGGACTCGAACCCTGGGCTCAAGTGATCTGACAGACTCTGCCTCCTGACACAGCTGGGACAACAGGCACACGCCACCGCCCCCAGCTAAACCGAGGGAGTGCGGTCTGGATGATCGGGTAGTGAGGTGGACTGCGAAATGGCTGAAGGGTAGAAGCCAGAGAGTCGTGGCCAATGGGGCGGAGTCTAGTTGGAGGCCTGTATCTAGTGGAGTGCCTCAGGGGTCAGTACTGGGGCCTGTATTATTCAATATATTCATGAACGATTTGGACGAGGGAATAGAGTGTACTATCAGCAAGTTTGCTGATGACACTAAGCTGGGAGGAGTGGCCGACACGCCAGAAGGCTGTACTGCCATGCAGCGAGACCTGGACAGGCTGGAGAGTTGGACGGGGGAAAATTTAATGAAATATAACAAGGGAAAGTGTAGAGTATTGCATCTGGGTAGGAACAACCCCAGGTTCCGGTATAAGTTGGGGAATGACCGATTAGAGAGCAGTGTAGGGGAAAGGGACCTGGGGGTCCTGGTGGACAGCAGGATGACCATGAGCCAGCACTGTGCCCTTGTGGCCAGGAAGGCCAATGGCATCCTGGGGTGTATTACAAGGAGGGTGGTTAGTAGGTCGAGAGAGGTCCTCCTTTCCCTCTGCTCTGCCCTGGTGAGACCACACCTGGAATATTGTGTCCAGTTCTGGGCCCCTCAGTTCAAGAAGGAAAGGGAACTGCTGGAGAGAGTCCAGCGCAGGGCAACAAAGATGATTAAGGGAGTGGAGCATCTCCCTTATGAGGAAAGGCTGAGGGAGCTGGGTCTCTTTAGCTTGGAGGAGACTGAGGGGTGATCTTATTAATGTTTACAAAGATATAAAAGGTGAGTGTCATGAGGATGGAGCCAGGCTCTTCTCGGTGACAACCAATGATAGGACAAGGGGTAATGGGTTCAAACTGGAACACAAGAGGTTCCACTTGAATTTGAGAAGAAACTTCTTCTCAGTGAGGGTGACAGAACACTGGAATAGGCTGCCCAGGGAGGTTGTGGAGTCTCCTTCTCTGGAGACATTCAAAACCCACCTGGATGCCTTCCTGTGTAACCTCATCTAAGTGTTTCTGCTCCGGCAGGGGGATTGGACTAGATGATCTTTTGAGGTCCCTTCCCATCCCTAACATTCTGTGATTCTGTGATCTTTTATTTCTGTTTTATATATATATCTACTAGTAGTTTATAGTATTTTGTTATTTTATTAAACTGTGTTTATCTCAATCCAGGTTTCTCCCTTCCCTTTTGATTCTCTCCCCTATTTGCTCTATGCCAAAGCATGTATGGTGTGCGGGCAATCTGAATCGCCTCCCTTGCGTTCTAGTCACTTATCACTGATAAATCAGTGTAAGGCTAGGTGTGGCTGAGATGAAACATCCTTCCCCTGGTGCAGACCACACACTACCTACACCCCTCTGTTTTCCCAGAATCTCATCCTCGTTGCCAATTAAATGTCATGGTCCATTCAGCCCATCCCCAGCCTACTCGCTGCAGGGAACCGAGTGAGAAACAAAGAAAAGGCCATGATGCTGGACAAGAATAGTTCAACAATAGCCAAAGCATTGGTGTGTTATCAACACTGTTTTGGTCACAAATTCAAAGCACAGCATCATATGGGCTGCTATGAAGAAAATTAACTCCATCCCGGCCAGACCCAATGAGTAGGAAGAATCCCATGGGATACAGCCTTGGAGATAAGAGGGGTGCAGGAGAGCTGGTTGAGTCAGTCATTCACCGAGGGGAGCTGCTCTAGAGTCAACCCGGTCTGCAGCAAAGCGGCAGATTGTGGTGCAGGGAGGGTTTTCCTGAGGCAGAGGAGTGCCAGGGCAGTGGTGAGACCCACCAGGAGCTGGCAACTCTCTTGCAGGAGTCTCTGACGAGACTTAGGTGTTGCCAGGGCAATGGTGACCATGCCTATAAAAAGCAGCCCAGGGAGCGCTGCAAATAGAGCATGCAAACAGCGTGGCACAGCAGTTTGTGCAGAAAGGTGTGTGGGAAGGGTGGAGAATGCCAGCTCAACCAGGGGATTAATGGCATACACCTGGCAGAAAGCCATGGCCTCTGTAAGGTCAGCACCCACCACAAGTGATGCAGCTGCCAAGACCAAGATCTGGTGGGAAGACGCTGCCACCCAGGTGTCAGGCTGCAGGGTGTGCCCTGCTCTTACACCAATACCAGATGGCAGCAGTGAGCACTACCTGTGTGTCCAGGTAGAGGAACTCTTTTGCTTAGTGACAGAGCTCCGGGAGAGGGTGAGTAGGTTGAGGAGTATCAGGGTATGCAAGAGGGAAATAGACTGCTACAGTTGCACCCTATCTTCCTTGAGGTAGGCCCAGCAGGTAGATAGGGTGCACAGTACAGAGGACTCACTATCATCTCTCTGCATGGTAGAACCTAGTGACTCAAGGGCTAGGGGGCAATGGCAGTATGTTCCTGCCTGGCACAAAAGGAGAGTCTGTCCTGTGACTACCCCACCTGTCAGAGACTGATAAAGATAATGGCTCAAACATTGTGGCAAAACCAGTTCATCCAGCCACAGGAGATGGGACGTTCAGTATAAGGTGAATTGCAATTTACATATCAACGACAAGCTAACAGCTTCAGACAAGGCCAGCTGGCTGATACAGGAGGTGGGGGATGTGCTGAAGGGCACATAGCTCCACCTTCTGACACGCCCAGCATGGCACAAAGGGAAAAACTGAGACCCTTCAACATGTCCCGAGACTTGTCAATCTTTTGCAATCTCCCCCTTCTTTGTTTTTGAACATTGGGTTCACAGTGAGTGCAGCAAGGACCCTGGCTTTATTCTTCTTTACATTCTGTATCATTCTACAGATGATTTGGAGAACTACAAGAAAAAATATTACACAAGCACATCCAATTCCCACAAAAACCCATATATGCAGGTTGAGGCCTGAAAACCATATTTTTGGGTCTAACCACGTTACGCTATTAGAAAATGTCATCCATTATGTCTTGCAGTGTTAATTCTTGCAAATAATGCAATTGTTTTTGCAGAGTATTGGCTAAATCCTGAACCAGGCCTTGCACATTACCTGAGAATGCTCTCTGGAGATGTTGTTTCACTTGATTCCACTCATAAACACTATAATTCCATTTAAATGGTGTTACACATAAATGCTTTTGAGTATATTCCCAATCACAGTGCGGTTTTATTCTGGTAGCCAAAGTGTTCTGTCCATCTATCCACAACAGGGCTGCTTCACATATATTTATTGCAGAGATGTGAAGAGTTGTTGAGTTTTATTCTTCCCCTGAGATGAGTACTCTCCAGTCTCAGCAGAAGTTGTCTTTACAGAAAGAAGTTTGACTTCTTCTTTATCTGTGTCACAGAGGCACCCCAAAGTCAGTTTTAGGCAGACAACAAGTTCCAAAACAGACTTATTTTATCTGGAAAAGTGTAGCAAATAAACCGACTAGAAACAGGGCTTATACAGTTATTTAGCACTCCAACAACATAAAATACAGCTTCGGATATCAGTTCAGGAGATTATTGGGGTACAACAACATAAGAATAATGAAGATCCACAATGTGCACATATTCACTCACACGAAACAAAAACAGAGGCCTCTGACTCCAGGGTACCCACAAGGAATAATCACTCACCTGGGTTAGGCGAAGATTCGTTCAAGGATATATCCAGTAAATAACCACTCACCCAAGCGAAGAGGTGAGGTGCTCTCAATCTCGGGAACTCTCCTTAGATGGTGTCCCAGTCTAAGAGGAAGGCTCCAGATCACAGACCTGCTGCTCTGAGATGACCACTTAAAGGGGGTCTTCGTTGAGGACCCCATTTTATAGCCTGGTCAGATCTGGCTGTGGCATTACAACATAGCCCAGAAGCTTCGCAGCTACTCTGGGCATCTCCTTTGTTGAGGACCCTGTCAGTTGACCAAGGGTCCCACCCCTCCTGCCCCACCATTTGGTGGAGGTGAAGTCACCCTGTCCCGGGGCAGGAGAGGATGTGACTGTCAGCCCTTGGTACCACCCTAGGTGTGTATGTTGGGACAGGCACAGTGGGGCACAAAAGGTGCTAAGAAGCCATCAACTGCCCCATTGAAGGCTCCAGATCTCAGGGGAATGTGCAACTGCCACACAATCCACCCCATGACAACAGTCATCTGACAGGCTGCTTTGGAGTGTGTCACGGTCCATTTGGCAATGGACTCGTGATGGTTCTTTTACCTTGATCTCAGAGCGCAAAATTAAGGTGACCAAAATGCCAAGGGGTTATAATTCAGTCAAGCAGTGTTACTTTATTAATTTGCCCATAAAGCGGCACGCGATAGAGAGAGAGAGAGTAAGAAAAGAAAGGGGATAGAAATGGGGAAAAGTAGAGGAAAAGATGAGAAATGAGGTTGTGTTTATCACCAGTCCAGTTCCAAAAGCGTCCCTCTGGTCTCGGGGTCCTGTGGAGTCTGTCTGGTCCTCTGTCGTGGTTCGGGATCCTCTGGTGGGAAGATCTTCAATGGTGTCCATTCTGGAGTCACCTTTTATGCTTCTTCATCCCCTCCTTGCTCCCATTGTTTTAGGCCAGTCTCCGCCTAGACTCCGCAACCCAGGCTTGTACTGCGCAGGCTCGAAAGATTCATGCTTTCTTTTGCCAACACTTACGTGTCCAGCATTCAGGGGTCTTTCTCTGGTCCATTGGGTGACCTCAGCACCCTTGGCGAGCTTCTGGGCATGCTCCTTTTCGTTGGCCATTGTTTGAGGGAACAGGTGAGGGACACATGTAACTGAGGCTGCAGGTGAGAACACATTCTTCTGGACTATTGTTCCTGGGTCAAAGAGACCCTCATAACAACAGCTTTCAGGAGGTGGGGGCTGGTTTGGCTGGAGAAGCAGGCAAAGTCCACACAATAGCCATTGTTAGCAGGAGCCCCCCCGTATTGGAGAAACAGTGCAACACAATGCTTCTCCTCGGGCCTCTCTCCAAGTCATTGTCCATCTGTTCTTTCGGTCTCAGCTTCAGTTCTCTAAGTTCTTGATGGCGATGTTCAGGCAAATACTGCTCCATCTTTGGATCGACTCTCACAGTCAGGGGTGCAGTCACCTCTTGCCTCCAAAGTCAAAAGGGGGTACTCTGTTGGTGAGTTTTAATTCCCACTGTGGATCATCATACCTTATATGTCATTTTCCTGTTATACATTATCATTACAAATCAACCTACTAATAAACAATAGAATAGTGCAAATTGCAACAGTTACAATTATTATCAAATATTGGAGGAGGCTGGTTAGACATCCTGATGAAGAAAACAAATGCATTGAAATTTTTTTCACCAGTTAGCCACCAGTCCAAATAATGTAAATCTGTACCATTCTGATATGCTGGTGCCTCTAATTTACAGGGGACCCAGTACAAATCTGAAACATCTCCTGTGGTTGCTTTAGATACCTTGCATGTTAGAATGTCAGCAGGTGGTTTCAAAGTAGAATTGTGACTTACATCTTGGTGTTCAAGACCTGAAATGAAAATAAAAGTTAAATTGCCTTGAACCACCCCTCTATCCTCTCGTTGTTGATAAAACAAGTGAAACTTCTCTGACATCATTAAACATTTGTCAATTGTCTTGTTAGAAGCACATACAGGAGGGGTCTCAACAAAATACTGTTACATTTGATTAAATTTATTCCAATCCTTGTTTTCCAGCAACTGACCTGCTGGTGCTATCCATGCACCATCTGCCCAGTGTGTGTCATTGTTGGAGAGAGGAACTTCAGGATCCCACCATGTTATAGGTGTAAAAAGAGGTAAGGCTAATATACATGCTCTCCCTCTACAATTGGAATCATGCCAAAACTGATCATCACAAAACAAAACCTTACTGCACTGTTGCAGGAGATAATAACCAAATAGGCTAAGAAGGTGTTAATTGGAGTGAGGGGGCCTGCTGCTGCCATCATAGTACTTGCAGTTTCTTATAACTTCTTCAACTGCCCCCAGGTAACATCACTGACCTCTTCCTTTGGTCTTCCATTTCTTCATTGCCCTCTGCTGCAGGGACAGACATTGCATCTCTGGCATTGGGTTCTGTGTCTGTTGCCTTCTACGAAGGTAGTGACGACCTGGTTCAGAGACAGCACAGCCACCACGCTCTGGTCACTCGGTCCATCAGCTCGCAGACACCAATGTGGTGGACGGCAAATGGCGTTTATTGGCAGGTAACACAGGTTTATATACCTTGAGTTTACAACATCACTTCTGTTTGCTTACATCACACACTTCTACCTGTCTAGGGAGGGGCTACTACCTTTCCGTACAGCGCGAGATCTTCCGGTCGCCAGACCTTAACTACCTACATTTCCCCCCTCCCTATGCACAACTAAATTAGCTAAAATAAAACAGTCCTAAAAATTTATACTTCTACCTTAGTGCAATACTATGTGAATAACGTGAACAGGGCACTATAAATTGGTGAAAACTAGGGGGTGACGGTGTGCAATACTGTGTAAATAATCTTTAGAGGTAGACTTCATAACGTGAACAATAAGACACTACAAACTGGTGAGGACTAAGGAGTGACGGTTAGTAATGGGGTGTATCTAGGGATAACTAGGGGTAACTGGGGATACACAAAAATGTCGCAGCTTCCCTCCACGCTGTTGTCTGGATTCTATCAGTGCAGAACTCTCAGGCTCAGACAGGATGCTTGCTGACTTGTTGACTTCTCTTGTCACTGAGGTACACGGATTACGAGGGCGCCCGATGATCCGGTCCTGAAAACAGAAACTTAGTTTTCATTAGTTTTGGTCTGAAGATCCGGTTTAATGGACTTAAGCGGACACCATCTGACTCTACCATGTTTTTTGACCACAGCATACCCTCACCCTGTCAGAACTAATTTCCACCCCGGTTCCCATTCTCCTAACTCATTTCTGACAACAACTGACGGGCCTTCTTCTGGCGCTCGAGTGGCCCAGTGTTTTTGGACAGGGCTACTCACCTCCTCCCCCCTGGGGAATTGATTTAGTGCTAGCAAAGCAGTCGCTAGCAAGCGTGCCTGGTCTCCTGAGGGAACGGTGGTGGTAAAACCTTCTGTGTTTGCTAATACTTCTAACTTAGATTTCAGAGTTTGATTTGCTCGTTCGACTATAGCTTGTCCTGTACTATTATACGGGATACCGTGTATTAGAGTAATATTCCATTTCTGAGCGAATGCCTGGACTGATTTGGACACGAAATGCGAGACATTGTCTGTTTTGATCTGATTAGGGACGCCAAGCCACACCATGGCTGTCAGCCAGTGTTGGATGGTTGCTTTGGAGTCAGCCTTAAGATGCTGTGTAGCTACGATCACCCCGCTATATGTGTCCACGGTTACTGCTAGCCACGCTCGAGGTCTCAGCAACTGACAGAGCGTAAAGTCCGACTGCCACACCTTGGAGGCTTTGAGACCTCTGGGGTTGACTCCACTGGACCACAGTGGTGCTTTTTGACAGTGGGGACACGTAGCTACTCTGTGTTTTGCGTCGGCGGTCGAAATCCCACATCTCTTTGCTAGGGCCCTAGTTCCAATGTGGAGGGACTCGTGTAGCTGAAGGGCATCTCTTAGTGTCCATAACCCTTTTGCAGCAGCATCTGCTTTATCATTACCGATTTGGTAAAACCCCTTGATTGGGTCATGGCTGTTGACGTGGATGACCGATATGGTTCCTTTTCGGGAGGAAAGTGCTGCTTCTAGCATTAGAGCAGCTGTGGATGTCGACACGCCAGGCCCCAACATGGCCAAGCAAAGTTTGGCTATGAACATTGAATCGGTCACTATGTTGAGGTGTTCCATTGGGAACAGTCCACACGCTAGCACCACGGCCGTCGCTTCTAATAGCTGGACTGAAAGCGTACTGTCGGTCATTTTAATGCAGTGCCATTCTTCTCCCGACTGCCATACCACTGCTGCGGTTGAGGTCACTGAAGATGCATCTGTGAAGACCGTTGGTCCCTGCTGGGGTCGGTCCATGATCTTCTGTGGGAGGTCGATGTTGGCAATTTTCAGCATTTGAGCTCAAGGGGGCTTGATAGCGTGATGGACTTCTCCGCGAAATCCGGCAAGGGCCACAGCCAGAGATTCCGACATCGTCACTGATTGCGTTAGCAGCTGTTTGCGCAAGGGTAAATATATCCTGGCAGGTTCGATACCTAGGTGCCTTAGGGCAAGTTTTCGGCCTTTCATGATGAGGTTACCGAGACACTCGACTCCTGGAGAGAATGCGCGTGACGGTTTTCCCAGGACTATCCACTGTATTGGTCGAGCTTTTTCATGGGGGCCCTGGGCTAGTGCCCCTACTCCCCCTCCTTCTGTGAAGGATACATACAGATCGAGTGGCTCGTGTGGGTTCCACCTGGCAAGCGTGCTTGATGATATTTGCTGCTCGATAAAATCGAGAGAGTCCATTGCTTCTGATGTCAGGGTCTTCTGTTCCCACGGGTTCTTTCCTTTTAAAAGATCGTGCAGGGGAGCCATGGTCTTGGGAGGAATCAGGATGATGTTGCGGAGCCATTGTAAGGATCCCACTAATTGTTGCACATCATGAAGCGTCTTGACGCCCCAACGGATTTTTATTTGGGGAGGGGTTATGTAAGAACTTGTGATCCCCACTCCCAAAAAACTTACACATGGTCCCTTTTTAATTTTTGCACTCGCGATTTCAAATCCATTTGTTTTTAGGGTTTCCGAGATCGTTGACACCAGCTGGTCTACCTGACTCCCTGACGGTGCGGCGATAAGGATGTCGTCCATGTATTGAATGATCATCACGGTCGGGTCACTGCGCCGAACTGGTTCCAGCACCCGATCCACCGTGATCTGGCAGATGGTAGGCGAGTTGATCATTCCTTGAGGCAGCACTTTCCACTGGAAGCATAGGTTAGGACGTTGGCTGTTTGGAAACACGATGGAGAAAGCAAACTGCTCCTTGTCTTCTTCATGTAAAGGTATTGAGAAAAAACAGTCTTTAATATCAAGAACGGCGCAAGGTTGCCCTTCTGGTATCATAGAGTTCATGGGCAGCAATGTTTGAACAGGATCCATTGGTTGAATTGTCTTGTTTACTTCACGTAGATCATGGAGGAGACGAAACCCTTCACTCGTTCGCTTGGGTATTACAAAAACAGGAGTGTTCCAAGGGCTGGTAGAAGGCTCTATGTGACCTCGTTGCAGTTCGCGGTCGACTAACTTGAGAAGAGCGTCCATTCGAGGCTTTGATAGGGGCCACTGCTCGACCCACACTGGATCGGACGATTTCCATGTCAGTTTGATCGGTGGAAGTGGATATGCGGCAGTGGCCCTCACGGTAAATTTGTCACCCTGGTTTTCAATAGGGCTAAAACGTCCCTTCCCAACAGGGGTGGGACTCCTGGCAAGACATATGGGAAGAGAATAATGTTTTTTTCCGGTCCCTTTTCTGTATGAATTGTGATTGCAACCAATTGAACACTCTTCCGAGCTCGGGTTAGTCCCCCAACTCCATCCACCATGGGAGCATCTTCCAGTTCCCAATATGGAGGCCAGTTCGCCTCAGGGATAACTGTAACGTCTGCTCCGGTATCGATCAAGAAGGGGACACTAATGGTGGTGCTATTTGGGGTATCATAAAGGGAGCAGATCCCCCACACCACTGGCGGGCTATCACACGTTACGGCCAGAGCCACCCTGGGGTCTCTCCCCCTGGGGGTGGTGCTTGCTGTCCCTGAGGTAAAGGCGGGTTTGGCTGGACAGCTGGTTGTGCTGTAAGGTTGGTCACCTCTTGAGGGGGCAGTGGATTCGGGCGAACTGTTTTTTGAGGCACCAGGTTTGGAAGCACCGGGTTCGGGAGCATTGTGCTCCATGTGGGGTTGGCATAATTGGGCCGCCTTGTATCCCAAGTGGGAGAGGGCTGTGCACGGCCCGACTGCCCTCTCCCCGACCTGTTTCCCTGGGTCTTAGATCTGCATTCCCTAGCTAAGTGCCCTTTCTTTCCGCAGGCCCAGCACGGTCCTTTGGGTCGGTTTTGGTGTGGGGGGAGCGCTGTTGACGGACCCCCCAACTGAGGGCAATTTGCTGTGACATGGCCTGCCTGGCCACATTTTAAACATACCATCATGTTAGTTATTGCGGTGCAAACAGCTGCCTGGATCGGGGCTAGGTGCTCTTCTTTCGCAACATGTTTAATCATGTCCGCGATGCTGGACCGTGCTGGCAGTGATCGCAAAATAGCTTTGGTCGTCGAATTGCACTGCTGGTGCAGGCATTCCGCTGCGACTGGGCCCTTTGCCTCCGCAGGCAGTGTCGAGGAGTCGATCGCTGCCTGGAGCCGATCTACAAATTGTGTGAAGCTCTCGCTTTCACTTTGTTTTATTGTTGACCATGGTGATGGTTTGGCAATAATTCTACAGGCTGTGCGAATGGCCTCTCTGGCTGCATGTATAGTTGCCGTGACTTCTTGGGCCCGCAAGCCCTGGGCCTGTAACTGGGGGGTGATCATTGCTGGATCTGAGCCCATCAGCCGCTGCAGGTTAGAACCGTGTAGCGGGTGATCCGCCCCAGTTACTTGGGCCAGTTGTTTCGTACAGTTGTCCTCCCATTCTTGTTTAAAAACGATCAAAAGTATAACTGCAGTAACAAATACTTTTACTCCTAGTTAGCTTTTACATGAATGTTTAGTGAAAACTATTATATGACAATATATATGACAACATATAATATATGACAATTATATTACATGAAGTCACAAAAAACTATACATTTTGTGACTCTAATTTTAATGCAAATAATTTTTACTTGGATTATGCTACAATGTTCTATTTGGTACTGCTATCGGGTAACAGATAATTATGCCGTACCGCAACATGAGATTATAATATTTTGTAAATCTATATTGCAAAAGAATTTGCAAGTATATTGAAAAGGGGGGATTGAAGAGAAGCTGCCAAATTAATGTATACTGTGATTAAGTTATAAAAGACGTACCCATCATTAACCAATTAACATGAGAAATGCTTTCTAACCACCTGCAAAATGAGGGGATATTTTTCAAGTTTTAGATCCTTCTGCATTACAAGAGGGAGACAGAAGATTAAGTGATACATTGTTTAGAAGCAGAGTGCTTAGTTTATATTTAACTAATATTTAATAGATGTATTGTAAGTAAGAAACTAAACAATTATAACTAACATCATCAATTATTTCTTAGTATAGATGTATCGTATGTCAAAATTTTCAAAAATTGTAATGCATATGTAATAATTATGTGAATATAAACAACGCAAGAGCATCCAGTCTTTGGAGCACTTGTGGAGGATGATCCCCAGTGTTCCCCAGCACTAATAAAATAAAGAATGCCACTTAACAGTATAATTGACTCTGCTGCTAAGTTTAAGTCTTCGTTTCATAGGTTCACACACACGTGTGAAATACCTGAGTATTGGCATGGCCCCTCTGTCCATCCAGTACCACAGGTCCCCTATTTGCTGGCTGGTGCAGCTTGATGCTCACTAGCGAATACGCAGCACTCACACACCCATCCCACAGGCACCTCACACTTGCAAGTTCCCCTACATACCAGCACAGACCCTCTGCCCACTTGACTCTTTACCGGCTAGTCCAGTTTGAAGTTTGCTAGTAAATGACATGCACACTCCCAATGCACACCGTTTGGGGAAGATACAGACCTTGGACCCCCCAGCAGATGGCACCAGGCACATAGGCTGTGATCCGTAGCCCCACTAGCTACTGGCGCTGAGACCCTTACTCATGCTGTTTTCCCCCAGTATCTGCTTTTTGGGACACACACTGTTCCCACCCCAGTGGCTGGCTGCCAAGACCCCCACCTGCTCCAGTAGCTGGCACTGAGAACCCCACTTGCTCCAGTAGCTGACACTGAGAACCCCACTTGCTCCAGTAGCTGACACCACAGGCCTAGAGCAACTACACCCCCAGTTGGATTCTAGCTGCTGGCATCAAATCTACACACAGAGGTCTCACCAGTAGCTGGCACCTTGCAGCACACATGCACACAGGCTAGAGAGTGAGATTATGCAGGGAGATAGTTACAAAAAGACTTAATAAAAAGATAGAACAGACTGTGGTGATCAGACACAGGGCTCAGCCAGAAAAGTGTACTGACCAACCCCAATTTACAGGCAACTGGCCCCTTTTATACTCCTTTCTGCCTATCCCCACTTTGTTCCTCCCCAGTTCCCTTCCCCTGTACATTCCCTTATCAGTTGGCATAGTCCCACTGCACCCCTCCAACATCCTGGACCTTCAGGTTGCAAAGTCCCGATTTGCCTGCCTTTCTTGATAGCTCAGTGTGACTGACCAGATTTGTTCTCATCACCACTTGTCATTTGTTGTTCAGGTTTGTCTCTGTATGTTCTTGTTTTTGACTTTTTTAACCAGATACCCTTAAAGGAGCAGACATTCTCCTTCCACATACCTTTAAAGTAGATATAGTTGTAGAGAACTGTTATTTATTTCATTTTTAAAATATATTTCTGTGATCATTTTGGAAAAAGCAGAGATAACTGAAGAACAGATGTATTTTTTGAATTGGAAGAATTTTGCAAGTTTATAAGTGTTTTACCAACTACATGGGTCACTTATGGTTGTGCACTTCCATGTGGACAATTAAAACAGGCTAATATAACGTCCTTCTCTTCTTGTCATTGAGACAATAATTGTTTTCAGTTGAATGGGAATATCAAGATTGACTCCTATCTGTCTTATAGCCCACTGTGCTGGTTTTACTCAAAATGGGTTAATTTTCTTCATGCAGTTAGAAACCTTTCTTTTTCATTGCTAGCACGTTCATTGTTTGGACTTAGTTTGAGAACAAACAGATAACACCCCAGCACAGAACTAATGTTTTTAATTGCTCTAGTCTGAGAGTCAAGGACATTTTCTGAGTGCTCTGCCCACAGGTGTGAAGAATGGGGGGGAGAGATTGTTACAGATGATCACGATAAATAGCACGCACTCGTCAGAATAAATTGCTTAGAATTTATTGCAGCAAGCGGCAAGCGGGCAAAACAGCGCTGGGTGGCCAGGGAGTCTGCGCTCCACCACGGCACGCCATTCCAGTAGCAGCAAGCTTGGTTAAATGTGGTAAAGGATTACATATTCATGGTTATTCCAGGAATGCCTATACATATTCATAACTTTTTCCTCGAAAAGGCCGTCCTTATTAAAATGAGTTCCAAGGAATTATATCTATAGTCGTCACCTTTGGCTCTTTCCTGCTGCGCCTGCGCAGTGTCACTGGGTGGTCACGGGCGGGGGTCTTTTGGATGAAGGCTGCAGTCTATCTTGTCATGCACTTCTCATCTTTGGCCTAGCATGCTGGGTTTGGCCAAGGCTCCAACGGCTTGAGCTGGTTTTCCTCCCGCTTTGTGCTGAAGACCCCCGTTATCTTGTTCACACAAGGATGCAACTGGGCCCTTATCTCTGTCAGTCTCTTACTGAATGTTCTGCAGGGTACGCTAAATTAGGCTTTTACACATATCTGTGGAACAAGTTTTTTACAAAGACTGCATATAGGTTGCATTGTTTAGTGGCAGCATGTACTAATATCATGTTATATGCTCAGGTTTCACAGCCACTGATAACATATCCATTTAGACCGGTTTGATTAACAAATATATCGTTAAGTCTATTACAAGATGGGGCAGACCTTGACTGACATCCAGACTGATCAATAAGAGTATTCCATCCCATTGTTGTCATGCTCCATATTTAAGGAGTTTGTCTTTTCTGCTTTTACTTTCTGGCTTCTCGGGCGCTTTCTCTTGTCCACGTTATTTTTCTTCTCTTCGCTCTTTTTGTCAGAGACGGAGGATTCTTTGTTGCAGGACATTTAGTCTGGCTTTTGCCATTTTGCAAAGGCCTCTGAGCCTTTCTGCCTTTTTTCCTCTCTTTTTCTCTCTCTGAGATTTGCTTTAGGGCCAGGTGTGGCTTGCTGAGACTGGCTGCTCAGTTGTGGATGGAGTTCGTGAGGAATTGCCTTGAGTATCTTTTATTTCTATTGTATATATGTATTCACTAGTAGTGTATTAGTATTTTGTTATTTTATTAAACTGTGTTTATCTCAATCCAAGTTTTCTCCCTTCCCTTTTGATTCTCTCCCCTGGTGGGGGAGTGGGTGAGCAAGCAGCTGTCGTGGTTGTATTGCTAGCTCAGGTTAAACCACGACACCCATATAAACTGTTTATTATTTCCTAGTCTTGCACAAATACCAAAGTGTTTAGTCATAAAGTTTTTAGTCATACTGTCATCAACTGATAGAAAAAAAAAATCCCCTTTTGTCCAAACAGACACAAGCTGGTGAGTTAGCTAAGTTGCGGGATGACAACTGGACAAACATTAAAGATGAAAGTTTTAATGCTCACCAATCTAAAACTGATTTGTTTTATATAAAACTGGGCTTAAAGCCCAGTGTCGATATCCATTCACTGAATTTTCAAACCAACAAAAAAGGACGTTTAATAGAGGGAATCGGAACTGAACCGCTACCATGCCCTGGAAATAAATCACTAAAGACGTGAATAGAGCCAGCATTGCGACGAAGCTGTTCCCCATGCATGCTGGGAACTATAGTCTGCTAATAGCCTAGGGACCATTCATAGTTTTGCATACCCAGGGGGTGGCTGAGGGCCAGTGTGTTTTGGGAGTTGAAGTTTTTGGTGGACCGCAGTGTTTGCCGGGAACTGTAGGCTAATGAGGTAATCGCAGCAAGACTGACTCATAGCCAGTTACTGGGTCTCCTCTCTTTGATTGCCCCCCCGAACAATTAAGAGGGTGGGGGTTCCAGGAGTGGGTTTTCGTCAGTTGAAAATTCCCTGGATGTGGATGTTAGTTTGGAATTTTCCAGAAAGGTTGTGACTTGTAAGTTCTAGATTTTGTGTAGTGCTGTTTGAGTTTTTTCTTTGATGAGGGGGTTGGTGTGTCCGTATGTTTGCATTAATTGCTTAGTGTTCTTGTAGGTCTGTCGCCATGGTGAAGGAGACACTGTATTATGATGTGCTGGGGGTGAAGCCCAGTGCCTCTGCTGAGGAGCTGAAGAAGGCGTACCACAAGCTGGCCTTAAAATATCACCCTGACAAGAACCCCAATGAGGGTGAGAAGGTTAGTGCTGAGGGAGTGGGAGCTGGACTGAAGTTGCTGAGGGGTTGGGGGGGGAGTCACCCCTGATTTTTGCCTATGGGCTGACTGGAGCTAGGGGATTGGATGGAGAGATTATAAAGACCCTTCCAGATGTCGTTGCTGCTTTTGGAGGGGAGAGGTTTGTTTTGGGGGACCCTATTGTCTGTGGAGAGGGAACTGTTCTCTTGCTTGGGCCTGGTTGGAGTGGGGAGGGGGTCTAATAGTAAATTGAAGGAGCCTGTGGGGGAGGTTGGTAGGAATGAGAGCTCCTGGTGGAGAGAGGAGCTCTGACTGGACCTACCGGGGGGGGGGGGGGAGAGGGAGAGGGAAAGTGGGGAGAATGGACTCCTGGGGGAGCTGCTGCTTAAGGATTGGGGTCTGAGGCTTAATGTGCATGTTTCACAGTTCAAACAGATTTCCCAAGCCTATGAGATACTGTCTGACCAGAAGAAGAGAGATGTGTATGATAAAGGTGGTGAGCAGGCTGTCAAAGAGGATGGCTCCAGTAGTAGTTTTGGATCACCCATGGATGTATTTCACTTGTTCTTTGGAGGTGGTGGGACAATGCAAAAGGAGAGGCGAGGTAATGTTCCTACTTCTGATGCTGCCCTAGACTTAACAGTATGGCCGTTGTACATCAAAGAGTGCTGAAGTTTGCCTCAGGTGAATGCAGTGTGGCTTGCAAGACTGCATTGAGGCTATTAAAATGATCTTATATCTGTATTCCAGAAACCATATAAAACTGTTGTTAGCCTTTAACGCCTAACATGAGTAGGGAAAGGAATGCCTGTGTAATGAATGGTACTCATTTCATACACTGGTTATTTAGATCTGTGAGTTGTCTTATGTTAATTTAATACCTAGCTAGACTCTGCATCTAGGAAGCCTTTATCTAAGGATAAGCCTAGCTTTTAATAAAATAGAACAAGAATGGGATGGTAAAGTATCTTACTTGGTAAGTAAGGTACTGCAAGTGTACTGTCAAAATCTGAGGTTTTAGATCACTTCTAGCTGAAAGACCTTAGTTAGAAGTAACAACATATAAATAAAGTGAACAAAGCAGGTTTGTGGTTGTTTTTGTTTTTGTTTTTAATGAGATCACCTTGTTCTTCTGTACTGTCCAGCAGAATTGGGTTAAAGCTGCAGTAAAGCTAAAATGCCAATCCAAATTGAAGTTCAGACCAATAGTATCAGCAAAGATGTCAATATTAATTTAAAAACTGTGTTTAAGAGTAGTGCTGGCTATATCACTTCTTAGTTCATATGCAGTGCTGGTAAATGAAAAAAAGTTTTCTATCAAAATGTTATACAACTTCATGTAGCAGAACATTTTCAGTAAGCAAGAGCTTGTTACCCTTAAAATGGATTTGATTAGAATTTTACTTGGCAAAAACTTGATTGTAAAAATCCAGTTGTTTGACTGTTTTGGGAAACTCATGGGGGGTAGAGGTGGTGGTAGTATTTCATTGGCTATAGGAACTATCTCCTACTTCCCTGTAGTTATCCAAACATACCTGTCTATTTTCACCCTTTAGACAAAGTTAAAATCTTAAACCTGTATCTCAGTGTATTTTGTTCTTCTTATTATTGCTTATACTTTCATGGAGGAGTCTTCTGGCACCTTCTGAAAAACATTACTAAGAAACCAGTGTTAATTTTTACATAATTGTAAGATTAAATAGGAAAAAGCTATTGATAACAGCAGAAGTAAATAAATAGGAAGTGTTAAAGCTTTTAAAGACTTATTCTAATGCAACTTGAGCATAGTAACACGTAAAACATTATTTTGAGTTCAACCTATCAAATTTGAATAAATATACTCTCCCCCCCCCCCTTCCCTTATAGGCAAAAATATTGTTCATCAGTTGTCAATAAGCTTAGAAGATCTGTATAATGGTGCAGCAAGAAAGCTGGCTTTGCAAAAGAATGTAATCTGTGACAAATGTGAAGGTAACTTCAACACTAAAACTAGACAGTTATTTCTGAAGCTCCACATGTATTTTGACCTTCTATTTTCTTCTGGAAATATAACCATTTGATTCTTGCTCTGTCATCAGGTTGTGGTGGTAGGAAGGGTGCAATAGAATGCTGTCCTAATTGCAGAGGCACAGGCATGCAAATCAGAATTCACCAGATTGGTCCAGAAATGGTGCAATGGATGCGTTCTATATGTATGGAGTGACAGGGGCATGGGGAGCGTATCAGCCCCAAGGACTGATGCAAGAACTGCACTGGCAGAAAAATTGTTAGAGAGAAGATGATTCTAGAAGTTCGCATTAACAAAGGTAAGGGTTTTGCTAACTCTGAATATTATATTTAAATAGATGTTCATTGGGGTTGGTGATTTGTGGGGGTTTTTTTAGCACTAAAACAGGAGCTTCAGCAAATGCATGGTGTTGATGATCACTTCTTACAATGAGCAATGCTGTTGGATATGCATTCAGTACAATAGCCTGTTCCTATTTTTAAAGAAGGTAAACTTGCCTTTAAGCAAGGGTGATTACTTGTGTATTAGTGCCCAATTACTATATACATTACTAAGTGTTAATCACAAATCTTGTAATGATGCAAGTAGTAAACTAATAAGAGCAGGTTCAGAAACAAAGATGCTGACCAGTTAATTGGATTGATAAAAAGCATATCACTTAGTTTATTAATCAAGTTTAACTATTATCTTGACATTTTGGAGACCCTACAGAATCTGATAATTTTTATGGCATTTTACTGTGAAGGGGAGGACCAGGTCTCCTGAAGTGTGAAGACATTGCTAAACCTATAATGCTTAGAATTAATTTTTTATGCCACCCTGATGACATTGTGCAGTACAGATGTTCTGGTCTGTGTCCTTTATGTCTGACAAAACTTAATTCAGAATTTTAATCCCCAGAATAATAAGGGAATGTAAGGCTATTTAGCAACAAACAGTTTTCTTCAGAGTAGGCTGCTCAAAAGTAGGTGGGAGTGGTCTTTGGAGGAGTTGGAGTTGAAAGGTAAAATGCATTGACATGTGGCTTACAATAGACTTGTACCTAACAGTAATCAGTAACTGTTTTGCATCTCTGCTTAAGTGTGCTTTATGTAATGTCTCATCTTTAAGAGGAAGAATATCATAGTAACACTAAACTTAAAGCTTGGCAAGAGTATATAACTGATATTTTTAAACACTGCTTTAAAAGTTACTGCAAAGAGCAAAATTTTGACTATTGTAGTAATTCTGGTTTTCTACCGGGTAGCATGAGGCTGTGTGGCAGGATGCAAACACCCCTCTCTCCCTCTCCCTCTCCCTCTTTCGATATGGAAGGAGTAGACAGAGTAGACACATCTCCCTCGTTCTCTCTGCTGTTTGAGGCTAACAGCTTCTTTTGTTTAGCCCCAGAGCACCCTGGCCAGGGCCGTTAGGAGAAGGGAGTGCCGAGGCGCCAGGGAGCTGCTGGGTGCCCACGGCCAGTGTGGGGGATGTTTGGAAGCTTCAGGGGCACCCCACAGCCAGTGTGGGGGTGCAGAGAAGCTTCTAGAATGCCTACAGTCAGATCTGATCAGCCTATAAAAAACAGGACTCTCATCGAGACTCCGCCCATTGTCGTGGGTCTCTCGGACCACGAGCGAGATGCTGCCGCCGAGAGCCCCCCAGGGATGGAGACTCCGCTTGCCTTGCCGCCACATGTGTGAGTAAAATTTCTCCTCGCAGGATTGCGAGTGTATTATAAATTTACCCTCACACAATCGCGAGTGTACACTTTCCGTACTCACTATGAGTACGCGTATCTCTTTAAAATAATCCCACACCGTGTACAGGCAAGTGTGTACTCCTCCCGGACTCAGAGACAGCTCCGGCATTGTTTTGGGTGAAGCCATGTGCATGCACTCTGTGGACTACTTGTTGTATTAGTTGCTGCCCCTTAATAATTTTCCTCAACTGATATCCGAACCTGTATTTAAGTCACTTTTGGAGTGCTAAAACCCTGTTTCTCACTGGTTTAATAAAAGTTGCTTTGGACCCTTCTGTCCCTTAATCTAACCTCGGGGTGCCTCTGTGACAGGCTGCTAGAATTAATAGTGCAATAACCCTTCTGTAGGTGAAGTTGCTTTCTTGAGCGACAGTCACACTCCTAGGAAGAGTGCTTCCTAAACTGGAGGCATTGAGATCTTTTCTCTCAAGTAGTTCTGCCACAGACTTAAGAGACTTATCAACTTCTTAAAGCAAGCTTTGTGTGCAACATTTCTTCTATGTCTCTTCTGTAGTGGTTGTGCATATGATAGAAACCATCTTGATAGTACTTCCCTCAAGGATTTTTGTCTTGGCAGGTGACTAATTTCTACTAGAATGGGATTTCATGCTTATGAAACATAGCTTCATACTACAAACAAAGTTTGTAGTACTAACATGTTTTGGAAAGATGAGTTGGTAAGATACTTGCTTCAAGCAAAGGTCCTAATGTTGCAAGCTCAAAGTTCAGTAATATCATAGTACAAGCTAGTGCCTATTAAAATATTTCACATTGTTACATTTAAGAGGAAAGAAAAAAAAAAAAAGCTGAAATATGTGGTGTCTGCAATAGGAATGAAGGATGGTCAGAAAATAACATTTCATGGTGAGGGGGACCAAGAGCCAGGACTAGAGCCAGGGGATGTAATTATTGTCTTAGATCAAAAAGAGCACCCTACACTTACGAGGTAAATTCCGTGAGTCTTTATGCATGCTCCTCAGATGCTTGTCTTTAAGCTTTCTCTGTTAACACTGGCTTTTTTTAGTAACTGGAATATTGTCAGATAGAACTATATGTCTAGAGCTCGCTTGTGAGATGGTCTGGGCTGTCAGATATTGACATATTTATAGAAATACTGGTAGAACTAGTCAAAACAGTTGATGCTCTAAATGTACAAGGTTTGTGGTTATATGGTTTATTTTTTGGGTTGTTTGAAGTGAGTTTTTCTTCTTTCTCTGGGGGTGGGAGAGGAAGCAAGACAAACCTATGGGAGTTATAGATATTGAGAATTCACAAACTTTGAAGGACTAACAATATTGGAAAATAATTGTTTCTTAATAGCTGTGAATATCTGTAGCAGTTCTTGCCTTACTAATTCCTTGTTCTTGCCTCCTTCTGTGAAAGTCCTCCAATACTAAACACTGCTCTAGCATAGGCAACTGCTTGTTATGTCGTTTCTTCTGCCTTGGAGTGCTTGTACCTATATCTCAGGATTGTGCTTCAGTGCTTGTGCTATTTCTCAGGATCCTCTTTATGGCCACCTTACAGTCAGAAGTGTGCATCCTATATGCATAATATCAAGGTGATCTACCTCCTATGTGTTTTTCTTGCCTGAATGCATTGGGTAACATGAGGAATGGAGAGGACTGGTAATCTGTGGAATCGAAACAACTGGGTAGTGTCAACTGTGTTAGTCAAGTACCTCACATTGTCTGACAATGTTGCTTTGTGTTAAAGTCCATTGTTTCAAGTTACTTTGTGAAATGAGTCTGTCATGTGGAGAAAGCAGCACTTTAGCAATCTCTAGAGCAGAGGTAACTACTCCTACATTTATACAGTCCTAAAATTACATTTGACCCTTTGAAGGCAACCGTGAGGCTGATGTGGCCCCTGGTGAAAATGAGTTTGACACCCCTGCTCTAGAGGATGAGCAGTAGGTACCAAGTGTAACTAACTGCTGATCAGAGCATTCATGAGGGGAACAATGAATTTGGGAAGGCATTGGTCTCTTAACATGAGGGCACTTAGTCTACCAGCTCATCCCTTTGTCCCTGTAAGTAGGAATAATAGGTCTAAGGCTCTAGTGTAGCCTGTAGTCAGTCCAATCAGCAGCCTTGTATGGTGCTTAACTCCAGAAGCTGATGCCAAAACTTTGTGCTGAGGCAGGACAGATGTCGTGAGATGATGTGGAGAATGCAAAATTGCCGGCAGGACCTCTTTGAGCATGACGGGCGGGCCGGCGAGAGTAATGAGTCTAATTCAATATGAATTTAACATCAATACCCTTTAATGAACTCTTAACAACACTGAATATCAATGTCCACGAGACCACGTTTTTCCAACCCTTATATACTCTATACCGAAAGGCCATGCGGCAAGCACAGGCTACGATTGGTTACACTTGCAGTCATTCTTCCCCCCCACGATGGTGATTAGCTGCAGGGCACTGAGGGCACTGTCCACAAACTATTCATACGCAGCGACGATGGCAGTGCCCCTCCTGCAGCCTGGGTCGAGGGCAGACCAGCTTCTGTTTACTTCCGTATGGTCCTAGTGCACCTCAGTCTGGGTCGAGGGCAGACCAGCTTCTGTTTACTTCCATATGGTCCTAGTGCACCTCAGTCACATCAAGCGCTGGCTTGTTCACAGCAGACAGCCCAAAACTCTCCACAGACAGATGGAACACTACTGTTAGCAGCTTCCAGCATTGAGCTTGCAGATAAAAGAATTGGAACTTTTATGACATTTGGCAGGCTAGTGATGAGCAATTTTGTCTACCCAGCTTCCAGTGAAACCAGGTATTGAATCGGTTGTGTCAAAGGGTCTGTCTGGTCCATGCATTTATGATGTTACCTGGGACTTGAAGTTTTGATTGTACTGGAGTATTGGTGTCCAATCCCCTGCACTGGCATGAGCTTTAGCCTTGTTAGATGTTCCTTGATATCAGTAGTTTTGTGGGGTTATGCTGAGGTAATGCCACTTCTGGGGCAGACAGAATGTACCTCCTGTCCCTACTTTCCAGGCAAGTCCAAGTTATTTTAATAGGTTTGAGGTGCCCTTAAACTAAACTCCTGAACAAACCAGTACATGCAGACATCATTTGTGCTGACTTTAATGTAACTTCTTTAATTTTCAGTTCTGACTTAACTGGATGCATCCAGGTTTCATCTAGAAGTTCCTTTCAGAGTGACTCAGAGTTGCTTTCTAAACTTCGTTAGCACCAGACCTTCAGAAGGGAGTGTAGGAGACTCTGAAGGAGGTGATACTGTAAAAAAACGGCAAATTAATAACTCTCAAAACCACTTTTTAAGGTTTTAAAAGTAGCATTCATTTTATTCAGCGTTGAAACACACTGGGGATGATCCACCATGAGTGTGCCAATGACTGATCATTTTTGCTTTGCTTATATTGACAGAAAAATTACATATTTTTTACAATTCTGGAAATTTTTAACATACAATGCACCTATACTAAGAAATGATTACATAAACATTAAGTTAGTTATTTCACGATCTTTGCTGCCATCTAACATTCTTTAGCTGGTATTGTAGCCTCTTACAGTCTGTTCAGTGGTTGCAACTTCCATCTTCAAGGGTCTTCTCTCGTGTCTGGCAAATGACCTCTCCTCATTGGCAACTCCTTGAGCAAGTGCAGTAGATACCTACTTATATAAGCTATTATTTGAGCAACACCTGTGATTTCTCTAATTAATTATTACTTCAACATCCTGTTCCTAAAGAATATGTCATAAATCTCTACTACGTGATCTGCTTACACAAGGAACTTTGTGTGGCTAGTTATGTTACAAACCTTTGGTTAGCCTTTAAAGGTCACTAGAGCCCTAGCAATCAGCAACATTTTTCTAAGCTATCCATGTCCTATAAAATCTTTCTAAGCTATATGTGTCCTCTAATATCTTAATATTCAGAAATACAGGTATCAGAGGCAACTGAAGTGTAGGAGAGACAATTCACTTAGAGACTTCTTTCAGTCCTGTCTTAAAACCTAGCTGGTTGTTACTGGATATATTTTGTTGTGTACTTGGTAGTAGCTGTTCTAATTTACTACCTTATGGCAATTTCAAGTCTCTGGCTTTACACCGCTCATAAAGCCAAGTCCTGTTTTGTTCTTTTGATTCCATTTGGAAGGTTCTTTGAGGATGTTGATACCTAAATATATTCAAGTTAGTTATCAAGCTTAACTTATTGCAGCTAACTTGTACCTGCCTGTGTACATCAATGTATACAATAAATGTATATGACTGTCTTCATTAATATAGTATACAGTATTTATAAGCAATTTGATTCCCTCAGTTTTGCAAATCAAGCTCGTCTAGTGTTGAGGAGGGAGTTTTACTTGACTTGTCATCTAATGTAGCTGAATAGAAATGTATGAGACTTTGAATTTTGCTACAGTCTTGTTCAGTGGCACAAATACTTTCTTATTTCTGCTGGAAATATTTTTTGTGAGTGGAACAGTTGACATAGCAATTTCATTGCTACCTTTACACTTAATCATCTCTAGCTGAGCTTGCTGCATATATTAAGGTTTTAGTCTTTGAGTATGTGACCTAGAATTTTGTACTGATCAATCCCCAGTTGGACATCAGCCTTCAAGGCCAACTGGTTAACTAATTTCTTGCTCCATATCTTTGTTTACTGTAGTCCAGATGAGAATACTGTCCCACAGCTATCTTAATTTAAAAAGCATTGCAAAGTGTTTAGCATCTAAGGTACATATGGACATGAAATAAAATATAGGAAATTCCACATAAGAAAAAGCTTTTTTTTTTTTTTTAATTTGGGGGGGGTGTCAAACACTGGAATGGGTTGCCCAGAGAAGCTGTGGGGTTTCCATCCTTACAGTTATTCAAAATCTGACTGGATGTGGCCTTGACCAACCTGCTCTAGTTGACAAAGAGGGTTGGACTAGAGACCTCCGAAGGGTCCCTTCCAACCTCACCTATTCCATGATTCTTTGATAATTTATCCAGCTGCATTTAAAAGGCCCCCTTACAACACAGGATTGAGTGTTCTTAAGTGTTCAGGCTGTTCCCTTCTCCATGTTAAAATTTCTGATTTTTAAACCAATTAGTGTAGTCAAGAGTTGTTTCTGACTTCTCTTGAAATAAAAGTTCTTAGCTCTGCATTTTGTTTTCAGTCTCACTAAAATTACTGTATCTACTTTATCTACAGTAACCTTCAGGTTATTATTTTTAATAGCAGAAAATATTAACTCTTTGTTTGGCTGAAGTGTTTCAAGTTAAGATTTCTTTAATCAGAAATGCTCAAGCTTTCACACTTGCAGTGGTGTTTACTGCAGGTTAGGGAGATCCAAGTGAACCATTGAATTGCTAAAATGGCATTGAATGAAATTTTTCAGCAAAGGGTTTTTGAATATACTAAACTACTAAGGAGTGGAAGGGAATATTACATGGATTACAGGCTAAAAAGTAGGAAACCAGGTAAGAATATAATTCCCTCTGATAAAGAAAGATGATGAGACCCCAAATGAATCCTAAAAAGACCTGCACTGGGGACCTTTAATTTCATTTAAAATCTGAGGTGGTGATTTGATGATACAGAACTTTTACAGGTTAAGGAAGATGGAAGTTGATTAGAGTTGCAGAATGATTGCATGATATAATGCAACAAACATGAAAATTTCAGTTGAATGTTAAATGTAAAATGAAGTGCATAAACTTTAATACTTGCACATAGTGGGATCCCAGCAGTACCAAAATGTTGGTTGTAACAGATCTATTAATAGATCATCTCAATGCTAAGAAGCAAATAAAATGTTAGGAATTTGGGGGGAGACACATGAGATGACGACAAAACTAATTGCTGTCTATATAAAAATCTGTGGTGTGCCTGTACCTTGAATACTGCATGTAATACAGATTTTACATTTAAAAGTGTAGTGGGTTGACCCCAGGCAGAAACCCACAGATTTGCTTGCTTATTTACCCTCCCACCCCCTCCCCAGCATCCTGGGGGAGAGAATAGGAAGAGCAAAAGCAAGAAAACTTGTGGGGTGAAATAAAGACAGTTCAATAAGTCAGTCACAAATTCAAAACACAGTACCACATGGGCTGCTATAAAACGAAGTTAACTCCATCCCAGCCAGACCCCATACACAAAGATACAGAAGGTAATGAGGAAAAGATGGAATAGCTTCTATGTGGAGAGTGATTTTTTTTTTTTTTTTTTTTTTTTTTTAAGTAGATCCTTCCTTGGAGAAAAGAGAGGAGGAAGGAAGAGGAAGAATTTGTGTAGGGAGAATTTGTGTAGGAGCAACTGTTGTCTGTCTCTTTAAATCACTTGCGATATTGCAGTTACTGTTACCAACAGGACAAGGGGCAGTGGGCACAAACTGAAGCACAGGTGATTCTGTCTGAGTGTAGGGAAACGTTTTCACTGGGAGGGTGACCAAGCACTGGAACAGGTTGCCCAGAGGGGCTGTGAAATCTCCCTCCTTGGAGATATTCATAAACTGTTTGGATGTGATCCTGGGCAGCCTGCTCCAGGTGAATCTGCTTGGGCAGAGGAGCTGGACCAGATGACCTCCGGAAGTTCCTTCCAACTACAACCATTCTGTGGTTCTATGAGGTTCAGAACTGGAAGTAGCATTTTGTATGTGGATATGAAAATGATTGGTGTAAGATGCTGTCAGTGGTCAATAGCCATCAATAGATTTAGTGAAAGGGAAGGAAAAAAAATACTCTTCCCAGTTAAAGTCCTTGTGCTTGATAAGGGCTGGATGCTGAGTGTATTCTGGGGCAGTGTCATCTGCTTACCTTACTCTTGTACTCTTCCCTAGGCATCTGCTTTTGAAGTGAGGATATTTAAATTAGTCAAAAAAGATCAGCTTTACCAGATTAGAGCAGCAGTATGATCTCAGGGAAGTTAGTCTCCCCTAATGATGTAACTAAGAAGGTACAAAATCACATTAGATCCCTAGTGTTGCCCACAACATCTGAAAGCCAAACATGATGTTGGAGAAGAATAAAAAAGAGTGATTAAAAAAGTGTTGCTGCATCTTGTTTCTTTAGATGATTGTGCTGATATATGACAGTATTGTGCAATTTTTTTTTTTTAATTTGGACTGTTAAAGGGGTTAATTGTCTCAGCAGCAGAAGTTTGGAGGCTGAGACAGACCTTTTCTCAGAAGGAGGAAAGCACAGTGAAATGAAACAATGCTGTTGTGCATGGTATGGTTTAGGGGGGTTAGCTTTTGAATAACTGTCCTTGAGTAGTAAATGGCTCTTATCACAGGTATTATCCCTGAAGTAGTTGGCTTAGTTAATAGTTAATGTTCTCTATTTTACTGGTCAGGCTTCTTAGTATTGTTGCTTGGTTCTACAATAGGCGAGGGGATATACAGCTGGTTGAAGCACTGTATGGCTTTCAAAAGCCTATCGCAACACTGGATAACAGAACTATAATTATTACTTCTCATCCTGGTAAGTGTTGGTTTGCTTTGTGCTAAAAATCTGTGCATCCAGCAAATGCAAGCTGAAAAGCAAGCAATTAGCATAGGGGAGCAGAAAGGATTGATCCTTAAAATACTACTTCTTTTCCCTCCTCCCTCCCAAGTTTTTACAGCAGAGAGCGTTAAATAAATAAAAATTTTGCTTAGTGGGCAACAGTAACTACGTGTTTCTTTGTATGATACAGTAACAAATTTTATTTCATGGATGTGCTGATATCCTGAGGATACTCAAGGTCTCCGAAGATAAATTTTTCAGATTTGGATTTCCTGGAATACTTGACATTCATAGGTATGCTCCCTTTGAGAAGCATACAAAATGGTAGAATATAGCATAGATGTGCACATGTTCTCCTATGCAAAAGTGATCAGGTAGTAGGTCCCTATGAGACTACTGGATATCAGTATAGTTGTTGAAACACAGCTTACAGAGCTGTACAAATACATCCTGAAAGACATTGAAACTAAAATTGCTTGTTTTGCCTGCCTGGAGTTTTTTTGTTTTGTTTTGAGTTTTTTTTTTTTTTTTTTAATTCACTTAAGGCCAGACTGTCAAACATGGGGATATTAAATGTGTGCTGAACGAAGGCATGCCAATATATCATAGGCCATATGAAAAAGGATGTCTAATCATAGAGTTCAAGGTAAGTGAATAAGCTTCCATGGTACAGCTTAACACTGAACATGCAGAACTTTAACCTTAACTAATAACTCAAGCAAGAAGAGACCCTAATCGTTGAGTGTCTCATTTAGTGCGTTTCTTGCAGTGTGATCAGATAACCTAACGCAATGCACAAGGCCATTATCAGAACATATCCAATTCTTTCTTGTACTGGTTTTGTCTGAGATAATTTTCTTCATAGTAGCCTGTATGGGATTATGTTTTTGATTTGTGCTGAAAATACTGTTGATAACACAATGTTGTTTTAGTTATTGCTGAGCAGTGCTTACACAGTATCAAGGCCTTTTCTGCTTCTCACACTGCCCTGCTAGCAAATAGGCTGGAGATGCCCAAGAACTTGGGAGGGGACACAGTCAGGACAGCTGACTCCAACTGACCAAAGGGATATTTCATACCATGTGATGTCATGCTCAACAATAAAAGCTGGGAGGAAGGAGATTCAGAGTTATGGCATTTGTCTTCCCAAGTAACTGTTATGTGTGCTGATGCTCTGCTTTCCTGGAAATGGCTAAACACCTGCCTGCCAATGGGAAGCAGTGAATTAATTCCTATTTTGCTTTGCTTGTGCATGCATCTTTTACTTTGCCTATTAACCTGTCCTTATCTCAGTCCACAAGTTTTCTCACTTTTACCCTTCTGATTCTCTCCTCCCTCCCTCTGAGTGTGGGCAAGTGAGTGAGCAGCTGTGTGGTGCTTAGCTGCCAACCGGGATTAAACCATGAAATTTCTAAATAGCTCTTTACTGAGAATATACTAATTAATAAACTAACTTGTTTGGATATCCTGTGAATTTTCATGTTTGACATGCTTTTGGCCTCCAACATGTCTTCGGAAGAACTGAAATATAACAGACTGTCGTGGTCCCCCCTGGTGGGATGGGGAGTAGAATCAAAAAAAAAAAAAAAAAAAAAAAGAGGCAAAAGGCAAAACTTGTGAGTTGAGATAAAGACAGTTCAATAGGAGAGCAATATCTTGCCACAATGGGGCAGCCCAGATGGGTTTGCCTTTGCACTGTCAGTTGCTCCTCTTCCATTGCTCTTCCATTGCACAGGGCATTTACCACCATCCATGAGTCAGTATAGAGATAGAGCACTAGCTGTTTTTCTCATTCAGTAATCTCTGCAGCCAGCTGGATGGCTTTCACCTCTGTAAACTGGCTTGATTCACCTCATTCAGCAGTTTCTGTGACTTGTTGTACAGGACTTCATACAGCAGCCTTCCACCTCCAGTGCTTTCCTGCAATGCGGCAGGACCCATCAGTGAAAAGAGCATATTGCTTCTCATTTATTATACAGTGGAGCCTCTCCAGCATATGTTACCTCCTTCTCTGGTGTTATTCTTTTGGCCAGTCCATTATCACTTTCAAGATCCCTGGGTGACTGGGCTTTCCCATTTGAGGCCATTGTGTGATCTGTGTGACCCACTTATTTCATATAGTAATCATTTGCATGATGTGTAGAGGGGACCTTGCCTTTGAACATCCAGCCCAGCACTGGAAGTTAAGGTGCCAGGAGGAACCGTGCTTCAGTACCAATCACTTTTGAAGCAGTTCGAACCCCTTCATACGCTGCTAGTATCTCTTTTTCAGTTGGAGTATAGAACATCTCACATCTTCTGTATCCCCAACTCTAAAACCCTAAGGGTTGACCTCAAGTCTCCCCTGATGCTTTGTGCCAAAGAATCCAGGTAGGGCCATTCTCCCCAGCTACAGTGTAGAGCACATCTTTAACATCTTGTCCTGCCCAGACTGCCCTGAGGGCTACTGCATGAACTGTCTCCAGTTCAATTTGTTCATTGCTCAGGGTCCCACTTGAAATTGTTCTTCTTCCAGGTCACTTGATAGAGAGGGCTTACAATCAGACTGTGGCTTGGAACGTGCATTCTCCAAAAACCCACAATGCACAAGGAAGCTTGTGTTTCCTTTTTGCTAGTTGGTGGAGACATAGCTGTTATCTTGTTGATCGCATCCATTGAGATCTGATGATGTCCATCTTGCCATTTTATTCGTAAAAACTGGATCTCATGTGCAGGTCCCTTGACCTTACTGTGTTTTATAGCAAAACCAGCTTTCAGAAGAATTTGGATTTTCAACCTTTTCTCAGAATTTTTTTTTTCCTGTGTTGCCCCATACAATGATGTCATCAATGTATTGCAGGTGTTTCAGAGCTTTGCCCTGTTCCAGTGCAGTCTGGATCAGCCCATGGCAAATGGTAGGGCTGCATTTCCACCTCTGAGGCAGTCCATTCCAAGTGTGCTAGATGCCCCTCCAAGTGAAAGCAAACTGTGGCCTACACTCTGCTACCAAAGGGACTGAGAAAAAACACATTAGCAATATCACTTATGCTATACCACTTGGCTGCCTTTGACTCCAGTTCATATTGCAGTTCTCGCATGGCAACACTTAATGGTGGCGTGACTTCATTCAGGCCACGATAGCCTACTGTTAGTCTCCACTCTCCATTAGATTTTTACACTGGCTATATGGGAGTGTTAAAGGGAGAGTGAGTCTTACTGATCACTCCTTGAGTCTCCAGTTGACGAATCAACTTATGGATGTGAATCAGGGAGTCTTGGTTGGTGTGATATTGCTGCCGGTGCATCATCGTGGTAGCAATCGGCACCTGTTAGTTCTTTGACCCTCAGCAACCCCACAACAGAAGGGTCCTCTGAGAGACCAGGCAAGGCAGAAAGCTATTTAATGCCCTCTGTCTCCATGGCTGCTATGCCCAAAGTCCACCAGTACCCTTTTAGGTCCTTAAAATATCCTCTTCTGAGTTAGTCTGTGCCAAGGATGCACAGAGCTACTGGGCCAGTCAATAGGGGGTGCTTTCGCTACTCTTTCCTAGCTAGTCTCACTTCAGCTTCTAATACAGTCAACTATTGAGATTCCCCGGTCACTCCAAAAGGACAGATGGGTTCTATCCCTTCATAGTTTGATGGAATTAGGGTACCTTGTGCACCGGTGTCCACTAGAGCCTTGTACTCTTGTGGGTCTGATGTGGCAGGCCATGGAATCCATACAGTCCAGTAATCCTGATTGCCACTTTGCTCCACCTGGCTGGAGGCAGGGCCCCTCTAGTCCTGATCATAGTATTCATTACTTGTTTCTTGTAAAAATGAATCAGAAGTCCCTTCAAGAGGGTTAGAGGTAAGATCAACCCTTCTACTCTGTCTGGGGAACTGCCTGCTGCAAACTGGAACATCATTTTTCCTGGTATAATCCCCTTTTGTGATTGTTTTTCCTTGCAACTCATGTACCTGTGCTTCTAGGGTCGAGGTAGGTTTTGCATCCCACTTCCTCATGTCCTCTCCATGGTCATGCAGGTAAAACCACAGGGTGCCTCATGGTGTGTACCCTTTATTTCCTCTTTCTTGAGTCGAGGAACACTTACTCGTAAAAGCTCAGATACTAGTTTGTACTAGTTTGTACACTAGTTTGTGGGGAGCAGAACTTGACCTCAGATTGCTGGAACTCTCAGGACATTTTCTCAGCTAGCATGTCTGGCAGTTTCTCCACAGCCAAGATGCAGGCCCATAGGGAGGAAGAGAGATTTTTTCGTAGTGCTGAGTTGGCCAGCCAATTCCTCCACCATTTGTCCCTTGCCTTCTTTTGAAGACGTTACTGCCAATGAGTTAGCATATGATTATGGTCATTATAAATTGCCTCCAGCATGAGTAATTCCCTCAGGTACTGGATACCTCTCTCTATGGTGGTCCACTTGCCTGGGTGATGGGTAACATCTTCCTTGAAGAGATACCTTCACGCCAGACAGAAGTTGCCTTCAGAGGCTGAGTGCCTGTGTTTTTTTTTCCCAATTGCCTTGTCAATGCCCCCTTCACTAGACAGGGATCCCAGCTGCTTGGCTTCCCTACCCTCTAATTCCAAGTTACTGGCCCCATTATCTCAGCATTGGAGCAAATAGACAACAACGTGCTTGCCGAGATGGTGGCTGAAATCTTTTTGCATACCTCACAGCTCACTCAGGGATAGGGATCGGGTGATTATCTCTGGTTCTACCTCTTCTTCCTGTTCTCAATATGACCCTACTTCATCATCATCCCTCACTGAACAAACTGATTTTTTTTTTTCATATTTCTTTTTCTGTATAGGGGAGACTGATACAGACATGGGTTGGTTCTCTGGTTCAGCTACAGTGCCTGTCGTCTGGGTTTGAGTAGCCACAGTGCTGAGGAGTAACTGGAGTACCTATTGGTCTGTTTTCCCTCTTTTGCCCTGGGGATGCAGCACAATATTGAGCAGTGCTTCGTAGATATTGGCTGGGGCTAGGACCCAGCACAATGCAGTAAGTTGTGCTTCTTTGGAGTACCCACAGGATTTTCCTTTTAAATATTCTATCACTTCATCAGGGTCCTGTAGCTGTTGTCGTGGTTGAGACAGACAAACGACATAGACCAAGTTCTTCCAGGATGAAAGTAGTAGATGCCATTTATTGACACAAGTGCATTTTTATACAGTTTTACCAATTCATGTGTCTCTTCACTATTGGTTACAAGTTACAGCAGTAACATCTCATTGGCTATTTTTGCTATCATCAATGTTACTCTTTTACTCCCTTCTCTCTCACGGGTACATCCTTAACATCTCCGGATACTCCTTTACTCCCATCTTTCTTATGGGTAGGCCTTGATATCTTCAAGGCTGATTTCTGTTCCCATGCCCTCCATCAGGGAATCCACGGACCCATCATAGTCCCACAAGCTGTTCAAAAGTGAAGCTCCTAAGAAATACCAATAAAAGTATTTTAATACCCAAGGATGTCCAAGATACTGAAATGTTATTGTAATGGAGGAGGAAACATCATGGAAGAAGGTAGCAAAGGTGCCATTCTGTATTTCCTCCATTAAAAAAAAAACCTGTCAGAGGAAGAAGCATAGTTGCTACCCTGTTTCCCCGAAAATAAGCCTCAGCGTTATTTTTCAGGATTTTTGAGGATGCTTGAAATATAAGCCCTACTCCAAAAATAAGCCTTAGTTACAGTTCATAAAACAAGTCAATTTAAGTAGTGTCCAGGTGTTAGAGTGAGATAAGGACTAAGAAAAACAAGTCGATTCAATGTGAATCACGCTAAGCCATTTATTACAGAAACTTATATACGTAACTATATACGTAACTATATACGTAACTATAACTTATATACGTAACTATATTCTAATCACGCGTCCACGCCCAAGCATGGATTCGTTAAATGAGTATCGTGGGCTGTCCGTGCGCTAGAGTCTCACTGATGATACGTCCGATGATTCATGCCACGCCAGGACCCCGGTGATTGAGGAACGCCCCTCTTTCTCACAGCAGACTCTGCACTCAGCTTCTCGAAGCGGCCTTGAAATACCTTTGAGCCTGACTAATTCAGCAACAGATCTTTATCTATCAAAACCCCTCCACACTTCCTCCTTTCTTTTCCTGAATTAGTCAGGCCCCCTAAACCGCATGGTGCATCATTTTTGAAATATACTGCAACATAGAACACTTGATTAACAACATAATTACAATTACATATAATGCAGTTAAGCCTTACTTAATAAGATCAAACAACTACCTGCCTATTCTTAAAACCTTAATTCTACTATGACAACCTTATTAACACACTATTTTAATAGATTCAAAATAACCAGACAAGTTAATACAATATATTCTCTTAAATTCCTAAAAAATCTATAACTGCGCAGTTTATAGGGTAACATACTTAATACCATCAGTATATACTAATAATTGAATTAATATCTTAAAAGTTATCTCAACCTATTTAAAAGATCAATAGCTTAACTTTAATATCCCTTCTAAAACTTTATCAGTTGCTGAACTTAAATTACTATGGTAGAGATATCTCATAATTTTACCTTATCTATGCATTAACTATCTAATCATAATATCACCCTTTTGGATCTCCTGCTGATTGTTCAAATTGCCATTCTCCACAGAAGGTACACCACTTGCTTGCTAATAGGCTTCTAGACCACCAGGTCTGCGAGCATCTGTAACACTGAATTAGGATCCATGGTTTACATCTGAAACAGTCCTCACAACTTACCTCCCTCCTGTCCATCTGCATCCTTTGAATCTTTGTTGAATCCACTTCAGTCCTCAGCCTGTAATGACACAAACATAACCTTTTCCCCAGGTTATCAATTGATGTGGCCTTTTTAATTGACTAGTGATTTGACCATAACTAATGTAGGTTCTTTCTGATTTAGCATGGTTTTGGGTCATACTTGCAAAGTATTTCATCACATACAATGCTTTTGACAATTGGTTTTGTGGTGTTTTCCCTACTTGTCCCCCCTTTTTTTAAAAAACAAACAAACAAAAAAAACTTCAGAACCAGATACGTGTGTTGGACCCTGACTACGTACTGAAAATCACAAATCAAATTTAGAGGTTCCTCCTTAAAAAGTCCTAAGTAATTTAAAGCTGTGCCAAGTTCTGCTAATTGGGTTGAACCTTCAATAATTTTTACAGAATGATGCCAATTGTTATCTTCACACCAAACCACTACAGCTTTATGAGACTTCCCAGAACCATCAACAAAAACTTTGCAAGTATGTAGGATCAGACCAAATACAAGTATGGCCTATGACCTGATGTTAAAGGTTTGCAGGTTCTGCAGCAATTTACATTTAGGCATGCCAAAAGCTGTGCTGTTAAGAAAACCAGCTAGTGCAATTTATAAAGACATAGATTACAAAAAAAAAAAAAAAATCAGAATTAAATTTCAGAAATGGTACATATATGACAAAAGGATCATGGCCTATTAAGACTTAAATTCATTCCCTGCATTTTCTGGATCAGAGTGACAATTGGTATATAACAGTCGGTATATCAGTTTGCTAGCAATCTCATCATACTGTCCCACAATAGCCACAGGTTGTGTCTATGTTGTAGCTATAAATAGACAAATCTACAAGTCCAATCGAATGCAGTCAGCCTGTAAGGTTGTCATAAATTCATTCCTCAAAGTTTCTAACTCCATTTTGGCTGTCATATTTATTGGATATTGTTTTCCCTTACCGGATCAAAGTCCTGTTTCAGATCTATCAGTGTAGTATTTGCTTTATCGAAACACTGGCTGTTAATACTAGTGGAAATACAGCATTTGAAATTTCCTTGGAGATTTCTCACTTGCAGCAAGCAGATCTGCACCATCCCAGCAGCTTCTTGTAGGCCATGCAACTAAACAGAATTCTCAGAAAACGTTATTTGAGCTTACAATTTACTTAACAAATCTTAACCTAAGAGAGGTATAGGACTTTCTGGCAACTATAAGAATTCATGTATTAAAACTTTGTTCCAAATTTGACATTCCATTGGTCTCAAAAAATGGCCTTTCTTTTGTTCTCTCCCATGACCTCAAAAACTAGCATGGTGAATTTACTAAGAAGTCTCTCACAACTAATTACCACAGAATAAGTCTATCAACAAATTTTGGGTTTAATTTTCCAGTTTCATTAGAACTATGGGTCTGCTAAGGATGCCTTTAAACTTCACCCTCAGACTGCTCCATTCAGTATTACATCGCTGCAGTGGGGGGGAGAGAGAACCCCCCTTTCACTGCTTTAAAAGCAGGCAGCCAGGTTTTTCTTTTTTTTTTTTTTTTTTCCTTGCTGCAGTTTAGAGATAACCAAGGTCACGCAGCTGGCATAATGGCTGGTACGAAGTGGGAGGCTCTGGGAAACTTCTCAGTTACAATGAACTGCACACAGGCCTGGGATGTTTTGCTCTTTTGTTTTTCCTTTTCATTCCAGCCATAATACACTTTATATGCAATTTCATTTAGCTCAGCAATAGTTACATTCCTTAGCTCCATTTACCTTTTACAATCTAGAGATGTCAAAAAACAGTATAAACCAGTATAATAAACATAAATCCATTATTCTATTTTCCTAGATCTAAATAAGTTAATATTCTAGCAAAATTAAATACAACCTCTTCCAAATTCACATCTATCATTGCATTTTAACAATTTAAATGCTTTTCTAACAATATAAGCAATTACTCTAATGTGTAAGGATGCATCCTAAGGGGGAGCAAGGTGGAATGTTAGCAGTGGAACCGGTTCCCATTTTGTAATTATCTCCCCAAACAAGATTCTTTTGGTACCAAATATGAATATGCATACTAAAATACTGAGCTCAGATGTGAAAACCAAATACCCAGTTCAAATATGCAGATGGATCACAGTCACACTAATTTAAGACAATATCTCAATTTTTGCATTGCACCTTTGGGCCGCTTACTGCTCAGCCAGGTGGAGGTAACTCTGGGTCTCCCTGACAAAAAAAGTCAGTGCGCGCTGGAGCCCAAGCGGCACCCGCCCCCCCGCCACAGCAAGCCGGACTGGGCAAGGCCTTTTTTGTTTTGTTTTGTTTTATTTTCAGTGTCTCATCTGGTGCGCTACAACTGTTATTCCAAAATCAGGATTCTTTGCATGGTGTGCATACGGAAAAGCCAAATCCAGCACATCAAGACGAGACACAGCCTGTCACAGAGTTGCGCAAGTCTGAATGCTGGAATAAAGCTAGCATGCTGGAGAGAAAAATAACAGCTACTACACACAAAATTTTACCATCACATTCACGCAGTAAAGAACTAAATTACTCATGATCTTCTGTATTATCACAAAATGCACATTTTGAGTCAACGGATTCTCATGATTTAACAGATTGTGAACTTATCGTACCATATAGCACAGACCTACCAAAATTGCAACATACTTAAACAGATACCCACAAAGAAAACAGGTTAATAAGGAAAGCATCTTGCAGTCTTGAACAAGTTTTCTGTGACCTGTGTGTTATCAGTTAACACTCCCTCAGCTGTCTGAAATGATTTAATGATCTCTTGTAGGGATTTATTTTGTCCCATTCTTCTCGCCCTAAAAACAACATTAATTGCAACAAGGTGTTATACTTCAAGATTCTATTCCCCGGACACTATTCCCAATCATTTAACTTATACCGCAGCCACCATTAATTACAATATTTTACAAGATCTTCCTTCCTTATAATTCTGAGTGCTTTCCTAAGTTTTAAAACACCTCCCAATACTGATTTTTTAGGAACGCAACTGAAAACAATTATTCCTGACCCCATCTTGCAAGTAAAAACCTTGAGAAGAGGGAGAGAGGGAAGGGGAGGAGGGGAGGAACGCACAGAGCTACTTGAAAACAATTAACTCACATTCCTGACAAACTGCTTGATTTTCAGAAAGGCAATAAACAGGAGCACATAATATGTACTGTAAAACTCGCAAATAACATGTTGATAGCAAACATTAGCATTCTCTACTGCTAATCTCAACACTAGTGCTTCCTTAGCTTCTAAGTTTTCGACCTGCTTACTGATGGCGTCTTGAAGATGGTCAATAAATTGCATGTAATTCTCATTGGGACCCTGGTTAATAGTTGCAAATGATGTGGCTGCTTTGTTGGTTTCAGGCACTTCTCTCATAGTTTGATACGCAAGATCTGTTGACTGCCTCAGGATTTCAGAAACTTATCGTGTCTGTAGTTGTGGTGTGTCAATTAGTGTCTCTTCCAGGAGTTGTGGGATACCTGCCCCTTTCGACGAATCCCCATTGTTCTGTCCTAAATGATTTATAGCTGTTACATTTCACACAGTTCTTTTGCCCAGTTCTTATCCGGCGACTCCTTCTGCTCTTTTGTAGGAGTTAGAGGGGCAGAAGGCAGTAAAGGCGGACACGAATCAGTAAAAGGACTGATATTACACTTATTTACGACTTTAGCATTCTCAGCTTCCAACAGTTCTTTTGACAAATTACCTGACTGCAGTTCCTTGGACTGCTTGGTCTCTTTAGGGTCGTGCGATGGTATCGGAGGCCATCTGCTGAGTGATTTTCCTCCCCCCGCCCCAGACTGCCGTATCATCGGGGGTGCCGCCGGCACAACAGGGGATGGAGTGGGGAGGGGGTCAAAAGACACGATCTGGTAAACTTCACAGTCATTTTTAGGTTCGTTAGGCTGCAACGCTGGAAAAATTCTGGCAACTGTAGCCCGCTCAGCCTTAAAGTCTTTTAAGGTGGTAATTAGTCGCCAGTGATTTAGTTTGTTTATCATCTCCATTGCTGACCCTATTCCATAATTTCTGCCCTTTATCGTCCCATAGTTAACGTTTAAAAGCCTTCTCGTTTACTCTCATGTAGCCATTAATTCTATACCAAATTAATAGTCTACATATGTTACTTTCTTCTTATTTAAGTCCTCTCATAGAGAGAATAGGCAGGAGGAGTTTAACTATGGCTTCTTCCTCAGAGGATATATTTTGCCCCATAACTTCACTCTTCCCTCCTCCCGCTCCCAGCCGCTCACCATTTACGCTGACTTCTTCAACAAAATGCGGAACGTCCGTACGCCTCCGCCCGGTTCTCAGTCCAGCTGATCCGCCTCCGACTGGGCCACTCTAGGCTTTTCCCCAACTTCAGTGGTACACCGTTCAGAGTATCATGTCGGGGTCACCATATGTTAGAGCGAGATAAGGACTAAGCAAAACAAGTCGATTCAATGTGAATCACACTAAGCCATTTATTACAGAAACAAGTCTCCTTATATACGTAACTATATTCTAATCACGCGTCCATGCTCCAAGCATGGATTCGTTAAATGAGTATCGTGGGCTGTCCGTGCTCTGGAGTCTCACTGATGATACGTCCGATGATTCATGCCACGCCAGGACCCCGGTGATTGAGGAACGTCCCTCTTTCTCACAGCAGACTCTGCACTCAGCTTCTCGAAGCGGCCTTGAAATACCTTTGAGCCTGACTAATTCAGCAACAGATCTTTATCTATCAAAACCCCTCCACATCCAGGCAGCTATACATGTAAAAAAATAATAAGTTTTGGAGCAAAAATTAATATAACACCCTGTCTTATTTTTGGGGAAACAGGGTACTGATGGGAGGGGAATCAAGCTAATCTCTAACTGCTGTGTCCCCCTACTCTGACTTTAGCTGAGGATATCTTGTTTGGCTGGTTAGTTGGGTTTTTTTAGCCCTTTCAATATGGCAGTTTGGTATAGAAAAAAAAAAAAAAAAAAAAAGACTGAACTATTCAAGACAGTAAAGTTGCCAAATATAGTAAAAATGCACTTTTGGCAGATGTGAAAGACTGGCAAGTGACCTGTTTCCTTAGCAATGGGTTTTCAAGTCTTCTGTAATTATGAAGCTGATGCTGGCACATAATTGACCTGTAGTGAGTGAGATGCCAGTTAAAGCCAAATTCAGTAACTGCAGCTATTTATTTCAGGTGAACTTCCCAGGTAGTGGCTTCCTCTCCTCAGATAAGTCGTATTTGCTGGAAAAAAATGCTACCTGCAAGGCAAGAAGTAGAAGAAACTGGGGAAATGGAACAAGTGGATTTAATGGACTTTCATCCAGCTCAAGTTAGAAGACATTGCTATAATGGAGAAGCCTGTGAAGATGATGAGCACCACCTTGGAGGTGGTGTTCAATGTCAGACTTCTTAAAAGGGCCAGTTAATAACCACTGTGATACCATTTTTTTTGTGTGTCAGTAGACAAGTGAAGGACTACAGGTGATTCACTTTCACTTCCTGATATTTTGTTGTTGCTATTGCTGCTAAATTCAGCTATAGTTCATTAAAAAAGCATAAATAAATTAAAATGGTGATATGAAAACTGACTTTGCATTTTGTATAAAGCTCCAGGATGCAAATCCCGCCTGGACATCTTCCTGTGTAGCCTCATCTAAGTGTTCCTGCTCCGGCAGGGGGATTGGACTAGATGATCTTTTGAGGTCCCTTCCAATCCCTAACATTCTGTGATTCTGTGAAGTTGATCACAAACACTGTCAGACAAGCAGTCTGAAATATTCTTGACTAAAGCTGTAATTCTTATATTTGTGTTCAAGTGCCTGGTCTTAGACTAAGATTCTATAGTGTTCTTGGTGCTCTGTAGAGCTGTGGTTTACTGAAGGATGCACAAATATTTCTAATATACATGAAGATATATCTACAGTTTTTGGATTTGCACTGCTGTTTGTCAAATCAGAACTTTCTCTGTAGTGCAAATGTGTAGTATGTGAACCTGACACAAATGTAATATTTTTCATGTCCATTAAACTTGTGTGATTTACCAGTTTATTTAAGAATTAATAGTTTCTTGGTCTCCCAGCTTTAGTCCTGATGCAGTGAGCTAGTTGTAAAACTTTTTGTTTGTAACCAACTGCTACTTAAATACTGTTTGCTATGCTGCTTATAACCAAAGTAGGTTGTTCATGACTAAAATACGGAATTTGTCTTGACCTATTGCCATGTGAAACTTGACTTCCACCTTCAGTATTGAAATCATGTCATCTATAGTGATGTGTTAAGTAAAGCAGTAGCAGATGTCATAGGAATAAGTGAGCCTGTAGAGGAGAAAAGTAGAGAAGTATTATTTTAACTTGGTTCTGTCCAAACGTTCTAATCATTGTAGATGAAAAATTTAAATGTAATTTTAACATTTTTTCAGTGTTGCTTTTCTTAGACCAGTTTTCAATTTAAGAAAACTCACCTCTAGACTGCTAATACTAGTACAAATATGCTATTTTATAGACCATGCTAAAAGACCGGTCCAATCTTAACCTCAAGTACAGTAGTTTAGTCCTGGTCTACTATTGGTCTTGAGAAGCAGTGTCTGCTTTCCTATTACAATGCTTTCCTCCCCTTTAAGAATCCCTGAATATTGAGAAAAATGGGTTAGTCAAGAAAGGAACTCTTGGAACAGAATCCCTGGGCTAGTTCTTCCCATAAGTGTTATGGCCTTTATTTTATGAAAGCAACTATTTACATGATCCTTGTCTCAAGTGGAATCCTTATTTTGGGTTCTTACAGATTAGAGGTCAAACTATAGATGAGTTCAAAAGAACTCTCTGCATATTCTACCTGGTTGAAATAAAATTTTGCAAGCCAAATTCCTTTTCCAAATTACCATTGATGAGTTTATAGTCAGCTACATCCATGAGACTGATAGGTGCATTTACCTTAGCAGTGGGACAATTCTCTTCAGGCAGGGGAATAGAATGCAATTTCTAACTCTTGGCCTTGTTACATTCAAAATCTTGTCTACGGCTAAAAGAGGAAGCACAACTTTAATTTATATATATATATATATTAGTTATGAATATGTTTAATATATAATATTTTTATTTAAATTATGTAAATGTAATCACTTAGTATAATGGAAATCTTAACAGTCTAATTGAACCATTATCATTAGTCTAGATCTAATTATTACAGGAAAAAAGAGAATAATAAATGCAGATAGAGTACTAAATGCAACACACACGTGCACATACACACACATAGAGTTTCTACACCTCTTCTTGGTGTTATGCTCACCCTTTCATTGCTTCTCTGAGACCTAGGGTCAGATGCTGGTGTTGGTGGTGGGAAGGGGGGAGTTACAGTAAGCTGTCAGCAGCTGGAGTCCTTTGCCAGGAGAAATATGATGTTCATGTTGATGGTTTCTTCTTCCTCCCTCTAGTATCCCCTTATAGTCACTTGTTTGCTAACATGTTTTTATACCTTACTCCTTCTTCATTGCTCTGAAGCTCCAGGTTACATCTAAAATTAGTACCCTGTTTCCCCGAAAATAAGTGTCCTGGTTTTGTTAAAAACAAGAACAGTTTCTCTTTTAGTGAATTTTTCCTTTCAGCTAAGTTCTTCCAAGTAACTGCACTTTCCTGAAGTTAGCTGCACATTTTTTTCTCGGACACTGTACTCGATGCTGATAAGATGACCAATGGAATGCTGAAGAAGCTCATGTTTAGATTTATTACTATGGTAACTAAGGTTAACTGATAACAGGACATATTTGCAGGAGGGGTGGACGGAACAGGTGACTAAAACTGACCAAGTATTCCATCCCATAATCATCATACATTCTATATAAGAGGAAGATCACAAGGGTCTCGCTCTCTTCAACCGTGGCTGGCACCTGAAGAGGACCCTACCTGTCTGCCTGTGATCTATAAGCCCGAGGCCCTGCATCCCTGAAATCCAGTTTCCAGTTTGCTGTGAAGTCCCGTCCATGACTTCCAGGTGCCTGCCCTGCAGCTGCTGGATCCAAGCCAGATACTAGTTCTGCTGCTGCTGGAGTGACACCAACTCCATATCAGGCATTCAAGATTGGTTTTGTATATTTTGTATATTTTCTCTATTTATTAGTAGCATTAGTAAAACCTTTAAAACCCTTCCAACTTGAAGTCTAAGTCTCTCTTCCTTCCTCCTTATCTTCCTTATCATCTTTCCTATCTAAAGGAGAGGGTGGGGAGAGGGTGAGGGGGTAACAGAGAGCATCTGTCATGGTTTATTGTTGCTTTGCTTTAAACCCTGACAATAAGACAGGGTCTTCTATTAATTTTTGCTCCAAAACCTATTACTTTTTTATATGTATAGCTGCCTGGACACTGTTTAAATTGACTTTTTTTGTGAACTATAACTAGGGCTTATTTTTGGAGTAGGGCTTATATTTCAAGTATCCTCAAAAATCCTGAAAAATCATGCTAGGACTTATTTTGGGGGAAACAGGGCATATATCTTGCCACTTATGTATGTTAGATATTATTTCTTTGTTTGTTTTGTTACCCCTGGAACTAGTTTTGTCCAACTCTAGGTCCACGGGTTTTTTTAAGTGACCACAGGTGACTTTTTTTATAGCTGCGGGATCTCCTATGCCGGTGTGTGCCGCATATTTTATCATGCCATGCATGTATACATCTATGCTGCATCCTCTGTCTCCACTTCTTGGAGGCCTCTGCTGTCATACTGGGCCTATATTTCTCTACATTATTGTGTTAGTTGTAAATATCTCATTCTACCTAGAACAACTGATTCTTATTGCTATCTATATAAAACTATGGTTGTATCACGCAAAGATAAAAGTAAAAATTTGGTCACAGACATGTAGTTATTTAGATAAATGACTGTCACAGCTAAACTAAGTAATACAAAGCTGTAGCCATGTCAAAAAAATTTCAGGCAGAGGAGGCCTGACACACCTGTCCTGAGGCCTTGCAAACTCAGTATAAAGCTTATGGCCTGTTACTAGAAATAGCAATACTGTATTACAGGACTACATTATTACAGACTTGAGCTAAAAATGTGTTAGAAAAGTACCTCGACCCAGATATGCAAACTCAGTAAATGCCATAAATGTGAAAACTCAGTACCTAGCCTGTGCCCATACTGCTATGTGAGTCACACTCAAGTCAGGAGATAAGGTATTGATACTACTGCCCTAATGACTTGTATCAACGGTGCTAACTTTGCTACTTGCAGCATGAAAAAAGCATTGACCCCATGCTGTCCCAAAAACAAGGTTCTGTCACCCAGTGTCCATACAAATGAGCCAAACTGTAGCACACAGAGATGAGATATTGTTTGTTACAGAGTTGCACAAGCCTGGATGCTGGAATAAAGGCGGCACACCAGAAAGAAAATAATAGGCATTATATACAAAATCTTATCACTACTCAGGGCAGTACTAAAGAGTCAACTGGTCACACATTTGAATATCGCATTACATAATCCTTTTAGCATATAATGTGCAATGTTCAGCTAAAGGACACTTTATCCAACAGTCTCAAGATATGTGTTAAAGCAAGACTCAACTAATTGTTTTGCAAGTCACTCTTTGTTATATGAGTAGACTGACATAAAACTAAAAGGATTTACATATCTTTAGGTTAGCAATTGCAGACGGGATTCATTCTTTTAAGTGGTAATAATAATTCCCTCCTTTAGGACTTATTTGTATGCATCTATATATCGAATAAGTCCTACCTTTTCTAAACTCTTTTAGTGAGTGACTGCAACACAACACTTCATTACACATTGCAACATAACATACAAATATACAAATATAACAATTGCTATTACAATAAATACAATCAACTTCTTAATCCACGTCTGTAAACTAGGAATTCAGGACATCAATTATGTCCAAACTTCTTGAAATCCTTAAGAGGTATTGCTTTTCTGTACCTCATGCAAAATGGTAGTATGTTTCCAAATCTCCTCTAACTCAGTCATAATTCTTTTAGATTGATCAACATTCAAATGAAGTGTTTTCCCCAAAGTGGTCAAGTTATATTAATAGGAAGAGGTATTCTTGATATAGGAATCCCTTTATTTGAATATTCTGCGAAATGTGTGCATATCCAGCAATTGGTCTTGGCAGCTATATGCATGGTCTTCTGGAACATCATAAAATGTACATCTTGGGTTCATGGATTCTCCTGATTTAACAGTCTGTGAACTTACTGTACCATATAACGGGCAAAGACATATGTAACTCTAATACATATTTAAACAGATATCTACAAAGAAAACAGGCTAATATTAATGCTACATTGAATATTAACAAACCTCCTTGAATGCAATCAAATTCTATATAAGATTCTATTTCAGTCCAAGTGCAGTTCATTAAGTTTTAGTGTTAAAGAAGTGATCTCTTTTGATTTCTACTGAGTCTCTGTACTTTAATCTAGCATAGTGGATCCAGGAAATTACTCCTTTAAGTTTCACAGCTGTGTTAGTTACTAACAATACCATACAGGGTCCTTTCCACCTCTCTTTCAAAGATTCATCCTTCCAGGTCCAAGGACAGACTTGATCTCCAGGTCAGAAGGGAGGTACAGACACATCCAATGCCACGGGTGCTTTCTCCTATGTAATGATAAGAAAGTTTTTCCCAAAGACAACATATATTCAGTGAGCATTTGGTTCCCCAAAAATATGCATTTGATCGACTCTTCCTGTCAGTTTTACTGAATAGGGTCTCCCATACAATATTTCAAAAGGACTTACTTTTTCTCTTACTCTTGGGGTAATGCGAATTCTCAGTAAAGCAACTGGCAATACATCTATCCATTTTACATGAGTTTCCTGACAGAATTTAGCTAATTGCCTTTTTGTGGATTAGTTCCTTCTTTCTACCTTTCCACTAGATTGAGGTCTCCAAGGGTTATGCAAATCCCATCTTACCCCCAGAAGAGTAGAAATGGTATGTGCAACGGCCAAATCTTGGTACAATTTCATTTAATAACTTCTTTGCTACTTCCCTAGCTTTGTTGGTCTGGCATGGGAAAGCTTCAGGCCATCCAGAAAAGGTATCTACTAATACCAAAAGATATTTTTAATTATTACATTTGAGTAATTCAGAAAAATCAATTTGCCAATATTCTCCTGGAAAATTCCCTCTTTTTACCTCTCCAGATGGAAGCTTTAACCCTATCTTACAATTAATTTTACAACATATCACACATTTTTTTTTCACTATTTGATTAGCACAACTTTGCATTTTAGGTTCAACTACATATCTTTTAAGATTTGCTATCATAGCACCTGCTCTCATATGTTTTTTTTGTGGAATCAGGGCACACATTGTCGCTCCATTGACCACTTTCTTTGCAGTTTTATCAGCTTTACAATTACCTCATTGTAAGAGTCGGTCTGAAGATGGAACAGTGTTTGCCTGAAACATTGTCATCAGGGACTAGGAGAACTGAGGCCCTGACAGAAAGAACGCATGGACAATGACTTGGAGAGAGGCCTGAGGAGACGAATTGTGTTGCACAGGTCTCTCTGACCCAGGGAGCTACTGCTAACAATGGCTGCTGTATGGACTTCACCTGCTGCCTCAGCCAAGCTAGCCCCCGCCTCCTAAAAGGGATTGTTATGCGAGTCTCTCCGACCCAGGGACAATAGCTGCTGTCCAGAAGATGGATTCTCACCTGCAGCCTCAGTCACACCTGTCCCCCACCTCCTCCCTCAAACAAAGGCCAACAAAGAAGAGCATGCCCAGAAGCTCACCAAGGGTCCCGAGGTCACCCAATGGACCAGAAGGAGACCCCTGAATGTGAGGTCACGCAAGTGCAGACGGGTCCTGGCAAGAGAAGCGAGGACTTTTCGAGCCTGCGCAGTTTAAGCCTGGGTTGTGAAACAAATACAGAGTCTGGCCTCAAAACAATGGGAGCAAGGGGGGGTGAAAAAGCATAAGAGATGACTCCCGAATGGACACTGTTAAGATCTTCCCACCAGAGGATTCTGAACCACAACGGAGGACCGGCAGGATTCTACGGGACTGGAGACCAGAGGGACGCCTTTGGAACTTGTCTGGTGGTAAACCAATCCTCATTCCCACCTTTTTCTTTTTCTTCTTCCTTTCACCTTTTCTCTACTCTCTCTCCATCGCGTGCCGCTCTACAGGTAAAACAATAAAGTAACACTGTTTGATTGAATTATAACCCCTTGGAATTTTGGTTGCCTTAATTTTGCGCTTCAAAATCAAGGTAAACGAACCATCACAAGTCCATCACCGAATGGACCATGACACTCATAATTTCGGATTGTCCAAATTGGTGAGCCTTACAGTGCATTATTGACACCTCTTTAGGTTTTAGAACAGCTTCTAATAGCTTCAATATTTCTTGCCCATGTCTGAGAGGTGACGCTCATGAAGTCACAAGTCCTCTTTCTTTCCATATTGCCCATGTGCACATACAATTCCAAAAGTATATTTCAAGTCTGTATATAAATTAAGTCACTCATCTTGTGACAATTTTTAGGCTCTGGTCAAAGCAATCGGCTCAGCTTTCTGTGCTGATGTCAAGGTTTTAAAGGGGTTTTACTAATGCTACTAATAAATAGAGAATATATACAAAATATACAAAACCAATCTCGCATGCTCGATGTGGATTTGGCATCACTCCAGCAGTGGCGGAGCTGGGTGTGTGGAGCTGGCGTGCCTCCAGCAGGTGCAGGCCAGGCCCCCGGAAGTCATGGGCAGGACTTCACAGCAAACTAGAAACTGGTTGCAGGGATGCAGGGCCTGAGGCCTGTAGATCACAGGCAGACAGACAGGGTCCTCTCTAGTTGCCGGCCATGGTCGAAGAGAGCTTGACCCTAGTGATCACCCTCTTAGATAGGGGGTATGATGATTATGGGATGAAATACTTCCGTTGGTCAGTTCTAGTCACCTGTTCCATCCACCCCTCCTCAAACATGCCCCTCTCACAACAGAACGTGGGAAAACTTATCAGTCTTTCTTGACTACCATAGTAATAAATCTAAACACGAGCTTCTTCAGCCTCTAATACAGTTAATTCCTTAGATCCCCCAGTCACTCCTTCAATACTGACAGATACTGACTCTTTAAGATTCGATGGCATCATTGTACACTGTGCACCAGTGTCTACCAGGGCTTTAAACTCATGTGGTTCTGACGTACCAGGCCACCGAATCCACACAGTCCAATAAACTCTGTTGTCATTGTCCCTCTCCTCCACCTGGCTGGAGGCAGGGCCCCACTAATTGGTGCTTTGCACAGTTTCTGGTAGGGAGACACAAGAATCCCTCCTCAAGCTCGTTGTGAGATCAATGCAATTGGTGCTTTACTCAGTCTCTGGTAGGGAGACACAAGAATCCCTCCAACTCTGGCTGGAAAGCCTCCCACTGGAAACTGGAGCAGCTTTTCTCTTGGGAGCTTTCTTTTTCAACTCACGTACTCATTCCTGTAAGTCAGCAGTGGGCTTGCCATGCCAATTACTCATATCTTCTCCCTGGTCACGCAGAAAAAAACATAATTCACCTCGTGACATATTGCATTTCTCTCGGGCTGATGCTGCAGAAGGGCATCTCTTCCCAATAGCTGTGGCTCGGGCCTGTGTATGTGACGAGTAGGATCTGTCCTCCCTCTTGGAAAGTTTGTCACACAGTTTCTCCACAGCTGTGACACAGGCTTGTAGGAGAGAAGAAAGAGTGTCTTCATACTGCTGCAACATGTCTGCTACTTCACCCACAGTTGATCAACTGTCTTTTGAAAGGGTGAGTAATCCTAAAGTGCGGCATAAGACGGTGGTGTGCTCTGCACAAACTTCCGCATTATACCTCGGGTACATGGCAGGATCTATTATTGTCTGTGGGTCACTGTAAATTATCTCTCGCACAGTCAGTTCTCTCAGATACCTAATACTTTTCTCCATGGTGGTCCCTTTTGTTGGGCAGCATACAATATCATCTTTTAAAGGATAGCTGATTTTTAGTGCTGACAAAATTCTACTCCAGAGGCTTTGACTTTGCTGCTTCTTTGCAATTGCCTTATCAATGCCACCATCTCCGGCCAGGGATCTTCATCGACTGACTTCACTGCCACTGTCCAAACTATTAGCCCCATTGTCCCAGCATCGAATGAGCCAAGTGACAACTGGCTCGCCTTCACGACGGCTAAAGTCTTGTTTCACAGTCCTCATCTCCTTCAGAGACAAGGAGCATTCTATGAGCTCATCCTTTGCTGGTCGCTTTGCTTTAGAAGGACCCACTGGTTGCTTTGCTGTACTATCCCGGGGTAGCAGTGGATGGAGTTGAAAAAGGGCTGTAGGAGGAGCTGTAGAAGGGCTCTCTGGTTGTTTTGATATAGAAGGACCCTCTTCTTCCTCCTCTGATTCTTCTTCATCATCACCTTGTTCTATTCCAGAAACAACCTCTCCCTGCTCTGTGGTAGAAGGACCCTCTGCTTCCTCTTCTTCATCTACCTTCACAATGGATTCCAATTGTGCTTTCTTTTGCTTCCTCCTTGTTGGGGCAACCAATACTGCTGAAGTCTGAATGGCCACATTACATGTTGTGGGGGTCTGAGTGGATGCAGAAACTAACGTTGCAGTTGTAGTGGCTGCTGTATCCGAGTCAGGAACTGGAGCTGCTGCAGAGTCTGTCAAGGGGGGTGCACTAGATGTCACGAATGTTGCAGCTTTAAAAGCGGCAACTCCTGCCACAGAAGTTAGAATCGCTACAGTCCTCCTAAACAGTTTTATCAGCAGCAAAGACTAACACACATTCCAGAGACCAAAAAATACCAACAAGCTTCGCTCAAAGGTCCAGGGATATTCAAAATTCCCAAAAGCATCTGTAATTTGTTCTAATGACACAGGCAGAGAATAGTTAAATAGCTCTCCTAAAATCTCACTCCTGAAACTGAGAAAACAAAAGGCACAGGTCTCTTTAATTTCTTCTGCTTCTACCAGGGAATTCCAAAAATGCAGACTCCCAAAGTATGACAACGAGTAGAAATACATTATGGACTTAACTAAAATCACATATAATCAGTGATACAGAACCCAGGATGAAAACTATTATAACAAATTCATCCCTTCTTCCAAAAGTAATGTTCTGCACAAAAACATAAACAAGAAGAATTAACCCCCAAAAAGGCATTATTAAATCCAAATAGATTTGCAACAACATCCTTTAAAATTAAAAGCAAACTCAAACCACAGTCTGCTTTATGAACCGTAAAGCACACAGATCTATCATTTCCCAAAGTTTCCTCCCACCAGAGGATTCAAACACAGGCCATGCACATCAAAGCCCAATGCTGTCTCACTTAATCTACCCGGTAAGCTGTTTCCATTCATTGCCAGATACTACTCATAGCCCATCTCAGTCAAAACCCTGTCCCTGCTCTGGCACAATAAAATCTGTCACGATTTCTCACGCAAATCCAAGTCATGGCACCAATAAAACCTGTCACGATTTCTCTTATCTCATCCCCATATTCTCTCTCTCTCTGTACAGTCTCGTTTCCCCGGTACGTTCTCTTTTCCCCATACAGGCCACCAATTAAATCTGTCAAGGTTTAACGCAAGGCAGCAATAAACCATGGCAGATGCTCCCTGTTAGCCCCTCACTTCCCGCCACCCCTTTCCTTTAGATTGGAAAGATGATAAAAAAGATAAGGGGAAAGGAAGAAAGACTTAGACTTCAAGTTGGAAAGTTTTAAAGGGTTTTACTAATGCTACTAATACATAGAAAATAGATACAAAATATACAAAACCAATCTCACATGCGTGATGTGGAGCTGGCGTCACTTCAGCAGCGGCGGAGCTGGGTGTGTGGAGCTGGTGGCTCCAGCAGGTGCAGGCCAGGCCCCCGGAAGTCATGGGCGGGACTTCACAGCAAATCGGAACCTGGTTGCAGGGATGCAGGGCCTGAGGCCTGTAGATCACAGGCAGACAGACAGGGTCCTCTCTAGATGCCAGCCGTGGTCAAAGAGAGCTTGACCCTCATGATCACCCTCTTAGACAGGGGGTATGATGATTATGGGATGGAATACTTCCGTTGGTCAGTTCTAGTCACCTGTTCCATCCACCTCTCCTCAAACATGCCCCTCTCACAACAGAATGTGGGAAAACTTATCAGTCTTTCTTGGCTACCATAGTAATAATTCTAAACACGAGCTTCTTTAGCATTCCGTTGGCCTCTTATCAGCACCGAGTACAGCATCCTAGGAAAAATATGTAGGCTAAAACTCAGAAAAGTACAGTCACCTAGAACTTAGCTGAAAGAAAAATCACTAAAAGAGAACCGGTCTTGTTTTTAACAAAACCAAGACAGCTGAGGTATTTGATGGCAATGGTTGTGATTCAGTTATATTCTCTAAAGTTACCACAGCATATCCAGATCATTGTTCCCCACACAGAGTAGAACTATTCCCATCTGTACAGAGAGTCCACTCCAGATCTTCCATTGGTGTGGGGGATTACGGTGGGTCCATGGATTCCCTGACACAGGGTGTGGGAACAGAGATTGGCCTTGAAGATATTAAGGTGTACCCATGAGAAAGAAGGGAGTAAGAGAGTATCTGGAGGCGGCAGAACTGTGATGGCTGGTGTTGAGTCATGGAGACGGAGCACGGTGTAGCAAGGAGAGCAGCGGGAATAGCTGCCATAGATCTGCATCACTGAAGAGACATTGACACCTGGAGTGTCAGGTGCGCCACCAGGAACATGGTAGGGAACCTCTCTAAAGAAGATGGTATTATATTATCTACATGGAAGTTGTTTCTGAAGAAGCAGGGTATTAGCCTTCCAGAATTGACTTTACGAAAGATGTTACTATGGGGCAAGACGTTAGGTTTGGAGGCTAATACGGTGGCAGCATTTAGTGTGTCACAATGGATGGACTTGGGAAATAAACTGTTTGATAATGCTACTTAAGGAACCAAAGAAACAACTGAACTGTTAACGACATAGCACTTGTTGCTAGAGACTTTGAGAGTATTAAAAGAGCAAGGGGAACAGGCAGAGACAGTGGAGGAGGATGGCTTCCCTGGGCTAGATTTGGAAGAAAAAAAGAATATGTGCACTGTTCTGAACCTCTGTGTTGCTAATGATTCTCCAGCACCTACATACTTGCACAGTTTTTGTTGATGATTCAGGGAAGTCTCATAAAGCTGTAGTAGTCTGGCATGAAGATAACATTTGGCATCATTCTGTAAAAATTACTGAAGGTTCAACCCAATTAGTAGAACTTGGCGCAGCTTTACATTACTTAGAGCTTTTTAAGGGGGAACCTCTTAATTTCATTTGTGATTCTGAGTACATAGTCAAGGTCCAACGTACACATCTGATTCTGAAATGTTTTTTGTAAAAACAAAAAGGGGAGAAGTAGGGGAAACACCACAAAACCAATTGTCAAAACCACTGTATGTGACGAATCACTTAGATATAAGTGGTGAAGCCACTGTGATGAAACACTTTGCAAGTATGACCCAAAAACATGCTAAATCAGAAAGAACCTACATTAGTTATGGTAAAATCACTAGTTAATGGTCAGTGGGAAGGGCCACATCAATTGATAACGTGGGTCAAAGTTATGCTTGTGCCATTATAGAACAAGGGCCGCATTGGTTGCCTGCGCAAAATGTGAAACCTATGTTGCCTTCCTAACGATGACTGCTGCAGCTGCTGTATTTTGGATGCCTGCACAGACAAAGATTAACATGTGGATTACTTTAGCCAACATGACTGACCAGGACTCCATATGCCTGGCTATGGCATCTCCAGAAAACCCGTTGCACACATGCTTGGTTGGCATCCCCCTTGATGACTACAGCAGCATCACATAACTGTTTCAAAATAGTGGTCGGTGCAAAGGCATCGCAACGAATTGTAATAGTACCAACATGACACTTTGGATTAATTGCCTCCCGGAAGCAGATATCGAACCACAGGAACTGGAATTGGTGGCATCTGTGCCCATGGACACTTGTATCCAGCTGGTTTGTGAAAAGTGTCAGAACAATATGCAAGAGCATGAATGGATAAAACTGCAAAATGTTAATGCTACCCTTGGTGACTATAGAAACAAAACACCGTGGTGTAATGCCTCACAGAAGAATCCAAGTGGTGTAATTGATAATGTGGGATAGTGACCTTGAAAACTCCTGTGTAGTGTATTCTTGATCTGTGGAGATAGAGTCTGGCCAGGAATTCTTTCTAATGCTGTTAGAGGACCGTGTAGTTTGGGACAATTAACTCTCTTAACACCCAATGACAATAGATCACAGAAGAGCAAGATGGGAAAAACACTTCTGCATGTATATGAGTCAAAATGTGATGATAATTTCGATTTTTTGGGGATCAGTGTTAAGAGTTTTAGGATCTCTTGTACCTGGTGTAGGCACAGCTAAAGCTTTAAATAGTTTAGAAAAATTAGGATGCTGGCTAGTTAAGCAAACTAACAGAACTTCTAAGGCTTTAAGTGGACTTTTGTTAGATGTAGATTCTATAAGACATGCTACACTGCAGAATAGAGCCCAAATAGACTTTTTGATATTAGCTCAAGGACATGGTTGTGAGGACTTTGAAGGGATGTGTTGCATGAACTTGTCTGATCATTCTGAAAGCCAGGTGGAGGTGCCGCTGGGCCTCCCTGACAAAATGGGTCAGTGCACACGCTGGAGCCCAATTGGCACCTGCCCCCCTGCTGCCCTAGCAAGCTGGACTGGGCAAGGCTTTTATTGGTTTCTCATCTGGTGTGCTACAACTGTTATCCCAAAACCAGGATTCTTTACCTGGTGTGCATACAAAAGAGACAAATTTAGTACACCAAGATGAGACACAGCCTATCACAGAGTTGCGCAAGTCTGGATGCTGGAATAAAGCTAGCATGCCAGAAAGAAAATCAATAGCCATCACACACAAAATCTTATCATCACATTAACACAGTAAAGAACTAAATTACTCATGGTCATAGAATCATAGAATGCTAGGGACTGGAAGGAACCTCAAAAGATCATCTAGTCCAATCCCCCTGCCGGAGCAGAAACACCTAGATGAGGCTACACAGGAATGTGTCCAGGTGGGTTTTGAATGCCTCTAGAGTAGGAGACTCCACAACCTCCCTGGGCAGCCTGTTCCAGTGCTCCAACACCCTCACTGAGAAGAAGTTTCTTCTCAAATTTAAGTGGAACCTCTTACGTTCCAGCTTAAACCCATTACCCCTTGTCCTACCATTGTTTGTCACCGAGAAGAGCCTGGCTCCATCCTCATGACACTCACCCTTTGTATATTTGTAAACATTAATAAGATCACCCCTCAGTCTCCTCTTCTCCAAATTAAAGAGACCCAGCTCCCTCAGCCTTTCCTCATAAGGGAGGTGCTCCACTCCCTTAACCATCCTGGTTGCCCTACACTGGACTCTCTCCAGCAGTTCCCTGTCCTTCTTGAACTGAAGAGCCCAGAACTGGAAACAATATTCCAGATGGGGTCTCACCAGGGCAGAGTAGAGAGGAAGAACCTCTCTCGACCTACTAACCACTCCCCTTCTAATACATCCCAGGATGCCATTGGCCCTCTTGGCCACAAGGGCACAGTGCTGGCTCATGGTCATCCTGCTGTCCACCAGGATCCCCAGGTCCCTCTCCCCTACACTGCTCTCTAATGGATCATTCCCCAACTTATACTGGAACCTGGAGTTGTTCCTGCCCAGATGCAATACTCTACATGACTCTACTCTATGACTGCTGAGCTTGTTAAAGTTCAAATCAGTCTACCTGTGAAACTGTCTGCAGTGATTTAATGACTTTTTTTTCTCTTTTTTATTTTTTCCCTCTCCTCACATTAAAAACATTATTTGCAACAAAGTGTTGTACTTAAAGGTACTTCAAGGTTCTATTCTCCAGCCAGTTTTCCCAGTCATCTAATTACACAGTAGCCACCACTGATTACAATATTTCACAAGATCCTCTTTCGTCATATTTCCAAGTGCTTTCCTATCTTTTAAAACACCTCCCAATACTGATTTCTTAGGAACACAAATGAAAACAGTCATTTCCGACCCCATCTCATAAGTAAAAACCATGAGAAGAGGGAGGGAGGAAGGGGAAGCACAGAGCTGCTTGCAGCGTGAGTGGGAAAAATGGGGACAAGGTTAATGGTGCACTTATACAATCAATACCACAAAGAAACAACTGTAACAACAACCAGTAAAACAATTAACTCACATTCCTGACAAGCTGCTTGATTTTCAGAGAGGCAATACATAGAAGCACGTAATATGTACTGTAAAACTCGCAGATAACACGTTGATAGGAAACATTAGCATTCTCTGCTGCTAATTTCAACACTAGTGATTCCTTAGCTTCTAAGTTTTCAACCTGGTTATTGATGTCCTCTTGAAGATGGTCAATAAATTGCATGTAATTCTCATTGGGACCCTGATTAATAGCTGTAAATGATTTGGCTGCATTGTTGGTTTCAGGCACCTTTATCATAGCTTGATACGCAAGGTTTGCTGACTGCCTCAGGATTTCAGAAACTAATTGTGCCTATAATTGTGGTATGCCAATTAGCATCTCTTCCAAGAGTTCGTGGATACCGGCTCCTTTCAGCAAATCCCCATCGTTCCGTCCTAAATGATCTATAGCTGTTACATTGCATAGATCTAATTTTACTTGAGTCTTTCATGGTTTTTATCTGATCTTGGGGCAACACGTACGCATACTCCTTTTCTTTACGTTTTAACTTGTCAAGAAAATGCGGCGGACCTCAAAGTCTCTAGCGACAAGTGCCATGTTGTTAACAGTTGAGTTTTTCTTTGCTTCCTTGGGTACGCTATCAAACAGTTTATTTCCCAAGTCCATCCATTGTGACACACTAAATGCTGCCACCGTATTAGCCTTTAAACATTGCGGTTTACCCCATAATAACATCTTCCGTAAAGTCAATTCCAGATAGCTAACAGCCTGCTTCTTCACAAGCAAATTGCATGTAGATGATATAAAACCCTCTTCTTGAGAGAGGTTCCCTCCCATGTTCCCAGTGGCTCACATACCACTCCAGGTGTCGGTGTCCTTTCAATGATCAGGATCAATGGCAGCTCACCCCGCTTCTATTCCTGCTACACTATGCTGAGTCTCCACAACTCAGCGCCAGCCGACACAGCTGGTTGGGAGGGGACAGAGCCAGGACAGCTGACCCAAACTGACAAAAAGAGATATTCCACTCTGCTATGGAAGCATCGCAGCTGCCATTCAGACCGACCGTTTTCTCCTGCTGTATCCCTCCTCATCAGAAAAGGGATGTCAACGGGGCCTTCGCACACAGCCATTGATCAAGCGCTCCAACAGGAGTTGGATGCTTCCAACACATTGCACTGTGCCGAAACCACCCTCGTACGGCATGCCTGTAGCGTCACGTACGGTATCTTCTCAAGTTGCAGCAGCAGCCTACGCCGGCTTTATGTACGTTTGCGTACCACTTCCAAAAAGCTACGAGTTCGCTTCGGGCCACACACGGGAGACTACTGCCAAGCGGTTCCAGCGCCACGCTTCAAATGACTGGGCAAATCATTATCTGTCTGCAGTGTCAGGGATTGGCTCAAGGAACATGGACATGAGTCCATGAGTCCACTGTACGAGCAGAGCCCATTTTAGCTGACATAAGTAGGCCTTAGTTAGCTTGACTACTAGGCCGGGGGGAAGGGGGAAATGGAAAACTACTGACTAAGGCAGGGTCTGCATGTCTTGAAGAGATAAGAACCAGAAGATTGGGGAAAGATTGGGGAATGTCTTTGCAGAGCCAGAAGACTGGGGAATGTCTTTGAGAAGAGATAAGAGTCAGAGGAAGGAAAGCAGAATGCGCATAGTTAGCTAAACCCAAGTAGGTGGAGTAAGTAAATGTAACCTTTTAGTGCTAATCCTATTAGATAGAGACAAGTATGCATAATTATGGTGTTTGGTATAAATACGCGCTATCCCGGGCAATAAAGTTGAATCATGCTTTATCACTCACATTGAGTCGGCCTGCATGTTTTCCTCAGCCGCGAACTCGCAAGTGGCGCCCGAACAGGGACTCTCAAAGGAGCGGCTGAAGCAGAGGGGCACCGGGAAGCAGCGACCGGGGGGTCAAGAGCGACCGAACACTGCGTGCGTGCGTCGGTGTGTCGTCTCCGAGGACCTGAACTGAATTCAGGAGTTCGCTGTCTGCGTGGGCTACAGGGCAAGGGCTGCAGGTGGTGCCAGGTTTACAAGGTACCAAGGATTATAGGGTAAGGCGCCTTTCTTTTGCCTAAGGGCAGGTATCAGGATATGGATAACAGAACTATAGATTTAGAAGTAGCCCTAAATTTATTGCAGTGCTTTTTAGAAAAGCGGGGAGTAGATTGTATCAAGCATTTAACGGGGTTAGTAATGTTAGGTAAAGTTAAGGGTTGTTTTCAGAATCCGGATTCTCTTTTTGATGTTAGTGAATGGCGAAAATTAGGGGATGTGTTATGGGATATGGTTATAGATGATGATAAATCAGCGAAGAACCTCAAAAGACTATTAACTTGGTGCAGAGGCAATGGGTATCCTGCTGACCTGTCAGGAGTTTTTCAAACAGAGACTTGGGAAAAAATGGGAACTGTGTTGTGGAAGGCAATTAGTCACCGTGAAAAATATATTCTCGGCCTTGTAACCACCTGGAAACTGATAATTACTACAGAGAAGCAATTAAAACCTGAAAAGGCTGTTACGAGCATTAGTGACACAAAACTTAAACTTGAACTTTGGGACAATATAGAGCAGAAATTATGGGATAAAGTCAGCAATGGAGACAAAGAAGCTAAATCATTAGTAACTACATGGAAGCTTATAATCACTACCTGAAAAGATCTTAAGGCTGAACGGTCTGCTGCTGCCGGAATTTTTGCAGTGTTGCAGCCTGATAAGTATCCTGAAAGTTGCTGTGAAGTTCACTCGGTTTGTGACTGTGATACCCTCCCTACTCCATCCCCTGCTGTGCTTTCGGCACCCCCGATAGCTCAGCAGTCCGGGGCGGGGGGAGGAACAACGCCGAACGGGTAGCCTCCTGTACCATCATCTAACTCTGGTGAGAACAGCAAGTCCAGAGGATTTGGAGTCAGACAAATTATTCAAAGAACCTGTGAAAGCTGAAAATGCTAAAGTCGTAAACAAGTGTACTATCAGTCCTTTTACCAATTTTACCAATCTGCTTTTAATGCCTTTTAACCCTCCAACTTCCACAAGAGAACAGAAGAAGTCACTGGATAAAAACTGGACAACAGAACTGTGTGACAGATTAGATCAGTTAACAGCAAGTGAATCCGACAGTCGGCAATACAGTCATGATGATCGTGATGGGAAAGGGGGTGCTCCTGGGTACTCAGGGTATACAACTTAGAAGTTAAGCAAGCATTGATGTTGAAATTAGCAGCAGAGAATGCTAGTGTTTGCTATCAACGTGTTATTTGCGAGTTTTACAGTACATATTATGTGCTCCTGTTTATTGCCTCTGAAAAATCAAGCAGCTTGTTAGGAATGTGAGTTAATTGTTTTACTGGTTGTTCTTAGAATTGTTTCTTTGTGGTATAAGCGCGCCGTAAAACTTTCTCCCCATTTTTCCCAGTCATCTTCTCAAGGTTTTTACTTGCAAGATGGGGTCAGGAATAATGGTTTTCAGTCGTGTTCATAAAAAATCGGTATTGGGAGGTGTTTTAAAACATAGGAAAGCACTTGGAAATATGAAGAACGAAGATCTTGTAAAATATTGTAATTAATGGTGACTGCGTTATAAGTTAAATGATTGGGAAAAGTGTCCGGAGAATAGAATTTTGTTGCAATTAATGTTGTTTTTAAGGTGAGAAGAGCAGGACAAAATAAATCTCTGCAAGAAATCATTAAATCATTTCAGACAGTTTTACAGGCAGGGTGCTTTGAACCTCAACAAGCTGAGAGAGAGTTAACTGATAACACACAGGTCGCAGTAAACTTGCTGAAGTCTGCACAATGTTTTCCTTATCAGCCTGTTTTCTTTGTGGGTATCTGTTTAGGTATGTTGCAATTTTGGTAGGTCTGTGCTATATGGTACAGTAAGTTCACAGACTGTTAAATCATGAGAATCGGTTGACTCAAAAGGTGCGTTTTGTGATAGTACAAAAGATCATGAGTAATTTAGTTCCTTACTGCGTGAACGTGATGTTAAGATTTTATGTGTAGTAGCTGTTATATTTTTTTTCTAGCGTACTAGCTTTATTCCAATATCCAGACTTGCGCAACTCTGTGACAGGCTGTCTCTCATCTCGGTGCACTAAATTTGGTTTTTTTGTATGCACATCAAGTAAAGAATCCTGGTTTTAGAATAACAGTTGTAGCGCACCAGATGAAACGCTAATAAAAGCTTTGCCCAGTTCAGCTTGCTGCGGCGGTGGGGGGGCAGATGCCAGTTTGGCCTCCAGCGTGCACTGGCCTGTTTTGCCAGGGAGACCCAGTGGCAACTACACCTGGCCGAGCAGTAAGTGGTTCAAAGGTGCAATGCAAAAATTGAGATATTGTCTTGAATAAGTGTAACTGTGATCTATCTGTATATTTGACCTTGGTATTTGGTTTTCATATCTGAGCTCAGTATTTTATTTTGCATATTCATATTTGGTACCAAAAGAATCTTGTTTGGGGAGATAATTTCAAAATGGGAACTGGTTCCATAGCTAAAATTCTGCCTTGCTTCCCCTTAGGATGCATCCTTACACATTAGAGTAATTGCTTATATTGTTATCTAGTAATTTTGAGACCAGAAAAGAATTTAAATTGTTAAACTCTGCTTTGAAAAAAAAAAAAAAAAAACAACACCAAAAAACAAAAAACAAAAAAACAGACAAACAAAAAAATACCTAAATGCTATAACGGGTGTGAACTTGGTATTGTATGAAGTTATGAAGTTGTATTTAAAGGTTGCTGGAATGTGAACTGATTTGGATCTAGGATAATAGAATAATGGATTTATGTTTATCATACTGATTTTTGACATTTGTAAATTGTAAAAGGTAAATGGAGCTAAGGAATGTAACTATTGCTGAGTTACTTGGAATTGCATACAAAGTGTATTATAGTTGGAATGAAATGGGAAAAAACCTGTTTTCCCGCTGCTAAGCAGAGAAAGGGGGGCTTTACTCCCTCCGCTCTGTCTCTTTTTTTTTTCTGAAGTGTTGTCATCCATCCTTGTTGTGGCACTGTGTTGCTTTTCAGCTTTGAATCAGGGGTTGTTGGTGTTGTTTATTTTTGCTTCTGTCTTGTTTCCTAGGTTTTGGCACATCTGGGGAAAGAGCTCATAGTTTTACCTCCTTGCTGAGGTCAGTCTTTTCACACTGGTCAGCTTTGGGGGGTCACAGTGTTCAGTGCTTCTCTGGATCAGACTGGTACTGATTTGAGTGTGGAGTGGAGCCACGTTGGTTTGATGTGGAGTTCAAACTGATGTGTTCTCATGCTGGGCTGTACGTCTTGCCATCTCAGATGGGGGCGAGAGGGAAGTTTTATTCCCCCCCGCGCCCCTCCCCCAAGCAATGTCACTGCTAGAGAGCTGTAATACTGCATGAAGGAGTCTGAGGGTGAAATTTAAAGGCATCACCAGTGGATCCATAGTTCTAATGAAACTGGAAAATTAAACCAAATATTTGTTAATAGACTTATTCTATGGTAACTAGTTGTAAGAGACTTCTTAGTAAATTCACCATGCTAATTTTTGAGGTCACGGAAGAAAACGTAAGAAAGGCCGTTTTTTGAGACCAATAGAATGCCAAATTTGGAACAAAGTTTTAATACATGAATTCTCGTAGTTGCCAGAAAGTCCTATACCTCTCTTAGGTTCAGGTTTGTTAAGTAAGTTGTAAGCTCAAATAACGTTTTCTGAGAATTCTGTTTAGTTGCATGGCCTACAAGAAGCTGCTTGAATGACGCAGATCTGCTTGCTGCAAGTGAGAAATCTCCAAAGAAATTTCAAATGCTGTATTTCCACTAGTATTAACAGCCAATGTTTCGATGAAGCAAATACTACACTGATAGATCTGAAACAGGACTTGGATCCGGTAAGGGAAAACAATATCCAATAAATATGACAACAAAAATGGAATTAGAGATTTTGAGGAATAAATTTATGACAACCTTACAGGCTGGCTGCATTCGATTGGACTTGCAGAATTGTCTGTTTATAGCTACAACATAGAAAAAACTGTGGCTATTTTGAGACAGTATGATGAGATTGCTAGCAGACTGATATACTGATTGTTACTCTGATCAAGAAAAGCAGGGAATGAATTTAAGTTTCAATAGGCCATGATCCTTTTGTCATATATGTACCATTTCTGAAATTTAATTCTGATTTTTTTATTTCATTTGTAATCTATGTCTTTATAAATTGCACTAGCTGGTTTTCTTAACAGCACAGCTTTTGACACGCTTAAATGTAAATTGATGCAGAACCTGCAAGTCTTTAACATCAGGCCATAGGCCATACTTGTATTTGGTCTGATCCTACATACTTGCAAAGTTTTTGTTGATGGTTCTGGGAAGTCTCATAAAGCTGTAGTGGTTTGGTGTGAAGATAACGATTAGCATCATTCTGTGAAAATTATTGAAAGTTCAATCCAATTAGGAGAACTTGGCGCAGCTTTACATTACTTACAGCTTTTTAAGGAGGAACCTCTAAATTTGATTTGTGATTCTGAGTACGTAGTTAAGGTCCAACGCACGTATCTGATTCTGAACTGTGGTTTTGTTTTGGTTTTGTCCTTTTTTTTTAAAAACAAAAAGGGGAGAGAAGTAGGGAAAACATCACAAAACCAATTGTCAAAAGCATTGTATGTGATGAAATACTTTGCAAGTGTGACCCAAAACCATGCTAAATCAGAAAGAACCTACATTAGTTATGGCCAAATTACTAGTTAATGGTCAATGGAAAAGGCCACACTAATTGATAACCTGGAGGAGAGGCTATGCTTGTGTCTTTACAGATCAAGGGCTCCAACGGTTGCCAGAACGAAATGTGAAACCTGTGCTATCTTCCTGACAATGATTGCTGCAGCTGTTGCGTTTTGGACGCCTGCACAAAGACTAACATGTGGATTACTTTAGCCAACATGACTGACCAGGACTCTATATGCCTAACTACGATGTCTCCGGAAAAACCGTTCCACACATGCTTGGTTGGTGTCTCCCTTGATGACTACAGCAGCATCACACAACTGTTTCAAAATAGTGGTCAGTGCAAAGGCATTGCAACAAACTGTAGTAATACCAACATGGCACTTTGGATTAATTGCCTCCTGGAAGCAGATATCGAACCACAGGAACTGGAATTGCTGGGATCTGTGCCCATGGATGTTTGTATCCAGCTGGTTTGTGAAAAGTGTCAGAACAATATACAAGAACATGAACGGATAAAACTGCAAAATGTTAATGCTACCCTTGGTGACTACAGAAATGAAACTCGATGGTGTAATGCTTCACAGAAGAATCCAAGGGATGTCATTGATAATGTGGGACAGCGACCCCAAAACCTCCTGCATGGTGTATTCTTGATCTGTGGAGATAGAGCCTGACCAGGAATTCCTTCTAATGCTGTTGGAGGACTGTGTATTTTGGGACTATTAACTCTCTTAACGCCCAATGTATCTATGATAATAGATCACAAAAGAGCAAGACGAGAAAAACACTTTTTGCGTGTATATGAGTCAAAATGTGATGATAATGTAGATTTTTGAGGATCAGGGTTAAGGGTTTTAGGATCTCTTGTATCTGGTGTTGGCAAAACTAAAGCTTTAAATACTTTAGAAAAATTAGGATGCTGGCTAGTTAAGCAAACAAACAGAACTTCTAAGGCTTTAAGTGGACTTATTGTTAGATGTAGATTCTGTAAGACATGCTACACTGCAGAATACAGTCGCAGGAGACTTCTGTTATTAGCCCATGGCCATGGATGTGAGGAATTTGACGGAATGTGCTGTATGGACTTCGAGGATAAGTCGAGATCCATCCACAAGGAGATTAAACAACTTATGGATCATTCGCAGAAAATCAGAGAGGATGTGGGCCTCTTTGGCTTAGAGGGCCTCACGAACTGGTTTGGATTAGGAGGATGGGTAAAAGGGCTCTTGCAAAGTGCTCTGACTCTCTTAATCATAGTAATAAGTTGTATTAATGTTCTTGAGCTGTGCTATATCATGTATTAAGAAAGTCTTGGAGTGAACTCTTGGGCAAGCTCTGCTCGTACAAAAAGAAAAAAAGGGAGAATTGTCAGGGATTAGCTCAAGGAACATGGACATGAGTCCATGAGTCCACTGTACGAGCAGAGCCCATTTTAGCTGACATAAGTAGGCCTTAGTTAGCTTGACTACTAGGCCAGAGGGAAGGGGGAAATGGAAAACTACTGACTAAGGCAGGGTCTGCATGTCTTGAAGAGATAAGAACCAGAAGATTGGGGAAAGATTGGGGAATGTCTTTGCAGAGCCAGAAGACTGGGGAATGTCTTTGAAGAGCCAGAAGACTGGGAAATGTCTTTGAGAAGAGATAAGAGTCAGAGGAAGGAAAGCAGAATGCGCATAGTTAGCTAAACCCCAGTAGGTGGAGTAAGTAAATGTAACCTTTTAGTGCTGATTCTATTAGATAGAGACAAGTATGCATAATTATGGTGTTTGGTATAAATACGCGCTATCCCGGGCAATAAAGTTGAATCATGCTTTATCACTCACATTGAGTCGGCCTGCATGTTTTCCTCAGCCGCGAACTCGCACTACAGAACACTGTGAACGAACTGAAACGTTCCACATACTTGCACTCCGGGGAGACACCATTACTCTAATGTGTAAGGATGCATCCTAAGGGGGAGCAAGGTGGAATGTTAGCAGTGGAACCGGTTCCCATTTTGTAATTATCTCCCCAAACAAGATTCTTTTGGTACCAAATATGAATATGCATACTAAAATACTGAGCTCAGATGTGAAAACCAAATACCCAGTTCAAATATGCAGATGGATCACAGTCACACTAATTTAAGACAATATCTCAATTTTTGCATTGCACCTTTGGGCCGCTTACTGCTCAGCCAGGTGGAGGTACCTCTGGGTCTCCCTGACAAAAAAAGTCAGTGCGCGCTGGAGCCCAAGCGGCACCCGCCCCCCCGCCGCAGCAAGCCGGACTGGGCAAGGCCTTTTTTTTTTTGTTTTGTTTTGTTTTCAGTGTCTCATCTGGTGCGCTACAACTGTTATTCCAAAACCAGGATTCTTTGCATGGTGTGCATACGGAAAAGCCAAATCCAGCACATCGAGATGAGACACAGCCTGTCACAGAGTTGCGCAAGTCTGAATGCTGGAATAAAGCTAGCATGCTGGAGAGAAAAATAACAGCTACTACACACAAAATTTTACCATCACATTCACGCAGTAAAGAACTAAATTACTCATGATCTTCTGTATTATCACAAAATGCACATTTTGAGTCAACGGATTCTCATGATTTAACAGATTGTGAACTTATCGTACCATATAGCACAGACCTACCAAAATTGCAACATACTTAAACAGATACCCACAAAGAAAACAGGTTAATAAGGAAAGCATCTTGCAGTCTTGAACAAGTTTTCTGTGACCTGTGTGTTATCAGTTAACACTCCCTCAGCTGTCTGAAATGATTTAATGATCTCTTGTAGGGATTTATTTTGTCCCATTCTTCTCGCCCTAAAAACAACATTAATTGCAACAAGGTGTTATACTTCAAGATTCTATTCCCCGGACACTATTCCCAATCATTTAACTTATACCATAGCCACCATTAATTACAATATTTTACAAGATCTTCCTTCCTTATAATTCTGAGTGCTTTCCTAAGTTTTAAAACACCTCCCAATACTGATTTTTTAGGAACGCAACTGAAAACAATTATTCCTGACCCCATCTTGCAAGTAAAAACCTTGAGAAGAGGGAGGGAGGGAAGGGGAGGAGGGGAGGAACGCACAGAGCTACTTGAAAACAATTAACTCACATTCCTGACAAGCTGCTTGATTTTCAGAAAGGCAATAAACAGGAGCACATAATATGTACTGTAAAACTCGCAAATAACATGTTGATAACAAACATTAGCATTCTCTACTGCTAATCTCAACACTAGTGCTTCCTTAGCTTCTAAGTTTTCGACCTGCTTACTGATGGCGTCTTGAAGATGGTCAATAAATTGCATGTAATTCTCATTGGGACCCTGGTTAATAGTTGCAAATGATGTGGCTGCTTTGTTGGTTTCAGGCACCTCTCTCATAGTTTGATATGCAAGATCTGTTGACTGCCTCAGGATTTCAGAAACTTATCGTGTCTGTAGTTGCGGTGTGTCCATTAGTGTCTCTTCCAGGAGTTGTGGGATACCTGCCCCTTTCGACGAATCCCCATTGTTCTGTCCTAAATGATTTATAGCTGTTACATTTCACACAGTTCTTTTGCCCAGTTCTTATCCGGCGACTCCTTCTGCTCTTTTGTAGGAGTTAGAGGGGCAGAAGGCAGTAAAGGCGGACACGAATCAGTAAAAGGACTGATATTACACTTATTTACGACTTTAGCATTCTCAGCTTCCAACAGTTCTTTTGACAAATTATCTGACTGCAGTTCCTTGGACTGCTTGGTCTCTTTAGGGTCGTGCGATGGTATCGGAGGCCATCTGCTGAGTGATTTTCCTCCCCCCGCCCCAGACTGCCGTATCATCGGGGGTGCCGCCGGCACAACAGGGGATGGAGTGGGGAGGGGGTCAAAAGACACGATCTGGTAAACTTCACAGTCATTTTTAGGTTCGTTATCAGGCTGCAACGCTGGAAAAATTCTGGCAATAGGAGCCCGCTCAGCCTTAAAGTCTTTTAAGGTGGTAATTATAAGCTTCCATGTAGTCGCTAGTGATTTAGTTTGTTTATCATCTCCATTGCTGACCTTATTCCATAATTTCTGCCCTTTATCGTCCCAAAGTTAACGTTTAAAAGCCTTCTCATTTTCTCCCGGGTAGCCATTAATTCTATACCAAATTAATAGTCTACATATGTTACTTTTTTCTTATTTAAGTCCTCTCAGAGAGAGAATAGGCAGGAGGAGTTTAACTATGGCTTCTTCCTCAGAGGATATATTTTGCCCCATAACTTCACTCTTCCCTCCTCCCGCTCCCAGCCGTTCACCTTTTACGGTGACTTCTTCAACAAAATTAATGCGGAACGTCCGTACGCCTCCGCCCGGTTCTCAATCCAGCTGATCCGCCTCCGGCTGGGCCGCTCCAGGCTTTTCCCCAACTTCAGTGGTACGCCGTTCAGAGTATCACGTTGGGGTCACCATTTGTTGGAGCGAAATAAGGACTCAGCAAAACAAGTCGATTCAATGTGAATCACGCTGTGGCAGAATGAAACCCCCCCTCTCTGCCCCCTCTCTCCCCCTCCCTCCTTCAGTATGGAGGAGTGGGCACATCTCCCTCTCTCTCTGCTACTTGAGGCTAACAGCTTCTTTTGTTTGGCCCCAGAGCACCCTGGCCAGGGCCATTAGCAACGGTAGGGAGTGCCGAGGCACCAAGGAGCCGCTGGGCGCCTGCGCCCAGTGTGGGGGAAGTTTTTGGGAGGCTTCAGGGGCACCCACAGCCAGTGTGGGGGAAAGAGGAGCTTCTAGAATTCCTACAGTCAGGTCTGATCAGATAAAAACGTGACTCTCATCAAGACTCCGCCCATTGTGTGGGTCTCTCGGAGCACGAGCAAGATGCTGCCGCCGAGAGTCCCCCTCCCTGGGATGGAGACTTCGCTTGCCTTGCCACCACGGATGCAAGTAAAACTTCTCGCAGGATTGTGAGTATATTTATACTTTTCGTACACATATGCACGTATAACTTTCCGTGCTCCATATGAGCGCGTGTAAAATTAATCCTCGCAGAATCGCAAGTGTATTTTCCTTCCGTGCACCTTTGCACGTGTAACTTTCCGTGCTTAATACAAGTTACGCGTACTTTCCGTGCACCTTTGCACGCGCAACTTTCCGTGCTCAAGACGAGCACGTGTACTTTAAATTATTTCCTCGCATAATCGCAAGTGCATTTTCCTCCCGTGCTTTCACGTAAGCACGTGTAATATTCCGTGCACATATGCACGTTTAAGTAAATTAATTCTAGCAGAATTGCGAGTGTATCATAAATTTACGCTTGCGGAATCGCGAGTGTACACTTTGCGTACTCACTACGAGTATGTGTATAGCTTTAAAAATGATTCTGCATCATGTTTAGGCAAGTGTGTACTTCTCCGGGACTCGGGGACGGCTCCAGCATTGTTTTGAGTGAAGCCACGTGCATGCACACTGTGGACCGCCTGTTGTATTAGTTGCTGCCCCTTAATATTTTTCCTCAACTGATATCCGAACCTTTATTGAAGTCACTTTTGGAGTGCTAAAACCCTGTTTCTCACCGGTTTACTAGAAGTTGGTTTTGGACCCTGTTGTCCCTTAAACTAACCTCGGGGTGCCTCTGTGACACACGCTAAAGCCATTTATTACAGAAACAAGCCTCCTTATATACGTAACTATATTCTTATCACGCGTCCACGCTCCAAGCATGGATTCGCTAAATGAGTATCGTGGGCTGTCCGTGCGCTGGAGTCTTACTGATGATATGTCCGATGATTCACGCCACGCCAGGACCCCGGTGATTGTGGAACGCCCCTCTTTCTCACAGCAGATTCTGTTCTCAGCTTCTCCAAGCAGCCTTGAGATTCCTTGGAGCCTGACTAAATCAGCAACAGATCTTTATCTATCAAAAGCCCTCTACAGGAGACGGGGCTGATAAGCGGCCGAACCCGCGTGAGCGTGGCAGAAACATCCGACTACGAGTCAACCACTTTATGCTATAAATGCGTGCAGCCATCGGGCTCCCTTGAGCTCTCCCTCCGCAGCAGCTGGCTGCGCGGCGGCGATCTCCCCTTGAGTAGGGACGCCTCTCGAGGTTTCCCCTTGAGGCTGAGAGATCCCTTACCTGACACCAGGCAGCGACGGGCTGGTAGGCGACAGGTTTTTGCAGGCCTGTGACCTTTAAGATGCGTATAGTAAGCTTACGCGAGAATCTTTGTATCCCATACTAACTTTAAGTGTCGTAAATAGCATCCAGCTGTACTTATTAAATATTTTACACACCTAAATTTACTGATCAGACCTCAGTAAACTAACTACTAGGCCAGATCAGATCTGAGTGATCTCTTGACTCTTCTCCTGTGACACCCGGCCGCTATCAGAAGCATCACTGGTGCCCAATTCTCAGCTTTGGGGCTCCTTTGCTGCTGAAATTTCAGTTACAGAAGACCGATGGCTACCTGCGCTTCAGTCAAATCAACATTCAGTCCTAATCCTTCCTGACAAAAGGGTCAGGAACTGCATCTTCAGCCTTTCTTATTGTCCTTTTCTCCCTCGCATCCTCAGGGCATTGCCTTCTCTAAAGCTCTGTTTTAATTGAGTTTAGCCAGACCGAGTTAACCAAGCTCACAGTCTACTCCATGACCTCTTTGTAGCTGTTCCCGGGTTTCCAACGCACGCGCAAAGAGCATCCGACGGGCTCCGTACATTTTCATCCCTTTGCGCGCAGGGGCTCCAGGTCTTTGTCACTTGTATTACCAAGCGAGGAAAAAACGGAGACCGGGTCCTTTTTTCTCACACGAACCTCTTATTGCTCAGAAAGAAGGCTTTTTCTCATGAAATTTGCCCCCCTCAAAGTGACAGGCCCTCCAGACGTTTCCCAACTTTTTTTATCTCCAAAACGTCCTGTTCCTACCCCAGTCACTGTTGTTCTTTAAACCACCAGCCCCCTTCAACTTCTGCGCAGAGGAATCTGCCTTTTAGGCTCGGTGATGGGTTGACCTTGACCTTGACTTCAGTAAAGCCTTTGACACAGTCTCCCACAGCATCCTAGTTGCTAAGTTGCGGAGGTGTGGTCTAGACAATAGAGTAGTGAGGTGGGTTACAAATTGGCTTAAGGAGAGAAGCCAGAGAGTGGTAGTCAATGGTGCGGAGTCTAGTTGGAGACCAGTATCTAGTGGAGTACCTCAGGGGTCAGTACTGGGGCCAGTATTATTCAATATATTCATTAACGACTTAGACGAGGGAATAGAGTGTACTATCAGCAAGTTTGCTAATGACACTAAGCTGGGAGGAGTGGCTGACACGCCAGAAGGCTGTGCTGCCATCCAGCGAGACCTAGACAGGCTGGAGAGTGGGGCGGGGAATAACCTCATGAAATTTAACAAGGAAAAGTGTAGAGTCCTGCATCTGGGCAGGAACAACCCCAGGTTCCAGTATCGGTTGGGAAATTACATATTAGAGAGCAGTGTAGGGGAAAGGGACCTGGGGATCATGGTGGACAACAGGATGACCATGAGCCAGCACTGTGCCCTTGTGGCCAGGAAGGCCAATAGCATCCTGGGATGTATTAGAAGGGGGGTGGTTAGTAGATCGAGAGAGGTCCTCCTTCCCCTCTACTCTGCCCTGGTGAGACCCCATCTGGAATATTGTGTCCAGTTCTGGGCCCCTCAGTTCAAGAAGGACAGGGAACTGCTGGAGAGGGTCCAGCGTAGGGCAACCAAGATGATTAAGGGAGTGGAGCACCTCCCTTATGAGGAAAGGCTGAGGGAGCTGGGTCTCTTTAGTTTGGAGAAGAGAAGACTGAGGGGTGACCTTATTAATGTTTATAAATATATAAAAGGTGAGTGCCATGAGGATGGAGCCAGGCTCTTCTCGTTGGCAAACAATGAAAGGACAAGGGGCAATGGGATCAAGCTGGAACACAAGAGGTTCCACTTAAATTTGAGAAAAAACTTCTTCTCAGTAAGGGTGACAGAGCACTGGAACAGGCTGCCCAGGGGGGTTGTGGAGTCTCCTTCTCTGGAGACATTCAAGACCCACCTGGACGTGTTCCTGTGCAACCTCACCTAGGCGTTCCTGCTCCAGCAGGGGGATTGGACTAGATGATCTTTTGAGGTCCCTTCCAATCCCAAACATACTGTGATACTGTGACCTTGGCCAGCTGCCAGGGGCCCAGCCAGCTGCTCTCTCTCACTGCCCCTCCTCAAGAGGACAGGGGGAAAGAAAACAGGATGAAGAAGTGTCAAGGTTTAAGGCAAGGCGGCAATAAACCGTGGCAGACGCTCCCTGTTATCCCCTCATTTTCACGCCACCCCTTTCCTTTAGATCGGAAAGATGATAAAAAAGATAAGGGGAAAGGAAGAGAGACTTCAAGTTGGAAAGTTTTAAAGGGTTTTACTAATGCTACTAATACATAGAGAATAGATACAAAATATACAAAACCAATCTCAAGCGCTCGATGTGGAGCTGGCGTCACTCCAGCAGCGGCGGAGCTGGGTGTGCGGAGCTGGTGGCTCCAGCAGGTGCAGGTGCAGGCCAGGCCCCCGGAAGTCATGGGCGGGACTTCACAGCAAACCGGAACCTGGTTGCAGGGATGCAGGGCCTGAGGCCTGCATCACCCTCTTAGACAGGGGGTATGACGATTATGGGATGGAATACTTCCGTTGGTCAGTTCTAGTCACCTGTTCCATCCACCCCTCCTCAAACACGCCCCTCGCACAACGGAACGTGGGAAAACTTATCAGTCTTTCTTAGCTACCATGGTAATAAATCTAAACACGAGCTTCTTCAGCATTCCGTTGGTCTCTTATCAGCACCGAGTACAGCATCCTAGGAAAAATATGCCGGCTAAAACTCAGAAAAGTACAGCCACCTAGAAGAACTTAGCTGAAAGAAAAAAGATCACTAAAAGAGAACCGGTCTTGCTTTTAACAAAACCAGGACAAGAAGTTCCTCCGGGAAATAGCCACCAGCCGGATCCGCGGGCAGCAGGGAACTACCTGCCCCGGACAGCGTTTTGCCCTTCCTTAAATGTGTTTTCACAGGGGCGCCACCAGTTGAGTCGCTGAGTTGCTCACCTTTGGCCCGCGGTGAGTCCGGTGCCTAGCTGCCTTGCCCAGACGACTTGCACCAGGAGAGGGGTTTCACGGTGATACAAGACAGACTCTTTTTTTTCTTTCCCCCCCCTTCTCTCCTCTTTTCCAGTGAGACCAATCATCCACTGGAACAGCCTCCCCAGGGACATGGTAGGGTCCCCATCGCTGGAGGTTTTCAAGATGCCATTGGACAGGGTGCTAGATAAAGGTTGGACCAGACGATCTTTTGAGGTCCCTTCCCACCCGGGCTGCTCTAGGATTCTACAGTTCTTCAGTGGATCACTGTTTAATAACCCTTTGCTCTCTCCGGTTTGGAGCAAAGTATCGGCAACGTTGCCTGCGAGGTGAGGCGCAACGTTCCACCAGGCGCCACAGACTTCCAAAACCTCTGGTAATCACTCACCCAAGTCTCTCTGAATGGATAAGCCATACCTAGCTTCTTCACAATCCCCCTGCCCCCAGAAGCGGGAACACCTCCTAGATGCCTTAGGGAGTTTACACAGACGGAACAATAGACCTTACCTGGCTCGGTCAGTCAGTAAGCAAACACTGCACCAGTGCAGTTTCAAGGCAACATCACCTGTCAGATTCCACCTACTTCAGGTAAATCATTTCCATCTCCTCCCCAGGGAAGATGAAACAAAGGTGAAGCCCTCGGGTGTCACCAAACTTCACCTGATGGCTTGGGGATACAGAAGAGATGACAGACGCCTTCCAGTGGGCGTCTCAGATGCCTCTGCCTCAGTAACATAGCGTTCAAGGGCAACAAAGGATCGCCCTGCTTTCCCACGCCCATCTCCCTTTTTCAATAGCTGTTAAAGAAAGATGAAGTTTGCCGTCTCCCTGTGATGTACTTTTGGTTTGGGTCTGGCTGGGACGGAGGTAACTTTCCCCACAGCAGCCCTCGTAGTGCTGTGCTTTGTAGCTCTAGCTAGAAGGGTGTTGAGAACACACCGATGCTTTGGCTACTGCTGAGCAGTGCTCCCACGGCACAGAGGCTGTCTCTCCAAGCACCCCCACCGGCCAGTGAGCTGGGGGTGGGCAAGAGGTTGGGAGGGGACAGAGCCAGGACAGCTGACCCAAACTGACAAAAAGAGATATTCCACTCTGCTATGGAAGCACCGCAGCTGCCATTCAGACCGACCGTTTTCTCCTGCCGTATCCCTCCTCACCAGAAAAGGGATGTCAACGGGGCCTTCGCACACAGCCATTGATCAAGCGCTCCAACAGGAGTTGGATGCTTCCAACGCATTGCACTGTGCCGAAACCACCCTCGTACGCCATGCCTGTAGCGTCACGTACGGTATCTTCTCAAGTTGCAGCAGCAGCCGACGCCGGCTTTATGTACGTTTGCGTACCACTTCCAAAAAGCTACGAGTTCGCTTCGGGCCACACACGGGAGACTACTGCCAAGCGGTTCCAGCGCCACGCTTCAAATGACTGGGCAAATCATTATCTGTCTACAGAACGCTGTGAACGGACTGAAACGTTCCACATACTTGCACTCCGGGGAGACGCCATTTTAACCTGCAGAACTCTTTCCCCTCAGTAAGACGCACAAGACAGAGGTGATATCCCCATGCTAATTTTTATTGTGCAACTGCTGCTCAAAGCTTTTAGTACCTTCCACAGACACACGTCACACAAAATTAGACTTCAACAGTGGCTAGACTGACGGGCAACAGACAAAAATCCATTCAGAGGCGGTTCGTGCCCGTCCAGCGACTCTTGCGGTGCAAACAAATCTTAGCCGGGCGGACAGCCCAACTCACGGCCACCCCGAACAGGCAGACGTACGTGACAGACAGACTGCCCACCCTCGGGCCCTTCATCCACAACCATCCGGAATCCGTTGGTCAGACCCAGGCGAGCAGCACGCTTCTTGCCAACAATCATTAAATGCCCGGGAAGCTGGAGAAGGAAGTACAAACCCATAAATTAATAAAATAAAAAGCCACACACAAAGAGGGGAGAGGGCAGGAAGGGAAGGACTGAGAGCAGAGGACCACCCCCCAGAGAAACCAGCATGCCAATTCCTAGCAATTCAACCACTGCGCTCCAAATTACTGTCTCTCTGTCTGCCCGCCCGCCCGCCCGCCCCCAACTGACATTTGCCAGGCAAAGCTACAAAGACCTATTATGCACACCACTATGGGGGAGGGGGGGGAAGCAGCTATGCAATTTGTTTCAAGCAAGACACTGCCCGACTACAAAACGGCCACGGAAGCCAAGTTTGTCTCTGGGTTAAAGCCCCCTTACATCTCCAGGCAACATAAGCAATTCTGGTGCAAAATAAGCTTTAGGCTGCCTTTTGCGTGGCTTTACGGAGTCTCTGAACTCGACTTTTATAGCTAAAAGTGAAGCATCCAGCACCTCTCAACCAGCTTTGCCCTTCCTCGCCCCTGACCTGCCAAAAACCCCAAGCCCTCTTCTCCATATTAGAAGAAGAACTAGTACTACTCCTCCTCTTACTCTATAAACCATGACAACGGGCATCAGACCGCACTCCAAAACAAAACAGCCCCGCATTTTGCACCAGAAGTACATACCCAGGGACGAGCATTGCTTCGCATCGCCGCTGTTAGTCAAAAAGCTCAATTCCATTACAAGCCAGAGGCAAAAGATTACAGCGCCAGAAAACCCAGAATAGCCTCCTGTGCCCTATCAAGAGGAAAAGAGGGGCTGGGAAAGAGTCCAGAAAATTAGGAACTAATTACAGGTACTCTTCAGCGTACAGAAAGCTTCCACAGTACTTACAGAGTCACCGGAATCTTCAGCTTCAGATAACCTGATAATCGGCTCCTTAGGCATGACTAGGAAAAGCGTCGCAGCTTGGGGTGAAAGATCGCGGAACGCAAGGCACTGGAGGAAGAGTAAACAGTTGAAACGTAACGGGCTTCAGAGAAAGGTAATAGCTTAAGCAAATCAATACGCCCCGCTGGACTCGTACAGAAGCAGGTCACCCGAGACCCCAAACGCAAGCCGAGACGTTGATTTTCTTTTTATTCTCACGCGATATTAATACTTGCTGTACTCGAAATACAACATATTTACAGAGCCCCCTCCAGAAGCGGGATTCAGCACGCAAGGTGACAGGGGCAACGAGACGGGCCAGTACTTCAGATTAGCGACCTCCAGTATGGTTTAATTTGGGTTGATCATTTCCTAAGCAGTTTTTCTATTCAATGCGGTCCACACAGAGGCGGGAGGCAAACGGCTTAACTGAATCGGCAAAGAATTTAGCGGAGCGCAAGATCAGCGGCCGTTCGTTTGCCGCGGTACAGGGAGCTCAAGTACTGAACAAAAGCATGATCACAGGAAGCCTGCAAGGGCATAGCGCGAGTCCGCCTTCTATGCCGCACAGAAACCCTACCTTCAAAAGCAGAAGACGTCCCTAACCGTTAACCTTCAGCATTTTAATAACAAAATTATACAGGATACTAACTGAAAGTTAACATCATGTAGGTAACGGCCGCAATTTTCTTTTTCCCCGCAGTCTAAGCAGCTCACTCTAGTTACTAGCACACTGTGGCGCACCAGCACCCGTGAACGTTGCAAGCATGCTGTTATCGTGGTCCCACTTCACCCCAGAAACAAGATCTGGGAAGCTTTGGCAGCCTGCAGGATGACCCGTTTTTAAGAAAAACAAGAGCAGCTGTACTTCTTTGCTTTAATAATCCAGTTTGGGGGTTCAGAACCAAAACCTAGCACAGCAGAGCTGCAAAATCTCTATAATGCTATTACGAGGCACACCAAGACCTGCCTTTCTCCTACGCGGAACTAACTCCTCGCGGACCTTCACTGTTCGCGTACATACACCGGGAATCCCCGAGGACACTGACTGCGTGTGCTTAACCTAAGGTTTCAAGACTACCATCCTACACGAGGAAGGGCCGCTCCCATCCCTCGGCAGCAAACTTTGCTCGACTTGCAGTGCCAAAGGGATATCACGCGGCAAACGTCTGCGGCTGCCACCCAGCGCGTAACCGTCAGAGGCCCTTCTCTGCGCGCGCGCATACACGACACGGAGCGAGGGGGTGGGGGGGGCTGGAAACCGAGGCGAACCGGACAGTACCAGCAACCCGGTACGCGCCGCGGCAGCCGGGGGACGGGACGGGACGGGACACCGACGAAGCGCGATGTTTTAGGGATGGTGCGGTAGAGAGCGCCACAACCCAGAGAGGCCCCGTCCGTCGCCCGTCCCTCCGCCCACCCGCAGCAATGCCGCCACCCGCCCTGCCGCGCTCCCGGGCAGCGCGCAACGGGCCCTCGGCTCAGGGGGCCTGCGAGCGCGGGGGGAGGAGGGGGAAGCGAAGAAGAAACGCGCACAGAGCAAAGCCGCGGCTACCTTCTCGTCCTCGTAGACGACGTTGGCGGGGAAACGCCTTGCCGGGGACCTTGCCGAAGACAGTAATGGCGCCGCCAGGCCGCCCGCGCCCCAATAATCTCGGCAGCCACGACAACGCCCGCTGTCGCTTCCTCCACTCGGCCAGGCCCTCCGCGGCTCCCATTGGGCCGTCAGATCGCCGCCGGCCGATCCCGCGTCTCGATTGGCTGTCTCGTCTGTCGTTTGCCCTCGTCCCCGCCCCCCTTGGCGGGTCCGCCCTCGTCGACCTGGTGTTACCGGGGCTCGGGCAGTTTGCGTGCGCTCGGGCCGCGGAGGGATCTGTGACGCGTAGTGCTGCGACCCTGTGGGCGGGCAACGAGGTCTCAGAAGAGGCTGCTGTAGCTACAAGTACTCTTCGCTGTTGTTTATTACCGCAGCAAGTCCACCCCAAGCGTGCTCGCGGCTCTTTTTGGTGCTGCTTTTCCCTCCAGTCAAAGGACTGCTTTTGCCAGGGCAGGGCAGGCCTTGACTTTTCAGAGCATTTCGCAGAACCAACAGGGCTTGCTCTAAATTGTTCCCTGAAAGCCCCACTTCAGCTGCAGATGTCTCTAAGCTGCATGCCTCCTGGGAGAAAATCAAATCCAAAGCGCGTGTCTTTCCAAGCCAGCTCTGTGGAATCAATCCTTTTTTCGTGTCTCTCTGTTTCTTTTTACACAGAGGGCGACCCCCCCGCCCCCCGCCTCCGCTTCCTTCTGAACAGTTTGTAGCCGTCGACTGCTGCGCTCCAGTCGCGTGAGTCATCCCACCAAGTTTCAGTGATAGCGATTAGGCCATGGCTTTCCAGCTGCACAGTGGCTTCCAACTCCTCCTGTTCGTTACCTGTGCTGCGTGCACTGGTATGGAGGCGCTTCAGTTGGGCTGTCGACCCTCTCACCTTTTTGGAGGATCACGCCCCAATTCCTTTGCGGCGGTTCGCAGGTGTTCCCCTGTTGGTTCCTAATGCGTCAGCAGCCCCTGTTGCTCAAAACTCCCTCCTCTTCCCCCACTGAGTCTAGTTTAAAGCCCTCCTTGTCAGTCTGGCCAGCTTGTTGGCAAAGACCCTCTTGCCCCACCTGGTCAGGTGAAGCCATCAGCTCCCAAGAGACCCGGCTTCTCAAGGGTAGATCCGTGACCATAGAAGCCAAAGCCCGGACACGTTAATCCTATCGTGTGAGGCTATCAGCGAGAACCCAGCACCGAATCCAACAAAACCGTTTGGCTGGAGACCGGGCTGATAAGCGGCCGAACCCGCGTGAGCGTGGCAGAAACATCCGACTACGAGTCAACCACTTTATGCTATAAATGCGTGCAGCCATCGGGCTCCCTTGAGCTCTCCCTCCGCAGCAGCTGGCTGCGCGGCGGCGATCTCCCCTTGAGTAGGGACGCCTCTCGAGGTTTCCCCTTGAGGCTGAGAGATCCCTTACCTGACACCAGGCAGCGACGGGCTGGTAGGCGACAGGTTTTTGCAGGCCTGTGACCTTTAAGATGCGTATAGTAAGCTTACGCGAGAATCTTTGTATCCCATACTAACTTTAAGTGTCGTAAATAGCATCCAGCTGTACTTATTAAATATTTTACACACCTAAATTTACTGATCAGACCTCAGTAAACTAACTACTAGGCCAGATCAGATCTGAGTGATCTCTTGACTCTTCTCCTGTGACACCCGGCCGCTATCAGAAGCATCACTGGTGCCCAATTCTCAGCTTTGGGGCTCCTTTGCTGCTGAAATTTCAGTTACAGAAGACCGATGGCTACCTGCGCTTCAGTCAAATCAACATTCAGTCCTAATCCTTCCTGACAAAAGGGTCAGGAACTGCATCTTCAGCCTTTCTTATTGTCCTTTTCTCCCTCGCATCCTCAGGGCATTGCCTTCTCTAAAGCTCTGTTTTAATTGAGTTTAGCCAGACCGAGTTAACCAAGCTCACAGTCTACTCCATGACCTCTTTGTAGCTGTTCCCGGGTTTCCAACGCACGCGCAAAGAGCATCCGACGGGCTCCGTACATTTTCATCCCTTTGCGCGCAGGGGCTCCAGGTCTTTGTCACTTGTATTACCAAGCGAGGAAAAAACGGAGACCGGGTCCTTTTTTCTCACACGAACCTCTTATTGCTCAGAAAGAAGGCTTTTTCTCATGAAATTTGCCCCCCTCAAAGTGACAGGCCCTCCAGACGTTTCCCAACTTTTTTTATCTCCAAAACGTCCTGTTCCTACCCCAGTCACTGTTGTTCTTTAAACCACCAGCCCCCTTCAACTTCTGCGCAGAGGAATCTGCCTTTTAGGCTTGGTGATGGGTTGACCTTGACCTTGACTTCAGTAAAGCCTTTGACACAGTCTCCCACAGCATCCTAGTTGCTAAGTTGCGGAGGTGTGGTCTAGACAATAGAGTAGTGAGGTGGGTTACAAATTGGCTTAAGGAGAGAAGCCAGAGAGTGGTAGTCAATGGTGCGGAGTCTAGTTGGAGACCAGTATCTAGTGGAGTACCTCAGGGGTCAGTACTGGGGCCAGTATTATTCAATATATTCATTAACGACTTAGACGAGGGAATAGAGTGTACTATCAGCAAGTTTGCTAATGACACTAAGCTGGGAGGAGTGGCTGACACGCCAGAAGGCTGTGCTGCCATCCAGCGAGACCTAGACAGGCTGGAGAGTGGGGCGGGGAATAACCTCATGAAATTTAACAAGGAAAAGTGTAGAGTCCTGCATCTGGGCAGGAACAACCCCAGGTTCCAGTATCGGTTGGGAAATTACATATTAGAGAGCAGTGTAGGGGAAAGGGACCTGGGGATCGTGGTGGACAACAGGATGACCATGAGCCAGCACTGTGCCCTTGTGGCCAGGAAGGCCAATAGCATCCTGGGATATATTAGAAGGGGGGTGGTTAGTAGATCGAGAGAGGTCCTCCTTCCCCTCTACTCTGCCCTGGTGAGACCCCATCTGGAATATTGTGTCCAGTTCTGGGCCCCTCAGTTCAAGAAGGACAGGGAACTGCTGGAGAGGGTCCAGCGTAGGGCAACCAAGATGATTAAGGGAGTGGAGCACCTCCCTTATGAGGAAAGGCTGAGGGAGCTGGGTCTCTTTAGTTTGGAGAAGAGAAGACTGAGGGGTGACCTTATTAATGTTTATAAATATATAAAAGGTGAGTGCCATGAGGATGGAGCCAGGCTCTTCTCGTTGGCAAACAATGAAAGGACAAGGGGCAATGGGATCAAGCTGGAACACAAGAGGTTCCACTTAAATTTGAGAAAAAACTTCTTCTCAGTAAGGGTGACAGAGCACTGGAACAGGCTGCCCAGGGGGGTTGTGGAGTCTCCTTCTCTGGAGACATTCAAGACCCACCTGGACGTGTTCCTGTGCAACCTCACCTAGGCGTTCCTGCTCCAGCAGGGGGATTGGACTAGATGATCTTTTGAGGTCCCTTCCAATCCCAAACATACTGTGATACTGTGACCTTGGCCAGCTGCCAGGGGCCCAGCCAGCTGCTCTCTCTCACTGCCCCTCCTCAAGAGGACAGGGGGAAAGAAAACAGGATGAAGAAGTGTCAAGGTTTAAGGCAAGGCGGCAATAAACCGTGGCAGACGCTCCCTGTTATCCCCTCATTTTCACGCCACCCCTTTCCTTTAGATCGGAAAGATGATAAAAAAGATAAGGGGAAAGGAAGAGAGACTTCAAGTTGGAAAGTTTTAAAGGGTTTTACTAATGCTACTAATACATAGAGAATAGATACAAAATATACAAAACCAATCTCAAGCGCTCGATGTGGAGCTGGCGTCACTCCAGCAGCGGCGGAGCTGGGTGTGCGGAGCTGGTGGCTCCAGCAGGTGCAGGTGCAGGCCAGGCCCCCGGAAGTCATGGGCGGGACTTCACAGCAAACCGGAACCTGGTTGCAGGGATGCAGGGCCTGAGGCCTGCATCACCCTCTTAGACAGGGGGTATGACGATTATGGGATGGAATACTTCCGTTGGTCAGTTCTAGTCACCTGTTCCATCCACCCCTCCTCAAACACGCCCCTCGCACAACGGAACGTGGGAAAACTTATCAGTCTTTCTTAGCTACCATGGTAATAAATCTAAACACGAGCTTCTTCAGCATTCCGTTGGTCTCTTATCAGCACCGAGTACAGCATCCTAGGAAAAATATGCCGGCTAAAACTCAGAAAAGTACAGCCACCTAGAAGAACTTAGCTGAAAGAAAAAAGATCACTAAAAGAGAACCGGTCTTGCTTTTAACAAAACCAGGACAAGAAGTTCCTCCGGGAAATAGCCACCAGCCGGATCCGCGGGCAGCAGGGAACTACCTGCCCCGGACAGCGTTTTGCCCTTCCTTAAATGTGTTTTCACAGGGGCGCCACCAGTTGAGTCGCTGAGTTGCTCACCTTTGGCCCGCGGTGAGTCCGGTGCCTAGCTGCCTTGCCCAGACGACTTGCACCAGGAGAGGGGTTTCACGGTGATACAAGACAGACTCTTTTTTTTCTTTCCCCCCCCTTCTCTCCTCTTTTCCAGTGAGACCAATCATCCACTGGAACAGCCTCCCCAGGGACATGGTAGGGTCCCCATCGCTGGAGGTTTTCAAGATGCCATTGGACAGGGTGCTAGATAAAGGTTGGACCAGACGATCTTTTGAGGTCCCTTCCCACCCGGGCTGCTCTAGGATTCTACAGTTCTTCAGTGGATCACTGTTTAATAACCCTTTGCTCTCTCCGGTTTGGAGCAAAGTATCGGCAACGTTGCCTGCGAGGTGAGGCGCAACGTTCCACCAGGCGCCACAGACTTCCAAAACCTCTGGTAATCACTCACCCAAGTCTCTCTGAATGGATAAGCCATACCTAGCTTCTTCACAATCCCCCTGCCCCCAGAAGCGGGAACACCTCCTAGATGCCTTAGGGAGTTTACACAGACGGAACAATAGACCTTACCTGGCTCGGTCAGTCAGTAAGCAAACACTGCACCAGTGCAGTTTCAAGGCAACATCACCTGTCAGATTCCACCTACTTCAGGTAAATCATTTCCATCTCCTCCCCAGGGAAGATGAAACAAAGGTGAAGCCCTCGGGTGTCACCAAACTTCACCTGATGGCTTGGGGATACAGAAGAGATGACAGACGCCTTCCAGTGGGCGTCTCAGATGCCTCTGCCTCAGTAACATAGCGTTCAAGGGCAACAAAGGATCGCCCTGCTTTCCCACGCCCATCTCCCTTTTTCAATAGCTGTTAAAGAAAGATGAAGTTTGCCGTCTCCCTGTGATGTACTTTTGGTTTGGGTCTGGCTGGGACGGAGGTAACTTTCCCCACAGCAGCCCTCGTAGTGCTGTGCTTTGTAGCTCTAGCTAGAAGGGTGTTGAGAACACACCGATGCTTTGGCTACTGCTGAGCAGTGCTCCCACGGCACAGAGGCTGTCTCTCCAAGCACCCCCACCGGCCAGTGAGCTGGGGGTGGGCAAGAGGTTGGGAGGGGACAGAGCCAGGACAGCTGACCCAAACTGACAAAAAGAGATATTCCACTCTGCTATGGAAGCACCGCAGCTGCCATTCAGACCGACCGTTTTCTCCTGCCGTATCCCTCCTCATCAGAAAAGGGATGTCAACGGGGCCTTCGCACACAGCCATTGATCAAGCGCTCCAACAGGAGTTGGATGCTTCCAACGCATTGCACTGTGCCGAAACCACCCTCGTACGCCATGCCTGTAGCGTCACGTACGGTATCTTCTCAAGTTGCAGCAGCAGCCGACGCCGGCTTTATGTACGTTTGCGTACCACTTCCAAAAAGCTACGAGTTCGCTTCGGGCCACACACGGGAGACTACTGCCAAGCGGTTCCAGCGCCACGCTTCAAATGACTGGGCAAATCATTATCTGTCTACAGAACGCTGTGAACGGACTGAAACGTTCCACATACTTGCACTCCGGGGAGACGCCATTTTAACCTGCAGAACTCTTTCCCCTCAGTAAGACGCACAAGACAGAGGTGATATCCCCATGCTAATTTTTATTGTGCAACTGCTGCTCAAAGCTTTTAGTACCTTCCACAGACACACGTCACACAAAATTAGACTTCAACAGTGGCTAGACTGACGGGCAACAGACAAAAATCCATTCAGAGGCGGTTCGTGCCCGTCCAGCGACTCTTGCGGTGCAAACAAATCTTAGCCGGGCGGACAGCCCAACTCACGGCCACCCCGAACAGGCAGACGTACGTGACAGACAGACTGCCCACCCTCGGGCCCTTCATCCACAACCATCCGGAATCCGTTGGTCAGACCCAGGCGAGCAGCACGCTTCTTGCCAACAATCATTAAATGCCCGGGAAGCTGGAGAAGGAAGTACAAACCTATAAATTAATAAAATAAAAAGCCACACACAAAGAGGGGAGAGGGCAGGAGGGGAAGGACTGAGAGCAGAGGACCACCCCCCAGAGAAACCAGCATGCCAATTCCTAGCAATTCAACCACTGCGCTCCAAATTACTGTCTCTCTGTCTGCCCGCCCGCCCGCCCGCCCCCAACTGACATTTGCCAGGCAAAGCTACAAAGACCTATTATGCACACCACTATGGGGGAGGGGGGGGAAGCAGCTATGCAATTTGTTTCAAGCAAGACACTGCCCGACTACAAAACGGCCACGGAAGCCAAGTTTGTCTCTGGGTTAAAGCCCCCTTACATCTCCAGGCAACATAAGCAATTCTGGTGCAAAATAAGCTTTAGGCTGCCTTTTGCGTGGCTTTACGGAGTCTCTGAACTCGACTTTTATAGCTAAAAGTGAAGCATCCAGCACCTCTCAACCAGCTTTGCCCTTCCTCGCCCCTGACCTGCCAAAAACCCCAAGCCCTCTTCTCCATATTAGAAGAAGAACTAGTACTACTCCTCCTCTTACTCTATAAACCATGACAACGGGCATCAGACCGCACTCCAAAACAAAACAGCCCCGCATTTTGCACCAGAAGTACATACCCAGGGACGAGCATTGCTTCGCATCGCCGCTGTTAGTCAAAAAGCTCAATTCCATTACAAGCCAGAGGCAAAAGATTACAGCGCCAGAAAACCCAGAATAGCCTCCTGTGCCCTATCAAGAGGAAAAGAGGGGCTGGGAAAGAGTCCAGAAAATTAGGAACTAATTACAGGTACTCTTCAGCGTACAGAAAGCTTCCACAGTACTTACAGAGTCACCGGAATCTTCAGCTTCAGATAACCTGATAATCGGCTCCTTAGGCATGACTAGGAAAAGCGTCGCAGCTTGGGGTGAAAGATCGCGGAACGCAAGGCACTGGAGGAAGAGTAAACAGTTGAAACGTAACGGGCTTCAGAGAAAGGTAATAGCTTAAGCAAATCAATACGCCCCGCTGGACTCGTACAGAAGCAGGTCACCCGAGACCCCAAACGCAAGCCGAGACGTTGATTTTCTTTTTATTCTCACGCGATATTAATACTTGCTGTACTCGAAATACAACATATTTACAGAGCCCCCTCCAGAAGCGGGATTCAGCACGCAAGGTGACAGGGGCAACGAGACGGGCCAGTACTTCAGATTAGCGACCTCCAGTATGGTTTAATTTGGGTTGATCATTTCCTAAGCAGTTTTTCTATTCAATGCGGTCCACACAGAGGCGGGAGGCAAACGGCTTAACTGAATCGGCAAAGAATTTAGCGGAGCGCAAGATCAGCGGCCGTTCGTTTGCCGCGGTACAGGGAGCTCAAGTACTGAACAAAAGCATGATCACAGGAAGCCTGCAAGGGCATAGCGCGAGTCCGCCTTCTATGCCGCACAGAAACCCTACCTTCAAAAGCAGAAGACGTCCCTAACCGTTAACCTTCAGCATTTTAATAACAAAATTATACAGGATACTAACTGAAAGTTAACATCATGTAGGTAACGGCCGCAATTTTCTTTTTCCCCGCAGTCTAAGCAGCTCACTCTAGTTACTAGCACACTGTGGCGCACCAGCACCCGTGAACGTTGCAAGCATGCTGTTATCGTGGTCCCACTTCACCCCAGAAACAAGATCTGGGAAGCTTTGGCAGCCTGCAGGATGACCCGTTTTTAAGAAAAACAAGAGCAGCTGTACTTCTTTGCTTTAATAATCCAGTTTGGGGGTTCAGAACCAAAACCTAGCACAGCAGAGCTGCAAAATCTCTATAATGCTATTACGAGGCACACCAAGACCTGCCTTTCTCCTACGCGGAACTAACTCCTCGCGGACCTTCACTGTTCGCGTACATACACCGGGAATCCCCGAGGACACTGACTGCGTGTGCTTAACCTAAGGTTTCAAGACTACCATCCTACACGAGGAAGGGCCGCTCCCATCCCTCGGCAGCAAACTTTGCTCGACTTGCAGTGCCAAAGGGATATCACGCGGCAAACGTCTGCGGCTGCCACCCAGCGCGTAACCGTCAGAGGCCCTTCTCTGCGCGCGCGCATACACGACACGGAGCGAGGGGGTGGGGGGGGCTGGAAACCGAGGCGAACCGGACAGTACCAGCAACCCGGTACGCGCCGCGGCAGCCGGGGGACGGGACGGGACGGGACACCGACGAAGCGCGATGTTTTAGGGATGGTGCGGTAGAGAGCGCCACAACCCAGAGAGGCCCCGTCCGTCGCCCGTCCCTCCGCCCACCCGCAGCAATGCCGCCACCCGCCCTGCCGCGCTCCCGGGCAGCGCGCAACGGGCCCTCGGCTCAGGGGGCCTGCGAGCGCGGGGGGAGGAGGGGGAAGCGAAGAAGAAACGCGCACAGAGCAAAGCCGCGGCTACCTTCTCGTCCTCGTAGACGACGTTGGCGGGGAAACGCCTTGCCGGGGACCTTGCCGAAGACAGTAATGGCGCCGCCAGGCCGCCCGCGCCCCAATAATCTCGGCAGCCACGACAACGCCCGCTGTCGCTTCCTCCACTCGGCCAGGCCCTCCGCGGCTCCCATTGGGCCGTCAGATCGCCGCCGGCCGATCCCGCGTCTCGATTGGCTGTCTCGTCTGTCGTTTGCCCTCGTCCCCGCCCCCCTTGGCGGGTCCGCCCTCGTCGACCTGGTGTTACCGGGGCTCGGGCAGTTTGCGTGCGCTCGGGCCGCGGAGGGATCTGTGACGCGTAGTGCTGCGACCCTGTGGGCGGGCAACGAGGTCTCAGAAGAGGCTGCTGTAGCTACAAGTACTCTTCGCTGTTGTTTATTACCGCAGCAAGTCCACCCCAAGCGTGCTCGCGGCTCTTTTTGGTGCTGCTTTTCCCTCCAGTCAAAGGACTGCTTTTGCCAGGGCAGGGCAGGCCTTGACTTTTCAGAGCATTTCGCAGAACCAACAGGGCTTGCTCTAAATTGTTCCCTGAAAGCCCCACTTCAGCTGCAGATGTCTCTAAGCTGCATGCCTCCTGGGAGAAAATCAAATCCAAAGCGCGTGTCTTTCCAAGCCAGCTCTGTGGAATCAATCCTTTTTTCGTGTCTCTCTGTTTCTTTTTACACAGAGGGCGACCCCCCCGCCCCCCACTTCCTTCTGAACAGTTTGTAGCCGTCGACTGCTGCGCTCCAGTCGCGTGAGTCATCCCACCAAGTTTCAGTGATAGCGATTAGGCCATGGCTTTCCAGCTGCACAGTGGCTTCCAACTCCTCCTGTTCGTTACCTGTGCTGCGTGCACTGGTATGGAGGCGCTTCAGTTGGGCTGTCGACCCTCTCACCTTTTTGGAGGATCACGCCCCAATTCCTTTGCGGCGGTTCGCAGGTGTTCCCCTGTTGGTTCCTAATGCGTCAGCAGCCCCTGTTGCTCAAAACTCCCTCCTCTTCCCCCACTGAGTCTAGTTTAAAGCCCTCCTTGTCAGTCTGGCCAGCTTGTTGGCAAAGACCCTCTTGCCCCACCTGGTCAGGTGAAGCCATCAGCTCCCAAGAGACCCGGCTTCTCAAGGGTAGATCCGTGACCATAGAAGCCAAAGCCCGGACACGTTAATCCTATCGTGTGAGGCTATCAGCGAGAACCCAGCACCGAATCCAACAAAACCGTTTGGCTGGAGACCGGGCTGATAAGCGGCCGAACCCGCGTGAGCGTGGCAGAAACATCCGACTACGAGTCAACCACTTTATGCTATAAATGCGTGCAGCCATCGGGCTCCCTTGAGCTCTCCCTCCGCAGCAGCTGGCTGCGCGGCGGCGATCTCCCCTTGAGTAGGGACGCCTCTCGAGGTTTCCCCTTGAGGCTGAGAGATCCCTTACCTGACACCAGGCAGCGACGGGCTGGTAGGCGACAGGTTTTTGCAGGCCTGTGACCTTTAAGATGCGTATAGTAAGCTTACGCGAGAATCTTTGTATCCCATACTAACTTTAAGTGTCGTAAATAGCATCCAGCTGTACTTATTAAATATTTTACACACCTAAATTTACTGATCAGACCTCAGTAAACTAACTACTAGGCCAGATCAGATCTGAGTGATCTCTTGACTCTTCTCCTGTGACACCCGGCCGCTATCAGAAGCATCACTGGTGCCCAATTCTCAGCTTTGGGGCTCCTTTGCTGCTGAAATTTCAGTTACAGAAGACCGATGGCTACCTGCGCTTCAGTCAAATCAACATTCAGTCCTAATCCTTCCTGACAAAAGGGTCAGGAACTGCATCTTCAGCCTTTCTTATTGTCCTTTTCTCCCTCGCATCCTCAGGGCATTGCCTTCTCTAAAGCTCTGTTTTAATTGAGTTTAGCCAGACCGAGTTAACCAAGCTCACAGTCTACTCCATGACCTCTTTGTAGCTGTTCCCGGGTTTCCAACGCACGCGCAAAGAGCATCCGACGGGCTCCGTACATTTTCATCCCTTTGCGCGCAGGGGCTCCAGGTCTTTGTCACTTGTATTACCAAGCGAGGAAAAAACGGAGACCGGGTCCTTTTTTCTCACACGAACCTCTTATTGCTCAGAAAGAAGGCTTTTTCTCATGAAATTTGCCCCCCTCAAAGTGACAGGCCCTCCAGACGTTTCCCAACTTTTTTTATCTCCAAAACGTCCTGTTCCTACCCCAGTCACTGTTGTTCTTTAAACCACCAGCCCCCTTCAACTTCTGCGCAGAGGAATCTGCCTTTTAGGCTTGGTGATGGGTTGACCTTGGCCAGCTGCTCTCTCTCACTGCCCCTCCTCAAGAGGACAGGGGGAAAGAAAACAGGATGAAGAAGTGTCAAGGTTTAAGGCAAGGCGGCAATAAACCGTGGCACACGCTCCCTGTTATCCCCTCATTTTCACGCCACCCCTTTCCTTTAGATCGGAAAGATGATAAAAAAGATAAGGGGAAAGGAAGAGAGACTTCAAGTTGGAAAGTTTTAAAGGGTTTTACTAATGCTACTAATACATAGAGAATAGATACAAAATATACAAAACCAATCTCAAGCGCTCGATGTGGAGCTGGCGTCACTCCAGCAGCGGCGGAGCTGGGTGTGCGGAGCTGGTGGCTCCAGCAGGTGCAGGTGCAGGCCAGGCCCCCGGAAGTCATGGGCGGGACTTCACAGCAAACCGGAACCTGGTTGCAGGGATGCAGGGCCTGAGGCCTGCATCACCCTCTTAGACAGGGGGTATGACGATTATGGGATGGAATACTTCCGTTGGTCAGTTCTAGTCACCTGTTCCATCCACCCCTCCTCAAACACGCCCCTCGCACAACGGAACGTGGGAAAACTTATCAGTCTTTCTTAGCTACCATGGTAATAAATCTAAACACGAGCTTCTTCAGCATTCCGTTGGTCTCTTATCAGCACCGAGTACAGCATCCTAGGAAAAATATGCAGGCTAAAACTCAGAAAAGTACAGCCACCTAGAAGAACTTAGCTGAAAGAAAAAAGATCACTAAAAGAGAACCGGTCTTGCTTTTAACAAAACCAGGACAAGAAGTTCCTCCGGGAAATAGCCACCAGCCGGATCCGCGGGCAGCAGGGAACTACCTGCCCCGGACAGCGTTTTGCCCTTCCTTAAATGTGTTTTCACAGGGGCGCCACCAGTTGAGTCGCTGAGTTGCTCACCTTTGGCCCGCGGTGAGTCCGGTGCCTAGCTGCCTTGCCCAGACGACTTGCACCAGGAGAGGGGTTTCACGGTGATACAAGACAGACTCTTTTTTTTCTTTCCCCCCCCTTCTCTCCTCTTTTCCAGTGAGACCAATCATCCACTGGAACAGCCTCCCCAGGGACATGGTAGGGTCCCCATCGCTGGAGGTTTTCAAGATGCCATTGGACAGGGTGCTAGATAAAGGTTGGACCAGACGATCTTTTGAGGTCCCTTCCCACCCGGGCTGCTCTAGGATTCTACAGTTCTTCAGTGGATCACTGTTTAATAACCCTTTGCTCTCTCCGGTTTGGAGCAAAGTATCGGCAACGTTGCCTGCGAGGTGAGGCGCAACGTTCCACCAGGCGCCACAGACTTCCAAAACCTCTGGTAATCACTCACCCAAGTCTCTCTGAATGGATAAGCCATACCTAGCTTCTTCACAATCCCCCTGCCCCCAGAAGCGGGAACACCTCCTAGATGCCTTAGGGAGTTTACACAGACGGAACAATAGACCTTACCTGGCTCGGTCAGTCAGTAAGCAAACACTGCACCAGTGCAGTTTCAAGGCAACATCACCTGTCAGATTCCACCTACTTCAGGTAAATCATTTCCATCTCCTCCCCAGGGAAGATGAAACAAAGGTGAAGCCCTCGGGTGTCACCAAACTTCACCTGATGGCTTGGGGATACAGAAGAGATGACAGACGCCTTCCAGTGGGCGTCTCAGATGCCTCTGCCTCAGTAACATAGCGTTCAAGGGCAACAAAGGATCGCCCTGCTTTCCCACGCCCATCTCCCTTTTTCAATAGCTGTTAAAGAAAGATGAAGTTTGCCGTCTCCCTGTGATGTACTTTTGGTTTGGGTCTGGCTGGGACGGAGGTAACTTTCCCCACAGCAGCCCTCGTAGTGCTGTGCTTTGTAGCTCTAGCTAGAAGGGTGTTGAGAACACACCGATGCTTTGGCTACTGCTGAGCAGTGCTCCCACGGCACAGAGGCTGTCTCTCCAAGCACCCCCACCGGCCAGTGAGCTGGGGGTGGGCAAGAGGTTGGGAGGGGACAGAGCCAGGACAGCTGACCCAAACTGACAAAAAGAGATATTCCACTCTGCTATGGAAGCACCGCAGCTGCCATTCAGACCGACCGTTTTCTCCTGCCGTATCCCTCCTCACCAGAAAAGGGATGTCAACGGGGCCTTCGCACACAGCCATTGATCAAGCGCTCCAACAGGAGTTGGATGCTTCCAACGCATTGCACTGTGCCGAAACCACCCTCGTACGCCATGCCTGTAGCGTCACGTACGGTATCTTCTCAAGTTGCAGCAGCAGCCGACGCCGGCTTTATGTACGTTTGCGTACCACTTCCAAAAAGCTACGAGTTCGCTTCGGGCCACACACGGGAGACTACTGCCAAGCGGTTCCAGCGCCACGCTTCAAATGACTGGGCAAATCATTATCTGTCTACAGAACGCTGTGAACGGACTGAAACGTTCCACATACTTGCACTCCGGGGAGACGCCATTTTAACCTGCAGAACTCTTTCCCCTCAGTAAGACGCACAAGACAGAGGTGATATCCCCATGCTAATTTTTATTGTGCAACTGCTGCTCAAAGCTTTTAGTACCTTCCACAGACACACGTCACACAAAATTAGACTTCAACAGTGGCTAGACTGACGGGCAACAGACAAAAATCCATTCAGAGGCGGTTCGTGCCCGTCCAGCGACTCTTGCGGTGCAAACAAATCTTAGCCGGGCGGACAGCCCAACTCACGGCCACCCCGAACAGGCAGACGTACGTGACAGACAGACTGCCCACCCTCGGGCCCTTCATCCACAACCATCCGGAATCCGTTGGTCAGACCCAGGCGAGCAGCACGCTTCTTGCCAACAATCATTAAATGCCCGGGAAGCTGGAGAAGGAAGTACAAACCCATAAATTAATAAAATAAAAAGCCACACACAAAGAGGGGAGAGGGCAGGAGGGGAAGGACTGAGAGCAGAGGACCACCCCCCAGAGAAACCAGCATGCCAATTCCTAGCAATTCAACCACTGCGCTCCAAATTACTGTCTCTCTGTCTGCCCGCCCGCCCGCCCGCCCCCAACCGACATTTGCCAGGCAAAGCTACAAAGACCTATTATGCACACCACTATGGGGGAGGGGGGGGAAGCAGCTATGCAATTTGTTTCAAGCAAGACACTGCCCGACTACAAAACGGCCACGGAAGCCAAGTTTGTCTCTGGGTTAAAGCCCCCTTACATCTCCAGGCAACATAAGCAATTCTGGTGCAAAATAAGCTTTAGGCTGCCTTTTGCGTGGCTTTACGGAGTCTCTGAACTCGACTTTTATAGCTAAAAGTGAAGCATCCAGCACCTCTCAACCAGCTTTGCCCTTCCTCGCCCCTGACCTGCCAAAAACCCCAAGCCCTCTTCTCCATATTAGAAGAAGAACTAGTACTACTCCTCCTCTTACTCTATAAACCATGACAACGGGCATCAGACCGCACTCCAAAACAAAACAGCCCCGCATTTTGCACCAGAAGTACATACCCAGGGACGAGCATTGCTTCGCATCGCCGCTGTTAGTCAAAAAGCTCAATTCCATTACAAGCCAGAGGCAAAAGATTACAGCGCCAGAAAACCCAGAATAGCCTCCTGTGCCCTATCAAGAGGAAAAGAGGGGCTGGGAAAGAGTCCAGAAAATTAGGAACTAATTACAGGTACTCTTCAGCGTACAGAAAGCTTCCACAGTACTTACAGAGTCACCGGAATCTTCAGCTTCAGATAACCTGATAATCGGCTCCTTAGGCATGACTAGGAAAAGCGTCGCAGCTTGGGGTGAAAGATCGCGGAACGCAAGGCACTGGAGGAAGAGTAAACAGTTGAAACGTAACGGGCTTCAGAGAAAGGTAATAGCTTAAGCAAATCAATACGCCCCGCTGGACTCGTACAGAAGCAGGTCACCCGAGACCCCAAACGCAAGCCGAGACGTTGATTTTCTTTTTATTCTCACGCGATATTAATACTTGCTGTACTCGAAATACAACATATTTACAGAGCCCCCTCCAGAAGCGGGATTCAGCACGCAAGGTGACAGGGGCAACGAGACGGGCCAGTACTTCAGATTAGCGACCTCCAGTATGGTTTAATTTGGGTTGATCATTTCCTAAGCAGTTTTTCTATTCAATGCGGTCCACACAGAGGCGGGAGGCAAACGGCTTAACTGAATCGGCAAAGAATTTAGCGGAGCGCAAGATCAGCGGCCGTTCGTTTGCCGCGGTACAGGGAGCTCAAGTACTGAACAAAAGCATGATCACAGGAAGCCTGCAAGGGCATAGCGCGAGTCCGCCTTCTATGCCGCACAGAAACCCTACCTTCAAAAGCAGAAGACGTCCCTAACCGTTAACCTTCAGCATTTTAATAACAAAATTATACAGGATACTAACTGAAAGTTAACATCATGTAGGTAACGGCCGCAATTTTCTTTTTCCCCGCAGTCTAAGCAGCTCACTCTAGTTACTAGCACACTGTGGCGCACCAGCACCCGTGAACGTTGCAAGCATGCTGTTATCGTGGTCCCACTTCACCCCAGAAACAAGATCTGGGAAGCTTTGGCAGCCTGCAGGATGACCCGTTTTTAAGAAAAACAAGAGCAGCTGTACTTCTTTGCTTTAATAATCCAGTTTGGGGGTTCAGAACCAAAACCTAGCACAGCAGAGCTGCAAAATCTCTATAATGCTATTACGAGGCACACCAAGACCTGCCTTTCTCCTACGCGGAACTAACTCCTCGCGGACCTTCACTGTTCGCGTACATACACCGGGAATCCCCGAGGACACTGACTGCGTGTGCTTAACCTAAGGTTTCAAGACTACCATCCTACACGAGGAAGGGCCGCTCCCATCCCTCGGCAGCAAACTTTGCTCGACTTGCAGTGCCAAAGGGATATCACGCGGCAAACGTCTGCGGCTGCCACCCAGCGCGTAACCGTCAGAGGCCCTTCTCTGCGCGCGCGCATACACGACACGGAGCGAGGGGGTGGGGGGGGCTGGAAACCGAGGCGAACCGGACAGTACCAGCAACCCGGTACGCGCCGCGGCAGCCGGGGGACGGGACGGGACGGGACACCGACGAAGCGCGATGTTTTAGGGATGGTGCGGTAGAGAGCGCCACAACCCAGAGAGGCCCCGTCCGTCGCCCGTCCCTCCGCCCACCCGCAGCAATGCCGCCACCCGCCCTGCCGCGCTCCCGGGCAGCGCGCAACGGGCCCTCGGCTCAGGGGGCCTGCGAGCGCGGGGGGAGGAGGGGGAAGCGAAGAAGAAACGCGCACAGAGCAAAGCCGCGGCTACCTTCTCGTCCTCGTAGACGACGTTGGCGGGGAAACGCCTTGCCGGGGACCTTGCCGAAGACAGTAATGGCGCCGCCAGGCCGCCCGCGCCCCAATAATCTCGGCAGCCACGACAACGCCCGCTGTCGCTTCCTCCACTCGGCCAGGCCCTCCGCGGCTCCCATTGGGCCGTCAGATCGCCGCCGGCCGATCCCGCGTCTCGATTGGCTGTCTCGTCTGTCGTTTGCCCTCGTCCCCGCCCCCCTTGGCGGGTCCGCCCTCGTCGACCTGGTGTTACCGGGGCTCGGGCAGTTTGCGTGCGCTCGGGCCGCGGAGGGATCTGTGACGCGTAGTGCTGCGACCCTGTGGGCGGGCAACGAGGTCTCAGAAGAGGCTGCTGTAGCTACAAGTACTCTTCGCTGTTGTTTATTACCGCAGCAAGTCCACCCCAAGCGTGCTCGCGGCTCTTTTTGGTGCTGCTTTTCCCTCCAGTCAAAGGACTGCTTTTGCCAGGGCAGGGCAGGCCTTGACTTTTCAGAGCATTTCGCAGAACCAACAGGGCTTGCTCTAAATTGTTCCCTGAAAGCCCCACTTCAGCTGCAGATGTCTCTAAGCTGCGTGCCTCCTGGGAGAAAATCAAATCCAAAGCGCGTGTCTTTCCAAGCCAGCTCTGTGGAATCAATCCTTTTTTCATGTCTCTCTGTTTCTTTTTACACAGAGGGCGACCCCCCCGCCCCCCGCCTCCGCTTCCTTCTGAACAGTTTGTAGCCGTCGACTGCTGCGCTCCAGTCGCGTGAGTCATCCCACCAAGTTTCAGTGATAGCGATTAGGCCATGGCTTTCCAGCTGCACAGTGGCTTCCAACTCCTCCTGTTCGTTACCTGTGCTGCGTGCACTGGTATGGAGGCGCTTCAGTTGGGCTGTCGACCCTCTCACCTTTTTGGAGGATCACGCCCCAATTCCTTTGCGGCGGTTCGCAGGTGTTCCCCTGTTGGTTCCTAATGCGTCAGCAGCCCCTGTTGCTCAAAACTCCCTCCTCTTCCCCCACTGAGTCTAGTTTAAAGCCCTCCTTGTCAGTCTGGCCAGCTTGTTGGCAAAGACCCTCTTGCCCCACCTGGTCAGGTGAAGCCATCAGCTCCCAAGAGACCCGGCTTCTCAAGGGTAGATCCGTGACCATAGAAGCCAAAGCCCGGACACGTTAATCCTATTGTGTGAGGCTATCAGCGAGAACCCAGCACCGAATCCAACAAAACCGTTTGGCTGGAGACCGGGCTGATAAGCGGCCGAACCCGCGTGAGCGTGGCAGAAACATCCGACTACGAGTCAACCACTTTATGCTATAAATGCGTGCAGCCATCGGGCTCCCTTGAGCTCTCCCTCCGCAGCAGCTGGCTGCGCGGCGGCGATCTCCCCTTGAGTAGGGACGCCTCTCGAGGTTTCCCCTTGAGGCTGAGAGATCCCTTACCTGACACCAGGCAGCGACGGGCTGGTAGGCGACAGGTTTTTGCAGGCCTGTGACCTTTAAGATGCGTATAGTAAGCTTACGCGAGAATCTTTGTATCCCATACTAACTTTAAGTGTCGTAAATAGCATCCAGCTGTACTTATTAAATATTTTACACACCTAAATTTACTGATCAGACCTCAGTAAACTAACTACTAGGCCAGATCAGATCTGAGTGATCTCTTGACTCTTCTCCTGTGACACCCGGCCGCTATCAGAAGCATCACTGGTGCGCAATTCTCAGCTTTGGGGCTCCTTTGCTGCTGAAATTTCAGTTACAGAAGACCGATGGCTACCTGCGCTTCAGTCAAATCAACATTCAGTCCTAATCCTTCCTGACAAAAGGGTCAGGAACTGCATCTTCAGCCTTTCTTATTGTCCTTTTCTCCCTCGCATCCTCAGGGCATTGCCTTCTCTAAAGCTCTGTTTTAATTGAGTTTAGCCAGACCGAGTTAACCAAGCTCACAGTCTACTCCATGACCTCTTTGTAGCTGTTCCCGGGTTTCCAACGCACGCGCAAAGAGCATCCGACGGGCTCCGTACATTTTCATCCCTTTGCGCGCAGGGGCTCCAGGTCTTTGTCACTTGTATTACCAAGCGAGGAAAAAACGGAGACCGGGTCCTTTTTTCTCACACGAACCTCTTATTGCTCAGAAAGAAGGCTTTTTCTCATGAAATTTGCCCCCCTCAAAGTGACAGGCCCTCCAGACGTTTCCCAACTTTTTTTATCTCCAAAACGTCCTGTTCCTACCCCAGTCACTGTTGTTCTTTAAACCACCAGCCCCCTTCAACTTCTGCGCAGAGGAATCTGCCTTTTAGGCTTGGTGATGGGTTGACCTTGGCCAGCTGCTCTCTCTCACTGCCCCTCCTCAAGAGGACAGGGGGAAAGAAAACAGGATGAAGAAGTGTCAAGGTTTAAGGCAAGGCGGCAATAAACCGTGGCACACGCTCCCTGTTATCCCCTCATTTTCACGCCACCCCTTTCCTTTAGATCGGAAAGATGATAAAAAAGATAAGGGGAAAGGAAGAGAGACTTCAAGTTGGAAAGTTTTAAAGGGTTTTACTAATGCTACTAATACATAGAGAATAGATACAAAATATACAAAACCAATCTCAAGCGCTCGATGTGGAGCTGGCGTCACTCCAGCAGCGGCGGAGCTGGGTGTGCGGAGCTGGTGGCTCCAGCAGGTGCAGGTGCAGGCCAGGCCCCCGGAAGTCATGGGCGGGACTTCACAGCAAACCGGAACCTGGTTGCAGGGATGCAGGGCCTGAGGCCTGCATCACCCTCTTAGACAGGGGGTATGACGATTATGGGATGGAATACTTCCGTTGGTCAGTTCTAGTCACCTGTTCCATCCACCCCTCCTCAAACACGCCCCTCGCACAACGGAACGTGGGAAAACTTATCAGTCTTTCTTAGCTACCATGGTAATAAATCTAAACACGAGCTTCTTCAGCATTCCGTTGGTCTCTTATCAGCACCGAGTACAGCATCCTAGGAAAAATATGCCGGCTAAAACTCAGAAAAGTACAGCCACCTAGAAGAACTTAGCTGAAAGAAAAAAGATCACTAAAAGAGAACCGGTCTTGCTTTTAACAAAACCAGGACAAGAAGTTCCTCCGGGAAATAGCCACCAGCCGGATCCGCGGGCAGCAGGGAACTACCTGCCCCGGACAGCGTTTTGCCCTTCCTTAAATGTGTTTTCACAGGGGCGCCACCAGTTGAGTCGCTGAGTTGCTCACCTTTGGCCCGCGGTGAGTCCGGTGCCTAGCTGCCTTGCCCAGACGACTTGCACCAGGAGAGGGGTTTCACGGTGATACAAGACAGACTCTTTTTTTTCTTTCCCCCCCCTTCTCTCCTCTTTTCCAGTGAGACCAATCATCCACTGGAACAGCCTCCCCAGGGACATGGTAGGGTCCCCATCGCTGGAGGTTTTCAAGATGCCATTGGACAGGGTGCTAGATAAAGGTTGGACCAGACGATCTTTTGAGGTCCCTTCCCACCCGGGCTGCTCTAGGATTCTACAGTTCTTCAGTGGATCACTGTTTAATAACCCTTTGCTCTCTCCGGTTTGGAGCAAAGTATCGGCAACGTTGCCTGCGAGGTGAGGCGCAACGTTCCACCAGGCGCCACAGACTTCCAAAACCTCTGGTAATCACTCACCCAAGTCTCTCTGAATGGATAAGCCATACCTAGCTTCTTCACAATCCCCCTGCCCCCAGAAGCGGGAACACCTCCTAGATGCCTTAGGGAGTTTACACAGACGGAACAATAGACCTTACCTGGCTCGGTCAGTCAGTAAGCAAACACTGCACCAGTGCAGTTTCAAGGCAACATCACCTGTCAGATTCCACCTACTTCAGGTAAATCATTTCCATCTCCTCCCCAGGGAAGATGAAACAAAGGTGAAGCCCTCGGGTGTCACCAAACTTCACCTGATGGCTTGGGGATACAGAAGAGATGACAGATGCCTTCCAGTGGGCGTCTCAGATGCCTCTGCCTCAGTAACATAGCGTTCAAGGGCAACAAAGGATCGCCCTGCTTTCCCACGCCCATCTCCCTTTTTCAATAGCTGTTAAAGAAAGATGAAGTTTGCCGTCTCCCTGTGATGTACTTTTGGTTTGGGTCTGGCTGGGACGGAGGTAACTTTCCCCACAGCAGCCCTCGTAGTGCTGTGCTTTGTAGCTCTAGCTAGAAGGGTGTTGAGAACACACCGATGCTTTGGCTACTGCTGAGCAGTGCTCCCACGGCACAGAGGCTGTCTCTCCAAGCACCCCCACCGGCCAGTGAGCTGGGGGTGGGCAAGAGGTTGGGAGGGGACAGAGCCAGGACAGCTGACCCAAACTGACAAAAAGAGATATTCCACTCTGCTATGGAAGCACCGCAGCTGCCATTCAGACCGACCGTTTTCTCCTGCCGTATCCCTCCTCATCAGAAAAGGGATGTCAACGGGGCCTTCGCACACAGCCATTGATCAAGCGCTCCAACAGGAGTTGGATGCTTCCAACACATTGCACTGTGCCGAAACCACCCTCGTACGCCATGCCTGTAGCGTCACGTACGGTATCTTCTCAAGTTGCAGCAGCAGCCGACGCCGGCTTTATGTACGTTTGCGTACCACTTCCAAAAAGCTACGAGTTCGCTTCGGGCCACACACGGGAGACTACTGCCAAGCGGTTCCAGCGCCACGCTTCAAATGACTGGGCAAATCATTATCTGTCTACAGAACGCTGTGAACGGACTGAAACGTTCCACATACTTGCACTCCGGGGAGACGCCATTTTAACCTGCAGAACTCTTTCCCCTCAGTAAGACGCACAAGACAGAGGTGATATCCCCATGCTAATTTTTATTGTGCAACTGCTGCTCAAAGCTTTTAGTACCTTCCACAGACACACGTCACACAAAATTAGACTTCAACAGTGGCTAGACTGACGGGCAACAGACAAAAATCCATTCAGAGGCGGTTCGTGCCCGTCCAGCGACTCTTGCGGTGCAAACAAATCTTAGCCGGGCGGACAGCCCAACTCACGGCCACCCCGAACAGGCAGACGTACGTGACAGACAGACTGCCCACCCTCGGGCCCTTCATCCACAACCATCCGGAATCCGTTGGTCAGACCCAGGCGAGCAGCACGCTTCTTGCCAACAATCATTAAATGCCCGGGAAGCTGGGGAAGGAAGTACAAACCTATAAATTAATAAAATAAAAAGCCACACACAAAGAGGGGAGAGGGCAGGAGGGGAAGGACTGAGAGCAGAGGACCACCCCCCAGAGAAACCAGCATGCCAATTCCTAGCAATTCAACCACTGCGCTCCAAATTACTGTCTCTCTGTCTGCCCGCCCGCCCGCCCGCCCCCAACTGACATTTGCCAGGCAAAGCTACAAAGACCTATTATGCACACCACTATGGGGGAGGGGGGGGAAGCAGCTATGCAATTTGTTTCAAGCAAGACACTGCCCGACTACAAAACGGCCACGGAAGCCAAGTTTGTCTCTGGGTTAAAGCCCCCTTACATCTCCAGGCAACATAAGCAATTCTGGTGCAAAATAAGCTTTAGGCTGCCTTTTGCGTGGCTTTACGGAGTCTCTGAACTCGACTTTTATAGCTAAAAGTGAAGCATCCAGCACCTCTCAACCAGCTTTGCCCTTCCTCGCCCCTGACCTGCCAAAAACCCCAAGCCCTCTTCTCCATATTAGAAGAAGAACTAGTACTACTCCTCCTCTTACTCTATAAACCATGACAACGGGCATCAGACCGCACTCCAAAACAAAACAGCCCCGCATTTTGCACCAGAAGTACATACCCAGGGACGAGCATTGCTTCGCATCGCCGCTGTTAGTCAAAAAGCTCAATTCCATTACAAGCCAGAGGCAAAAGATTACAGCGCCAGAAAACCCAGAATAGCCTCCTGTGCCCTATCAAGAGGAAAAGAGGGGCTGGGAAAGAGTCCAGAAAATTAGGAACTAATTACAGGTACTCTTCAGCGTACAGAAAGCTTCCACAGTACTTACAGAGTCACCGGAATCTTCAGCTTCAGATAACCTGATAATCGGCTCCTTAGGCATGACTAGGAAAAGCGTCGCAGCTTGGGGTGAAAGATCGCGGAACGCAAGGCACTGGAGGAAGAGTAAACAGTTGAAACGTAACGGGCTTCAGAGAAAGGTAATAGCTTAAGCAAATCAATACGCCCCGCTGGACTCGTACAGAAGCAGGTCACCCGAGACCCCAAACGCAAGCCGAGACGTTGATTTTCTTTTTATTCTCACGCGATATTAATACTTGCTGTACTCGAAATACAACATATTTACAGAGCCCCCTCCAGAAGCGGGATTCAGCACGCAAGGTGACAGGGGCAACGAGACGGGCCAGTACTTCAGATTAGCGACCTCCAGTATGGTTTAATTTGGGTTGATCATTTCCTAAGCAGTTTTTCTATTCAATGCGGTCCACACAGAGGCGGGAGGCAAACGGCTTAACTGAATCGGCAAAGAATTTAGCGGAGCGCAAGATCAGCGGCCGTTCGTTTGCCGCGGTACAGGGAGCTCAAGTACTGAACAAAAGCATGATCACAGGAAGCCTGCAAGGGCATAGCGCGAGTCCGCCTTCTATGCCGCACAGAAACCCTACCTTCAAAAGCAGAAGACGTCCCTAACCGTTAACCTTCAGCATTTTAATAACAAAATTATACAGGATACTAACTGAAAGTTAACATCATGTAGGTAACGGCCGCAATTTTCTTTTTCCCCGCAGTCTAAGCAGCTCACTCTAGTTACTAGCACACTGTGGCGCACCAGCACCCGTGAACGTTGCAAGCATGCTGTTATCGTGGTCCCACTTCACCCCAGAAACAAGATCTGGGAAGCTTTGGCAGCCTGCAGGATGACCCGTTTTTAAGAAAAACAAGAGCAGCTGTACTTCTTTGCTTTAATAATCCAGTTTGGGGGTTCAGAACCAAAACCTAGCACAGCAGAGCTGCAAAATCTCTATAATGCTATTACGAGGCACACCAAGACCTGCCTTTCTCCTACGCGGAACTAACTCCTCGCGGACCTTCACTGTTCGCGTACATACACCGGGAATCCCCGAGGACACTGACTGCGTGTGCTTAACCTAAGGTTTCAAGACTACCATCCTACACGAGGAAGGGCCGCTCCCATCCCTCGGCAGCAAACTTTGCTCGACTTGCAGTGCCAAAGGGATATCACGCGGCAAACGTCTGCGGCTGCCACCCAGCGCGTAACCGTCAGAGGCCCTTCTCTGCGCGCGCGCATACACGACACGGAGCGAGGGGGTGGGGGGGGCTGGAAACCGAGGCGAACCGGACAGTACCAGCAACCCGGTACGCGCCGCGGCAGCCGGGGGACGGGACGGGACGGGACACCGACGAAGCGCGATGTTTTAGGGATGGTGCGGTAGAGAGCGCCACAACCCAGAGAGGCCCCGTCCGTCGCCCGTCCCTCCGCCCACCCGCAGCAATGCCGCCACCCGCCCTGCCGCGCTCCCGGGCAGCGCGCAACGGGCCCTCGGCTCAGGGGGCCTGCGAGCGCGGGGGGAGGAGGGGGAAGCGAAGAAGAAACGCGCACAGAGCAAAGCCGCGGCTACCTTCTCGTCCTCGTAGACGACGTTGGCGGGGAAACGCCTTGCCGGGGACCTTGCCGAAGACAGTAATGGCGCCGCCAGGCCGCCCGCGCCCCAATAATCTCGGCAGCCACGACAACGCCCGCTGTCGCTTCCTCCACTCGGCCAGGCCCTCCGCGGCTCCCATTGGGCCGTCAGATCGCCGCCGGCCGATCCCGCGTCTCGATTGGCTGTCTCGTCTGTCGTTTGCCCTCGTCCCCGCCCCCCTTGGCGGGTCCGCCCTCGTCGACCTGGTGTTACCGGGGCTCGGGCAGTTTGCGTGCGCTCGGGCCGCGGAGGGATCTGTGACGCGTAGTGCTGCGACCCTGTGGGCGGGCAACGAGGTCTCAGAAGAGGCTGCTGTAGCTACAAGTACTCTTCGCTGTTGTTTATTACCGCAGCAAGTCCACCCCAAGCGTGCTCGCGGCTCTTTTTGGTGCTGCTTTTCCCTCCAGTCAAAGGACTGCTTTTGCCAGGGCAGGGCAGGCCTTGACTTTTCAGAGCATTTCGCAGAACCAACAGGGCTTGCTCTAAATTGTTCCCTGAAAGCCCCACTTCAGCTGCAGATGTCTCTAAGCTGCGTGCCTCCTGGGAGAAAATCAAATCCAAAGCGCGTGTCTTTCCAAGCCAGCTCTGTGGAATCAATCCTTTTTTCATGTCTCTCTGTTTCTTTTTACACAGAGGGCGACCCCCCCGCCCCCCGCCTCCGCTTCCTTCTGAACAGTTTGTAGCCGTCGACTGCTGCGCTCCAGTCGCGTGAGTCATCCCACCAAGTTTCAGTGATAGCGATTAGGCCATGGCTTTCCAGCTGCACAGTGGCTTCCAACTCCTCCTGTTCGTTACCTGTGCTGCGTGCACTGGTATGGAGGCGCTTCAGTTGGGCTGTCGACCCTCTCACCTTTTTGGAGGATCACGCCCCAATTCCTTTGCGGCGGTTCGCAGGTGTTCCCCTGTTGGTTCCTAATGCGTCAGCAGCCCCTGTTGCTCAAAACTCCCTCCTCTTCCCTCACTGAGTCTAGTTTAAAGCCCTCCTTGTCAGTCTGGCCAGCTTGTTGGCAAAGACCCTCTTGCCCCACCTGGTCAGGTGAAGCCATCAGCTCCCAAGAGACCCGGCTTCTCAAGGGTAGATCCGTGACCATAGAAGCCAAAGCCCGGACACGTTAATCCTATTGTGTGAGGCTATCAGCGAGAACCCAGCACCGAATCCAACAAAACCGTTTGGCTGGAGACCGGGCTGATAAGCGGCCGAACCCGCGTGAGCGTGGCAGAAACATCCGACTACGAGTCAACCACTTTATGCTATAAATGCGTGCAGCCATCGGGCTCCCTTGAGCTCTCCCTCCGCAGCAGCTGGCTGCGCGGCGGCGATCTCCCCTTGAGTAGGGACGCCTCTCGAGGTTTCCCCTTGAGGCTGAGAGATCCCTTACCTGACACCAGGCAGCGACGGGCTGGTAGGCGACAGGTTTTTGCAGGCCTGTGACCTTTAAGATGCGTATAGTAAGCTTACGCGAGAATCTTTGTATCCCATACTAACTTTAAGTGTCGTAAATAGCATCCAGCTGTACTTATTAAATATTTTACACACCTAAATTTACTGATCAGACCTCAGTAAACTAACTACTAGGCCAGATCAGATCTGAGTGATCTCTTGACTCTTCTCCTGTGACACCCGGCCGCTATCAGAAGCATCACTGGTGCGCAATTCTCAGCTTTGGGGCTCCTTTGCTGCTGAAATTTCAGTTACAGAAGACCGATGGCTACCTGCGCTTCAGTCAAATCAACATTCAGTCCTAATCCTTCCTGACAAAAGGGTCAGGAACTGCATCTTCAGCCTTTCTTATTGTCCTTTTCTCCCTCGCATCCTCAGGGCATTGCCTTCTCTAAAGCTCTGTTTTAATTGAGTTTAGCCAGACCGAGTTAACCAAGCTCACAGTCTACTCCATGACCTCTTTGTAGCTGTTCCCGGGTTTCCAACGCACGCGCAAAGAGCATCCGACGGGCTCCGTACATTTTCATCCCTTTGCGCGCAGGGGCTCCAGGTCTTTGTCACTTGTATTACCAAGCGAGGAAAAAACGGAGACCGGGTCCTTTTTTCTCACACGAACCTCTTATTGCTCAGAAAGAAGGCTTTTTCTCATGAAATTTGCCCCCCTCAAAGTGACAGGCCCTCCAGACGTTTCCCAACTTTTTTTATCTCCAAAACGTCCTGTTCCTACCCCAGTCACTGTTGTTCTTTAAACCACCAGCCCCCTTCAACTTCTGCGCAGAGGAATCTGCCTTTTAGGCTTGGTGATGGGTTGACCTTGGCCAGCTGCTCTCTCTCACTGCCCCTCCTCACGAGGACAGGGGGAAAGAAAACAGGATGAAGAAGTGTCAAGGTTTAAGGCAAGGCGGCAATAAACCGTGGCAGACGCTCCCTGTTATCCCCTCATTTTCACGCCACCCCTTTCCTTTAGATCGGAAAGATGATAAAAAAGATAAGGGGAAAGGAAGAGAGACTTCAAGTTGGAAAGTTTTAAAGGGTTTTACTAATGCTACTAATACATAGAGAATAGATACAAAATATACAAAACCAATCTCAAGCGCTCGATGTGGAGCTGGCGTCACTCCAGCAGCGGCGGAGCTGGGTGTGCGGAGCTGGTGGCTCCAGCAGGTGCAGGTGCAGGCCAGGCCCCCGGAAGTCATGGGCGGGACTTCACAGCAAACCGGAACCTGGTTGCAGGGATGCAGGGCCTGAGGCCTGCATCACCCTCTTAGACAGGGGGTATGACGATTATGGGATGGAATACTTCCGTTGGTCAGTTCTAGTCACCTGTTCCATCCACCCCTCCTCAAACACGCCCCTCGCACAACGGAACGTGGGAAAACTTATCAGTCTTTCTTAGCTACCATGGTAATAAATCTAAACACGAGCTTCTTCAGCATTCCGTTGGTCTCTTATCAGCACCGAGTACAGCATCCTAGGAAAAATATGCCGGCTAAAACTCAGAAAAGTACAGCCACCTAGAAGAACTTAGCTGAAAGAAAAAAGATCACTAAAAGAGAACCGGTCTTGCTTTTAACAAAACCAGGACAAGAAGTTCCTCCGGGAAATAGCCACCAGCCGGATCCGCGGGCAGCAGGGAACTACCTGCCCCGGACAGCGTTTTGCCCTTCCTTAAATGTGTTTTCACAGGGGCGCCACCAGTTGAGTCGCTGAGTTGCTCACCTTTGGCCCGCGGTGAGTCCGGTGCCTAGCTGCCTTGCCCAGACGACTTGCACCAGGAGAGGGGTTTCACGGTGATACAAGACAGACTCTTTTTTTTCTTTCCCCCCCCTTCTCTCCTCTTTTCCAGTGAGACCAATCATCCACTGGAACAGCCTCCCCAGGGACATGGTAGGGTCCCCATCGCTGGAGGTTTTCAAGATGCCATTGGACAGGGTGCTAGATAAAGGTTGGACCAGACGATCTTTTGAGGTCCCTTCCCACCCGGGCTGCTCTAGGATTCTACAGTTCTTCAGTGGATCACTGTTTAATAACCCTTTGCTCTCTCCGGTTTGGAGCAAAGTATCGGCAACGTTGCCTGCGAGGTGAGGCGCAACGTTCCACCAGGCGCCACAGACTTCCAAAACCTCTGGTAATCACTCACCCAAGTCTCTCTGAATGGATAAGCCATACCTAGCTTCTTCACAATCCCCCTGCCCCCAGAAGCGGGAACACCTCCTAGATGCCTTAGGGAGTTTACACAGACGGAACAATAGACCTTACCTGGCTCGGTCAGTCAGTAAGCAAACACTGCACCAGTGCAGTTTCAAGGCAACATCACCTGTCAGATTCCACCTACTTCAGGTAAATCATTTCCATCTCCTCCCCAGGGAAGATGAAACAAAGGTGAAGCCCTCGGGTGTCACCAAACTTCACCTGATGGCTTGGGGATACAGAAGAGATGACAGATGCCTTCCAGTGGGCGTCTCAGATGCCTCTGCCTCAGTAACATAGCGTTCAAGGGCAACAAAGGATCGCCCTGCTTTCCCACGCCCATCTCCCTTTTTCAATAGCTGTTAAAGAAAGATGAAGTTTGCCGTCTCCCTGTGATGTACTTTTGGTTTGGGTCTGGCTGGGACGGAGGTAACTTTCCCCACAGCAGCCCTCGTAGTGCTGTGCTTTGTAGCTCTAGCTAGAAGGGTGTTGAGAACACACCGATGCTTTGGCTACTGCTGAGCAGTGCTCCCACGGCACAGAGGCTGTCTCTCCAAGCACCCCCACCGGCCAGTGAGCTGGGGGTGGGCAAGAGGTTGGGAGGGGACAGAGCCAGGACAGCTGACCCAAACTGACAAAAAGAGATATTCCACTCTGCTATGGAAGCACCGCAGCTGCCATTCAGACCGACCGTTTTCTCCTGCCGTATCCCTCCTCACCAGAAAAGGGATGTCAACGGGGCCTTCGCACACAGCCATTGATCAAGCGCTCCAACAGGAGTTGGATGCTTCCAACGCATTGCACTGTGCCGAAACCACCCTCGTACGCCATGCCTGTAGCGTCACGTACGGTATCTTCTCAAGTTGCAGCAGCAGCCGACGCCGGCTTTATGTACGTTTGCGTACCACTTCCAAAAAGCTACGAGTTCGCTTCGGGCCACACACGGGAGACTACTGCCAAGCGGTTCCAGCGCCACGCTTCAAATGACTGGGCAAATCATTATCTGTCTACAGAACGCTGTGAACGGACTGAAACGTTCCACATACTTGCACTCCGGGGAGACGCCATTTTAACCTGCAGAACTCTTTCCCCTCAGTAAGACGCACAAGACAGAGGTGATATCCCCATGCTAATTTTTATTGTGCAACTGCTGCTCAAAGCTTTTAGTACCTTCCACAGACACACGTCACACAAAATTAGACTTCAACAGTGGCTAGACTGACGGGCAACAGACAAAAATCCATTCAGAGGCGGTTCGTGCCCGTCCAGCGACTCTTGCGGTGCAAACAAATCTTAGCCGGGCGGACAGCCCAACTCACGGCCACCCCGAACAGGCAGACGTACGTGACAGACAGACTGCCCACCCTCGGGCCCTTCATCCACAACCATCCGGAATCCGTTGGTCAGACCCAGGCGAGCAGCACGCTTCTTGCCAACAATCATTAAATGCCCGGGAAGCTGGAGAAGGAAGTACAAACCTATAAATTAATAAAATAAAAAGCCACACACAAAGAGGGGAGAGGGCAGGAGGGGAAGGACTGAGAGCAGAGGACCACCCCCCAGAGAAACCAGCATGCCAATTCCTAGTAATTCAACCACTGCGCTCCAAATTACTCTCTCACTGTCTCTCTGTCTGCTTGCCCGCCCGCCCGCCCCCAACCGACATTTGCCAGGCAAAGCTACAAAGACCTATTATGCACACCACTATGGGGGAGGGGGGGGAAGCAGCTATGCAATTTGTTTCAAGCAAGACACTGCCCGACTACAAAACGGCCACGGAAGCCAAGTTTGTCTCTGGGTTAAAGCCCCCTTACATCTCCAGGCAACATAAGCAATTCTGGTGCAAAATAAGCTTTAGGCTGCCTTTTGCGTGGCTTTACGGAGTCTCTGAACTCGACTTTTATAGCTAAAAGTGAAGCATCCAGCACCTCTCAACCAGCTTTGCCCTTCCTCGCCCCTGACCTGCCAAAAACCCCAAGCCCTCTTCTCCATATTAGAAGAAGAACTAGTACTACTCCTCCTCTTACTCTATAAACCATGACAACGGGCATCAGACCGCACTCCAAAACAAAACAGCCCCGCATTTTGCACCAGAAGTACATACCCAGGGACGAGCATTGCTTCGCATCGCCGCTGTTAGTCAAAAAGCTCAATTCCATTACAAGCCAGAGGCAAAAGATTACAGCGCCAGAAAACCCAGAATAGCCTCCTGTGCCCTATCAAGAGGAAAAGAGGGGCTGGGAAAGAGTCCAGAAAATTAGGAACTAATTACAGGTACTCTTCAGCGTACAGAAAGCTTCCACAGTACTTACAGAGTCACCGGAATCTTCAGCTTCAGATAACCTGATAATCGGCTCCTTAGGCATGACTAGGAAAAGCGTCGCAGCTTGGGGTGAAAGATCGCGGAACGCAAGGCACTGGAGGAAGAGTAAACAGTTGAAACGTAACGGGCTTCAGAGAAAGGTAATAGCTTAAGCAAATCAATACGCCCCGCTGGACTCGTACAGAAGCAGGTCACCCGAGACCCCAAACGCAAGCCGAGACGTTGATTTTCTTTTTATTCTCACGCGATATTAATACTTGCTGTACTCGAAATACAACATATTTACAGAGCCCCCTCCAGAAGCGGGATTCAGCACGCAAGGTGACAGGGGCAACGAGACGGGCCAGTACTTCAGATTAGCGACCTCCAGTATGGTTTAATTTGGGTTGATCATTTCCTAAGCAGTTTTTCTATTCAATGCGGTCCACACAGAGGCGGGAGGCAAACGGCTTAACTGAATCGGCAAAGAATTTAGCGGAGCGCAAGATCAGCGGCCGTTCGTTTGCCGCGGTACAGGGAGCTCAAGTACTGAACAAAAGCATGATCACAGGAAGCCTGCAAGGGCATAGCGCGAGTCCGCCTTCTATGCCGCACAGAAACCCTACCTTCAAAAGCAGAAGACGTCCCTAACCGTTAACCTTCAGCATTTTAATAACAAAATTATACAGGATACTAACTGAAAGTTAACATCATGTAGGTAACGGCCGCAATTTTCTTTTTCCCCGCAGTCTAAGCAGCTCACTCTAGTTACTAGCACACTGTGGCGCACCAGCACCCGTGAACGTTGCAAGCATGCTGTTATCGTGGTCCCACTTCACCCCAGAAACAAGATCTGGGAAGCTTTGGCAGCCTGCAGGATGACCCGTTTTTAAGAAAAACAAGAGCAGCTGTACTTCTTTGCTTTAATAATCCAGTTTGGGGGTTCAGAACCAAAACCTAGCACAGCAGAGCTGCAAAATCTCTATAATGCTATTACGAGGCACACCAAGACCTGCCTTTCTCCTACGCGGAACTAACTCCTCGCGGACCTTCACTGTTCGCGTACATACACCGGGAATCCCCGAGGACACTGACTGCGTGTGCTTAACCTAAGGTTTCAAGACTACCATCCTACACGAGGAAGGGCCGCTCCCATCCCTCGGCAGCAAACTTTGCTCGACTTGCAGTGCCAAAGGGATATCACGCGGCAAACGTCTGCGGCTGCCACCCAGCGCGTAACCGTCAGAGGCCCTTCTCTGCGCGCGCGCATACACGACACGGAGCGAGGGGGTGGGGGGGGCTGGAAACCGAGGCGAACCGGACAGTACCAGCAACCCGGTACGCGCCGCGGCAGCCGGGGGACGGGACGGGACGGGACACCGACGAAGCGCGATGTTTTAGGGATGGTGCGGTAGAGAGCGCCACAACCCAGAGAGGCCCCGTCCGTCGCCCGTCCCTCCGCCCACCCGCAGCAATGCCGCCACCCGCCCTGCCGCGCTCCCGGGCAGCGCGCAACGGGCCCTCGGCTCAGGGGGCCTGCGAGCGCGGGGGGAGGAGGGGGAAGCGAAGAAGAAACGCGCACAGAGCAAAGCCGCGGCTACCTTCTCGTCCTCGTAGACGACGTTGGCGGGGAAACGCCTTGCCGGGGACCTTGCCGAAGACAGTAATGGCGCCGCCAGGCCGCCCGCGCCCCAATAATCTCGGCAGCCACGACAACGCCCGCTGTCGCTTCCTCCACTCGGCCAGGCCCTCCGCGGCTCCCATTGGGCCGTCAGATCGCCGCCGGCCGATCCCGCGTCTCGATTGGCTGTCTCGTCTGTCGTTTGCCCTCGTCCCCGCCCCCCTTGGCGGGTCCGCCCTCGTCGACCTGGTGTTACCGGGGCTCGGGCAGTTTGCGTGCGCTCGGGCCGCGGAGGGATCTGTGACGCGTAGTGCTGCGACCCTGTGGGCGGGCAACGAGGTCTCAGAAGAGGCTGCTGTAGCTACAAGTACTCTTCGCTGTTGTTTATTACCGCAGCAAGTCCACCCCAAGCGTGCTCGCGGCTCTTTTTGGTGCTGCTTTTCCCTCCAGTCAAAGGACTGCTTTTGCCAGGGCAGGGCAGGCCTTGACTTTTCAGAGCATTTCGCAGAACCAACAGGGCTTGCTCTAAATTGTTCCCTGAAAGCCCCACTTCAGCTGCAGATGTCTCTAAGCTGCATGCCTCCTGGGAGAAAATCAAATCCAAAGCGCGTGTCTTTCCAAGCCAGCTCTGTGGAATCAATCCTTTTTTCATGTCTCTCTGTTTCTTTTTACACAGAGGGCGACCCCCCCGCCCCCCGCCTCCGCTTCCTTCTGAACAGTTTGTAGCCGTCGACTGCTGCGCTCCAGTCGCGTGAGTCATCCCACCAAGTTTCAGTGATAGCGATTAGGCCATGGCTTTCCAGCTGCACAGTGGCTTCCAACTCCTCCTGTTCGTTACCTGTGCTGCGTGCACTGGTATGGAGGCGCTTCAGTTGGGCTGTCGACCCTCTCACCTTTTTGGAGGATCACGCCCCAATTCCTTTGCGGCGGTTCGCAGGTGTTCCCCTGTTGGTTCCTAATGCGTCAGCAGCCCCTGTTGCTCAAAACTCCCTCCTCTTCCCCCACTGAGTCTAGTTTAAAGCCCTCCTTGTCAGTCTGGCCAGCTTGTTGGCAAAGACCCTCTTGCCCCACCTGGTCAGGTGAAGCCATCAGCTCCCAAGAGACCCGGCTTCTCAAGGGTAGATCCGTGACCATAGAAGCCAAAGCCCGGACACGTTAATCCTATTGTGTGAGGCTATCAGCGAGAACCCAGCACCGAATCCAACAAAATCGTTTGGCTGGAGACCGGGCTGATAAGCGGCCGAACCCGCGTGAGCGTGGCAGAAACATCCGACTACGAGTCAACCACTTTATGCTATAAATGCGTGCAGCCATCGGGCTCCCTTGAGCTCTCCCTCCGCAGCAGCTGGCTGCGCGGCGGCGATCTCCCCTTGAGTAGGGACGCCTCTCGAGGTTTCCCCTTGAGGCTGAGAGATCCCTTACCTGACACCAGGCAGCGACGGGCTGGTAGGCGACAGGTTTTTGCAGGCCTGTGACCTTTAAGATGCGTATAGTAAGCTTACGCGAGAATCTTTGTATCCCATACTAACTTTAAGTGTCGTAAATAGCATCCAGCTGTACTTATTAAATATTTTACACACCTAAATTTACTGATCAGACCTCAGTAAACTAACTACTAGGCCAGATCAGATCTGAGTGATCTCTTGACTCTTCTCCTGTGACACCCGGCCGCTATCAGAAGCATCACTGGTGCGCAATTCTCAGCTTTGGGGCTCCTTTGCTGCTGAAATTTCAGTTACAGAAGACCGATGGCTACCTGCGCTTCAGTCAAATCAACATTCAGTCCTAATCCTTCCTGACAAAAGGGTCAGGAACTGCATCTTCAGCCTTTCTTATTGTCCTTTTCTCCCTCGCATCCTCAGGGCATTGCCTTCTCTAAAGCTCTGTTTTAATTGAGTTTAGCCAGACCGAGTTAACCAAGCTCACAGTCTACTCCATGACCTCTTTGTAGCTGTTCCCGGGTTTCCAACGCACGCGCAAAGAGCATCCGACGGGCTCCGTACATTTTCATCCCTTTGCGCGCAGGGGCTCCAGGTCTTTGTCACTTGTATTACCAAGCGAGGAAAAAACGGAGACCGGGTCCTTTTTTCTCACACGAACCTCTTATTGCTCAGAAAGAAGGCTTTTTCTCATGAAATTTGCCCCCCTCAAAGTGACAGGCCCTCCAGACGTTTCCCAACTTTTTTTATCTCCAAAACGTCCTGTTCCTACCCCAGTCACTGTTGTTCTTTAAACCACCAGCCCCCTTCAACTTCTGCGCAGAGGAATCTGCCTTTTAGGCTTGGTGATGGGTTGACCTTGGCCAGCTGCTCTCTCTCACTGCCCCTCCTCAAGAGGACAGGGGGAAAGAAAACAGGATGAAGAAGTGTCAAGGTTTAAGGCAAGGCGGCAATAAACCGTGGCAGACGCTCCCTGTTATCCCCTCATTTTCACGCCACCCCTTTCCTTTAGATCGGAAAGATGATAAAAAAGATAAGGGGAAAGGAAGAGAGACTTCAAGTTGGAAAGTTTTAAAGGGTTTTACTAATGCTACTAATACATAGAGAATAGATACAAAATATACAAAACCAATCTCAAGCGCTCGATGTGGAGCTGGCGTCACTCCAGCAGCGGCGGAGCTGGGTGTGCGGAGCTGGTGGCTCCAGCAGGTGCAGGTGCAGGCCAGGCCCCCGGAAGTCATGGGCGGGACTTCACAGCAAACCGGAACCTGGTTGCAGGGATGCAGGGCCTGAGGCCTGCATCACCCTCTTAGACAGGGGGTATGACGATTATGGGATGGAATACTTCCGTTGGTCAGTTCTAGTCACCTGTTCCATCCACCCCTCCTCAAACACGCCCCTCGCACAACGGAACGTGGGAAAACTTATCAGTCTTTCTTAGCTACCATGGTAATAAATCTAAACACGAGCTTCTTCAGCATTCCGTTGGTCTCTTATCAGCACCGAGTACAGCATCCTAGGAAAAATATGCAGGCTAAAACTCAGAAAAGTACAGCCACCTAGAAGAACTTAGCTGAAAGAAAAAAGATCACTAAAAGAGAACCGGTCTTGCTTTTAACAAAACCAGGACAAGAAGTTCCTCCGGGAAATAGCCACCAGCCGGATCCGCGGGCAGCAGGGAACTACCTGCCCCGGACAGCGTTTTGCCCTTCCTTAAATGTGTTTTCACAGGGGCGCCACCAGTTGAGTCGCTGAGTTGCTCAGCTTTGGCCCGCGGTGAGTCCGGTGCCTAGCTGCCTTGCCCAGACGACTTGCACCAGGAGAGGGGTTTCACGGTGATACAAGACAGACTCTTTTTTTTCTTTCCCCCCCCTTCTCTCCTCTTTTCCAGTGAGACCAATCATCCACTGGAACAGCCTCCCCAGGGACATGGTAGGGTCCCCATCGCTGGAGGTTTTCAAGATGCCATTGGACAGGGTGCTAGATAAAGGTTGGACCAGACGATCTTTTGAGGTCCCTTCCCACCCGGGCTGCTCTAGGATTCTACAGTTCTTCAGTGGATCACTGTTTAATAACCCTTTGCTCTCTCCGGTTTGGAGCAAAGTATCGGCAACGTTGCCTGCGAGGTGAGGCGCAACGTTCCACCAGGCGCCACAGACTTCCAAAACCTCTGGTAATCACTCACCCAAGTCTCTCTGAATGGATAAGCCATACCTAGCTTCTTCACAATCCCCCTGCCCCCAGAAGCGGGAACACCTCCTAGATGCCTTAGGGAGTTTACACAGACGGAACAATAGACCTTACCTGGCTCGGTCAGTCAGTAAGCAAACACTGCACCAGTGCAGTTTCAAGGCAACATCACCTGTCAGATTCCACCTACTTCAGGTAAATCATTTCCATCTCCTCCCCAGGGAAGATGAAACAAAGGTGAAGCCCTCGGGTGTCACCAAACTTCACCTGATGGCTTGGGGATACAGAAGAGATGATAGACGCCTTCCAGTGGGCGTCTCAGATGCCTCTGCCTCAGTAATATAGCGTTCAAGGGCAACAAAGGATCGCCCTGCTTTCCCACGCCCATCTCCCTTTTTTAATAGCTGTTAAAGAAAGATGAAGTTTGCCGTCTCCCTGTGATGTACTTTTGTTTTGGGTCTGGCTGGGACGGAGGTAACTTTCCCCACAGCAGCCCTCGTAGTGCTGTGCTTTGTAGCTCTAGCTAGAAGGGTGTTGAGAACACACCGATGCTTTGGCTACTGCTGAGCAGTGCTCCCACGGCACAGAGGCTGTCTCTCCAAGCACCCCCACCGGCCAGTGAGCTGGGGGTGGGCAAGAGGTTGGGAGGGGACAGAGCCAGGACAGCTGACCCAAACTGACAAAAAGAGATATTCCACTCTGCTATGGAAGCACCGCAGCTGCCATTCAGACCGACCGTTTTCTCCTGCCGTATCCCTCCTCACCAGAAAAGGGATGTCAACGGGGCCTTCGCACACAGCCATTGATCAAGCGCTCCAACAGGAGTTGGATGCTTCCAACGCATTGCACTGTGCCGAAACCACCCTCGTACGCCATGCCTGTAGCGTCACGTACGGTATCTTCTCAAGTTGCAGCAGCAGCCGACGCCGGCTTTATGTACGTTTGCGTACCACTTCCAAAAAGCTACGAGTTCGCTTCGGGCCACACACGGGAGACTACTGCCAAGCGGTTCCAGCGCCACGCTTCAAATGACTGGGCAAATCATTATCTGTCTACAGAACGCTGTGAACGGACTGAAACGTTCCACATACTTGCACTCCGGGGAGACGCCATTTTAACCTGCAGAACTCTTTCCCCTCAGTAAGACGCACAAGACAGAGGTGATATCCCCATGCTAATTTTTATTGTGCAACTGCTGCTCAAAGCTTTTAGTACCTTCCACAGACACACGTCACACAAAATTAGACTTCAACAGTGGCTAGACTGACGGGCAACAGACAAAAATCCATTCAGAGGCGGTTCGTGCCCGTCCAGCGACTCTTGCGGTGCAAACAAATCTTAGCCGGGCGGACAGCCCAACTCACGGCCACCCCGAACAGGCAGACGTACGTGACAGACAGACTGCCCACCCTCGGGCCCTTCATCCACAACCATCCGGAATCCGTTGGTCAGACCCAGGCGAGCAGCACGCTTCTTGCCAACAATCATTAAATGCCCGGGAAGCTGGAGAAGGAAGTACAAACCCATAAATTAATAAAATAAAAAGCCACACACAAAGAGGGGAGAGGGCAGGAAGGGAAGGACTGAGAGCAGAGGACCACCCCCCAGAGAAACCAGCATGCCAATTCCTAGCAATTCAACCACTGCGCTCCAAATTACTGTCTCTCTGTCTGCCCGCCCGCCCGCCCGCCCCCAACTGACATTTGCCAGGCAAAGCTACAAAGACCTATTATGCACACCACTATGGGGGAGGGGGGGGAAGCAGCTATGCAATTTGTTTCAAGCAAGACACTGCCCGACTACAAAACGGCCACGGAAGCCAAGTTTGTCTCTGGGTTAAAGCCCCCTTACATCTCCAGGCAACATAAGCAATTCTGGTGCAAAATAAGCTTTAGGCTGCCTTTTGCGTGGCTTTACGGAGTCTCTGAACTCGACTTTTATAGCTAAAAGTGAAGCATCCAGCACCTCTCAACCAGCTTTGCCCTTCCTCGCCCCTGACCTGCCAAAAACCCCAAGCCCTCTTCTCCATATTAGAAGAACTAGTACTACTCCTCCTCTTACTCTATAAACCATGACAACGGGCATCAGACCGCACTCCAAAACAAAACAGCCCCGCATTTTGCACCAGAAGTACATACCCAGGGACGAGCATTGCTTCGCATCGCCGCTGTTAGTCAAAAAGCTCAATTCCATTACAAGCCAGAGGCAAAAGATTACAGCGCCAGAAAACCCAGAATAGCCTCCTGTGCCCTATCAAGAGGAAAAGAGGGGCTGGGAAAGAGTCCAGAAAATTAGGAACTAATTACAGGTACTCTTCAGCGTACAGAAAGCTTCCACAGTACTTACAGAGTCACCGGAATCTTCAGCTTCAGATAACCTGATAATCGGCTCCTTAGGCATGACTAGGAAAAGCGTCGCAGCTTGGGGTGAAAGATCGCGGAACGCAAGGCACTGGAGGAAGAGTAAACAGTTGAAACGTAACGGGCTTCAGAGAAAGGTAATAGCTTAAGCAAATCAATACGCCCCGCTGGACTCGTACAGAAGCAGGTCACCCGAGACCCCAAACGCAAGCCGAGACGTTGATTTTCTTTTTATTCTCACGCGATATTAATACTTGCTGTACTCGAAATACAACATATTTACAGAGCCCCCTCCAGAAGCGGGATTCAGCACGCAAGGTGACAGGGGCAACGAGACGGGCCAGTACTTCAGATTAGCGACCTCCAGTATGGTTTAATTTGGGTTGATCATTTCCTAAGCAGTTTTTCTATTCAATGCGGTCCACACAGAGGCGGGAGGCAAACGGCTTAACTGAATCGGCAAAGAATTTAGCGGAGCGCAAGATCAGCGGCCGTTCGTTTGCCGCGGTACAGGGAGCTCAAGTACTGAACAAAAGCATGATCACAGGAAGCCTGCAAGGGCATAGCGCGAGTCCGCCTTCTATGCCGCACAGAAACCCTACCTTCAAAAGCAGAAGACGTCCCTAACCGTTAACCTTCAGCATTTTAATAACAAAATTATACAGGATACTAACTGAAAGTTAACATCATGTAGGTAACGGCCGCAATTTTCTTTTTCCCCGCAGTCTAAGCAGCTCACTCTAGTTACTAGCACACTGTGGCGCACCAGCACCCGTGAACGTTGCAAGCATGCTGTTATCGTGGTCCCACTTCACCCCAGAAACAAGATCTGGGAAGCTTTGGCAGCCTGCAGGATGACCCGTTTTTAAGAAAAACAAGAGCAGCTGTACTTCTTTGCTTTAATAATCCAGTTTGGGGGTTCAGAACCAAAACCTAGCACAGCAGAGCTGCAAAATCTCTATAATGCTATTACGAGGCACACCAAGACCTGCCTTTCTCCTACGCGGAACTAACTCCTCGCGGACCTTCACTGTTCGCGTACATACACCGGGAATCCCCGAGGACACTGACTGCGTGTGCTTAACCTAAGGTTTCAAGACTACCATCCTACACGAGGAAGGGCCGCTCCCATCCCTCGGCAGCAAACTTTGCTCGACTTGCAGTGCCAAAGGGATATCACGCGGCAAACGTCTGCGGCTGCCACCCAGCGCGTAACCGTCAGAGGCCCTTCTCTGCGCGCGCGCATACACGACACGGAGCGAGGGGGTGGGGGGGGCTGGAAACCGAGGCGAACCGGACAGTACCAGCAACCCGGTACGCGCCGCGGCAGCCGGGGGACGGGACGGGACGGGACACCGACGAAGCGCGATGTTTTAGGGATGGTGCGGTAGAGAGCGCCACAACCCAGAGAGGCCCCGTCCGTCGCCCGTCCCTCCGCCCACCCGCAGCAATGCCGCCACCCGCCCTGCCGCGCTCCCGGGCAGCGCGCAACGGGCCCTCGGCTCAGGGGGCCTGCGAGCGCGGGGGGAGGAGGGGGAAGCGAAGAAGAAACGCGCACAGAGCAAAGCCGCGGCTACCTTCTCGTCCTCGTAGACGACGTTGGCGGGGAAACGCCTTGCCGGGGACCTTGCCGAAGACAGTAATGGCGCCGCCAGGCCGCCCGCGCCCCAATAATCTCGGCAGCCACGACAACGCCCGCTGTCGCTTCCTCCACTCGGCCAGGCCCTCCGCGGCTCCCATTGGGCCGTCAGATCGCCGCCGGCCGATCCCGCGTCTCGATTGGCTGTCTCGTCTGTCGTTTGCCCTCGTCCCCGCCCCCCTTGGCGGGTCCGCCCTCGTCGACCTGGTGTTACCGGGGCTCGGGCAGTTTGCGTGCGCTCGGGCCGCGGAGGGATCTGTGACGCGTAGTGCTGCGACCCTGTGGGCGGGCAACGAGGTCTCAGAAGAGGCTGCTGTAGCTACAAGTACTCTTCGCTGTTGTTTATTACCGCAGCAAGTCCACCCCAAGCGTGCTCGCGGCTCTTTTTGGTGCTGCTTTTCCCTCCAGTCAAAGGACTGCTTTTGCCAGGGCAGGGCAGGCCTTGACTTTTCAGAGCATTTCGCAGAACCAACAGGGCTTGCTCTAAATTGTTCCCTGAAAGCCCCACTTCAGCTGCAGATGTCTCTAAGCTGCATGCCTCCTGGGAGAAAATCAAATCCAAAGCGCGTGTCTTTCCAAGCCAGCTCTGTGGAATCAATCCTTTTTTCATGTCTCTCTGTTTCTTTTTACACAGAGGGCGACCCCCCCGCCTCCGCTTCCGCTTCCTTCTGAACAGTTTGTAGCCGTCGACTGCTGCGCTCCAGTCGCGTGAGTCATCCCACCAAGTTTCAGTGATAGCGATTAGGCCATGGCTTTCCAGCTGCACAGTGGCTTCCAACTCCTCCTGTTCGTTACCTGTGCTGCGTGCACTGGTATGGAGGCGCTTCAGTTGGGCTGTCGACCCTCTCACCTTTTTGGAGGATCACGCCCCAATTCCTTTGCGGCGTTTCGCAGGTGTTCCCCTGTTGGTTCCTAATGCGTCAGCAGCCCCTGTTGCTCAAAACTCCCTCCTCTTCCCCCACTGAGTCTAGTTTAAAGCCCTCCTTGTCAGTCTGGCCAGCTTGTTGGCAAAGACCCTCTTGCCCCACCTGGTCAGGTGAAGCCATCAGCTCCCAAGAGACCCGGCTTCTCAAGGGTAGATCCGTGACCATAGAAGCCAAAGCCCGGACACGTTAATCCTATTGTGTGAGGCTATCAGCGAGAACCCAGCACCGAATCCAACAAAACCGTTTGGCTGGAGACCGGGCTGATAAGCGGCCGAACCCGCGTGAGCGTGGCAGAAACATCCGACTACGAGTCAACCACTTTATGCTATAAATGCGTGCAGCCATCGGGCTCCCTTGAGCTCTCCCTCCGCAGCAGCTGGCTGCGCGGCGGCGATCTCCCCTTGAGTAGGGACGCCTCTCGAGGTTTCCCCTTGAGGCTGAGAGATCCCTTACCTGACACCAGGCAGCGACGGGCTGGTAGGCGACAGGTTTTTGCAGGCCTGTGACCTTTAAGATGCGTATAGTAAGCTTACGCGAGAATCTTTGTATCCCATACTAACTTTAAGTGTCGTAAATAGCATCCAGCTGTACTTATTAAATATTTTACACACCTAAATTTACTGATCAGACCTCAGTAAACTAACTACTAGGCCAGATCAGATCTGAGTGATCTCTTGACTCTTCTCCTGTGACACCCGGCCGCTATCAGAAGCATCACTGGTGCCCAATTCTCAGCTTTGGGGCTCCTTTGCTGCTGAAATTTCAGTTACAGAAGACCGATGGCTACCTGCGCTTCAGTCAAATCAACATTCAGTCCTAATCCTTCCTGACAAAAGGGTCAGGAACTGCATCTTCAGCCTTTCTTATTGTCCTTTTCTCCCTCGCATCCTCAGGGCATTGCCTTCTCTAAAGCTCTGTTTTAATTGAGTTTAGCCAGACCGAGTTAACCAAGCTCACAGTCTACTCCATGACCTCTTTGTAGCTGTTCCCGGGTTTCCAACGCACGCGCAAAGAGCATCCGACGGGCTCCGTACATTTTCATCCCTTTGCGCGCAGGGGCTCCAGGTCTTTGTCACTTGTATTACCAAGCGAGGAAAAAACGGAGACCGGGTCCTTTTTTCTCACACGAACCTCTTATTGCTCAGAAAGAAGGCTTTTTCTCATGAAATTTGCCCCCCTCAAAGTGACAGGCCCTCCAGACGTTTCCCAACTTTTTTTATCTCCAAAACGTCCTGTTCCTACCCCAGTCACTGTTGTTCTTTAAACCACCAGCCCCCTTCAACTTCTGCGCAGAGGAATCTGCCTTTTAGGCTTGGTGATGGGTTGACCTTGGCCAGCTGCTCTCTCTCACTGCCCCTCCTCAAGAGGACAGGGGGAAAGAAAACAGGATGAAGAAGTGTCAAGGTTTAAGGCAAGGCGGCAATAAACCGTGGCAGACGCTCCCTGTTATCCCCTCATTTTCACGCCACCCCTTTCCTTTAGATCGGAAAGATGATAAAAAAGATAAGGGGAAAGGAAGAGAGACTTCAAGTTGGAAAGTTTTAAAGGGTTTTACTAATGCTACTAATACATAGAGAATAGATACAAAATATACAAAACCAATCTCAAGCGCTCGATGTGGAGCTGGCGTCACTCCAGCAGCGGCGGAGCTGGGTGTGCGGAGCTGGTGGCTCCAGCAGGTGCAGGTGCAGGCCAGGCCCCCGGAAGTCATGGGCGGGACTTCACAGCAAACCGGAACCTGGTTGCAGGGATGCAGGGCCTGAGGCCTGCATCACCCTCTTAGACAGGGGGTATGACGATTATGGGATGGAATACTTCCGTTGGTCAGTTCTAGTCACCTGTTCCATCCACCCCTCCTCAAACACGCCCCTCGCACAACGGAACGTGGGAAAACTTATCAGTCTTTCTTAGCTACCATGGTAATAAATCTAAACACGAGCTTCTTCAGCATTCCGTTGGTCTCTTATCAGCACCGAGTACAGCATCCTAGGAAAAATATGCAGGCTAAAACTCAGAAAAGTACAGCCACCTAGAAGAACTTAGCTGAAAGAAAAAAGATCACTAAAAGAGAACCGGTCTTGCTTTTAACAAAACCAGGACAAGAAGTTCCTCCGGGAAATAGCCACCAGCCGGATCCGCGGGCAGCAGGGAACTACCTGCCCCGGACAGCGTTTTGCCCTTCCTTAAATGTGTTTTCACAGGGGCGCCACCAGTTGAGTCGCTGAGTTGCTCAGCTTTGGCCCGCGGTGAGTCCGGTGCCTAGCTGCCTTGCCCAGACGACTTGCACCAGGAGAGGGGTTTCACGGTGATACAAGACAGACTCTTTTTTTTCTTTCCCCCCCCTTCTCTCCTCTTTTCCAGTGAGACCAATCATCCACTGGAACAGCCTCCCCAGGGACATGGTAGGGTCCCCATCGCTGGAGGTTTTCAAGATGCCATTGGACAGGGTGCTAGATAAAGGTTGGACCAGACGATCTTTTGAGGTCCCTTCCCACCCGGGCTGCTCTAGGATTCTACAGTTCTTCAGTGGATCACTGTTTAATAACCCTTTGCTCTCTCCGGTTTGGAGCAAAGTATCGGCAACGTTGCCTGCGAGGTGAGGCGCAACGTTCCACCAGGCGCCACAGACTTCCAAAACCTCTGGTAATCACTCACCCAAGTCTCTCTGAATGGATAAGCCATACCTAGCTTCTTCACAATCCCCCTGCCCCCAGAAGCGGGAACACCTCCTAGATGCCTTAGGGAGTTTACACAGACGGAACAATAGACCTTACCTGGCTCGGTCAGTCAGTAAGCAAACACTGCACCAGTGCAGTTTCAAGGCAACATCACCTGTCAGATTCCACCTACTTCAGGTAAATCATTTCCATCTCCTCCCCAGGGAAGATGAAACAAAGGTGAAGCCCTCAGGTGTCGCCAAACTTCACCTGATGGCTTGGGGATACAGAAGAGATGACAGACGCCTTCCAGTGGGCGTCTCAGATGCCTCTGCCTCAGTAATATAGCGTTCAAGGGCAACAAAGGATCGCCCTGCTTTCCCACGCCCATCTCCCTTTTTTAATAGCTGTTAAAGAAAGATGAAGTTTGCCATCTCCCTGTGATGTACTTTTGTTTTAGGTCTGGCTGGGACGGAGGTAACTTTCCCCACAGCAGCCCTCGTAGTGCTGTGCTTTGTAGCTCTAGCTAGAAGGGTGTTGAGAACACATCGATGCTTTGGCTACTGCTGAGCAGTGCTCCCACGGCACAGAGGCTGTCTCTCCAAGCACCCCCACCGGCCAGTGAGCTGGGGGTGGGCAAGAGGTTGGGAGGGGACAGAGCCAGGACAGCTGACCCAAACTGACAAAAAGAGATATTCCACTCTGCTATGGAAGCACCGCAGCTGCCATTCAGACCGACCGTTTTCTCCTGCCGTATCCCTCCTCACCAGAAAAGGGATGTCAACGGGGCCTTCGCACACAGCCATTGATCAAGCGCTCCAACAGGAGTTGGATGCTTCCAACGCATTGCACTGTGCCGAAACCACCCTCGTACGCCATGCCTGTAGCGTCACGTACGGTATCTTCTCAAGTTGCAGCAGCAGCCGACGCCGGCTTTATGTACGTTTGCGTACCACTTCCAAAAAGCTACGAGTTCGCTTCGGGCCACACACGGGAGACTACTGCCAAGCGGTTCCAGCGCCACGCTTCAAATGACTGGGCAAATCATTATCTGTCTACAGAACGCTGTGAACGGACTGAAACGTTCCACATACTTGCACTCCGGGGAGACGCCATTTTAACCTGCAGAACTCTTTCCCCTCAGTAAGACGCACAAGACAGAGGTGATATCCCCATGCTAATTTTTATTGTGCAACTGCTGCTCAAAGCTTTTAGTACCTTCCACAGACACACGTCACACAAAATTAGACTTCAACAGTGGCTAGACTGACGGGCAACAGACAAAAATCCATTCAGAGGCGGTTCGTGCCCGTCCAGCGACTCTTGCGGTGCAAACAAATCTTAGCCGGGCGGACAGCCCAACTCACGGCCACCCCGAACAGGCAGACGTACGTGACAGACAGACTGCCCACCCTCGGGCCCTTCATCCACAACCATCCGGAATCCGTTGGTCAGACCCAGGCGAGCAGCACGCTTCTTGCCAACAATCATTAAATGCCCGGGAAGCTGGAGAAGGAAGTACAAACCCATAAATTAATAAAATAAAAAGCCACACACAAAGAGGGGAGAGGGCAGGAAGGGAAGGACTGAGAGCAGAGGACCACCCCCCAGAGAAACCAGCATGCCAATTCCTAGCAATTCAACCACTGCGCTCCAAATTACTGTCTCTCTGTCTGCCCGCCCGCCCGCCCGCCCCCAACTGACATTTGCCAGGCAAAGCTACAAAGACCTATTATGCACACCACTATGGGGGAGGGGGGGGAAGCAGCTATGCAATTTGTTTCAAGCAAGACACTGCCCGACTACAAAACGGCCACGGAAGCCAAGTTTGTCTCTGGGTTAAAGCCCCCTTACATCTCCAGGCAACATAAGCAATTCTGGTGCAAAATAAGCTTTAGGCTGCCTTTTGCGTGGCTTTACGGAGTCTCTGAACTCGACTTTTATAGCTAAAAGTGAAGCATCCAGCACCTCTCAACCAGCTTTGCCCTTCCTCGCCCCTGACCTGCCAAAAACCCCAAGCCCTCTTCTCCATATTAGAAGAAGAACTAGTACTACTCCTCCTCTTACTCTATAAACCATGACAACGGGCATCAGACCGCACTCCAAAACAAAACAGCCCCGCATTTTGCACCAGAAGTACATACCCAGGGACGAGCATTGCTTCGCATCGCCGCTGTTAGTCAAAAAGCTCAATTCCATTACAAGCCAGAGGCAAAAGATTACAGCGCCAGAAAACCCAGAATAGCCTCCTGTGCCCTATCAAGAGGAAAAGAGGGGCTGGGAAAGAGTCCAGAAAATTAGGAACTAATTACAGGTACTCTTCAGCGTACAGAAAGCTTCCACAGTACTTACAGAGTCACCGGAATCTTCAGCTTCAGATAACCTGATAATCGGCTCCTTAGGCATGACTAGGAAAAGCGTCGCAGCTTGGGGTGAAAGATCGCGGAACGCAAGGCACTGGAGGAAGAGTAAACAGTTGAAACGTAACGGGCTTCAGAGAAAGGTAATAGCTTAAGCAAATCAATACGCCCCGCTGGACTCGTACAGAAGCAGGTCACCCGAGACCCCAAACGCAAGCCGAGACGTTGATTTTCTTTTTATTCTCACGCGATATTAATACTTGCTGTACTCGAAATACAACATATTTACAGAGCCCCCTCCAGAAGCGGGATTCAGCACGCAAGGTGACAGGGGCAACGAGACGGGCCAGTACTTCAGATTAGCGACCTCCAGTATGGTTTAATTTGGGTTGATCATTTCCTAAGCAGTTTTTCTATTCAATGCGGTCCACACAGAGGCGGGAGGCAAACGGCTTAACTGAATCGGCAAAGAATTTAGCGGAGCGCAAGATCAGCGGCCGTTCGTTTGCCGCGGTACAGGGAGCTCAAGTACTGAACAAAAGCATGATCACAGGAAGCCTGCAAGGGCATAGCGCGAGTCCGCCTTCTATGCCGCACAGAAACCCTACCTTCAAAAGCAGAAGACGTCCCTAACCGTTAACCTTCAGCATTTTAATAACAAAATTATACAGGATACTAACTGAAAGTTAACATCATGTAGGTAACGGCCGCAATTTTCTTTTTCCCCGCAGTCTAAGCAGCTCACTCTAGTTACTAGCACACTGTGGCGCACCAGCACCCGTGAACGTTGCAAGCATGCTGTTATCGTGGTCCCACTTCACCCCAGAAACAAGATCTGGGAAGCTTTGGCAGCCTGCAGGATGACCCGTTTTTAAGAAAAACAAGAGCAGCTGTACTTCTTTGCTTTAATAATCCAGTTTGGGGGTTCAGAACCAAAACCTAGCACAGCAGAGCTGCAAAATCTCTATAATGCTATTACGAGGCACACCAAGACCTGCCTTTCTCCTACGCGGAACTAACTCCTCGCGGACCTTCACTGTTCGCGTACATACACCGGGAATCCCCGAGGACACTGACTGCGTGTGCTTAACCTAAGGTTTCAAGACTACCATCCTACACGAGGAAGGGCCGCTCCCATCCCTCGGCAGCAAACTTTGCTCGACTTGCAGTGCCAAAGGGATATCACGCGGCAAACGTCTGCGGCTGCCACCCAGCGCGTAACCGTCAGAGGCCCTTCTCTGCGCGCGCGCATACACGACACGGAGCGAGGGGGTGGGGGGGGCTGGAAACCGAGGCGAACCGGACAGTACCAGCAACCCGGTACGCGCCGCGGCAGCCGGGGTACGGGACGGGACGGGACACCGACGAAGCGCGATGTTTTAGGGATGGTGCGGTAGAGAGCGCCACAACCCAGAGAGGCCCCGTCCGTCGCCCGTCCCTCCGCCCACCCGCAGCAATGCCGCCACCCGCCCTGCCGCGCTCCCGGGCAGCGCGCAACGGGCCCTCGGCTCAGGGGGCCTGCGAGCGCGGGGGGAGGAGGGGGAAGCGAAGAAGAAACGCGCACAGAGCAAAGCCGCGGCTACCTTCTCGTCCTCGTAGACGACGTTGGCGGGGAAACGCCTTGCCGGGGACCTTGCCGAAGACAGTAATGGCGCCGCCAGGCCGCCCGCGCCCCAATAATCTCGGCAGCCACGACAACGCCCGCTGTCGCTTCCTCCACTCGGCCAGGCCCTCCGCGGCTCCCATTGGGCCGTCAGATCGCCGCCGGCCGATCCCGCGTCTCGATTGGCTGTCTCGTCTGTCGTTTGCCCTCGTCCCCGCCCCCCTTGGCGGGTCCGCCCTCGTCGACCTGGTGTTACCGGGGCTCGGGCAGTTTGCGTGCGCTCGGGCCGCGGAGGGATCTGTGACGCGTAGTGCTGCGACCCTGTGGGCGGGCAACGAGGTCTCAGAAGAGGCTGCTGTAGCTACAAGTACTCTTCGCTGTTGTTTATTACCGCAGCAAGTCCACCCCAAGCGTGCTCGCGGCTCTTTTTGGTGCTGCTTTTCCCTCCAGTCAAAGGACTGCTTTTGCCAGGGCAGGGCAGGCCTTGACTTTTCAGAGCATTTCGCAGAACCAACAGGGCTTGCTCTAAATTGTTCCCTGAAAGCCCCACTTCAGCTGCAGATGTCTCTAAGCTGCATGCCTCCTGGGAGAAAATCAAATCCAAAGCGCGTGTCTTTCCAAGCCAGCTCTGTGGAATCAATCCTTTTTTCATGTCTCTCTGTTTCTTTTTACACAGAGGGCGACCCCCCCGCCCCCCGCCTCCGCTTCCTTCTGAACAGTTTGTAGCCGTCGACTGCTGCGCTCCAGTCGCGTGAGTCATCCCACCAAGTTTCAGTGATAGCGATTAGGCCATGGCTTTCCAGCTGCACAGTGGCTTCCAACTCCTCCTGTTCGTTACCTGTGCTGCGTGCACTGGTATGGAGGCGCTTCAGTTGGGCTGTCGACCCTCTCACCTTTTTGGAGGATCACGCCCCAATTCCTTTGCGGCGGTTCGCAGGTGTTCCCCTGTTGGTTCCTAATGCGTCAGCAGCCCCTGTTGCTCAAAACTCCCTCCTCTTCCCCCACTGAGTCTAGTTTAAAGCCCTCCTTGTCAGTCTGGCCAGCTTGTTGGCAAAGACCCTCTTGCCCCACCTGGTCAGGTGAAGCCATCAGCTCCCAAGAGACCCGGCTTCTCAAGGGTAGATCCGTGACCATAGAAGCCAAAGCCCGGACACGTTAATCCTATCGTGTGAGGCTATCAGCGAGAACCCAGCACCGAATCCAACAAAACCGTTTGGCTGGAGACCGGGCTGATAAGCGGCCGAACCCGCGTGAGCGTGGCAGAAACATCCGACTACGAGTCAACCACTTTATGCTATAAATGCGTGCAGCCATCGGGCTCCCTTGAGCTCTCCCTCCGCAGCAGCTGGCTGCACGGCGGCGATCTCCCCTTGAGTAGGGACGCCTCTCGAGGTTTCCCCTTGAGGCTGAGAGATCCCTTACCTGACACCAGGCAGCGACGGGCTGGTAGGCGACAGGTTTTTGCAGGCCTGTGACCTTTAAGATGCGTATAGTAAGCTTACGTGAGAATCTTTGTATCCCATACTAACTTTAAGTGTCGTAAATAGCATCCAGCTGTACTTATTAAATATTTTACACACCTAAATTTACTGATCAGACCTCAGTAAACTAACTACTAGGCCAGATCAGATCTGAGTGATCTCTTGACTCTTCTCCTGTGACACCCGGCCGCTATCAGAAGCATCACTGGTGCCCAATTCTCAGCTTTGGGGCTCCTTTGCTGCTGAAATTTCAGTTACAGAAGACCGATGGCTACCTGCGCTTCAGTCAAATCAACATTCAGTCCTAATCCTTCCTGACAAAAGGGTCAGGAACTGCATCTTCAGCCTTTCTTATTGTCCTTTTCTCCCTCGCATCCTCAGGGCATTGCCTTCTCTAAAGCTCTGTTTTAATTGAGTTTAGCCAGACCGAGTTAACCAAGCTCACAGTCTACTCCATGACCTCTTTGTAGCTGTTCCCGGGTTTCCAACGCACGCGCAAAGAGCATCCGACGGGCTCCGTACATTTTCATCCCTTTGCGCGCAGGGGCTCCAGGTCTTTGTCACTTGTATTACCAAGCGAGGAAAAAACGGAGACCGGGTCCTTTTTTCTCACACGAACCTCTTATTGCTCAGAAAGAAGGCTTTTTCTCATGAAATTTGCCCCCCTCAAAGTGACAGGCCCTCCAGACGTTTCCCAACTTTTTTTATCTCCAAAACGTCCTGTTCCTACCCCAGTCACTGTTGTTCTTTAAACCACCAGCCCCCTTCAACTTCTGCGCAGAGGAATCTGCCTTTTAGGCTCGGTGATGGGTTGACCTTGACCTTGACTTCAGTAAAGCCTTTGACACAGTCTCCCACAGCATCCTAGTTGCTAAGTTGCGGAGGTGTGGTCTAGACAATAGAGTAGTGAGGTGGGTTACAAATTGGCTTAAGGAGAGAAGCCAGAGAGTGGTAGTCAATGGTGCGGAGTCTAGTTGGAGACCAGTATCTAGTGGAGTACCTCAGGGGTCAGTACTGGGGCCAGTATTATTCAATATATTCATTAACGACTTAGACGAGGGAATAGAGTGTACTATCAGCAAGTTTGCTAATGACACTAAGCTGGGAGGAGTGGCTGACACGCCAGAAGGCTGTGCTGCCATCCAGCGAGACCTAGACAGGCTGGAGAGTGGGGCAAGGAATAACCTCATGAAATTTAACAAGGAAAAGTGTAGAGTCCTGCATCTGGGCAGGAACAACCCCAGGTTCCAGTATCGGTTGGGAAATTACATATTAGAGAGCAGTGTAGGGGAAAGGGACCTGGGGATCGTGGTGGACAACAGGATGACCATGAGCCAGCACTGTGCCCTTGTGGCCAGGAAGGCCAATAGCATCCTGGGATGTATTAGAAGGGGGGTGGTTAGTAGATCGAGAGAGGTCCTCCTTCCCCTCTACTCTGCCCTGGTGAGACCCCATCTGGAATATTGTGTCCAGTTCTGGGCCCCTCAGTTCAAGAAGGACAGGGAACTGCTGGAGAGGGTCCAGCGTAGGGCAACCAAGATGATTAAGGGAGTGGAGCACCTCCCTTATGAGGAAAGGCTGAGGGAGCTGGGTCTCTTTAGTTTGGAGAAGAGAAGACTGAGGGGTGACCTTATTAATGTTTATAAATATATAAAAGGTGAGTGCCATGAGGATGGAGCCAGGCTCTTCTCGTTGGCAAACAATGAAAGGACAAGGGGCAATGGGATCAAGCTGGAACACAAGAGGTTCCACTTAAATTTGAGAAAAAACTTCTTCTCAGTAAGGGTGACAGAGCACTGGAACAGGCTGCCCAGGGGGGTTGTGGAGTCTCCTTCTCTGGAGACATTCAAGACCCACCTGGACGTGTTCCTGTGCAACCTCACCTAGGCGTTCCTGCTCCAGCAGGGGGATTGGACTAGATGATCTTTTGAGGTCCCTTCCAATCCCAAACATACTGTGATACTGTGATACTGTGACCTTGGCCAGCTGCCAGGGGCCCAGCCAGCTGCTCTCTCTCACTGCCCCTCCTCACGAGGACAGGGGGAAAGAAAACAGGATGAAGAAGTGTCAAGGTTTAAGGCAAGGCGGCAATAAACCGTGGCAGACGCTCCCTGTTATCCCCTCATTTTCACGCCACCCCTTTCCTTTAGATCGGAAAGATGATAAAAAAGATAAGGGGAAAGGAAGAGAGACTTCAAGTTGGAAAGTTTTAAAGGGTTTTACTAATGCTACTAATACATAGAGAATAGATACAAAATATACAAAACCAATCTCAAGCGCTCGATGTGGAGCTGGCGTCACTCCAGCAGCGGCGGAGCTGGGTGTGCGGAGCTGGTGGCTCCAGCAGGTGCAGGTGCAGGCCAGGCCCCTGGAAGTCATGGGCGGGACTTCACAGCAAACCGGAACCTGGTTGCAGGGATGCAGGGCCTGAGGCCTGTAGATCACAGGCAGACAGACAGGGTCCTCTCTAGATGCCAGCCGTGGTCAAAGAGAGCTTGACCCTCGTGATCACCCTCTTAGACAGGGGGTATGACGATTATGGGATGGAATACTTCCGTTGGTCAGTTCTAGTCACCTGTTCCATCCACCCCTCCTCAAACACGCCCCTCGCACAACGGAACGTGGGAAAACTTATCAGTCTTTCTTAGCTACCATGGTAATAAATCTAAACACGAGCTTCTTCAGCATTCCGTTGGTCTCTTATCAGCACCGAGTACAGCATCCTAGGAAAAATATGCAGGCTAAAACTCAGAAAAGTACAGCCACCTAGAAGAACTTAGCTGAAAGAAAAAAGATCACTAAAAGAGAACCGGTCTTGCTTTTAACAAAACCAGGACAAGAAGTTCCTCCGGGAAATAGCCACCAGCCGGATCCGCGGGCAGCAGGGAACTACCTGCCCCGGACAGCGTTTTGCCCTTCCTTAAATGTGTTTTCACAGGGGCGCCACCAGTTGAGTCGCTGAGTTGCTCAGCTTTGGCCCGCGGTGAGTCCGGTGCCTAGCTGCCTTGCCCAGACGACTTGCACCAGGAGAGGGGTTTCACGGTGATACAAGACAGACTCTTTTTTTTCTTTCCCCCCCCTTCTCTCCTCTTTTCCAGTGAGACCAATCATCCACTGGAACAGCCTCCCCAGGGACATGGTAGGGTCCCCATCGCTGGAGGTTTTCAAGATGCCATTGGACAGGGTGCTAGATAAAGGTTGGACCAGACGATCTTTTGAGGTCCCTTCCCACCCGGGCTGCTCTAGGATTCTACAGTTCTTCAGTGGATCACTGTTTAATAACCCTTTGCTCTCTCCGGTTTGGAGCAAAGTATCGGCAACGTTGCCTGCGAGGTGAGGCGCAACGTTCCACCAGGCGCCACAGACTTCCAAAACCTCTGGTAATCACTCACCCAAGTCTCTCTGAATGGATAAGCCATACCTAGCTTCTTCACAATCCCCCTGCCCCCAGAAGCGGGAACACCTCCTAGATGCCTTAGGGAGTTTACACAGACGGAACAATAGACCTTACCTGGCTCGGTCAGTCAGTAAGCAAACACTGCACCAGTGCAGTTTCAAGGCAACATCACCTGTCAGATTCCACCTACTTCAGGTAAATCATTTCCATCTCCTCCCCAGGGAAGATGAAACAAAGGTGAAGCCCTCGGGTGTCACCAAACTTCACCTGATGGCTTGGGGATACAGAAGAGATGATAGACGCCTTCCAGTGGGCGTCTCAGATGCCTCTGCCTCAGTAATATAGCGTTCAAGGGCAACAAAGGATCGCCCTGCTTTCCCACGCCCATCTCCCTTTTTTAATAGCTGTTAAAGAAAGATGAAGTTTGCCGTCTCCCTGTGATGTACTTTTGTTTTGGGTCTGGCTGGGACGGAGGTAACTTTCCCCACAGCAGCCCTCGTAGTGCTGTGCTTTGTAGCTCTAGCTAGAAGGGTGTTGAGAACACACCGATGCTTTGGCTACTGCTGAGCAGTGCTCCCACGGCACAGAGGCTGTCTCTCCAAGCACCCCCACCGGCCAGTGAGCTGGGGGTGGGCAAGAGGTTGGGAGGGGACAGAGCCAGGACAGCTGACCCAAACTGACAAAAAGAGATATTCCACTCTGCTATGGAAGCACCGCAGCTGCCATTCAGACCGACCGTTTTCTCCTGCCGTATCCCTCCTCACCAGAAAAGGGATGTCAACGGGGCCTTCGCACACAGCCATTGATCAAGCGCTCCAACAGGAGTTGGATGCTTCCAACGCATTGCACTGTGCCGAAACCACCCTCGTACGCCATGCCTGTAGCGTCACGTACGGTATCTTCTCAAGTTGCAGCAGCAGCCGACGCCGGCTTTATGTACGTTTGCGTACCACTTCCAAAAAGCTACGAGTTCGCTTCGGGCCACACACGGGAGACTACTGCCAAGCGGTTCCAGCGCCACGCTTCAAATGACTGGGCAAATCATTATCTGTCTACAGAACGCTGTGAACGGACTGAAACGTTCCACATACTTGCACTCCGGGGAGACGCCATTTTAACCTGCAGAACTCTTTCCCCTCAGTAAGACGCACAAGACAGAGGTGATATCCCCATGCTAATTTTTATTGTGCAACTGCTGCTCAAAGCTTTTAGTACCTTCCACAGACACACGTCACACAAAATTAGACTTCAACAGTGGCTAGACTGACGGGCAACAGACAAAAATCCATTCAGAGGCGGTTCGTGCCCGTCCAGCGACTCTTGCGGTGCAAACAAATCTTAGCCGGGCGGACAGCCCAACTCACGGCCACCCCGAACAGGCAGACGTACGTGACAGACAGACTGCCCACCCTCGGGCCCTTCATCCACAACCATCCGGAATCCGTTGGTCAGACCCAGGCGAGCAGCACGCTTCTTGCCAACAATCATTAAATGCCCGGGAAGCTGGAGAAGGAAGTACAAACCCATAAATTAATAAAATAAAAAGCCACACACAAAGAGGGGAGAGGGCAGGAAGGGAAGGACTGAGAGCAGAGGACCACCCCCCAGAGAAACCAGCATGCCAATTCCTAGCAATTCAACCACTGCGCTCCAAATTACTGTCTCTCTGTCTGCCCGCCCGCCCGCCCGCCCCCAACTGACATTTGCCAGGCAAAGCTACAAAGACCTATTATGCACACCACTATGGGGGAGGGGGGGGAAGCAGCTATGCAATTTGTTTCAAGCAAGACACTGCCCGACTACAAAACGGCCACGGAAGCCAAGTTTGTCTCTGGGTTAAAGCCCCCTTACATCTCCAGGCAACATAAGCAATTCTGGTGCAAAATAAGCTTTAGGCTGCCTTTTGCGTGGCTTTACGGAGTCTCTGAACTCGACTTTTATAGCTAAAAGTGAAGCATCCAGCACCTCTCAACCAGCTTTGCCCTTCCTCGCCCCTGACCTGCCAAAAACCCCAAGCCCTCTTCTCCATATTAGAAGAACTAGTACTACTCCTCCTCTTACTCTATAAACCATGACAACGGGCATCAGACCGCACTCCAAAACAAAACAGCCCCGCATTTTGCACCAGAAGTACATACCCAGGGACGAGCATTGCTTCGCATCGCCGCTGTTAGTCAAAAAGCTCAATTCCATTACAAGCCAGAGGCAAAAGATTACAGCGCCAGAAAACCCAGAATAGCCTCCTGTGCCCTATCAAGAGGAAAAGAGGGGCTGGGAAAGAGTCCAGAAAATTAGGAACTAATTACAGGTACTCTTCAGCGTACAGAAAGCTTCCACAGTACTTACAGAGTCACCGGAATCTTCAGCTTCAGATAACCTGATAATCGGCTCCTTAGGCATGACTAGGAAAAGCGTCGCAGCTTGGGGTGAAAGATCGCGGAACGCAAGGCACTGGAGGAAGAGTAAACAGTTGAAACGTAACGGGCTTCAGAGAAAGGTAATAGCTTAAGCAAATCAATACGCCCCGCTGGACTCGTACAGAAGCAGGTCACCCGAGACCCCAAACGCAAGCCGAGACGTTGATTTTCTTTTTATTCTCACGCGATATTAATACTTGCTGTACTCGAAATACAACATATTTACAGAGCCCCCTCCAGAAGCGGGATTCAGCACGCAAGGTGACAGGGGCAACGAGACGGGCCAGTACTTCAGATTAGCGACCTCCAGTATGGTTTAATTTGGGTTGATCATTTCCTAAGCAGTTTTTCTATTCAATGCGGTCCACACAGAGGCGGGAGGCAAACGGCTTAACTGAATCGGCAAAGAATTTAGCGGAGCGCAAGATCAGCGGCCGTTCGTTTGCCGCGGTACAGGGAGCTCAAGTACTGAACAAAAGCATGATCACAGGAAGCCTGCAAGGGCATAGCGCGAGTCCGCCTTCTATGCCGCACAGAAACCCTACCTTCAAAAGCAGAAGACGTCCCTAACCGTTAACCTTCAGCATTTTAATAACAAAATTATACAGGATACTAACTGAAAGTTAACATCATGTAGGTAACGGCCGCAATTTTCTTTTTCCCCGCAGTCTAAGCAGCTCACTCTAGTTACTAGCACACTGTGGCGCACCAGCACCCGTGAACGTTGCAAGCATGCTGTTATCGTGGTCCCACTTCACCCCAGAAACAAGATCTGGGAAGCTTTGGCAGCCTGCAGGATGACCCGTTTTTAAGAAAAACAAGAGCAGCTGTACTTCTTTGCTTTAATAATCCAGTTTGGGGGTTCAGAACCAAAACCTAGCACAGCAGAGCTGCAAAATCTCTATAATGCTATTACGAGGCACACCAAGACCTGCCTTTCTCCTACGCGGAACTAACTCCTCGCGGACCTTCACTGTTCGCGTACATACACCGGGAATCCCCGAGGACACTGACTGCGTGTGCTTAACCTAAGGTTTCAAGACTACCATCCTACACGAGGAAGGGCCGCTCCCATCCCTCGGCAGCAAACTTTGCTCGACTTGCAGTGCCAAAGGGATATCACGCGGCAAACGTCTGCGGCTGCCACCCAGCGCGTAACCGTCAGAGGCCCTTCTCTGCGCGCGCGCATACACGACACGGAGCGAGGGGGTGGGGGGGGCTGGAAACCGAGGCGAACCGGACAGTACCAGCAACCCGGTACGCGCCGCGGCAGCCGGGGGACGGGACGGGACGGGACACCGACGAAGCGCGATGTTTTAGGGATGGTGCGGTAGAGAGCGCCACAACCCAGAGAGGCCCCGTCCGTCGCCCGTCCCTCCGCCCACCCGCAGCAATGCCGCCACCCGCCCTGCCGCGCTCCCGGGCAGCGCGCAACGGGCCCTCGGCTCAGGGGGCCTGCGAGCGCGGGGGGAGGAGGGGGAAGCGAAGAAGAAACGCGCACAGAGCAAAGCCGCGGCTACCTTCTCGTCCTCGTAGACGACGTTGGCGGGGAAACGCCTTGCCGGGGACCTTGCCGAAGACAGTAATGGCGCCGCCAGGCCGCCCGCGCCCCAATAATCTCGGCAGCCACGACAACGCCCGCTGTCGCTTCCTCCACTCGGCCAGGCCCTCCGCGGCTCCCATTGGGCCGTCAGATCGCCGCCGGCCGATCCCGCGTCTCGATTGGCTGTCTCGTCTGTCGTTTGCCCTCGTCCCCGCCCCCCTTGGCGGGTCCGCCCTCGTCGACCTGGTGTTACCGGGGCTCGGGCAGTTTGCGTGCGCTCGGGCCGCGGAGGGATCTGTGACGCGTAGTGCTGCGACCCTGTGGGCGGGCAACGAGGTCTCAGAAGAGGCTGCTGTAGCTACAAGTACTCTTCGCTGTTGTTTATTACCGCAGCAAGTCCACCCCAAGCGTGCTCGCGGCTCTTTTTGGTGCTGCTTTTCCCTCCAGTCAAAGGACTGCTTTTGCCAGGGCAGGGCAGGCCTTGACTTTTCAGAGCATTTCGCAGAACCAACAGGGCTTGCTCTAAATTGTTCCCTGAAAGCCCCACTTCAGCTGCAGATGTCTCTAAGCTGCATGCCTCCTGGGAGAAAATCAAATCCAAAGCGCGTGTCTTTCCAAGCCAGCTCTGTGGAATCAATCCTTTTTTCATGTCTCTCTGTTTCTTTTTACACAGAGGGCGACCCCCCCGCCTCCGCTTCCGCTTCCTTCTGAACAGTTTGTAGCCGTCGACTGCTGCGCTCCAGTCGCGTGAGTCATCCCACCAAGTTTCAGTGATAGCGATTAGGCCATGGCTTTCCAGCTGCACAGTGGCTTCCAACTCCTCCTGTTCGTTACCTGTGCTGCGTGCACTGGTATGGAGGCGCTTCAGTTGGGCTGTCGACCCTCTCACCTTTTTGGAGGATCACGCCCCAATTCCTTTGCGGCGTTTCGCAGGTGTTCCCCTGTTGGTTCCTAATGCGTCAGCAGCCCCTGTTGCTCAAAACTCCCTCCTCTTCCCCCACTGAGTCTAGTTTAAAGCCCTCCTTGTCAGTCTGGCCAGCTTGTTGGCAAAGACCCTCTTGCCCCACCTGGTCAGGTGAAGCCATCAGCTCCCAAGAGACCCGGCTTCTCAAGGGTAGATCCGTGACCATAGAAGCCAAAGCCCGGACACGTTAATCCTATTGTGTGAGGCTATCAGCGAGAACCCAGCACCGAATCCAACAAAACCGTTTGGCTGGAGACCGGGCTGATAAGCGGCCGAACCCGCGTGAGCGTGGCAGAAACATCCGACTACGAGTCAACCACTTTATGCTATAAATGCGTGCAGCCATCGGGCTCCCTTGAGCTCTCCCTCCGCAGCAGCTGGCTGCGCGGCGGCGATCTCCCCTTGAGTAGGGACGCCTCTCGAGGTTTCCCCTTGAGGCTGAGAGATCCCTTACCTGACACCAGGCAGCGACGGGCTGGTAGGCGACAGGTTTTTGCAGGCCTGTGACCTTTAAGATGCGTATAGTAAGCTTACGCGAGAATCTTTGTATCCCATACTAACTTTAAGTGTCGTAAATAGCATCCAGCTGTACTTATTAAATATTTTACACACCTAAATTTACTGATCAGACCTCAGTAAACTAACTACTAGGCCAGATCAGATCTGAGTGATCTCTTGACTCTTCTCCTGTGACACCCGGCCGCTATCAGAAGCATCACTGGTGCCCAATTCTCAGCTTTGGGGCTCCTTTGCTGCTGAAATTTCAGTTACAGAAGACCGATGGCTACCTGCGCTTCAGTCAAATCAACATTCAGTCCTAATCCTTCCTGACAAAAGGGTCAGGAACTGCATCTTCAGCCTTTCTTATTGTCCTTTTCTCCCTCGCATCCTCAGGGCATTGCCTTCTCTAAAGCTCTGTTTTAATTGAGTTTAGCCAGACCGAGTTAACCAAGCTCACAGTCTACTCCATGACCTCTTTGTAGCTGTTCCCGGGTTTCCAACGCACGCGCAAAGAGCATCCGACGGGCTCCGTACATTTTCATCCCTTTGCGCGCAGGGGCTCCAGGTCTTTGTCACTTGTATTACCAAGCGAGGAAAAAACGGAGACCGGGTCCTTTTTTCTCACACGAACCTCTTATTGCTCAGAAAGAAGGCTTTTTCTCATGAAATTTGCCCCCCTCAAAGTGACAGGCCCTCCAGACGTTTCCCAACTTTTTTTATCTCCAAAACGTCCTGTTCCTACCCCAGTCACTGTTGTTCTTTAAACCACCAGCCCCCTTCAACTTCTGCGCAGAGGAATCTGCCTTTTAGGCTTGGTGATGGGTTGACCTTGGCCAGCTGCTCTCTCTCACTGCCCCTCCTCAAGAGGACAGGGGGAAAGAAAACAGGATGAAGAAGTGTCAAGGTTTAAGGCAAGGCGGCAATAAACCGTGGCAGACGCTCCCTGTTATCCCCTCATTTTCACGCCACCCCTTTCCTTTAGATCGGAAAGATGATAAAAAAGATAAGGGGAAAGGAAGAGAGACTTCAAGTTGGAAAGTTTTAAAGGGTTTTACTAATGCTACTAATACATAGAGAATAGATACAAAATATACAAAACCAATCTCAAGCGCTCGATGTGGAGCTGGCGTCACTCCAGCAGCGGCGGAGCTGGGTGTGCGGAGCTGGTGGCTCCAGCAGGTGCAGGTGCAGGCCAGGCCCCCGGAAGTCATGGGCGGGACTTCACAGCAAACCGGAACCTGGTTGCAGGGATGCAGGGCCTGAGGCCTGCATCACCCTCTTAGACAGGGGGTATGACGATTATGGGATGGAATACTTCCGTTGGTCAGTTCTAGTCACCTGTTCCATCCACCCCTCCTCAAACACGCCCCTCGCACAACGGAACGTGGGAAAACTTATCAGTCTTTCTTAGCTACCATGGTAATAAATCTAAACACGAGCTTCTTCAGCATTCCGTTGGTCTCTTATCAGCACCGAGTACAGCATCCTAGGAAAAATATGCAGGCTAAAACTCAGAAAAGTACAGCCACCTAGAAGAACTTAGCTGAAAGAAAAAAGATCACTAAAAGAGAACCGGTCTTGCTTTTAACAAAACCAGGACAAGAAGTTCCTCCGGGAAATAGCCACCAGCCGGATCCGCGGGCAGCAGGGAACTACCTGCCCCGGACAGCGTTTTGCCCTTCCTTAAATGTGTTTTCACAGGGGCGCCACCAGTTGAGTCGCTGAGTTGCTCAGCTTTGGCCCGCGGTGAGTCCGGTGCCTAGCTGCCTTGCCCAGACGACTTGCACCAGGAGAGGGGTTTCACGGTGATACAAGACAGACTCTTTTTTTTCTTTCCCCCCCCTTCTCTCCTCTTTTCCAGTGAGACCAATCATCCACTGGAACAGCCTCCCCAGGGACATGGTAGGGTCCCCATCGCTGGAGGTTTTCAAGATGCCATTGGACAGGGTGCTAGATAAAGGTTGGACCAGACGATCTTTTGAGGTCCCTTCCCACCCGGGCTGCTCTAGGATTCTACAGTTCTTCAGTGGATCACTGTTTAATAACCCTTTGCTCTCTCCGGTTTGGAGCAAAGTATCGGCAACGTTGCCTGCGAGGTGAGGCGCAACGTTCCACCAGGCGCCACAGACTTCCAAAACCTCTGGTAATCACTCACCCAAGTCTCTCTGAATGGATAAGCCATACCTAGCTTCTTCACAATCCCCCTGCCCCCAGAAGCGGGAACACCTCCTAGATGCCTTAGGGAGTTTACACAGACGGAACAATAGACCTTACCTGGCTCGGTCAGTCAGTAAGCAAACACTGCACCAGTGCAGTTTCAAGGCAACATCACCTGTCAGATTCCACCTACTTCAGGTAAATCATTTCCATCTCTTCCCCAGGGAAGATGAAACAAAGGTGAAGCCCTCGGGTGTCACCAAACTTCACCTGATGGCTTGGGGATACAGAAGAGATGATAGACGCCTTCCAGTGGGCGTCTCAGATGCCTCTGCCTCAGTAATATAGCGTTCAAGGGCAACAAAGGATCGCCCTGCTTTCCCACGCCCATCTCCCTTTTTTAATAGCTGTTAAAGAAAGATGAAGTTTGCCGTCTCCCTGTGATGTACTTTTGTTTTGGGTCTGGCTGGGACGGAGGTAACTTTCCCCACAGCAGCCCTCGTAGTGCTGTGCTTTGTAGCTCTAGCTAGAAGGGTGTTGAGAACACACCGATGCTTTGGCTACTGCTGAGCAGTGCTCCCACGGCACAGAGGCTGTCTCTCCAAGCACCCCCACCGGCCAGTGAGCTGGGGGTGGGCAAGAGGTTGGGAGGGGACAGAGCCAGGACAGCTGACCCAAACTGACAAAAAGAGATATTCCACTCTGCTATGGAAGCACCGCAGCTGCCATTCAGACCGACCGTTTTCTCCTGCCGTATCCCTCCTCACCAGAAAAGGGATGTCAACGGGGCCTTCGCACACAGCCATTGATCAAGCGCTCCAACAGGAGTTGGATGCTTCCAACGCATTGCACTGTGCCGAAACCACCCTCGTACGCCATGCCTGTAGCGTCACGTACGGTATCTTCTCAAGTTGCAGCAGCAGCCGACGCCGGCTTTATGTACGTTTGCGTACCACTTCCAAAAAGCTACGAGTTCGCTTCGGGCCACACACGGGAGACTACTGCCAAGCGGTTCCAGCGCCACGCTTCAAATGACTGGGCAAATCATTATCTGTCTACAGAACGCTGTGAACGGACTGAAACGTTCCACATACTTGCACTCCGGGGAGACGCCATTTTAACCTGCAGAACTCTTTCCCCTCAGTAAGACGCACAAGACAGAGGTGATATCCCCATGCTAATTTTTATTGTGCAACTGCTGCTCAAAGCTTTTAGTACCTTCCACAGACACACGTCACACAAAATTAGACTTCAACAGTGGCTAGACTGACGGGCAACAGACAAAAATCCATTCAGAGGCGGTTCGTGCCCGTCCAGCGACTCTTGCGGTGCAAACAAATCTTAGCCGGGCGGACAGCCCAACTCACGGCCACCCCGAACAGGCAGACGTACGTGACAGACAGACTGCCCACCCTCGGGCCCTTCATCCACAACCATCCGGAATCCGTTGGTCAGACCCAGGCGAGCAGCACGCTTCTTGCCAACAATCATTAAATGCCCGGGAAGCTGGAGAAGGAAGTACAAACCCATAAATTAATAAATAAAAAGCCACACACAAAGAGGGGAGAGGGCAGGAAGGGAAGGACTGAGAGCAGAGGACCACCCCCCAGAGAAACCAGCATGCCAATTCCTAGCAATTCAACCACTGCGCTCCAAATTACTGTCTCTCTGTCTGCCCGCCCGCCCGCCCGCCCCCAAACTGACATTTGCCAGGCAAAGCTACAAAGACCTATTATGCACACCACTATGGGGGAGGGGGGGGAAGCAGCTATGCAATTTGTTTCAAGCAAGACACTGCCCGACTACAAAACGGCCACGGAAGCCAAGTTTGTCTCTGGGTTAAAGCCCCCTTACATCTCCAGGCAACATAAGCAATTCTGGTGCAAAATAAGCTTTAGGCTGCCTTTTGCGTGGCTTTACGGAGTCTCTGAACTCGACTTTTATAGCTAAAAGTGAAGCATCCAGCACCTCTCAACCAGCTTTGCCCTTCCTCGCCCCTGACCTGCCAAAAACCCCAAGCCCTCTTCTCCATATTAGAAGAAACTAGTACTACTCCTCCTCTTACTCTATAAACCATGACAACGGGCATCAGACCGCACTCCAAAACAAAACAGCCCCGCATTTTGCACCAGAAGTACATACCCAGGGACGAGCATTGCTTCGCATCGCCGCTGTTAGTCAAAAAGCTCAATTCCATTACAAGCCAGAGGCAAAAGATTACAGCGCCAGAAAACCCAGAATAGCCTCCTGTGCCCTATCAAGAGGAAAAGAGGGGCTGGGAAAGAGTCCAGAAAATTAGGAACTAATTACAGGTACTCTTCAGCGTACAGAAAGCTTCCACAGTACTTACAGAGTCACCGGAATCTTCAGCTTCAGATAACCTGATAATCGGCTCCTTAGGCATGACTAGGAAAAGCGTCGCAGCTTGGGGTGAAAGATCGCGGAACGCAAGGCACTGGAGGAAGAGTAAACAGTTGAAACGTAACGGGCTTCAGAGAAAGGTAATAGCTTAAGCAAATCAATACGCCCCGCTGGACTCGTACAGAAGCAGGTCACCCGAGACCCCAAACGCAAGCCGAGACGTTGATTTTCTTTTATTCTCACGCGATATTAATACTTGCTGTACTCGAAATACAACATATTTACAGAGCCCCCTCCAGAAGCGGGATTCAGCACGCAAGGTGACAGGGGCAACGAGACGGGCCAGTACTTCAGATTAGCGACCTCCAGTATGGTTTAATTTGGGTTGATCATTTCCTAAGCAGTTTTTCTATTCAATGCGGTCCACACAGAGGCGGGAGGCAAACGGCTTAACTGAATCGGCAAAGAATTTAGCGGAGCGCAAGATCAGCGGCCGTTCGTTTGCCGCGGTACAGGGAGCTCAAGTACTGAACAAAAGCATGATCACAGGAAGCCTGCAAGGGCATAGCGCGAGTCCGCCTTCTATGCCGCACAGAAACCCTACCTTCAAAGCCAGAAGACGTCCCTAACCGTTAACCTTCAGCATTTTAATAACAAAATTATACAGGATACTAACTGAAAGTTAACATCATGTAGGTAACGGCCGCAATTTTCTTTTTCCCCGCAGTCTAAGCAGCTCACTCTAGTTACTAGCACACTGTGGCGCACCAGCACCCGTGAACGTTGCAAGCATGCTGTTATCGTGGTCCCACTTCACCCCAGAAACAAGATCTGGGAAGCTTTGGCAGCCTGCAGGATGACCCGTTTTTAAGAAAAACAAGAGCAGCTGTACTTCTTTGCTTTAATAATCCAGTTTGGGGGTTCAGAACCAAAACCTAGCACAGCAGAGCTGCAAAATCTCTATAATGCTATTACGAGGCACACCAAGACCTGCCTTTCTCCTACGCGGAACTAACTCCTCGCGGACCTTCACTGTTCGCGTACATACACCGGGAATCCCCGAGGACACTGACTGCGTGTGCTTAACCTAAGGTTTCAAGACTACCATCCTACACGAGGAAGGGCCGCTCCCATCCCTCGGCAGCAAACTTTGCTCGACTTGCAGTGCCAAAGGGATATCACGCGGCAAACGTCTGCGGCTGCCACCCAGCGCGTAACCGTCAGAGGCCCTTCTCTGCGCGCGCGCATACACGACACGGAGCGAGGGGGTGGGGGGGGCTGGAAACCGAGGCGAACCGGACAGTACCAGCAACCCGGTACGCGCCGCGGCAGCCGGGGGACGGGACGGGACGGGACACCGACGAAGCGCGATGTTTTAGGGATGGTGCGGTAGAGAGCGCCACAACCCAGAGAGGCCCCGTCCGTCGCCCGTCCCTCCGCCCACCCGCAGCAATGCCGCCACCCGCCCTGCCGCGCTCCCGGGCAGCGCGCAACGGGCCCTCGGCTCAGGGGGCCTGCGAGCGCGGGGGGAGGAGGGGGAAGCGAAGAAGAAACGCGCACAGAGCAAAGCCGCGGCTACCTTCTCGTCCTCGTAGACGACGTTGGCGGGGAAACGCCTTGCCGGGGACCTTGCCGAAGACAGTAATGGCGCCGCCAGGCCGCCCGCGCCCCAATAATCTCGGCAGCCACGACAACGCCCGCTGTCGCTTCCTCCACTCGGCCAGGCCCTCCGCGGCTCCCATTGGGCCGTCAGATCGCCGCCGGCCGATCCCGCGTCTCGATTGGCTGTCTCGTCTGTCGTTTGCCCTCGTCCCCGCCCCCCTTGGCGGGTCCGCCCTCGTCGACCTGGTGTTACCGGGGCTCGGGCAGTTTGCGTGCGCTCGGGCCGCGGAGGGATCTGTGACGCGTAGTGCTGCGACCCTGTGGGCGGGCAACGAGGTCTCAGAAGAGGCTGCTGTAGCTACAAGTACTCTTCGCTGTTGTTTATTACCGCAGCAAGTCCACCCCAAGCGTGCTCGCGGCTCTTTTTGGTGCTGCTTTTCCCTCCAGTCAAAGGACTGCTTTTGCCAGGGCAGGGCAGGCCTTGACTTTTCAGAGCATTTCGCAGAACCAACAGGGCTTGCTCTAAATTGTTCCCTGAAAGCCCCACTTCAGCTGCAGATGTCTCTAAGCTGCATGCCTCCTGGGAGAAAATCAAATCCAAAGCGCGTGTCTTTCCAAGCCAGCTCTGTGGAATCAATCCTTTTTTCATGTCTCTCTGTTTCTTTTTACACAGAGGGCGACCCCCCCGCCTCCGCTTCCGCTTCCTTCTGAACAGTTTGTAGCCGTCGACTGCTGCGCTCCAGTCGCGTGAGTCATCCCACCAAGTTTCAGTGATAGCGATTAGGCCATGGCTTTCCAGCTGCACAGTGGCTTCCAACTCCTCCTGTTCGTTACCTGTGCTGCGTGCACTGGTATGGAGGCGCTTCAGTTGGGCTGTCGACCCTCTCACCTTTTTGGAGGATCACGCCCCAATTCCTTTGCGGCGTTTCGCAGGTGTTCCCCTGTTGGTTCCTAATGCGTCAGCAGCCCCTGTTGCTCAAAACTCCCTCCTCTTCCCCCACTGAGTCTAGTTTAAAGCCCTCCTTGTCAGTCTGGCCAGCTTGTTGGCAAAGACCCTCTTGCCCCACCTGGTCAGGTGAAGCCATCAGCTCCCAAGAGACCCGGCTTCTCAAGGGTAGATCCGTGACCATAGAAGCCAAAGCCCGGACACGTTAATCCTATTGTGTGAGGCTATCAGCGAGAACCCAGCACCGAATCCAACAAAACCGTTTGGCTGGAGACCGGGCTGATAAGCGGCCGAACCCGCGTGAGCGTGGCAGAAACATCCGACTACGAGTCAACCACTTTATGCTATAAATGCGTGCAGCCATCGGGCTCCCTTGAGCTCTCCCTCCGCAGCAGCTGGCTGCGCGGCGGCGATCTCCCCTTGAGTAGGGACGCCTCTCGAGGTTTCCCCTTGAGGCTGAGAGATCCCTTACCTGACACCAGGCAGCGACGGGCTGGTAGGCGACAGGTTTTTGCAGGCCTGTGACCTTTAAGATGCGTATAGTAAGCTTACGCGAGAATCTTTGTATCCCATACTAACTTTAAGTGTCGTAAATAGCATCCAGCTGTACTTATTAAATATTTTACACACCTAAATTTACTGATCAGACCTGAGTAAACTAACTACTAGGCCAGATCAGATCTGAGTGATCTCTTGACTCTTCTCCTGTGACACCCGGCCGCTATCAGAAGCATCACTGGTGCCCAATTCTCAGCTTTGGGGCTCCTTTGCTGCTGAAATTTCAGTTACAGAAGACCGATGGCTACCTGCGCTTCAGTCAAATCAACATTCAGTCCTAATCCTTCCTGACAAAAGGGTCAGGAACTGCATCTTCAGCCTTTCTTATTGTCCTTTTCTCCCTCGCATCCTCAGGGCATTGCCTTCTCTAAAGCTCTGTTTTAATTGAGTTTAGCCAGACCGAGTTAACCAAGCTCACAGTCTACTCCATGACCTCTTTGTAGCTGTTCCCGGGTTTCCAACGCACGCGCAAAGAGCATCCGACGGGCTCCGTACATTTTCATCCCTTTGCGCGCAGGGGCTCCAGGTCTTTGTCACTTGTATTACCAAGCGAGGAAAAAACGGAGACCGGGTCCTTTTTTCTCACACGAACCTCTTATTGCTCAGAAAGAAGGCTTTTTCTCATGAAATTTGCCCCCCTCAAAGTGACAGGCCCTCCAGACGTTTCCCAACTTTTTTTATCTCCAAAACGTCCTGTTCCTACCCCAGTCACTGTTGTTCTTTAAACCACCAGCCCCCTTCAACTTCTGCGCAGAGGAATCTGCCTTTTAGGCTTGGTGATGGGTTGACCTTGGCCAGCTGCTCTCTCTCACTGCCCCTCCTCAAGAGGACAGGGGGAAAGAAAACAGGATGAAGAAGTGTCAAGGTTTAAGGCAAGGCGGCAATAAACCGTGGCAGACGCTCCCTGTTATCCCCTCATTTTCACGCCACCCCTTTCCTTTAGATCGGAAAGATGATAAAAAAGATAAGGGGAAAGGAAGAGAGACTTCAAGTTGGAAAGTTTTAAAGGGTTTTACTAATGCTACTAATACATAGAGAATAGATACAAAATATACAAAACCAATCTCAAGCGCTCGATGTGGAGCTGGCGTCACTCCAGCAGCGGCGGAGCTGGGTGTGCGGAGCTGGTGGCTCCAGCAGGTGCAGGTGCAGGCCAGGCCCCCGGAAGTCATGGGCGGGACTTCACAGCAAACCGGAACCTGGTTGCAGGGATGCAGGGCCTGAGGCCTGCATCACCCTCTTAGACAGGGGGTATGACGATTATGGGATGGAATACTTCCGTTGGTCAGTTCTAGTCACCTGTTCCATCCACCCCTCCTCAAACACGCCCCTCGCACAACGGAACGTGGGAAAACTTATCAGTCTTTCTTAGCTACCATGGTAATAAATCTAAACACGAGCTTCTTCAGCATTCCGTTGGTCTCTTATCAGCACCGAGTACAGCATCCTAGGAAAAATATGCAGGCTAAAACTCAGAAAAGTACAGCCACCTAGAAGAACTTAGCTGAAAGAAAAAAGATCACTAAAAGAGAACCGGTCTTGCTTTTAACAAAACCAGGACAAGAAGTTCCTCCGGGAAATAGCCACCAGCCGGATCCGCGGGCAGCAGGGAACTACCTGCCCCGGACAGCGTTTTGCCCTTCCTTAAATGTGTTTTCACAGGGGCGCCACCAGTTGAGTCGCTGAGTTGCTCAGCTTTGGCCCGCGGTGAGTCCGGTGCCTAGCTGCCTTGCCCAGACGACTTGCACCAGGAGAGGGGTTTCACGGTGATACAAGACAGACTCTTTTTTTTCTTTCCCCCCCCTTCTCTCCTCTTTTCCAGTGATACCAATCATCCACTGGAACAGCCTCCCCAGGGACATGGTAGGGTCCCCATCGCTGGAGGTTTTCAAGATGCCATTGGACAGGGTGCTAGATAAAGGTTGGACCAGACGATCTTTTGAGGTCCCTTCCCACCCGGGCTGCTCTAGGATTCTACAGTTCTTCAGTGGATCACTGTTTAATAACCCTTTGCTCTCTCCGGTTTGGAGCAAAGTATCGGCAACGTTGCCTGCGAGGTGAGGCGCAACGTTCCACCAGGCGCCACAGACTTCCAAAACCTCTGGTAATCACTCACCCAAGTCTCTCTGAATGGATAAGCCATACCTAGCTTCTTCACAATCCCCCTGCCCCCAGAAGCGGGAACACCTCCTAGATGCCTTAGGGAGTTTACACAGACGGAACAATAGACCTTACCTGGCTCGGTCAGTCAGTAAGCAAACACTGCACCAGTGCAGTTTCAAGGCAACATCACCTGTCAGATTCCACCTACTTCAGGTAAATCATTTCCATCTCCTCCCCAGGGAAGATGAAACAAAGGTGAAGCCCTCAGGTGTCGCCAAACTTCACCTGATGGCTTGGGGATACAGAAGAGATGACAGACGCCTTCCAGTGGGCGTCTCAGATGCCTCTGCCTCAGTAATATAGCGTTCAAGGGCAACAAAGGATCGCCCTGCTTTCCCACGCCCATCTCCCTTTTTTAATAGCTGTTAAAGAAAGATGAAGTTTGCCATCTCCCTGTGATGTACTTTTGTTTTGGGTCTGGCTGGGACGGAGGTAACTTTCCCCACAGCAGCCCTCGTAGTGCTGTGCTTTGTAGCTCTAGCTAGAAGGGTGTTGAGAACACATCGATGCTTTGGCTACTGCTGAGCAGTGCTCCCACGGCACAGAGGCTGTCTCTCCAAGCACCCCCACCGGCCAGTGAGCTGGGGGTGGGCAAGAGGTTGGGAGGGGACAGAGCCAGGACAGCTGACCCAAACTGACAAAAAGAGATATTCCACTCTGCTATGGAAGCACCGCAGCTGCCATTCAGACCGACCGTTTTCTCCTGCCGTATCCCTCCTCACCAGAAAAGGGATGTCAACGGGGCCTTCGCACACAGCCATTGATCAAGCGCTCCAACAGGAGTTGGATGCTTCCAACGCATTGCACTGTGCCGAAACCACCCTCGTACGGCATGCCTGTAGCGTCACGTACGGTATCTTCTCAAGTTGCAGCAGCAGCCGACGCCGGCTTTATGTACGTTTGCGTACCACTTCCAAAAAGCTACGAGTTCGCTTCGGGCCACACACGGGAGACTACTGCCAAGCGGTTCCAGCGCCACGCTTCAAATGACTGGGCAAATCATTATCTGTCTACAGAACGCTGTGAACGGACTGAAACGTTCCACATACTTGCACTCCGGGGAGACGCCATTTTAACCTGCAGAACTCTTTCCCCTCAGTAAGACGCACAAGACAGAGGTGATATCCCCATGCTAATTTTTATTGTGCAACTGCTGCTCAAAGCTTTTAGTACCTTCCACAGACACACGTCACACAAAATTAGACTTCAACAGTGGCTAGACTGACGGGCAACAGACAAAAATCCATTCAGAGGCGGTTCGTGCCCGTCCAGCGACTCTTGCGGTGCAAACAAATCTTAGCCGGGCGGACAGCCCAACTCACGGCCACCCCGAACAGGCAGACGTACGTGACAGACAGACTGCCCACCCTCGGGCCCTTCATCCACAACCATCCGGAATCCGTTGGTCAGACCCAGGCGAGCAGCACGCTTCTTGCCAACAATCATTAAATGCCCGGGAAGCTGGAGAAGGAAGTACAAACCCATAAATTAATAAAATAAAAAGCCACACACAAAGAGGGGAGAGGGCAGGAAGGGAAGGACTGAGAGCAGAGGACCACCCCCCAGAGAAACCAGCATGCCAATTCCTAGCAATTCAACCACTGCGCTCCAAATTACTGTCTCTCTGTCTGCCCGCCCGCCCGCCCGCCCCCAACTGACATTTGCCAGGCAAAGCTACAAAGACCTATTATGCACACCACTATGGGGGAGGGGGGGGAAGCAGCTATGCAATTTGTTTCAAGCAAGACACTGCCCGACTACAAAACGGCCACGGAAGCCAAGTTTGTCTCTGGGTTAAAGCCCCCTTACATCTCCAGGCAACATAAGCAATTCTGGTGCAAAATAAGCTTTAGGCTGCCTTTTGCGTGGCTTTACGGAGTCTCTGAACTCGACTTTTATAGCTAAAAGTGAAGCATCCAGCACCTCTCAACCAGCTTTGCCCTTCCTCGCCCCTGACCTGCCAAAAACCCCAAGCCCTCTTCTCCATATTAGAAGAAGAACTAGTACTACTCCTCCTCTTACTCTATAAACCATGACAACGGGCATCAGACCGCACTCCAAAACAAAACAGCCCCGCATTTTGCACCAGAAGTACATACCCAGGGACGAGCATTGCTTCGCATCGCCGCTGTTAGTCAAAAAGCTCAATTCCATTACAAGCCAGAGGCAAAAGATTACAGCGCCAGAAAACCCAGAATAGCCTCCTGTGCCCTATCAAGAGGAAAAGAGGGGCTGGGAAAGAGTCCAGAAAATTAGGAACTAATTACAGGTACTCTTCAGCGTACAGAAAGCTTCCACAGTACTTACAGAGTCACCGGAATCTTCAGCTTCAGATAACCTGATAATCGGCTCCTTAGGCATGACTAGGAAAAGCGTCGCAGCTTGGGGTGAAAGATCGCGGAACGCAAGGCACTGGAGGAAGAGTAAACAGTTGAAACGTAACGGGCTTCAGAGAAAGGTAATAGCTTAAGCAAATCAATACGCCCCGCTGGACTCGTACAGAAGCAGGTCACCCGAGACCCCAAACGCAAGCCGAGACGTTGATTTTCTTTTTATTCTCACGCGATATTAATACTTGCTGTACTCGAAATACAACATATTTACAGAGCCCCCTCCAGAAGCGGGATTCAGCACGCAAGGTGACAGGGGCAACGAGACGGGCCAGTACTTCAGATTAGCGACCTCCAGTATGGTTTAATTTGGGTTGATCATTTCCTAAGCAGTTTTTCTATTCAATGCGGTCCACACAGAGGCGGGAGGCAAACGGCTTAACTGAATCGGCAAAGAATTTAGCGGAGCGCAAGATCAGCGGCCGTTCGTTTGCCGCGGTACAGGGAGCTCAAGTACTGAACAAAAGCATGATCACAGGAAGCCTGCAAGGGCATAGCGCGAGTCCGCCTTCTATGCCGCACAGAAACCCTACCTTCAAAAGCAGAAGACGTCCCTAACCGTTAACCTTCAGCATTTTAATAACAAAATTATACAGGATACTAACTGAAAGTTAACATCATGTAGGTAACGGCCGCAATTTTCTTTTTCCCCGCAGTCTAAGCAGCTCACTCTAGTTACTAGCACACTGTGGCGCACCAGCACCCGTGAACGTTGCAAGCATGCTGTTATCGTGGTCCCACTTCACCCCAGAAACAAGATCTGGGAAGCTTTGGCAGCCTGCAGGATGACCCGTTTTTAAGAAAAACAAGAGCAGCTGTACTTCTTTGCTTTAATAATCCAGTTTGGGGGTTCAGAACCAAAACCTAGCACAGCAGAGCTGCAAAATCTCTATAATGCTATTACGAGGCACACCAAGACCTGCCTTTCTCCTACGCGGAACTAACTCCTCGCGGACCTTCACTGTTCGCGTACATACACCGGGAATCCCCGAGGACACTGACTGCGTGTGCTTAACCTAAGGTTTCAAGACTACCATCCTACACGAGGAAGGGCCGCTCCCATCCCTCGGCAGCAAACTTTGCTCGACTTGCAGTGCCAAAGGGATATCACGCGGCAAACGTCTGCGGCTGCCACCCAGCGCGTAACCGTCAGAGGCCCTTCTCTGCGCGCGCGCATACACGACACGGAGCGAGGGGGTGGGGGGGGCTGGAAACCGAGGCGAACCGGACAGTACCAGCAACCCGGTACGCGCCGCGGCAGCCGGGGGACGGGACGGGACGGGACACCGACGAAGCGCGATGTTTTAGGGATGGTGCGGTAGAGAGCGCCACAACCCAGAGAGGCCCCGTCCGTCGCCCGTCCCTCCGCCCACCCGCAGCAATGCCGCCACCCGCCCTGCCGCGCTCCCGGGCAGCGCGCAACGGGCCCTCGGCTCAGGGGGCCTGCGAGCGCGGGGGGAGGAGGGGGAAGCGAAGAAGAAACGCGCACAGAGCAAAGCCGCGGCTACCTTCTCGTCCTCGTAGACGACGTTGGCGGGGAAACGCCTTGCCGGGGACCTTGCCGAAGACAGTAATGGCGCCGCCAGGCCGCCCGCGCCCCAATAATCTCGGCAGCCACGACAACGCCCGCTGTCGCTTCCTCCACTCGGCCAGGCCCTCCGCGGCTCCCATTGGGCCGTCAGATCGCCGCCGGCCGATCCCGCGTCTCGATTGGCTGTCTCGTCTGTCGTTTGCCCTCGTCCCCGCCCCCCTTGGCGGGTCCGCCCTCGTCGACCTGGTGTTACCGGGGCTCGGGCAGTTTGCGTGCGCTCGGGCCGCGGAGGGATCTGTGACGCGTAGTGCTGCGACCCTGTGGGCGGGCAACGAGGTCTCAGAAGAGGCTGCTGTAGCTACAAGTACTCTTCGCTGTTGTTTATTACCGCAGCAAGTCCACCCCAAGCGTGCTCGCGGCTCTTTTTGGTGCTGCTTTTCCCTCCAGTCAAAGGACTGCTTTTGCCAGGGCAGGGCAGGCCTTGACTTTTCAGAGCATTTCGCAGAACCAACAGGGCTTGCTCTAAATTGTTCCCTGAAAGCCCCACTTCAGCTGCAGATGTCTCTAAGCTGCATGCCTCCTGGGAGAAAATCAAATCCAAAGCGCGTGTCTTTCCAAGCCAGCTCTGTGGAATCAATCCTTTTTTCATGTCTCTCTGTTTCTTTTTACACAGAGGGCGACCCCCCCGCCCCCCGCCTCCGCTTCCTTCTGAACAGTTTGTAGCCGTCGACTGCTGCGCTCCAGTCGCGTGAGTCATCCCACCAAGTTTCAGTGATAGCGATTAGGCCATGGCTTTCCAGCTGCACAGTGGCTTCCAACTCCTCCTGTTCGTTACCTGTGCTGCGTGCACTGGTATGGAGGCGCTTCAGTTGGGCTGTCGACCCTCTCACCTTTTTGGAGGATCACGCCCCAATTCCTTTGCGGCGGTTCGCAGGTGTTCCCCTGTTGGTTCCTAATGCGTCAGCAGCCCCTGTTGCTCAAAACTCCCTCCTCTTCCCCCACTGAGTCTAGTTTAAAGCCCTCCTTGTCAGTCTGGCCAGCTTGTTGGCAAAGACCCTCTTGCCCCACCTGGTCAGGTGAAGCCATCAGCTCCCAAGAGACCCGGCTTCTCAAGGGTAGATCCGTGACCATAGAAGCCAAAGCCCGGACACGTTAATCCTATCGTGTGAGGCTATCAGCGAGAACCCAGCACCGAATCCAACAAAACCGTTTGGCTGGAGACCGGGCTGATAAGCGGCCGAACCCGCGTGAGCGTGGCAGAAACATCCGACTACGAGTCAACCACTTTATGCTATAAATGCGTGCAGCCATCGGGCTCCCTTGAGCTCTCCCTCCGCAGCAGCTGGCTGCACGGCGGCGATCTCCCCTTGAGTAGGGACGCCTCTCGAGGTTTCCCCTTGAGGCTGAGAGATCCCTTACCTGACACCAGGCAGCGACGGGCTGGTAGGCGACAGGTTTTTGCAGGCCTGTGACCTTTAAGATGCGTATAGTAAGCTTACGTGAGAATCTTTGTATCCCATACTAACTTTAAGTGTCGTAAATAGCATCCAGCTGTACTTATTAAATATTTTACACACCTAAATTTACTGATCAGACCTCAGTAAACTAACTACTAGGCCAGATCAGATCTGAGTGATCTCTTGACTCTTCTCCTGTGACACCCGGCCGCTATCAGAAGCATCACTGGTGCCCAATTCTCAGCTTTGGGGCTCCTTTGCTGCTGAAATTTCAGTTACAGAAGACCGATGGCTACCTGCGCTTCAGTCAAATCAACATTCAGTCCTAATCCTTCCTGACAAAAGGGTCAGGAACTGCATCTTCAGCCTTTCTTATTGTCCTTTTCTCCCTCGCATCCTCAGGGCATTGCCTTCTCTAAAGCTCTGTTTTAATTGAGTTTAGCCAGACCGAGTTAACCAAGCTCACAGTCTACTCCATGACCTCTTTGTAGCTGTTCCCGGGTTTCCAACGCACGCGCAAAGAGCATCCGACGGGCTCCGTACATTTTCATCCCTTTGCGCGCAGGGGCTCCAGGTCTTTGTCACTTGTATTACCAAGCGAGGAAAAAACGGAGACCGGGTCCTTTTTTCTCACACGAACCTCTTATTGCTCAGAAAGAAGGCTTTTTCTCATGAAATTTGCCCCCCTCAAAGTGACAGGCCCTCCAGACGTTTCCCAACTTTTTTTATCTCCAAAACGTCCTGTTCCTACCCCAGTCACTGTTGTTCTTTAAACCACCAGCCCCCTTCAACTTCTGCGCAGAGGAATCTGCCTTTTAGGCTCGGTGATGGGTTGACCTTGACCTTGACTTCAGTAAAGCCTTTGACACAGTCTCCCACAGCATCCTAGTTGCTAAGTTGCGGAGGTGTGGTCTAGACAATAGAGTAGTGAGGTGGGTTACAAATTGGCTTAAGGAGAGAAGCCAGAGAGTGGTAGTCAATGGTGCGGAGTCTAGTTGGAGACCAGTATCTAGTGGAGTACCTCAGGGGTCAGTACTGGGGCCAGTATTATTCAATATATTCATTAACGACTTAGACGAGGGAATAGAGTGTACTATCAGCAAGTTTGCTAATGACACTAAGCTGGGAGGAGTGGCTGACACGCCAGAAGGCTGTGCTGCCATCCAGCGAGACCTAGACAGGCTGGAGAGTGGGGCAAGGAATAACCTCATGAAATTTAACAAGGAAAAGTGTAGAGTCCTGCATCTGGGCAGGAACAACCCCAGGTTCCAGTATCGGTTGGGAAATTACATATTAGAGAGCAGTGTAGGGGAAAGGGACCTGGGGATCGTGGTGGACAACAGGATGACCATGAGCCAGCACTGTGCCCTTGTGGCCAGGAAGGCCAATAGCATCCTGGGATGTATTAGAAGGGGGGTGGTTAGTAGATCGAGAGAGGTCCTCCTTCCCCTCTACTCTGCCCTGGTGAGACCCCATCTGGAATATTGTGTCCAGTTCTGGGCCCCTCAGTTCAAGAAGGACAGGGAACTGCTGGAGAGGGTCCAGCGTAGGGCAACCAAGATGATTAAGGGAGTGGAGCACCTCCCTTATGAGGAAAGGCTGAGGGAGCTGGGTCTCTTTAGTTTGGAGAAGAGAAGACTGAGGGGTGACCTTATTAATGTTTATAAATATATAAAAGGTGAGTGCCATGAGGATGGAGCCAGGCTCTTCTCGTTGGCAAACAATGAAAGGACAAGGGGCAATGGGATCAAGCTGGAACACAAGAGGTTCCACTTAAATTTGAGAAAAAACTTCTTCTCAGTAAGGGTGACAGAGCACTGGAACAGGCTGCCCAGGGGGGTTGTGGAGTCTCCTTCTCTGGAGACATTCAAGACCCACCTGGACGTGTTCCTGTGCAACCTCACCTAGGCGTTCCTGCTCCAGCAGGGGGATTGGACTAGATGATCTTTTGAGGTCCCTTCCAATCCCAAACATACTGTGATACTGTGATACTGTGACCTTGGCCAGCTGCCAGGGGCCCAGCCAGCTGCTCTCTCTCACTGCCCCTCCTCACGAGGACAGGGGGAAAGAAAACAGGATGAAGAAGTGTCAAGGTTTAAGGCAAGGCGGCAATAAACCGTGGCAGACGCTCCCTGTTATCCCCTCATTTTCACGCCACCCCTTTCCTTTAGATCGGAAAGATGATAAAAAAGATAAGGGGAAAGGAAGAGAGACTTCAAGTTGGAAAGTTTTAAAGGGTTTTACTAATGCTACTAATACATAGAGAATAGATACAAAATATACAAAACCAATCTCAAGCGCTCGATGTGGAGCTGGCGTCACTCCAGCAGCGGCGGAGCTGGGTGTGCGGAGCTGGTGGCTCCAGCAGGTGCAGGTGCAGGCCAGGCCCCCGGAAGTCATGGGCGGGACTTCACAGCAAACCGGAACCTGGTTGCAGGGATGCAGGGCCTGAGGCCTGTAGATCACAGGCAGACAGACAGGGTCCTCTCTAGATGCCAGCCGTGGTCAAAGAGAGCTTGACCCTCGTGATCACCCTCTTAGACAGGGGGTATGACGATTATGGGATGGAATACTTCCGTTGGTCAGTTCTAGTCACCTGTTCCATCCACCCCTCCTCAAACACGCCCCTCGCACAACGGAACGTGGGAAAACTTATCAGTCTTTCTTAGCTACCATGGTAATAAATCTAAACACGAGCTTCTTCAGCATTCCGTTGGTCTCTTATCAGCACCGAGTACAGCATCCTAGGAAAAATATGCAGGCTAAAACTCAGAAAAGTACAGCCACCTAGAAGAACTTAGCTGAAAGAAAAAAGATCACTAAAAGAGAACCGGTCTTGCTTTTAACAAAACCAGGACAAGAAGTTCCTCCGGGAAATAGCCACCAGCCGGATCCGCGGGCAGCAGGGAACTACCTGCCCCGGACAGCGTTTTGCCCTTCCTTAAATGTGTTTTCACAGGGGCGCCACCAGTTGAGTCGCTGAGTTGCTCAGCTTTGGCCCGCGGTGAGTCCGGTGCCTAGCTGCCTTGCCCAGACGACTTGCACCAGGAGAGGGGTTTCACGGTGATACAAGACAGACTCTTTTTTTTCTTTCCCCCCCCTTCTCTCCTCTTTTCCAGTGAGACCAATCATCCACTGGAACAGCCTCCCCAGGGACATGGTAGGGTCCCCATCGCTGGAGGTTTTCAAGATGCCATTGGACAGGGTGCTAGATAAAGGTTGGACCAGACGATCTTTTGAGGTCCCTTCCCACCCGGGCTGCTCTAGGATTCTACAGTTCTTCAGTGGATCACTGTTTAATAACCCTTTGCTCTCTCCGGTTTGGAGCAAAGTATCGGCAACGTTGCCTGCGAGGTGAGGCGCAACGTTCCACCAGGCGCCACAGACTTCCAAAACCTCTGGTAATCACTCACCCAAGTCTCTCTGAATGGATAAGCCATACCTAGCTTCTTCACAATCCCCCTGCCCCCAGAAGCGGGAACACCTCCTAGATGCCTTAGGGAGTTTACACAGACGGAACAATAGACCTTACCTGGCTCGGTCAGTCAGTAAGCAAACACTGCACCAGTGCAGTTTCAAGGCAACATCACCTGTCAGATTCCACCTACTTCAGGTAAATCATTTCCATCTCCTCCCCAGGGAAGATGAAACAAAGGTGAAGCCCTCGGGTGTCGCCAAACTTCACCTGATGGCTTGGGGATACAGAAGAGATGATAGACGCCTTCCAGTGGGCGTCTCAGATGCCTCTGCCTCAGTAACATAGCGTTCAAGGGCAACAAAGGATCGCCCTGCTTTCCCACGCCCATCTCCCTTTTTTAATAGCTGTTAAAGAAAGATGAAGTTTGCCATCTCCCTGTGATGTACTTTTGTTTTGGGTCTGGCTGGGACGGAGGTAACTTTCCCCACAGCAGCCCTCGTAGTGCTGTGCTTTGTAGCTCTAGCTAGAAGGGTGTTGAGAACACACCGATGCTTTGGCTACTGCTGAGCAGTGCTCCCACGGCACAGAGGCTGTCTCTCCAAGCACCCCCACCGGCCAGTGAGCTGGGGGTGGGCAAGAGGTTGGGAGGGGACAGAGCCAGGACAGCTGACCCAAACTGACAAAAAGAGATATTCCACTCTGCTATGGAAGCACCGCAGCTGCCATTCAGACCGACCGCTTTCTCCTGCCGTATCCCTCCTCACCAGAAAAGGGATGTCAACGGGGCCTTCGCACACAGCCATTGATCAAGCGCTCCAACAGGAGTTGGATGCTTCCAACGCATTGCACTGTGCCGAAACCACCCTCGTACGCCATGCCTGTAGCGTCACGTACGGTATCTTCTCAAGTTGCAGCAGCAGCCGACGCCGGCTTTATGTACGTTTGCGTACCACTTCCAAAAAGCTACGAGTTCGCTTCGGGCCACACACGGGAGACTACTGCCAAGCGGTTCCAGCGCCACGCTTCAAATGACTGGGCAAATCATTATCTGTCTACAGAACGCTGTGAACGGACTGAAACGTTCCACATACTTGCACTCCGGGGAGACGCCATTTTAACCTGCAGAACTCTTTCCCCTCAGTAAGACGCACAAGACAGAGGTGATATCCCCATGCTAATTTTTATTGTGCAACTGCTGCTCAAAGCTTTTAGTACCTTCCACAGACACACGTCACACAAAATTAGACTTCAACAGTGGCTAGACTGACGGGCAACAGACAAAAATCCATTCAGAGGCGGTTCGTGCCCGTCCAGCGACTCTTGCGGTGCAAACAAATCTTAGCCGGGCGGACAGCCCAACTCACGGCCACCCCGAACAGGCAGACGTACGTGACAGACAGACTGCCCACCCTCGGGCCCTTCATCCACAACCATCCGGAATCCGTTGGTCAGACCCAGGCGAGCAGCACGCTTCTTGCCAACAATCATTAAATGCCCGGGAAGCTGGAGAAGGAAGTACAAACCCATAAATTAATAAAATAAAAAGCCACACACAAAGAGGGGAGAGGGCAGGAAGGGAAGGACTGAGAGCAGAGGACCACCCCCCAGAGAAACCAGCATGCCAATTCCTAGCAATTCAACCACTGCGCTCCAAATTACTGTCTGTCTGTCTGCCCGCCCGCCCGCCCCCAACCGACATTTGCCAGGCAAAGCTACAAAGACCTATTATGCACACCACTATGGGGGAGGGGGGGGAAGCAGCTATGCAATTTGTTTCAAGCAAGACACTGCCCGACTACAAAACGGCCACGGAAGCCAAGTTTGTCTCTGGGTTAAAGCCCCCTTACATCTCCAGGCAACATAAGCAATTCTGGTGCAAAATAAGCTTTAGGCTGCCTTTTGCGTGGCTTTACGGAGTCTCTGAACTCGACTTTTATAGCTAAAAGTGAAGCATCCAGCACCTCTCAACCAGCTTTGCCCTTCCTCGCCCCTGACCTGCCAAAAACCCCAAGCCCTCTTCTCCATATTAGAAGAAGAACTAGTACTACTCCTCCTCTTACTCTATAAACCATGACAACGGGCATCAGACCGCACTCCAAAACAAAACAGCCCCGCATTTTGCACCAGAAGTACATACCCAGGGACGAGCATTGCTTCGCATCGCCGCTGTTAGTCAAAAAGCTCAATTCCATTACAAGCCAGAGGCAAAAGATTACAGCGCCAGAAAACCCAGAATAGCCTCCTGTGCCCTATCAAGAGGAAAAGAGGGGCTGGGAAAGAGTCCAGAAAATTAGGAACTAATTACAGGTACTCTTCAGCGTACAGAAAGCTTCCACAGTACTTACAGAGTCACCGGAATCTTCAGCTTCAGATAACCTGATAATCGGCTCCTTAGGCATGACTAGGAAAAGCGTCGCAGCTTGGGGTGAAAGATCGCGGAACGCAAGGCACTGGAGGAAGAGTAAACAGTTGAAACGTAACGGGCTTCAGAGAAAGGTAATAGCTTAAGCAAATCAATACGCCCCGCTGGACTCGTACAGAAGCAGATCACCCGAGACCCCAAACGCAAGCCGAGACGTTGATTTTCTTTTTATTCTCACGCGATATTAATACTTGCTGTACTCGAAATACAACATATTTACAGAGCCCCCTCCAGAAGCGGGATTCAGCACGCAAGGTGACAGGGGCAACGAGACGGGCCAGTACTTCAGATTAGCGACCTCCAGTATGGTTTAATTTGGGTTGATCATTTCCTAAGCAGTTTTTCTATTCAATGCGGTCCACACAGAGGCGGGAGGCAAACGGCTTAACTGAATCGGCAAAGAATTTAGCGGAGCGCAAGATCAGCGGCCGTTCGTTTGCCGCGGTACAGGGAGCTCAAGTACTGAACAAAAGCATGATCACAGGAAGCCTGCAAGGGCATAGCGCGAGTCCGCCTTCTATGCCGCACAGAAACCCTACCTTCAAAAGCAGAAGACGTCCCTAACCGTTAACCTTCAGCATTTTAATAACAAAATTATACAGGATACTAACTGAAAGTTAACATCATGTAGGTAACGGCCGCAATTTTCTTTTTCCCCGCAGTCTAAGCAGCTCACTCTAGTTACTAGCACACTGTGGCGCACCAGCACCCGTGAACGTTGCAAGCATGCTGTTATCGTGGTCCCACTTCACCCCAGAAACAAGATCTGGGAAGCTTTGGCAGCCTGCAGGATGACCCGTTTTTAAGAAAAACAAGAGCAGCTGTACTTCTTTGCTTTAATAATCCAGTTTGGGGGTTCAGAACCAAAACCTAGCACAGCAGAGCTGCAAAATCTCTATAATGCTATTACGAGGCACACCAAGACCTGCCTTTCTCCTACGCGGAACTAACTCCTCGCGGACCTTCACTGTTCGCGTACATACACCGGGAATCCCCGAGGACACTGACTGCGTGTGCTTAACCTAAGGTTTCAAGACTACCATCCTACACGAGGAAGGGCCGCTCCCATCCCTCGGCAGCAAACTTTGCTCGACTTGCAGTGCCAAAGGGATATCACGCGGCAAACGTCTGCGGCTGCCACCCAGCGCGTAACCGTCAGAGGCCCTTCTCTGCGCGCGCGCATACACGACACGGAGCGAGGGGGTGGGGGGGGCTGGAAACCGAGGCGAACCGGACAGTACCAGCAACCCGGTACGCGCCGCGGCAGCCGGGGGACGGGACGGGACGGGACACCGACGAAGCGCGATGTTTTAGGGATGGTGCGGTAGAGAGCGCCACAACCCAGAGAGGCCCCGTCCGTCGCCCGTCCCTCCGCCCACCCGCAGCAATGCCGCCACCCGCCCTGCCGCGCTCCCGGGCAGCGCGCAACGGGCCCTCGGCTCAGGGGGCCTGCGAGCGCGGGGGGAGGAGGGGGAAGCGAAGAAGAAACGCGCACAGAGCAAAGCCGCGGCTACCTTCTCGTCCTCGTAGACGACGTTGGCGGGGAAACGCCTTGCCGGGGACCTTGCCGAAGACAGTAATGGCGCCGCCAGGCCGCCCGCGCCCCAATAATCTCGGCAGCCACGACAACGCCCGCTGTCGCTTCCTCCACTCGGCCAGGCCCTCCGCGGCTCCCATTGGGCCGTCAGATCGCCGCCGGCCGATCCCGCGTCTCGATTGGCTGTCTCGTCTGTCGTTTGCCCTCGTCCCCGCCCCCCTTGGCGGGTCCGCCCTCGTCGACCTGGTGTTACCGGGGCTCGGGCAGTTTGCGTGCGCTCGGGCCGCGGAGGGATCTGTGACGCGTAGTGCTGCGACCCTGTGGGCGGGCAACGAGGTCTCAGAAGAGGCTGCTGTAGCTACAAGTACTCTTCGCTGTTGTTTATTACCGCAGCAAGTCCACCCCAAGCGTGCTCGCGGCTCTTTTTGGTGCTGCTTTTCCCTCCAGTCAAAGGACTGCTTTTGCCAGGGCAGGGCAGGCCTTGACTTTTCAGAGCATTTCGCAGAACCAACAGGGCTTGCTCTAAATTGTTCCCTGAAAGCCCCACTTCAGCTGCAGATGTCTCTAAGCTGCGTGCCTCCTGGGAGAAAATCAAATCCAAAGCGCGTGTCTTTCCAAGCCAGCTCTGTGGAATCAATCCTTTTTTCATGTCTCTCTGTTTCTTTTTACACAGAGGGCGACCCCCCCGCCCCCCGCCTCCGCTTCCTTCTGAACAGTTTGTAGCCGTCGACTGCTGCGCTCCAGTCGCGTGAGTCATCCCACCAAGTTTCAGTGATAGCGATTAGGCCATGGCTTTCCAGCTGCACAGTGGCTTCCAACTCCTCCTGTTCGTTACCTGTGCTGCGTGCACTGGTATGGAGGCGCTTCAGTTGGGCTGTCGACCCTCTCACCTTTTTGGAGGATCACGCCCCAATTCCTTTGCGGCGGTTCGCAGGTGTTCCCCTGTTGGTTCCTAATGCGTCAGCAGCCCCTGTTGCTCAAAACTCCCTCCTCTTCCCCCACTGAGTCTAGTTTAAAGCCCTCCTTGTCAGTCTGGCCAGCTTGTTGGCAAAGACCCTCTTGCCCCACCTGGTCAGGTGAAGCCATCAGCTCCCAAGAGACCCGGCTTCTCAAGGGTAGATCCGTGACCATAGAAGCCAAAGCCCGGACACGTTAATCCTATTGTGTGAGGCTATCAGCGAGAACCCAGCACCGAATCCAACAAAACCGTTTGGCTGGAGACCGGGCTGATAAGCGGCCGAACCCGCGTGAGCGTGGCAGAAACATCCGACTACGAGTCAACCACTTTATGCTATAAATGCGTGCAGCCATCGGGCTCCCTTGAGCTCTCCCTCCGCAGCAGCTGGCTGCGCGGCGGCGATCTCCCCTTGAGTAGGGACGCCTCTCGAGGTTTCCCCTTGAGGCTGAGAGATCCCTTACCTGACACCAGGCAGCGACGGGCTGGTAGGCGACAGGTTTTTGCAGGCCTGTGACCTTTAAGATGCGTATAGTAAGCTTACGCGAGAATCTTTGTATCCCATACTAACTTTAAGTGTCGTAAATAGCATCCAGCTGTACTTATTAAATATTTTACACACCTAAATTTACTGATCAGACCTCAGTAAACTAACTACTAGGCCAGATCAGATCTGAGTGATCTCTTGACTCTTCTCCTGTGACACCCGGCCGCTATCAGAAGCATCACTGGTGCGCAATTCTCAGCTTTGGGGCTCCTTTGCTGCTGAAATTTCAGTTACAGAAGACCGATGGCTACCTGCGCTTCAGTCAAATCAACATTCAGTCCTAATCCTTCCTGACAAAAGGGTCAGGAACTGCATCTTCAGCCTTTCTTATTGTCCTTTTCTCCCTCGCATCCTCAGGGCATTGCCTTCTCTAAAGCTCTGTTTTAATTGAGTTTAGCCAGACCGAGTTAACCAAGCTCACAGTCTACTCCATGACCTCTTTGTAGCTGTTCCCGGGTTTCCAACGCACGCGCAAAGAGCATCCGACGGGCTCCGTACATTTTCATCCCTTTGCGCGCAGGGGCTCCAGGTCTTTGTCACTTGTATTACCAAGCGAGGAAAAAACGGAGACCGGGTCCTTTTTTCTCACACGAACCTCTTATTGCTCAGAAAGAAGGCTTTTTCTCATGAAATTTGCCCCCCTCAAAGTGACAGGCCCTCCAGACGTTTCCCAACTTTTTTTATCTCCAAAACGTCCTGTTCCTACCCCAGTCACTGTTGTTCTTTAAACCACCAGCCCCCTTCAACTTCTGCGCAGAGGAATCTGCCTTTTAGGCTTGGTGATGGGTTGACCTTGGCCAGCTGCCAGGGGCCCAGCCAGCTGCTCTCTCTCACTGCCCCTCCTCAAGAGGACAGGGGGAAAGAAAACAGGATGAAGAAGTGTCAAGGTTTAAGGCAAGGCGGCAATAAACCGTGGCAGACGCTCCCTGTTATCCCCTCATTTTCACGCCACCCCTTTCCTTTAGATCGGAAAGATGATAAAAAAGATAAGGGGAAAGGAAGAGAGACTTCAAGTTGGAAAGTTTTAAAGGGTTTTACTAATGCTACTAATACATAGAGAATAGATACAAAATATACAAAACCAATCTCAAGCGCTCGATGTGGAGCTGGCGTCACTCCAGCAGCGGCGGAGCTGGGTGTGCGGAGCTGGTGGCTCCAGCAGGTGCAGGTGCAGGCCAGGCCCCCGGAAGTCATGGGCGGGACTTCACAGCAAACCGGAACCTGGTTGCAGGGATGCAGGGCCTGAGGCCTGCATCACCCTCTTAGACAGGGGGTATGACGATTATGGGATGGAATACTTCCGTTGGTCAGTTCTAGTCACCTGTTCCATCCACCCCTCCTCAAACACGCCCCTCGCACAACGGAACGTGGGAAAACTTATCAGTCTTTCTTAGCTACCATGGTAATAAATCTAAACACGAGCTTCTTCAGCATTCCGTTGGTCTCTTATCAGCACCGAGTACAGCATCCTAGGAAAAATATGCAGGCTAAAACTCAGAAAAGTACAGCCACCTAGAAGAACTTAGCTGAAAGAAAAAAGATCACTAAAAGAGAACCGGTCTTGCTTTTAACAAAACCAGGACAAGAAGTTCCTCCGGGAAATAGCCACCAGCCGGATCCGCGGGCAGCAGGGAACTACCTGCCCCGGACAGCGTTTTGCCCTTCCTTAAATGTGTTTTCACAGGGGCGCCACCAGTTGAGTCGCTGAGTTGCTCAGCTTTGGCCCGCGGTGAGTCCGGTGCCTAGCTGCCTTGCCCAGACGACTTGCACCAGGAGAGGGGTTTCACGGTGATACAAGACAGACTCTTTTTTTTCTTTCCCCCCCCTTCTCTCCTCTTTTCCAGTGATACCAATCATCCACTGGAACAGCCTCCCCAGGGACATGGTAGGGTCCCCATCGCTGGAGGTTTTCAAGATGCCATTGGACAGGGTGCTAGATAAAGGTTGGACCAGACGATCTTTTGAGGTCCCTTCCCACCCGGGCTGCTCTAGGATTCTACAGTTCTTCAGTGGATCACTGTTTAATAACCCTTTGCTCTCTCCGGTTTGGAGCAAAGTATCGGCAACGTTGCCTGCGAGGTGAGGCGCAACGTTCCACCAGGCGCCACAGACTTCCAAAACCTCTGGTAATCACTCACCCAAGTCTCTCTGAATGGATAAGCCATACCTAGCTTCTTCACAATCCCCCTGCCCCCAGAAGCGGGAACACCTCCTAGATGCCTTAGGGAGTTTACACAGACGGAACAATAGACCTTACCTGGCTCGGTCAGTCAGTAAGCAAACACTGCACCAGTGCAGTTTCAAGGCAACATCACCTGTCAGATTCCACCTACTTCAGGTAAATCATTTCCATCTCCTCCCCAGGGAAGATGAAACAAAGGTGAAGCCCTCGGGTGTCGCCAAACTTCACCTGATGGCTTGGGGATACAGAAGAGATGACAGACGCCTTCCAGTGGGCGTCTCAGATGCCTCTGCCTCAGTAATATAGCGTTCAAGGGCAACAAAGGATCGCCCTGCTTTCCCACGCCCATCTCCCTTTTTTAATAGCTGTTAAAGAAAGATGAAGTTTGCCATCTCCCTGTGATGTACTTTTGTTTTGGGTCTGGCTGGGACGGAGGTAACTTTCCCCACAGCAGCCCTCGTAGTGCTGTGCTTTGTAGCTCTAGCTAGAAGGGTGTTGAGAACACATCGATGCTTTGGCTACTGCTGAGCAGTGCTCCCACGGCACAGAGGCTGTCTCTCCAAGCACCCCCACCGGCCAGTGAGCTGGGGGTGGGCAAGAGGTTGGGAGGGGACAGAGCCAGGACAGCTGACCCAAACTGACAAAAAGAGATATTCCACTCTGCTATGGAAGCACCGCAGCTGCCATTCAGACCGACCGTTTTCTCCTGCCGTATCCCTCCTCACCAGAAAAGGGATGTCAACGGGGCCTTCGCACACAGCCATTGATCAAGCGCTCCAACAGGAGTTGGATGCTTCCAACGCATTGCACTGTGCCGAAACCACCCTCGTACGGCATGCCTGTAGCGTCACGTACGGTATCTTCTCAAGTTGCAGCAGCAGCCGACGCCGGCTTTATGTACGTTTGCGTACCACTTCCAAAAAGCTACGAGTTCGCTTCGGGCCACACACGGGAGACTACTGCCAAGCGGTTCCAGCGCCACGCTTCAAATGACTGGGCAAATCATTATCTGTCTACAGAACGCTGTGAACGGACTGAAACGTTCCACATACTTGCACTCCGGGGAGACGCCATTTTAACCTGCAGAACTCTTTCCCCTCAGTAAGACGCACAAGACAGAGGTGATATCCCCATGCTAATTTTTATTGTGCAACTGCTGCTCAAAGCTTTTAGTACCTTCCACAGACACACGTCACACAAAATTAGACTTCAACAGTGGCTAGACTGACGGGCAACAGACAAAAATCCATTCAGAGGCGGTTCGTGCCCGTCCAGCGACTCTTGCGGTGCAAACAAATCTTAGCCGGGCGGACAGCCCAACTCACGGCCACCCCGAACAGGCAGACGTACGTGACAGACAGACTGCCCACCCTCGGGCCCTTCATCCACAACCATCCGGAATCCGTTGGTCAGACCCAGGCGAGCAGCACGCTTCTTGCCAACAATCATTAAATGCCCGGGAAGCTGGAGAAGGAAGTACAAACCCATAAATTAATAAAATAAAAAGCCACACACAAAGAGGGGAGAGGGCAGGAAGGGAAGGACTGAGAGCAGAGGACCACCCCCCAGAGAAACCAGCATGCCAATTCCTAGCAATTCAACCACTGCGCTCCAAATTACTGTCTCTCTGTCTGCCCGCCCGCCCGCCCGCCCCCAACTGACATTTGCCAGGCAAAGCTACAAAGACCTATTATGCACACCACTATGGGGGAGGGGGGGGAAGCAGCTATGCAATTTGTTTCAAGCAAGACACTGCCCGACTACAAAACGGCCACGGAAGCCAAGTTTGTCTCTGGGTTAAAGCCCCCTTACATCTCCAGGCAACATAAGCAATTCTGGTGCAAAATAAGCTTTAGGCTGCCTTTTGCGTGGCTTTACGGAGTCTCTGAACTCGACTTTTATAGCTAAAAGTGAAGCATCCAGCACCTCTCAACCAGCTTTGCCCTTCCTCGCCCCTGACCTGCCAAAAACCCCAAGCCCTCTTCTCCATATTAGAAGAAGAACTAGTACTACTCCTCCTCTTACTCTATAAACCATGACAACGGGCATCAGACCGCACTCCAAAACAAAACAGCCCCGCATTTTGCACCAGAAGTACATACCCAGGGACGAGCATTGCTTCGCATCGCCGCTGTTAGTCAAAAAGCTCAATTCCATTACAAGCCAGAGGCAAAAGATTACAGCGCCAGAAAACCCAGAATAGCCTCCTGTGCCCTATCAAGAGGAAAAGAGGGGCTGGGAAAGAGTCCAGAAAATTAGGAACTAATTACAGGTACTCTTCAGCGTACAGAAAGCTTCCACAGTACTTACAGAGTCACCGGAATCTTCAGCTTCAGATAACCTGATAATCGGCTCCTTAGGCATGACTAGGAAAAGCGTCGCAGCTTGGGGTGAAAGATCGCGGAACGCAAGGCACTGGAGGAAGAGTAAACAGTTGAAACGTAACGGGCTTCAGAGAAAGGTAATAGCTTAAGCAAATCAATACGCCCCGCTGGACTCGTACAGAAGCAGATCACCCGAGACCCCAAACGCAAGCCGAGACGTTGATTTTCTTTTTATTCTCACGCGATATTAATACTTGCTGTACTCGAAATACAACATATTTACAGAGCCCCCTCCAGAAGCGGGATTCAGCACGCAAGGTGACAGGGGCAACGAGACGGGCCAGTACTTCAGATTAGCGACCTCCAGTATGGTTTAATTTGGGTTGATCATTTCCTAAGCAGTTTTTCTATTCAATGCGGTCCACACAGAGGCGGGAGGCAAACGGCTTAACTGAATCGGCAAAGAATTTAGCGGAGCGCAAGATCAGCGGCCGTTCGTTTGCCGCGGTACAGGGAGCTCAAGTACTGAACAAAAGCATGATCACAGGAAGCCTGCAAGGGCATAGCGCGAGTCCGCCTTCTATGCCGCACAGAAACCCTACCTTCAAAAGCAGAAGACGTCCCTAACCGTTAACCTTCAGCATTTTAATAACAAAATTATACAGGATACTAACTGAAAGTTAACATCATGTAGGTAACGGCCGCAATTTTCTTTTTCCCCGCAGTCTAAGCAGCTCACTCTAGTTACTAGCACACTGTGGCGCACCAGCACCCGTGAACGTTGCAAGCATGCTGTTATCGTGGTCCCACTTCACCCCAGAAACAAGATCTGGGAAGCTTTGGCAGCCTGCAGGATGACCCGTTTTTAAGAAAAACAAGAGCAGCTGTACTTCTTTGCTTTAATAATCCAGTTTGGGGGTTCAGAACCAAAACCTAGCACAGCAGAGCTGCAAAATCTCTATAATGCTATTACGAGGCACACCAAGACCTGCCTTTCTCCTACGCGGAACTAACTCCTCGCGGACCTTCACTGTTCGCGTACATACACCGGGAATCCCCGAGGACACTGACTGCGTGTGCTTAACCTAAGGTTTCAAGACTACCATCCTACACGAGGAAGGGCCGCTCCCATCCCTCGGCAGCAAACTTTGCTCGACTTGCAGTGCCAAAGGGATATCACGCGGCAAACGTCTGCGGCTGCCACCCAGCGCGTAACCGTCAGAGGCCCTTCTCTGCGCGCGCGCATACACGACACGGAGCGAGGGGGTGGGGGGGGCTGGAAACCGAGGCGAACCGGACAGTACCAGCAACCCGGTACGCGCCGCGGCAGCCGGGGGACGGGACGGGACGGGACACCGACGAAGCGCGATGTTTTAGGGATGGTGCGGTAGAGAGCGCCACAACCCAGAGAGGCCCCGTCCGTCGCCCGTCCCTCCGCCCACCCGCAGCAATGCCGCCACCCGCCCTGCCGCGCTCCCGGGCAGCGCGCAACGGGCCCTCGGCTCAGGGGGCCTGCGAGCGCGGGGGGAGGAGGGGGAAGCGAAGAAGAAACGCGCACAGAGCAAAGCCGCGGCTACCTTCTCGTCCTCGTAGACGACGTTGGCGGGGAAACGCCTTGCCGGGGACCTTGCCGAAGACAGTAATGGCGCCGCCAGGCCGCCCGCGCCCCAATAATCTCGGCAGCCACGACAACGCCCGCTGTCGCTTCCTCCACTCGGCCAGGCCCTCCGCGGCTCCCATTGGGCCGTCAGATCGCCGCCGGCCGATCCCGCGTCTCGATTGGCTGTCTCGTCTGTCGTTTGCCCTCGTCCCCGCCCCCCTTGGCGGGTCCGCCCTCGTCGACCTGGTGTTACCGGGGCTCGGGCAGTTTGCGTGCGCTCGGGCCGCGGAGGGATCTGTGACGCGTAGTGCTGCGACCCTGTGGGCGGGCAACGAGGTCTCAGAAGAGGCTGCTGTAGCTACAAGTACTCTTCGCTGTTGTTTATTACCGCAGCAAGTCCACCCCAAGCGTGCTCGCGGCTCTTTTTGGTGCTGCTTTTCCCTCCAGTCAAAGGACTGCTTTTGCCAGGGCAGGGCAGGCCTTGACTTTTCAGAGCATTTCGCAGAACCAACAGGGCTTGCTCTAAATTGTTCCCTGAAAGCCCCACTTCAGCTGCAGATGTCTCTAAGCTGCGTGCCTCCTGGGAGAAAATCAAATCCAAAGCGCGTGTCTTTCCAAGCCAGCTCTGTGGAATCAATCCTTTTTTCATGTCTCTCTGTTTCTTTTTACACAGAGGGCGACCCCCCCGCCCCCCGCCTCCGCTTCCTTCTGAACAGTTTGTAGCCGTCGACTGCTGCGCTCCAGTCGCGTGAGTCATCCCACCAAGTTTCAGTGATAGCGATTAGGCCATGGCTTTCCAGCTGCACAGTGGCTTCCAACTCCTCCTGTTCGTTACCTGTGCTGCGTGCACTGGTATGGAGGCGCTTCAGTTGGGCTGTCGACCCTCTCACCTTTTTGGAGGATCACGCCCCAATTCCTTTGCGGCGGTTCGCAGGTGTTCCCCTGTTGGTTCCTAATGCGTCAGCAGCCCCTGTTGCTCAAAACTCCCTCCTCTTCCCCCACTGAGTCTAGTTTAAAGCCCTCCTTGTCAGTCTGGCCAGCTTGTTGGCAAAGACCCTCTTGCCCCACCTGGTCAGGTGAAGCCATCAGCTCCCAAGAGACCCGGCTTCTCAAGGGTAGATCCGTGACCATAGAAGCCAAAGCCCGGACACGTTAATCCTATCGTGTGAGGCTATCAGCGAGAACCCAGCACCGAATCCAACAAAACCGTTTGGCTGGAGACCGGGCTGATAAGCGGCCGAACCCGCGTGAGCGTGGCAGAAACATCCGACTACGAGTCAACCACTTTATGCTATAAATGCGTGCAGCCATCGGGCTCCCTTGAGCTCTCCCTCCGCAGCAGCTGGCTGCGCGGCGGCGATCTCCCCTTGAGTAGGGACGCCTCTCGAGGTTTCCCCTTGAGGCTGAGAGATCCCTTACCTGACACCAGGCAGCGACGGGCTGGTAGGCGACAGGTTTTTGCAGGCCTGTGACCTTTAAGATGCGTATAGTAAGCTTACGCGAGAATCTTTGTATCCCATACTAACTTTAAGTGTCGTAAATAGCATCCAGCTGTACTTATTAAATATTTTACACACCTAAATTTACTGATCAGACCTGAGTAAACTAACTACTAGGCCAGATCAGATCTGAGTGATCTCTTGACTCTTCTCCTGTGACACCCGGCCGCTATCAGAAGCATCACTGGTGCCCAATTCTCAGCTTTGGGGCTCCTTTGCTGCTGAAATTTCAGTTACAGAAGACCGATGGCTACCTGCGCTTCAGTCAAATCAACATTCAGTCCTAATCCTTCCTGACAAAAGGGTCAGGAACTGCATCTTCAGCCTTTCTTATTGTCCTTTTCTCCCTCGCATCCTCAGGGCATTGCCTTCTCTAAAGCTCCGTTTTAATTGAGTTTAGCCAGACCGAGTTAACCAAGCTCACAGTCTACTCCATGACCTCTTTGTAGCTGTTCCCGGGTTTCCAACGCACGCGCAAAGAGCATCCGACGGGCTCCGTACATTTTCATCCCTTTGCGCGCAGGGGCTCCAGGTCTTTGTCACTTGTATTACCAAGCGAGGAAAAAACGGAGACCGGGTCCTTTTTTCTCACACGAACCTCTTATTGCTCAGAAAGAAGGCTTTTTCTCATGAAATTTGCCCCCCTCAAAGTGACAGGCCCTCCAGACGTTTCCCAACTTTTTTTATCTCCAAAACGTCCTGTTCCTACCCCAGTCACTGTTGTTCTTTAAACCACCAGCCCCCTTCAACTTCTGCGCAGAGGAATCTGCCTTTTAGGCTTGGTGATGGGTTGACCTTGACCTTGACTTCAGTAAAGCCTTTGACACAGTCTCCCACAGCATCCTAGTTGCTAAGTTGCGGAGGTGTGGTCTCAAGGGTAGATCCGTGACCATAGAAGCCAAAGCCCGGACACGTTAATCCTATTGTGTGAGGCTATCAGCGAGAACCCAGCACCGAATCCAACAAAACCGTTTGGCTGGAGACCGGACTGATAAGCGGCCGAACCCGCGTGAGCGTGGCAGAAACATCCGACTACGAGTCAACCACTTTATGCTATAAATGCGTGCAGCCATCGGGCTCCCTTGAGCTCTCCCTCCGCAGCAGCTGGCTGCGCGGCAGCGATCTCCCCTTGAGTAGGGACGCCTCTCGAGGTTTCCCCTCGAGGTTTTTCTTAAAACCTTAATTCTACTATGACAACCTTATTAACACGCTATTTTAATAGATTCAAAATAACCAGACAAGTTAATACAATATATTCTCTTAAATTCCTAAAAGATTTATAACTGCGCAGTTTATGGGGTAACATACTTAATACCATCAGTATATACTAATAATTGGATTAATATCTTAAAAGTTATCTTAACCTATTTAAAAGATCAATAGCTTAACGTTAATATCCCTTCTAAAACTTTATCAGTTGCTGAACTTAGATTACTATGGTAGGGATATCTCATAATTTTACCTTATCTATGCATTAACTATCTAATCATATCACCCTTTTGGATCTCCTGCTGATTGTTCAAATTGCCATTCTCCACAGAAGGTACACCACCTGCTTGCTAATAGGCTTCTAGACCACCAGGTCTGTGAGCATCTGTTTGTACACTAGTTTGTGGGGAGCAGAACTTGACCTCAGATTGCTGGAACTCTCAGGACATTTTCTCAGCTAGCATGTCTGGCAGTTTCTCCACAGCCAAGATGCAGGCCCATAGGGAGGAAGAGAGATTTTTTCGTAGTGCTGAGTTGGCCAGCCAATTCCTCCACCATTTGTCCCTTGCCTTCTTTTGAAGACGTTACTGCCAATGAGTTAGCATATGATTATGGTCATTATAAATTGCCTCCAGCATGAGTAATTCCCTCAGGTACTGGATACCTCTCTCTATGGTGGTCCACTTGCCTGGGTGATGGGTAACATCTTCCTTGAAGAGATACCTTCACGCCAGACAGAAGTTGCCTTCAGAGGCTGAGGGCCTGTGTTTTTTTTCCCAATTGCCTTGTCAATGCCCCCTTCACTAGACAGGGATCCCAGCTGCTTGGCTTCCCTACCCTCTAATTCCAAGTTACTGGCCCCATTATCTCAGCATTGGAGCAAACAGACAACAACGTGCTTGCCGAGATGGTGGCTGAAATCTTTTTGCATACCTCACAGCTCACTCAGGGATAGGGATCGGGTGATTATCTCTGGTTCTACCTCTTCTTCCTGTTCTCAATATGACCCTACTTCATCATCATCCCTCACTGAACAAACTGATTTTTTTTTTTCATATTTCTTTTTCTGTATAGGGGAGACTGATACAGACATGGGTTGGTTCTCTGGTTCAGCTACAGTGCCTGTCGTCTGGGTTTGAGTAGCCACAGTGCTGAGGAGTAACTGGAGTACCTGTTGGTCTGTTTTCCCTCTTTTGCCCTGGGGATGCAGCACAATATTGAGCAGTGCTTCGTAGATATTGGCTGGGGCTAGGACCCAGCACAATGCAGTAAGTTGTGCTTCTTTGGAGTACCCACAGGATTTTCCTTTTAAATATTCTATCACTTCATCAGGGTCCTGTAGCTGTTGTCGTGGTTGAGACAGACAAACGACATAGACCAAGTTCTTCCAGGATGAAAGTAGTAGATGCCATTTATTGACACAAGTGCATTTTTATACAGTTTTACCAATTCATGTGTCTCTTCACTATTGGTTACAAGTTACAGCAGTAACATCTCATTGGCTATTTTTGCTATCATCAATGTTACTCTTTTACTCCCTTCTCTCTCACGGGTACATCCTTAACATCTCCGGATACTCCTTTACTCCCATCTTTCTTATGGGTAGGCCTTGATATCTTCAAGGCTGATTTCTGTTCCCATGCCCTCCATCAGGGAATCCACGGACCCATCATAGTCCCACAAGCTGTTCAAAAGTGAAGCTCCTAAGAAATACCAATAAAAGTATTTTAATACCCAAGGATGTCCAAGATACTGAAATGTTATTGTAATGGAGGAGGAAACATCATGGAAGAAGGTAGCAAAGGTGCCATTCTGTATTTCCTCCATTAAAAAAAAAACCTGTCAGAGGAAGAAGCATAGTTGCTACCCTGTTTCCCCGAAAATAAGCCTCAGCGTTATTTTTCAGGATTTTTGAGGATGCTTGAAATATAAGCCCTACTCCAAAAATAAGCCTTAGTTACAGTTCATAAAACAAGTCAATTTAAGTAGTGTCCAGGTGTTAGAGTGAGATAAGGACTAAGAAAAACAAGTCGATTCAATGTGAATCACGCTAAGCCATTTATTACAGAAACTTATATACGTAACTATATACGTAACTATATACGTAACTATAACTTATATACGTAACTATATTCTAATCACGCGTCCACGCCCAAGCATGGATTCGTTAAATGAGTATCGTGGGCTGTCCGTGCGCTAGAGTCTCACTGATGATACGTCCGATGATTCATGCCACGCCAGGACCCCGGTGATTGAGGAACGCCCCTCTTTCTCACAGCAGACTCTGCACTCAGCTTCTCGAAGCGGCCTTGAAATACCTTTGAGCCTGACTAATTCAGCAACAGATCTTTATCTATCAAAACCCCTCCACACTTCCTCCTTTCTTTTCCTGAATTAGTCAGGCCCCCTAAACCGCATGGTGCATCATTTTTGAAATATACTGCAACATAGAACACTTGATTAACAACATAATTACAATTACATATAATGCAGTTAAGCCTTACTTAATAAGATCAAACAACTACCTACCTATTCTTAAAACCTTAGTTCTACTATGACAACCTTATTAACACACTATTTTAATAGATTCAAAATAACCAGACAAGTTAATACAATATATTCTCTTAAATTCCTAAAAAATCTATAACTGCGCAGTTTATAGGGTAACATACTTAATATCATCAGTATATACTAATAATTGAATTAATATCTTAAAAGTTATCTCAACCTATTTAAAAGATCAATAGCTTAACTTTAATATCCCTTCTAAAACTTTATCAGTTGCTGAACTTAAATTACTATGGTAGAGATATCTCATAATTTTACCTTATCTATGCATTAACTATCTAATCATAATATCACCCTTTTGGATCTCCTGCTGATTGTTCAAATTGCCATTCTCCACAGAAGGTACACCACCTGCTTGCTAATAGGCTTCTAGACCACCAGGTCTGCGAGCATCTGTAACACTGAATTAGGATCCATGGTTTACATCTGAAACAGTCCTCACAACTTACCTCCCTCCTGTCCATCTGCATCCTTTGAATCTTTGTTGAATCCACTTCAGTCCTCAGCCTGTAATGACACAAACATAACCTTTTCCCCAGGTTATCAATTGATGTGGCCTTTTTAATTGACTAGTGATTTGACCATAACTAATGTAGGTTCTTTCTGATTTAGCATGGTTTTGGGTCATACTTGCAAAGTATTTCATCACATACAATGCTTTTGACAACTGTTTTTGTGGTGTTTTCTCTACTTCCCCCCTTTTTTTAAAAAACAAACAAACAAAAAAAACTTCAGAACCAGATACGTGCGTTGGACCCTGACTACGTACTGAAAATCACAAATCAAATTTAGAGGTTCCTCCTTAAAAAGCCCTAAGTAATTTAAAGCTGTGCCAAGTTCTGCTAATTGGGTTGAACCTTCAATAATTTTTACAGAATGACGCCAATTGTTATCTTCACACCAAACCACTACAGCTTTATGAGACTTCCCAGAATCATCAACAAAAACTTTGCAAGTATGTAGGATCAGACCAAATACAAGTATGGCCTATGACCTGATGTTAAAGGTTTGCAGGTTCTGCAGCAATTTACATTTAGGCATGCCAAAAGCTGTGCTGTTAAGAAAACCAGCTAGTGCAATTTATAAAGACATAGATTACAAAAAAAAAAAAAAAAATCAGAATTAAATTTCACAAATGGTACATATATGACAAAAGGATCATGGCCTATTAAGACTTAAATTCATTCCCTGCATTTTCTGGATCAGAGTGACAATTGGTATATAACAGTCGGTATATCAGTTTGCTAGCAATCTCATCATACTGTCCCACAATAGCCACAGGTTGTGTCTATGTTGTAGCTATAAATAGACAAATCTGCAAGTCCAATCGAATGCAGTCAGCCTGTAAGGTTGTCATAAATTCATTCCTCAAAGTTTCTAACTCCATTTTGGCTGTCATATTTATTGGATATTGTTTTCCCTTACTGGATCAAAGTCCTGTTTCAGATCTATCAGTGTAGTATTTGCTTTATCGAAACACTGGCTGTTAATACTAGTGGAAATACAGCATTTGAAATTTCCTTGGAGATTTCTCACTTGCACAAGCAGATCTGCACCATCCAAGCAGCTTCTTGTAGGCCATGCAACTAAACAGAATTCTCAGAAAACGTTATTTGAGCTTACAATTTACTTAACAAATCTTAACCTAAGAGAGGTATAGGACTTTCTGGCAACTATAAGAATTCATGTATTAAAACTTTGTTCCAAATTTGGCATTCCATTGGTCTCAAAAAATGGCCTTTCTTTTGTTCTCTCCCATGACCTCAAAAACTAGCATGGTGAATTTACTAAGAAGTCTCTCACAACTAATTACCACAGAATAAGTCTATCAACAAATTTTTGGTTTAATTTTCCAGTTTCATTAGAACTATGGGTCTGCTAAGGATGCCTTTAAACTTCACCCTCAGACTGCTCCATTCAGTATTACATCGCTGCAGTGGGGGGGAGAGAGAACCCCCCTTTCACTGCTTTAAAAGCAGGCAGCCAGGTTTTTCTTTTTTTTTTTTTTTTTTCCTTGCTGCAGTTTAGAGATAACCAAGGTCACGCAGCTGGCATAATGGCTGGTACGAAGTGGGAGGCTCTGGGAAACTTCTCAGTTACAATGAGCTGCACACAGGCCTGGGATGTTTTGCTCTTTTGTTTTTCCTTTTCATTCCAGCCATAATACACTTTATATGCAATTTCATTTAGCTCAGCAATAGTTACATTCCTTAGCTCCATTTACCTTTTACAATTTAGAGATGTCAAAAACCAGTATAAACCAGTATAATAAACATAAATCCATTATTCTATTTTCCTAGATCTAAATAAGTTAATATTCTAGCAACTTTTAAATACAACCTCTTCCAAATTCACATCTATCATAGCATTTTAACAATTTAAATGCTTTTCTAACAATATAAGCAATTACTCTAATGTGTAAGGATGCATCCTAAGGGGGAGCAAGGTGGAATGTTAGCAGTGGAACCGGTTCCCATTTTGTAATTATCTCCCCAAACAAGATTCTTTTGGTACCAAATATGAATATGCATACTAAAATACTGAGCTCAGATGTGAAAACCAAATACCCAGTTCAAATATGCAGATGGATCACAGTCACACTAATTTAAGACAATATCTCAATTTTTGCATTGCACCTTTGGGCCGCTTACTGCTCAGCCAGGTGGAGGTACCTCTGGGTCTCCCTGACAAAAAAAGTCAGTGCGCGCTGGAGCCCAAGCGGCACTCGCCCCCCCGCCGCAGCAAGCCGGACTGGGCAAGGCCTTTTTGTTTTATTTTGTTTTGTTTTCAGTGTCTCATCTGGTGCGCTACAACTGTTATTCCAAAACCAGGATTCTTTGCATGGTGTGCATACGGAAAAGCCAAATCCAGCACATCGAGATGAGACACAGCCTGTCACAGAGTTGCGCAAGTCTGAATGCTGGAATAAAGCTAGCATGCTGGAGAGAAAAATAACAGCTACTACACACAAAATTTTACCATCACATTCACGCAGTAAAGAACTAAATTACTCATGATCTTCTGTATTATCACAAAATGCACATTTTGAGTCAACGGATTCTCATGATTTAACAGATTGTGAACTTATCGTACCATATAGCACAGACCTACCAAAATTGCAACATACTTAAACAGATATCCACAAAGAAAACAGGTTAATAAGGAAAGCATCTTGCAGACTTGAACAAGTTTTCTGTGACCTGTGTGTTATCAGTTAACACTCCCTCAGCTGTCTGAAATGATTTAATGATCTCTTGTAGGGATTTATTTTGTCCCATTCTTCTCGCCCTAAAAACAACATTAATTGCAACAAGGTGTTATACTTCAAGATTCTATTCCCCGGACACTATTCCCAATCATTTAACTTATACCGCAGCCACCATTAATTACAATATTTTACAAGATCTTCCTTCCTTATAATTCTGAGTGCTTTCCTAAGTTTTAAAACACCTCCCAATACTGATTTTTTAGGAACGCAACTGAAAACAATTATTCCTGACCCCATCTTGCAAGTAAAAACCTTGAGAAGAGGGAGGGAGGGAAGGGGAGGAGAGGAGGAACGCACAGAGCTACTTGAAAACAATTAACTCACATTCCTGACAAGCTGCTTGATTTTCAGAAAGGCAATAAACAGGAGCACATAATATGTACTGTAAAACTCGCAAATAACATGTTGATAACAAACATTAGCATTCTCTACTGCTAATCTCAACACTAGTGCTTCCTTAGCTTCTAAGTTTTCGACCTGCTTACTGATGGCGTCTTGAAGATGGTCAATAAATTGCATGTAATTCTCATTGGGACCCTGGTTAATAGTTGCAAATGATGTGGCTGCTTTGTTGGTTTCAGGCACCTCTCTCATAGTTTGATATGCAAGATCTGTTGACTGCCTCAGGATTTCAGAAACTTATCGTGTCTGTAGTTGCGGTGTGTCCATTAGTGTCTCTTCCAGGAGTTGTGGGATACCTGCCCCTTTCGACGAATCCCCATTGTTCTGTCCTAAATGATTTATAGCTGTTACATTTCACACAGTTCTTTTGCCCAGTTCTTATCCGGCGACTCCTTCTGCTCTTTTGTAGGAGTTAGAGGGGCAGAAGGCAGTAAAGGCGGACACGAATCAGTAAAAAGACTGATATTACACTTATTTACGACTTTAGCATTCTCAGCTTCCAACAGTTCTTTTGACAAATTATCTGACTGCAGTTCCTTGGACTGCTTGGTCTCTTTAGGGTCGTGCGATGGTATCGGAGGCCATCTGCTGAGTGATTTTCCTCCCCCCGCCCCAGACTGCCGTATCATCGGGGGTGCCGCCGGCACAACAGGGGATGGAGTGGGGAGGGGGTCAAAAGACACGATCTGGTAAACTTCACAGTCATTTTTAGGTTCGTTATCAGGCTGCAACGCTGGAAAAATTCTGGCAATAGGAGCCCGCTCAGCCTTAAAGTCTTTTAAGGTGGTAATTATAAGCTTCCATGTAGTCGCTAGTGATTTAGTTTGTTTATCATCTCCATTGCTGACCTTATTCCATAATTTCTGCCCTTTATCGTCCCAAAGTTAACGTTTAAAAGCCTTCTCATTTTCTCCCGGGTAGCCATTAATTCTATACCAAATTAATAGTCTACATATGTTACTTTTTTCTTATTTAAGTCCTCTCAGAGAGAGAATAGGCAGGAGGAGTTTAACTATGGCTTCTTCCTCAGAGGATATATTTTGCCCCATAACTTCACTCTTCCCTCCTCCCGCTCCCAGCCGTTCACCTTTTACGGTGACTTCTTCAACAAAATTAATGCGGAACGTCCGTACGCCTCCGCCCGGTTCTCAATCCAGCTGATCCGCCTCCGGCTGGGCCGCTCCAGGCTTTTCCCCAACTTCAGTGGTACGCCGTTCAGAGTATCACGTTGGGGTCACCATTTGTTGGAGCGAAATAAGGACTCAGCAAAACAAGTCGATTCAATGTGAATCACGCTGTGGCAGAATGAAACCCCCCCTCTCTGCCCCCTCTCTCCCCCTCCCTCCTTCAGTATGGAGGAGTGGGCACATCTCCCTCTCTCTCTGCTACTTGAGGCTAACAGCTTCTTTTGTTTGGCCCCAGAGCACCCTGGCCAGGGCCATTAGCAACGGTAGGGAGTGCCGAGGCACCAAGGAGCCGCTGGGCGCCTGCGCCCAGTGTGGGGGAAGTTTTTGGGAGGCTTCAGGGGCACCCACAGCCAGTGTGGGGGAAAGAGGAGCTTCTAGAATTCCTACAGTCAGGTCTGATCAGATAAAAACGTGACTCTCATCAAGACTCCGCCCATTGTGTGGGTCTCTCGGAGCACGAGCAAGATGCTGCCGCCGAGAGTCCCCCTCCCTGGGATGGAGACTTCGCTTGCCTTGCCACCACGGATGCAAGTAAAACTTCTCGCAGGATTGTGAGTATATTTATACTTTTCGTACACATATGCACGTATAACTTTCCGTGCTCCATATGAGCGCGTGTAAAATTAATCCTCGCAGAATCGCAAGTGTATTTTCCTTCCGTGCACCTTTGCACGTGTAACTTTCCGTGCTTAATACAAGTTACGCGTACTTTCCGTGCACCTTTGCACGCGCAACTTTCCGTGCTCAAGACGAGCACGTGTACTTTAAATTATTTCCTCGCATAATCGCAAGTGCATTTTCCTCCCGTGCTTTCACGTAAGCACGTGTAATATTCCGTGCACATATGCACGTTTAAGTAAATTAATTCTAGCAGAATTGCGAGTGTATCATAAATTTACGCTTGCGGAATCGCGAGTGTACACTTTGCGTACTCACTACGAGTATGTGTATAGCTTTAAAAATGATTCTGCATCATGTTTAGGCAAGTGTGTACTTCTCCGGGACTCGGGGACGGCTCCAGCATTGTTTTGAGTGAAGCCACGTGCATGCACACTGTGGACCGCCTGTTGTATTAGTTGCTGCCCCTTAATATTTTTCCTCAACTGATATCCGAACCTTTATTGAAGTCACTTTTGGAGTGCTAAAACCCTGTTTCTCACCGGTTTACTAGAAGTTGGTTTTGGACCCTGTTGTCCCTTAAACTAACCTCGGGGTGCCTCTGTGACACACGCTAAAGCCATTTATTACAGAAACAAGCCTCCTTATATACGTAACTATATTCTTATCACGCGTCCACGCTCCAAGCATGGATTCGCTAAATGAGTATCGTGGGCTGTCCGTGCGCTGGAGTCTTACTGATGATATGTCCGATGATTCACGCCACGCCAGGACCCCGGTGATTGTGGAACGCCCCTCTTTCTCACAGCAGATTCTGTTCTCAGCTTCTCCAAGCAGCCTTGAGATTCCTTGGAGCCTGACTAAATCAGCAACAGATCTTTATCTATCAAAAGCCCTCTACAGGAGACGGGGCTGATAAGCGGCCGAACCCGCGTGAGCGTGGCAGAAACATCCGACTACGAGTCAACCACTTTATGCTATAAATGCGTGCAGCCATCGGGCTCCCTTGAGCTCTCCCTCCGCAGCAGCTGGCTGCGCGGCGGCGATCTCCCCTTGAGTAGGGACGCCTCTCGAGGTTTCCCCTTGAGGCTGAGAGATCCCTTACCTGACACCAGGCAGCGACGGGCTGGTAGGCGACAGGTTTTTGCAGGCCTGTGACCTTTAAGATGCGTATAGTAAGCTTACGCGAGAATCTTTGTATCCCATACTAACTTTAAGTGTCGTAAATAGCATCCAGCTGTACTTATTAAATATTTTACACACCTAAATTTACTGATCAGACCTCAGTAAACTAACTACTAGGCCAGATCAGATCTGAGTGATCTCTTGACTCTTCTCCTGTGACACCCGGCCGCTATCAGAAGCATCACTGGTGCCCAATTCTCAGCTTTGGGGCTCCTTTGCTGCTGAAATTTCAGTTACAGAAGACCGATGGCTACCTGCGCTTCAGTCAAATCAACATTCAGTCCTAATCCTTCCTGACAAAAGGGTCAGGAACTGCATCTTCAGCCTTTCTTATTGTCCTTTTCTCCCTCGCATCCTCAGGGCATTGCCTTCTCTAAAGCTCTGTTTTAATTGAGTTTAGCCAGACCGAGTTAACCAAGCTCACAGTCTACTCCATGACCTCTTTGTAGCTGTTCCCGGGTTTCCAACGCACGCGCAAAGAGCATCCGACGGGCTCCGTACATTTTCATCCCTTTGCGCGCAGGGGCTCCAGGTCTTTGTCACTTGTATTACCAAGCGAGGAAAAAACGGAGACCGGGTCCTTTTTTCTCACACGAACCTCTTATTGCTCAGAAAGAAGGCTTTTTCTCATGAAATTTGCCCCCCTCAAAGTGACAGGCCCTCCAGACGTTTCCCAACTTTTTTTATCTCCAAAACGTCCTGTTCCTACCCCAGTCACTGTTGTTCTTTAAACCACCAGCCCCCTTCAACTTCTGCGCAGAGGAATCTGCCTTTTAGGCTTGGTGATGGGTTGACCTTGGCCAGCTGCTCTCTCTCACTGCCCCTCCTCAAGAGGACAGGGGGAAAGAAAACAGGATGAAGAAGTGTCAAGGTTTAAGGCAAGGCGGCAATAAACCGTGGCAGACGCTCCCTGTTATCCCCTCATTTTCACGCCACCCCTTTCCTTTAGATCGGAAAGATGATAAAAAAGATAAGGGGAAAGGAAGAGAGACTTCAAGTTGGAAAGTTTTAAAGGGTTTTACTAATGCTACTAATACATAGAGAATAGATACAAAATATACAAAACCAATCTCAAGCGCTCGATGTGGAGCTGGCGTCACTCCAGCAGCGGCGGAGCTGGGTGTGCGGAGCTGGTGGCTCCAGCAGGTGCAGGTGCAGGCCAGGCCCCCGGAAGTCATGGGCGGGACTTCACAGCAAACCGGAACCTGGTTGCAGGGATGCAGGGCCTGAGGCCTGTAGATCACAGGCAGACAGACAGGGTCCTCTCTAGATGCCAGCCGTGGTCAAAGAGAGCTTGACCCTCGTGATCACCCTCTTAGACAGGGGGTATGACGATTATGGGATGGAATACTTCCGTTGGTCAGTTCTAGTCACCTGTTCCATCCACCCCTCCTCAAACACGCCCCTCGCACAACGGAACGTGGGAAAACTTATCAGTCTTTCTTAGCTACCATGGTAATAAATCTAAACACGAGCTTCTTCAGCATTCCGTTGGTCTCTTATCAGCACCGAGTACAGCATCCTAGGAAAAATATGCCGGCTAAAACTCAGAAAAGTACAGCCACCTAGAAGAACTTAGCTGAAAGAAAAAAGATCACTAAAAGAGAACCGGTCTTGCTTTTAACAAAACCAGGACAAGAAGTTCCTCCGGGAAATAGCCACCAGCCGGATCCGCGGGCAGCAGGGAACTACCTGCCCCGGACAGCGTTTTGCCCTTCCTTAAATGTGTTTTCACAGGGGCGCCACCAGTTGAGTCGCTGAGTTGCTCAGCTTTGGCCCGCGGTGAGTCCGGTGCCTAGCTGCCTTGCCCAGACGACTTGCACCAGGAGAGGGGTTTCACGGTGATACAAGACAGACTCTTTTTTTTCTTTCCCCCCCCTTCTCTCCTCTTTTCCAGTGAGACCAATCATCCACTGGAACAGCCTCCCCAGGGACATGGTAGGGTCCCCATCGCTGGAGGTTTTCAAGATGCCATTGGACAGGGTGCTAGATAAAGGTTGGACCAGACGATCTTTTGAGGTCCCTTCCCACCCGGGCTGCTCTAGGATTCTACAGTTCTTCAGTGGATCACTGTTTAATAACCCTTTGCTCTCTCCGGTTTGGAGCAAAGTATCGGCAACGTTGCCTGCGAGGTGAGGCGCAACGTTCCACCAGGCGCCACAGACTTCCAAAACCTCTGGTAATCACTCACCCAAGTCTCTCTGAATGGATAAGCCATACCTAGCTTCTTCACAATCCCCCTGCCCCCAGAAGCGGGAACACCTCCTAGATGCCTTAGGGAGTTTACACAGACGGAACAATAGACCTTACCTGGCTCGGTCAGTCAGTAAGCAAACACTGCACCAGTGCAGTTTCAAGGCAACATCACCTGTCAGATTCCACCTACTTCAGGTAAATCATTTCCATCTCCTCCCCAGGGAAGATGAAACAAAGGTGAAGCCCTCGGGTGTCGCCAAACTTCACCTGATGGCTTGGGGATACAGAAGAGATGATAGACGCCTTCCAGTGGGCGTCTCAGATGCCTCTGCCTCAGTAACATAGCGTTCAAGGGCAACAAAGGATCGCCCTGCTTTCCCACGCCCATCTCCCTTTTTCAATAGCTGTTAAAGAAAGATGAAGTTTGCCGTCTCCCTGTGATGTACTTTTGGTTTGGGTCTGGCTGGGACGGAGGTAACTTTCCCCACAGCAGCCCTCGTAGTGCTGTGCTTTTTAGCTCTAGCTAGAAGGGTGTTGAGAACACACCGATGCTTTGGCTACTGCTGAGCAGTGCTCCCACGGCACAGAGGCTGTCTCTCCAAGCACCCCCACCGGCCAGTGGGCTGGGGGTGGGCAAGAGGTTGGGAGGGGACAGAGCCAGGACAGCTGACCCAAACTGACAAAAAGAGATATTCCACTCTGCTATGGAAGCACCGCAGCTGCCATTCAGACCGACCGTTTTCTCCTGCCGTATCCCTCCTCACCAGAAAAGGGATGTCAACGGGGCCTTCGCACACAGCCATTGATCAAGCGCTCCAATAGGAGTTGGATGCTTCCAACGCATTGCACTGTGCCGAAACCACCCTCGTACGGCATGCCTGTAGCGTCACGTACGGTATCTTCTCAAGTTGCAGCAGCAGCCGACGCCGGCTTTATGTACGTTTGCGTACCACTTCCAAAAAGCTACGAGTTCGCTTCGGGCCACACACGGGAGACTACTGCCAAGCGGTTCCAGCGCCACGCTTCAAATGACTGGGCAAATCATTATCTGTCTACAGAACGCTGTGAACGGACTGAAACGTTCCACATACTTGCACTCCGGGGAGACGCCATTTTAACCTGCAGAACTCTTTCCCCTCAGTAAGACGCACAAGACAGAGGTGATATCCCCATGCTAATTTTTATTGTGCAACTGCTGCTCAAAGCTTTTAGTACCTTCCACAGACACACGTCACACAAAATTAGACTTCAACAGTGGCTAGACTGACGGGCAACAGACAAAAATCCATTCAGAGGCGGTTCGTGCCCGTCCAGCGACTCTTGCGGTGCAAACAAATCTTAGCCGGGCGGACAGCCCAACTCACGGCCACCCCGAACAGGCAGACGTACGTGACAGACAGACTGCCCACCCTCGGGCCCTTCATCCACAACCATCCGGAATCCGTTGGTCAGACCCAGGCGAGCAGCACGCTTCTTGCCAACAATCATTAAATGCCCAGGAAGCTGGAGAAGGAAGTACAAACCCATAAATTAATAAAATAAAAAGCCACACACAAAGAGGGGAGAGGGCAGGAAGGGAAGGACCGAGAGCAGAGGACCACCCCCCAGAGAAACCAGCATGCCAATTCCTAGCAATTCAACCACTGCGCTCCAAATTACTGTCTGTCTGTCTGCCCGCCCGCCCGCCCCCAACCGACATTTGCCAGGCAAAGCTACAAAGACCTATTATGCACACCACTATGGGGGAGGGGGGGGAAGCAGCTATGCAATTTGTTTCAAGCAAGACACTGCCCGACTACAAAACGGCCACGGAAGCCAAGTTTGTCTCTGGGTTAAAGCCCCCTTACATCTCCAGGCAACATAAGCAATTCTGGTGCAAAATAAGCTTTAGGCTGCCTTTTGCGTGGCTTTACGGAGTCTCTGAACTCGACTTTTATAGCTAAAAGTGAAGCATCCAGCACCTCTCAACCAGCTTTGCCCTTCCTCGCCCCTGACCTGCCAAAAACCCCAAGCCCTCTTCTCCATATTAGAAGAAGAACTAGTACTACTCCTCCTCTTACTCTATAAACCATGACAACGGGCATCAGACCGCACTCCAAAACAAAACAGCCCCGCATTTTGCACCAGAAGTACATACCCAGGGACGAGCATTGCTTCGCATCGCCGCTGTTAGTCAAAAAGCTCAATTCCATTACAAGCCAGAGGCAAAAGATTACAGCGCCAGAAAACCCAGAATAGCCTCCTGTGCCCTATCAAGAGGAAAAGAGGGGCTGGGAAAGAGTCCAGAAAATTAGGAACTAATTACAGGTACTCTTCAGCGTACAGAAAGCTTCCACAGTACTTACAGAGTCACCGGAATCTTCAGCTTCAGATAACCTGATAATCGGCTCCTTAGGCATGACTAGGAAAAGCGTCGCAGCTTGGGGTGAAAGATCGCGGAACGCAAGGCACTGGAGGAAGAGTAAACAGTTGAAACGTAACGGGCTTCAGAGAAAGGTAATAGCTTAAGCAAATCAATACGCCCCGCTGGACTCGTACAGAAGCAGATCACCCGAGACCCCAAACGCAAGCCGAGACGTTGATTTTCTTTTTATTCTCACGCGATATTAATACTTGCTGTACTCGAAATACAACATATTTACAGAGCCCCCTCCAGAAGCGGGATTCAGCACGCAAGGTGACAGGGGCAACGAGACGGGCCAGTACTTCAGATTAGCGACCTCCAGTATGGTTTAATTTGGGTTGATCATTTCCTAAGCAGTTTTTCTATTCAATGCGGTCCACACAGAGGCGGGAGGCAAACGGCTTAACTGAATCGGCAAAGAATTTAGCGGAGCGCAAGATCAGCGGCCGTTCGTTTGCCGCGGTACAGGGAGCTCAAGTACTGAACAAAAGCATGATCACAGGAAGCCTGCAAGGGCATAGCGCGAGTCCGCCTTCTATGCCGCACAGAAACCCTACCTTCAAAAGCAGAAGACGTCCCTAACCGTTAACCTTCAGCATTTTAATAACAAAATTATACAGGATACTAACTGAAAGTTAACATCATGTAGGTAACGGCCGCAATTTTCTTTTTCCCCGCAGTCTAAGCAGCTCACTCTAGTTACTAGCACACTGTGGCGCACCAGCACCCGTGAACGTTGCAAGCATGCTGTTATCGTGGTCCCACTTCACCCCAGAAACAAGATCTGGGAAGCTTTGGCAGCCTGCAGGATGACCCGTTTTTAAGAAAAACAAGAGCAGCTGTACTTCTTTGCTTTAATAATCCAGTTTGGGGGTTCAGAACCAAAACCTAGCACAGCAGAGCTGCAAAATCTCTATAATGCTATTACGAGGCACACCAAGACCTGCCTTTCTCCTACGCGGAACTAACTCCTCGCGGACCTTCACTGTTCGCGTACATACACCGGGAATCCCCGAGGACACTGACTGCGTGTGCTTAACCTAAGGTTTCAAGACTACCATCCTACACGAGGAAGGGCCGCTCCCATCCCTCGGCAGCAAACTTTGCTCGACTTGCAGTGCCAAAGGGATATCACGCGGCAAACGTCTGCGGCTGCCACCCAGCGCGTAACCGTCAGAGGCCCTTCTCTGCGCGCGCGCATACACGACACGGAGCGAGGGGGTGGGGGGGGGCTGGAAACCGAGGCGAACCGGACAGTACCAGCAACCCGGTACGCGCCGCGGCAGCCGGGGGACGGGACGGGACGGGACACCGACGAAGCGCGATGTTTTAGGGATGGTGCGGTAGAGAGCGCCACAACCCAGAGAGGCCCCGTCCGTCGCCCGTCCCTCCGCCCACCCGCAGCAATGCCGCCACCCGCCCTGCCGCGCTCCCGGGCAGCGCGCAACGGGCCCTCGGCTCAGGGGGCCTGCGAGCGCGGGGGGAGGAGGGGGAAGCGAAGAAGAAACGCGCACAGAGCAAAGCCGCGGCTACCTTCTCGTCCTCGTAGACGACGTTGGCGGGGAAACGCCTTGCCGGGGACCTTGCCGAAGACAGTAATGGCGCCGCCAGGCCGCCCGCGCCCCAATAATCTCGGCAGCCACGACAACGCCCGCTGTCGCTTCCTCCACTCGGCCAGGCCCTCCGCGGCTCCCATTGGGCCGTCAGATCGCCGCCGGCCGATCCCGCGTCTCGATTGGCTGTCTCGTCTGTCGTTTGCCCTCGTCCCCGCCCCCCTTGGCGGGTCCGCCCTCGTCGACCTGGTGTTACCGGGGCTCGGGCAGTTTGCGTGCGCTCGGGCCGCGGAGGGATCTGTGACGCGTAGTGCTGCGACCCTGTGGGCGGGCAACGAGGTCTCAGAAGAGGCTGCTGTAGCTACAAGTACTCTTCGCTGTTGTTTATTACCGCAGCAAGTCCACCCCAAGCGTGCTCGCGGCTCTTTTTGGTGCTGCTTTTCCCTCCAGTCAAAGGACTGCTTTTGCCAGGGCAGGGCAGGCCTTGACTTTTCAGAGCATTTCGCAGAACCAACAGGGCTTGCTCTAAATTGTTCCCTGAAAGCCCCACTTCAGCTGCAGATGTCTCTAAGCTGCATGCCTCCTGGGAGAAAATCAAATCCAAAGCGCGTGTCTTTCCAAGCCAGCTCTGTGGAATCAATCCTTTTTTCATGTCTCTCTGTTTCTTTTTACACAGAGGGCGACCCCCCCGCCCCCCGCCTCCGCTTCCGCTTCCTTCTGAACAGTTTGTAGCCGTCGACTGCTGCGCTCCAGTCGCGTGAGTCATCCCACCAAGTTTCAGTGATAGCGATTAGGCCATGGCTTTCCAGCTGCACAGTGGCTTCCAACTCCTCCTGTTCGTTACCTGTGCTGCGTGCACTGGTATGGAGGCGCTTCAGTTGGGCTGTCGACCCTCTCACCTTTTTGGAGGATCACGCCCCAATTCCTTTGCGGCGGTTCGCAGGTGTTCCCCTGTTGGTTCCTAATGCGTCAGCAGCCCCTGTTGCTCAAAACTCCCTCCTCTTCCCCCACTGAGTCTAGTTTAAAGCCCTCCTTGTCAGTCTGGCCAGCTTGTTGGCAAAGACCCTCTTGCCCCACCTGGTCAGGTGAAGCCATCAGCTCCCAAGAGACCCGGCTTCTCAAGGGTAGATCCGTGACCATAGAAGCCAAAGCCCGGACACGTTAATCCTATCGTGTGAGGCTATCAGCGAGAACCCAGCACCGAATCCAACAAAACCGTTTGGCTGGAGACCGGGCTGATAAGCGGCCGAACCCGCGTGAGCGTGGCAGAAACATCCGACTACGAGTCAACCACTTTATGCTATAAATGCGTGCAGCCATCGGGCTCCCTTGAGCTCTCCCTCCGCAGCAGCTGGCTGCGCGGCGGCGATCTCCCCTTGAGTAGGGACGCCTCTCGAGGTTTCCCCTTGAGGCTGAGAGATCCCTTACCTGACACCAGGCAGCGACGGGCTGGTAGGCGACACGTTTTTGCAGGCCTGTGACCTTTAAGATGCGTATAGTAAGCTTACGCGAGAATCTTTGTATCCCATACTAACTTTAAGTGTCGTAAATAGCATCCAGCTGTACTTATTAAATATTTTACACACCTAAATTTACTGATCAGACCTGAGTAAACTAACTACTAGGCCAGATCAGATCTGAGTGATCTCTTGACTCTTCTCCTGTGACACCCGGCCGCTATCAGAAGCATCACTGGTGCCCAATTCTCAGCTTTGGGGCTCCTTTGCTGCTGAAATTTCAGTTACAGAAGACCGATGGCTACCTGCGCTTCAGTCAAATCAACATTCAGTCCTAATCCTTCCTGACAAAAGGGTCAGGAACTGCATCTTCAGCCTTTCTTATTGTCCTTTTCTCCCTCGCATCCTCAGGGCATTGCCTTCTCTAAAGCTCTGTTTTAATTGAGTTTAGCCAGACCGAGTTAACCAAGCTCACAGTCTACTCCATGACCTCTTTGTAGCTGTTCCCGGGTTTCCAACGCACGCGCAAAGAGCATCCGACGGGCTCCGTACATTTTCATCCCTTTGCGCGCAGGGGCTCCAGGTCTTTGTCACTTGTATTACCAAGCGAGGAAAAAACGGAGACCGGGTCCTTTTTTCTCACACGAACCTCTTATTGCTCAGAAAGAAGGCTTTTTCTCATGAAATTTGCCCCCCTCAAAGTGACAGGCCCTCCAGACGTTTCCCAACTTTTTTTATCTCCAAAACGTCCTGTTCCTACCCCAGTCACTGTTGTTCTTTAAACCACCAGCCCCCTTCAACTTCTGCGCAGAGGAATCTGCCTTTTAGGCTTGGTGATGGGTTGACCTTGGCCAGCTGCCAGGGGCCCAGCCAGCTGCTCTCTCTCACTGCCCCTCCTCAAGAGGACAGGGGGAAAGAAAACAGGATGAAGAAGTGTCAAGGTTTAAGGCAAGGCGGCAATAAACCGTGGCAGACGCTCCCTGTTATCCCCTCATTTTCACGCCACCCCTTTCCTTTAGATCGGAAAGATGATAAAAAAGATAAGGGGAAAGGAAGAGAGACTTCAAGTTGGAAAGTTTTAAAGGGTTTTACTAATGCTACTAATACATAGAGAATAGATACAAAATATACAAAACCAATCTCAAGCGCTCGATGTGGAGCTGGCGTCACTCCAGCAGCGGCGGAGCTGGGTGTGCGGAGCTGGTGGCTCCAGCAGGTGCAGGTGCAGGCCAGGCCCCCGGAAGTCATGGGCGGGACTTCACAGCAAACCGGAACCTGGTTGCAGGGATGCAGGGCCTGAGGCCTGCATCACCCTCTTAGACAGGGGGTATGACGATTATGGGATGGAATACTTCCGTTGGTCAGTTCTAGTCACCTGTTCCATCCACCCCTCCTCAAACACGCCCCTCGCACAACGGAACGTGGGAAAACTTATCAGTCTTTCTTAGCTACCATGGTAATAAATCTAAACACGAGCTTCTTCAGCATTCCGTTGGTCTCTTATCAGCACCGAGTACAGCATCCTAGGAAAAATATGCAGGCTAAAACTCAGAAAAGTACAGCCACCTAGAAGAACTTAGCTGAAAGAAAAAAGATCACTAAAAGAGAACCGGTCTTGCTTTTAACAAAACCAGGACAAGAAGTTCCTCCGGGAAATAGCCACCAGCCGGATCCGCGGGCAGCAGGGAACTACCTGCCCCGGACAGCGTTTTGCCCTTCCTTAAATGTGTTTTCACAGGGGCGCCACCAGTTGAGTCGCTGAGTTGCTCACCTTTGGCCCGCGGTGAGTCCGGTGCCTAGCTGCCTTGCCCAGACGACTTGCACCAGGAGAGGGGTTTCACGGTGATACAAGACAGACTCTTTTTTTTCTTTCCCCCCCCTTCTCTCCTCTTTTCCAGTGAGACCAATCATCCACTGGAACAGCCTCCCCAGGGACATGGTAGGGTCCCCATCGCTGGAGGTTTTCAAGATGCCATTGGACAGGGTGCTAGATAAAGGTTGGACCAGACGATCTTTTGAGGTCCCTTCCCACCCGGGCTGCTCTAGGATTCTACAGTTCTTCAGTGGATCACTGTTTAATAACCCTTTGCTCTCTCCGGTTTGGAGCAAAGTATCGGCAACGTTGCCTGCGAGGTGAGGCGCAACGTTCCACCAGGCGCCACAGACTTCCAAAACCTCTGGTAATCACTCACCCAAGTCTCTCTGAATGGATAAGCCATACCTAGCTTCTTCACAATCCCCCTGCCCCCAGAAGCGGGAACACCTCCTAGATGCCTTAGGGAGTTTACACAGACGGAACAATAGACCTTACCTGGCTCGGTCAGTCAGTAAGCAAACACTGCACCAGTGCAGTTTCAAGGCAACATCACCTGTCAGATTCCACCTACTTCAGGTAAATCATTTCCATCTCCTCCCCAGGGAAGATGAAACAAAGGTGAAGCCCTCGGGTGTCACCAAACTTCACCTGATGGCTTGGGGATACAGAAGAGATGACAGACGCCTTCCAGTGGGCGTCTCAGATGCCTCTGCCTCAGTAACATAGCGTTCAAGGGCAACAAAGGATCGCCCTGCTTTCCCACGCCCATCTCCCTTTTTCAATAGCTGTTAAAGAAAGATGAAGTTTGCCGTCTCCCTGTGATGTACTTTTGGTTTGGGTCTGGCTGGGACGGAGGTAACTTTCCCCACAGCAGCCCTCGTAGTGCTGTGCTTTGTAGCTCTAGCTAGAAGGGTGTTGAGAACACACCGATGCTTTGGCTACTGCTGAGCAGTGCTCCCACGGCACAGAGGCTGTCTCTCCAAGCACCCCCACCGGCCAGTGGGCTGGGGGTGGGCAAGAGGTTGGGAGGGGACAGAGCCAGGACAGCTGACCCAAACTGACAAAAAGAGATATTCCACTCTGCTATGGAAGCACCGCAGCTGCCATTCAGACCGACCGCTTTCTCCTGCCGTATCCCTCCTCACCAGAAAAGGGATGTCAACGGGGCCTTCGCACACAGCCATTGATCAAGCGCTCCAATAGGAGTTGGATGCTTCCAACGCATTGCACTGTGCCGAAACCACCCTCGTACGGCATGCCTGTAGCGTCACGTACGGTATCTTCTCAAGTTGCAGCAGCAGCCGACGCCGGCTTTATGTACGTTTGCGTACCACTTCCAAAAAGCTACGAGTTCGCTTCGGGCCACACACGGGAGACTACTGCCAAGCGGTTCCAGCGCCACGCTTCAAATGACTGGGCAAATCATTATCTGTCTACAGAACGCTGTGAACGGACTGAAACGTTCCACATACTTGCACTCCGGGGAGACGCCATTTTAACCTGCAGAACTCTTTCCCCTCAGTAAGACGCACAAGACAGAGGTGATATCCCCATGCTAATTTTTATTGTGCAACTGCTGCTCAAAGCTTTTAGTACCTTCCACAGACACACGTCACACAAAATTAGACTTCAACAGTGGCTAGACTGACGGGCAACAGACAAAAATCCATTCAGAGGCGGTTCGTGCCCGTCCAGCGACTCTTGCGGTGCAAACAAATCTTAGCCGGGCGGACAGCCCAACTCACGGCCACCCCGAACAGGCAGACGTACGTGACAGACAGACTGCCCACCCTCGGGCCCTTCATCCACAACCATCCGGAATCCGTTGGTCAGACCCAGGCGAGCAGCACGCTTCTTGCCAACAATCATTAAATGCCCAGGAAGCTGGAGAAGGAAGTACAAACCCATAAATTAATAAAATAAAAAGCCACACACAAAGAGGGGAGAGGGCAGGAAGGGAAGGACCGAGAGCAGAGGACCACCCCCCAGAGAAACCAGCATGCCAATTCCTAGCAATTCAACCACTGCGCTCCAAATTACTGTCTGTCTGTCTGCCCGCCCGCCCGCCCCCAACCGACATTTGCCAGGCAAAGCTACAAAGACCTATTATGCACACCACTATGGGGGAGGGGGGGGAAGCAGCTATGCAATTTGTTTCAAGCAAGACACTGCCCGACTACAAAACGGCCACGGAAGCCAAGTTTGTCTCTGGGTTAAAGCCCCCTTACATCTCCAGGCAACATAAGCAATTCTGGTGCAAAATAAGCTTTAGGCTGCCTTTTGCGTGGCTTTACGGAGTCTCTGAACTCGACTTTTATAGCTAAAAGTGAAGCATCCAGCACCTCTCAACCAGCTTTGCCCTTCCTCGCCCCTGACCTGCCAAAAACCCCAAGCCCTCTTCTCCATATTAGAAGAAGAACTAGTACTACTCCTCCTCTTACTCTATAAACCATGACAACGGGCATCAGACCGCACTCCAAAACAAAACAGCCCCGCATTTTGCACCAGAAGTACATACCCAGGGACGAGCATTGCTTCGCATCGCCGCTGTTAGTCAAAAAGCTCAATTCCATTACAAGCCAGAGGCAAAAGATTACAGCGCCAGAAAACCCAGAATAGCCTCCTGTGCCCTATCAAGAGGAAAAGAGGGGCTGGGAAAGAGTCCAGAAAATTAGGAACTAATTACAGGTACTCTTCAGCGTACAGAAAGCTTCCACAGTACTTACAGAGTCACCGGAATCTTCAGCTTCAGATAACCTGATAATCGGCTCCTTAGGCATGACTAGGAAAAGCGTCGCAGCTTGGGGTGAAAGATCGCGGAACGCAAGGCACTGGAGGAAGAGTAAACAGTTGAAACGTAACGGGCTTCAGAGAAAGGTAATAGCTTAAGCAAATCAATACGCCCCGCTGGACTCGTACAGAAGCAGATCACCCGAGACCCCAAACGCAAGCCGAGACGTTGATTTTCTTTTTATTCTCACGCGATATTAATACTTGCTGTACTCGAAATACAACATATTTACAGAGCCCCCTCCAGAAGCGGGATTCAGCACGCAAGGTGACAGGGGCAACGAGACGGGCCAGTACTTCAGATTAGCGACCTCCAGTATGGTTTAATTTGGGTTGATCATTTCCTAAGCAGTTTTTCTATTCAATGCGGTCCACACAGAGGCGGGAGGCAAACGGCTTAACTGAATCGGCAAAGAATTTAGCGGAGTGCAAGATCAGCGGCCGTTCGTTTGCCGCGGTACAGGGAGCTCAAGTACTGAACAAAAGCATGATCACAGGAAGCCTGCAAGGGCATAGCGCGAGTCCGCCTTCTATGCCGCACAGAAACCCTACCTTCAAAAGCAGAAGACGTCCCTAACCGTTAACCTTCAGCATTTTAATAACAAAATTATACAGGATACTAACTGAAAGTTAACATCATGTAGGTAACGGCCGCAATTTTCTTTTTCCCCGCAGTCTAAGCAGCTCACTCTAGTTACTAGCACACTGTGGCGCACCAGCACCCGTGAACGTTGCAAGCATGCTGTTATCGTGGTCTCACTTCACCCCAGAAACAAGATCTGGGAAGCTTTGGCAGCCTGCAGGATGACCCGTTTTTAAGAAAAACAAGAGCAGCTGTACTTCTTTGCTTTAATAATCCAGTTTGGGGGTTCAGAACCAAAACCTAGCACAGCAGAGCTGCAAAATCTCTATAATGCTATTACGAGGCACACCAAGACCTGCCTTTCTCCTACGCGGAACTAACTCCTCGCGGACCTTCACTGTTCGCGTACATACACCGGGAATCCCCGAGGACACTGACTGCGTGTGCTTAACCTAAGGTTTCAAGACTACCATCCTACACGAGGAAGGGCCGCTCCCATCCCTCGGCAGCAAACTTTGCTCGACTTGCAGTGCCAAAGGGATATCACGCGGCAAACGTCTGCGGCTGCCACCCAGCGCGTAACCGTCAGAGGCCCTTCTCTGCGCGCGCGCATACACGACACGGAGCGAGGGGGTGGGGGGGGGCTGGAAACCGAGGCGAACCGGACAGTACCAGCAACCCGGTACGCGCCGCGGCAGCCGGGGGACGGGACGGGACGGGACACCGACGAAGCGCGATGTTTTAGGGATGGTGCGGTAGAGAGCGCCACAACCCAGAGAGGCCCCGTCCGTCGCCCGTCCCTCCGCCCACCCGCAGCAATGCCGCCACCCGCCCTGCCGCGCTCCCGGGCAGCGCGCAACGGGCCCTCGGCTCAGGGGGCCTGCGAGCGCGGGGGGAGGAGGGGGAAGCGAAGAAGAAACGCGCACAGAGCAAAGCCGCGGCTACCTTCTCGTCCTCGTAGACGACGTTGGCGGGGAAACGCCTTGCCGGGGACCTTGCCGAAGACAGTAATGGCGCCGCCAGGCCGCCCGCGCCCCAATAATCTCGGCAGCCACGACAACGCCCGCTGTCGCTTCCTCCACTCGGCCAGGCCCTCCGCGGCTCCCATTGGGCCGTCAGATCGCCGCCGGCCGATCCCGCGTCTCGATTGGCTGTCTCGTCTGTCGTTTGCCCTCGTCCCCGCCCCCCTTGGCGGGTCCGCCCTCGTCGACCTGGTGTTACCGGGGCTCGGGCAGTTTGCGTGCGCTCGGGCCGCGGAGGGATCTGTGACGCGTAGTGCTGCGACCCTGTGGGCGGGCAACGAGGTCTCAGAAGAGGCTGCTGTAGCTACAAGTACTCTTCGCTGTTGTTTATTACCGCAGCAAGTCCACCCCAAGCGTGCTCGCGGCTCTTTTTGGTGCTGCTTTTCCCTCCAGTCAAAGGACTGCTTTTGCCAGGGCAGGGCAGGCCTTGACTTTTCAGAGCATTTCGCAGAACCAACAGGGCTTGCTCTAAATTGTTCCCTGAAAGCCCCACTTCAGCTGCAGATGTCTCTAAGCTGCATGCCTCCTGGGAGAAAATCAAATCCAAAGCGCGTGTCTTTCCAAGCCAGCTCTGTGGAATCAATCCTTTTTTCATGTCTCTCTGTTTCTTTTTACACAGAGGGCGACCCCCCCGCCCCCCGCCTCCGCTTCCGCTTCCTTCTGAACAGTTTGTAGCCGTCGACTGCTGCGCTCCAGTCGCGTGAGTCATCCCACCAAGTTTCAGTGATAGCGATTAGGCCATGGCTTTCCAGCTGCACAGTGGCTTCCAACTCCTCCTGTTCGTTACCTGTGCTGCGTGCACTGGTATGGAGGCGCTTCAGTTGGGCTGTCGACCCTCTCACCTTTTTGGAGGATCACGCCCCAATTCCTTTGCGGCGGTTCGCAGGTGTTCCCCTGTTGGTTCCTAATGCGTCAGCAGCCCCTGTTGCTCAAAACTCCCTCCTCTTCCCCCACTGAGTCTAGTTTAAAGCCCTCCTTGTCAGTCTGGCCAGCTTGTTGGCAAAGACCCTCTTGCCCCACCTGGTCAGGTGAAGCCATCAGCTCCCAAGAGACCCGGCTTCTCAAGGGTAGATCCGTGACCATAGAAGCCAAAGCCCGGACACGTTAATCCTATCGTGTGAGGCTATCAGCGAGAACCCAGCACCGAATCCAACAAAACCGTTTGGCTGGAGACCGGGCTGATAAGCGGCCGAACCCGCGTGAGCGTGGCAGAAACATCCGACTACGAGTCAACCACTTTATGCTATAAATGCGTGCAGCCATCGGGCTCCCTTGAGCTCTCCCTCCGCAGCAGCTGGCTGCGCGGCGGCGATCTCCCCTTGAGTAGGGACGCCTCTCGAGGTTTCCCCTTGAGGCTGAGAGATCCCTTACCTGACACCAGGCAGCGACGGGCTGGTAGGCGACAGGTTTTTGCAGGCCTGTGACCTTTAAGATGCGTATAGTAAGCTTACGCGAGAATCTTTGTATCCCATACTAACTTTAAGTGTCGTAAATAGCATCCAGCTGTACTTATTAAATATTTTACACACCTAAATTTACTGATCAGACCTGAGTAAACTAACTACTAGGCCAGATCAGATCTGAGTGATCTCTTGACTCTTCTCCTGTGACACCCGGCCGCTATCAGAAGCATCACTGGTGCCCAATTCTCAGCTTTGGGGCTCCTTTGCTGCTGAAATTTCAGTTACAGAAGACCGATGGCTACCTGCGCTTCAGTCAAATCAACATTCAGTCCTAATCCTTCCTGACAAAAGGGTCAGGAACTGCATCTTCAGCCTTTCTTATTGTCCTTTTCTCCCTCGCATCCTCAGGGCATTGCCTTCTCTAAAGCTCTGTTTTAATTGAGTTTAGCCAGACCGAGTTAACCAAGCTCACAGTCTACTCCATGACCTCTTTGTAGCTGTTCCCGGGTTTCCAACGCACGCGCAAAGAGCATCCGACGGGCTCCGTACATTTTCATCCCTTTGCGCGCAGGGGCTCCAGGTCTTTGTCACTTGTATTACCAAGCGAGGAAAAAACGGAGACCGGGTCCTTTTTTCTCACACGAACCTCTTATTGCTCAGAAAGAAGGCTTTTTCTCATGAAATTTGCCCCCCTCAAAGTGACAGGCCCTCCAGACGTTTCCCAACTTTTTTTATCTCCAAAACGTCCTGTTCCTACCCCAGTCACTGTTGTTCTTTAAACCACCAGCCCCCTTCAACTTCTGCGCAGAGGAATCTGCCTTTTAGGCTTGGTGATGGGTTGACCTTGGCCAGCTGCCAGGGGCCCAGCCAGCTGCTCTCTCTCACTGCCCCTCCTCAAGAGGACAGGGGGAAAGAAAACAGGATGAAGAAGTGTCAAGGTTTAAGGCAAGGCGGCAATAAACCGTGGCAGACGCTCCCTGTTATCCCCTCATTTTCACGCCACCCCTTTCCTTTAGATCGGAAAGATGATAAAAAAGATAAGGGGAAAGGAAGAGAGACTTCAAGTTGGAAAGTTTTAAAGGGTTTTACTAATGCTACTAATACATAGAGAATAGATACAAAATATACAAAACCAATCTCAAGCGCTCGATGTGGAGCTGGCGTCACTCCAGCAGCGGCGGAGCTGGGTGTGCGGAGCTGGTGGCTCCAGCAGGTGCAGGTGCAGGCCAGGCCCCCGGAAGTCATGGGCGGGACTTCACAGCAAACCGGAACCTGGTTGCAGGGATGCAGGGCCTGAGGCCTGCATCACCCTCTTAGACAGGGGGTATGACGATTATGGGATGGAATACTTCCGTTGGTCAGTTCTAGTCACCTGTTCCATCCACCCCTCCTCAAACACGCCCCTCGCACAACGGAACGTGGGAAAACTTATCAGTCTTTCTTAGCTACCATGGTAATAAATCTAAACACGAGCTTCTTCAGCATTCCGTTGGTCTCTTATCAGCACCGAGTACAGCATCCTAGGAAAAATATGCCGGCTAAAACTCAGAAAAGTACAGCCACCTAGAAGAACTTAGCTGAAAGAAAAAAGATCACTAAAAGAGAACCGGTCTTGCTTTTAACAAAACCAGGACAAGAAGTTCCTCCGGGAAATAGCCACCAGCCGGATCCGCGGGCAGCAGGGAACTACCTGCCCCGGACAGCGTTTTGCCCTTCCTTAAATGTGTTTTCACAGGGGCGCCACCAGTTGAGTCGCTGAGTTGCTCACCTTTGGCCCGCGGTGAGTCCGGTGCCTAGCTGCCTTGCCCAGACGACTTGCACCAGGAGAGGGGTTTCACGGTGATACAAGACAGACTCTTTTTTTTCTTTCCCCCCCCTTCTCTCCTCTTTTCCAGTGAGACCAATCATCCACTGGAACAGCCTCCCCAGGGACATGGTAGGGTCCCCATCGCTGGAGGTTTTCAAGATGCCATTGGACAGGGTGCTAGATAAAGGTTGGACCAGACGATCTTTTGAGGTCCCTTCCCACCCGGGCTGCTCTAGGATTCTACAGTTCTTCAGTGGATCACTGTTTAATAACCCTTTGCTCTCTCCGGTTTGGAGCAAAGTATCGGCAACGTTGCCTGCGAGGTGAGGCGCAACGTTCCACCAGGCGCCACAGACTTCCAAAACCTCTGGTAATCACTCACCCAAGTCTCTCTGAATGGATAAGCCATACCTAGCTTCTTCACAATCCCCCTGCCCCCAGAAGCGGGAACACCTCCTAGATGCCTTAGGGAGTTTACACAGACGGAACAATAGACCTTACCTGGCTCGGTCAGTCAGTAAGCAAACACTGCACCAGTGCAGTTTCAAGGCAACATCACCTGTCAGATTCCACCTACTTCAGGTAAATCATTTCCATCTCCTCCCCAGGGAAGATGAAACAAAGGTGAAGCCCTCGGGTGTCACCAAACTTCACCTGATGGCTTGGGGATACAGAAGAGATGACAGACGCCTTCCAGTGGGCGTCTCAGATGCCTCTGCCTCAGTAACATAGCGTTCAAGGGCAACAAAGGATCGCCCTGCTTTCCCACGCCCATCTCCCTTTTTCAATAGCTGTTAAAGAAAGATGAAGTTTGCCGTCTCCCTGTGATGTACTTTTGGTTTGGGTCTGGCTGGGACGGAGGTAACTTTCCCCACAGCAGCCCTCGTAGTGCTGTGCTTTGTAGCTCTAGCTAGAAGGGTGTTGAGAACACACCGATGCTTTGGCTACTGCTGAGCAGTGCTCCCACGGCACAGAGGCTGTCTCTCCAAGCACCCCCACCGGCCAGTGGGCTGGGGGTGGGCAAGAGGTTGGGAGGGGACAGAGCCAGGACAGCTGACCCAAACTGACAAAAAGAGATATTCCACTCTGCTATGGAAGCACCGCAGCTGCCATTCAGACCGACCGCTTTCTCCTGCCGTATCCCTCCTCACCAGAAAAGGGATGTCAACGGGGCCTTCGCACACAGCCATTGATCAAGCGCTCCAATAGGAGTTGGATGCTTCCAACGCATTGCACTGTGCCGAAACCACCCTCGTACGGCATGCCTGTAGCGTCACGTACGGTATCTTCTCAAGTTGCAGCAGCAGCCGACGCCGGCTTTATGTACGTTTGCGTACCACTTCCAAAAAGCTACGAGTTCGCTTCGGGCCACACACGGGAGACTACTGCCAAGCGGTTCCAGCGCCACGCTTCAAATGACTGGGCAAATCATTATCTGTCTACAGAACGCTGTGAACGGACTGAAACGTTCCACATACTTGCACTCCGGGGAGACGCCATTTTAACCTGCAGAACTCTTTCCCCTCAGTAAGACGCACAAGACAGAGGTGATATCCCCATGCTAATTTTTATTGTGCAACTGCTGCTCAAAGCTTTTAGTACCTTCCACAGACACACGTCACACAAAATTAGACTTCAACAGTGGCTAGACTGACGGGCAACAGACAAAAATCCATTCAGAGGCGGTTCGTGCCCGTCCAGCGACTCTTGCGGTGCAAACAAATCTTAGCCGGGCGGACAGCCCAACTCACGGCCACCCCGAACAGGCAGACGTACGTGACAGACAGACTGCCCACCCTCGGGCCCTTCATCCACAACCATCCGGAATCCGTTGGTCAGACCCAGGCGAGCAGCACGCTTCTTGCCAACAATCATTAAATGCCCAGGAAGCTGGAGAAGGAAGTACAAACCCATAAATTAATAAAATAAAAAGCCACACACAAAGAGGGGAGAGGGCAGGAAGGGAAGGACCGAGAGCAGAGGACCACCCCCCAGAGAAACCAGCATGCCAATTCCTAGCAATTCAACCACTGCGCTCCAAATTACTGTCTGTCTGTCTGCCCGCCCGCCCGCCCCCAACCGACATTTGCCAGGCAAAGCTACAAAGACCTATTATGCACACCACTATGGGGGAGGGGGGGGAAGCAGCTATGCAATTTGTTTCAAGCAAGACACTGCCCGACTACAAAACGGCCACGGAAGCCAAGTTTGTCTCTGGGTTAAAGCCCCCTTACATCTCCAGGCAACATAAGCAATTCTGGTGCAAAATAAGCTTTAGGCTGCCTTTTGCGTGGCTTTACGGAGTCTCTGAACTCGACTTTTATAGCTAAAAGTGAAGCATCCAGCACCTCTCAACCAGCTTTGCCCTTCCTCGCCCCTGACCTGCCAAAAACCCCAAGCCCTCTTCTCCATATTAGAAGAAGAACTAGTACTACTCCTCCTCTTACTCTATAAACCATGACAACGGGCATCAGACCGCACTCCAAAACAAAACAGCCCCGCATTTTGCACCAGAAGTACATACCCAGGGACGAGCATTGCTTCGCATCGCCGCTGTTAGTCAAAAAGCTCAATTCCATTACAAGCCAGAGGCAAAAGATTACAGCGCCAGAAAACCCAGAATAGCCTCCTGTGCCCTATCAAGAGGAAAAGAGGGGCTGGGAAAGAGTCCAGAAAATTAGGAACTAATTACAGGTACTCTTCAGCGTACAGAAAGCTTCCACAGTACTTACAGAGTCACCGGAATCTTCAGCTTCAGATAACCTGATAATCGGCTCCTTAGGCATGACTAGGAAAAGCGTCGCAGCTTGGGGTGAAAGATCGCGGAACGCAAGGCACTGGAGGAAGAGTAAACAGTTGAAACGTAACGGGCTTCAGAGAAAGGTAATAGCTTAAGCAAATCAATACGCCCCGCTGGACTCGTACAGAAGCAGATCACCCGAGACCCCAAACGCAAGCCGAGACGTTGATTTTCTTTTTATTCTCACGCGATATTAATACTTGCTGTACTCGAAATACAACATATTTACAGAGCCCCCTCCAGAAGCGGGATTCAGCACGCAAGGTGACAGGGGCAACGAGACGGGCCAGTACTTCAGATTAGCGACCTCCAGTATGGTTTAATTTGGGTTGATCATTTCCTAAGCAGTTTTTCTATTCAATGCGGTCCACACAGAGGCGGGAGGCAAACGGCTTAACTGAATCGGCAAAGAATTTAGCGGAGCGCAAGATCAGCGGCCGTTCGTTTGCCGCGGTACAGGGAGCTCAAGTACTGAACAAAAGCATGATCACAGGAAGCCTGCAAGGGCATAGCGCGAGTCCGCCTTCTATGCCGCACAGAAACCCTACCTTCAAAAGCAGAAGACGTCCCTAACCGTTAACCTTCAGCATTTTAATAACAAAATTATACAGGATACTAACTGAAAGTTAACATCATGTAGGTAACGGCCGCAATTTTCTTTTTCCCCGCAGTCTAAGCAGCTCACTCTAGTTACTAGCACACTGTGGCGCACCAGCACCCGTGAACGTTGCAAGCATGCTGTTATCGTGGTCCCACTTCACCCCAGAAACAAGATCTGGGAAGCTTTGGCAGCCTGCAGGATGACCCGTTTTTAAGAAAAACAAGAGCAGCTGTACTTCTTTGCTTTAATAATCCAGTTTGGGGGTTCAGAACCAAAACCTAGCACAGCAGAGCTGCAAAATCTCTATAATGCTATTACGAGGCACACCAAGACCTGCCTTTCTCCTACGCGGAACTAACTCCTCGCGGACCTTCACTGTTCGCGTACATACACCGGGAATCCCCGAGGACACTGACTGCGTGTGCTTAACCTAAGGTTTCAAGACTACCATCCTACACGAGGAAGGGCCGCTCCCATCCCTCGGCAGCAAACTTTGCTCGACTTGCAGTGCCAAAGGGATATCACGCGGCAAACGTCTGCGGCTGCCACCCAGCGCGTAACCGTCAGAGGCCCTTCTCTGCGCGCGCGCATACACGACACGGAGCGAGGGGGTGGGGGGGGGCTGGAAACCGAGGCGAACCGGACAGTACCAGCAACCCGGTACGCGCCGCGGCAGCCGGGGGACGGGACGGGACGGGACACCGACGAAGCGCGATGTTTTAGGGATGGTGCGGTAGAGAGCGCCACAACCCAGAGAGGCCCCGTCCGTCGCCCGTCCCTCCGCCCACCCGCAGCAATGCCGCCACCCGCCCTGCCGCGCTCCCGGGCAGCGCGCAACGGGCCCTCGGCTCAGGGGGCCTGCGAGCGCGGGGGGAGGAGGGGGAAGCGAAGAAGAAACGCGCACAGAGCAAAGCCGCGGCTACCTTCTCGTCCTCGTAGACGACGTTGGCGGGGAAACGCCTTGCCGGGGACCTTGCCGAAGACAGTAATGGCGCCGCCAGGCCGCCCGCGCCCCAATAATCTCGGCAGCCACGACAACGCCCGCTGTCGCTTCCTCCACTCGGCCAGGCCCTCCGCGGCTCCCATTGGGCCGTCAGATCGCCGCCGGCCGATCCCGCGTCTCGATTGGCTGTCTCGTCTGTCGTTTGCCCTCGTCCCCGCCCCCCTTGGCGGGTCCGCCCTCGTCGACCTGGTGTTACCGGGGCTCGGGCAGTTTGCGTGCGCTCGGGCCGCGGAGGGATCTGTGACGCGTAGTGCTGCGACCCTGTGGGCGGGCAACGAGGTCTCAGAAGAGGCTGCTGTAGCTACAAGTACTCTTCGCTGTTGTTTATTACCGCAGCAAGTCCACCCCAAGCGTGCTCGCGGCTCTTTTTGGTGCTGCTTTTCCCTCCAGTCAAAGGACTGCTTTTGCCAGGGCAGGGCAGGCCTTGACTTTTCAGAGCATTTCGCAGAACCAACAGGGCTTGCTCTAAATTGTTCCCTGAAAGCCCCACTTCAGCTGCAGATGTCTCTAAGCTGCATGCCTCCTGGGAGAAAATCAAATCCAAAGCGCGTGTCTTTCCAAGCCAGCTCTGTGGAATCAATCCTTTTTTCATGTCTCTCTGTTTCTTTTTACACAGAGGGCGACCCCCCCGCCCCCCGCCTCCGCTTCCGCTTCCTTCTGAACAGTTTGTAGCCGTCGACTGCTGCGCTCCAGTCGCGTGAGTCATCCCACCAAGTTTCAGTGATAGCGATTAGGCCATGGCTTTCCAGCTGCACAGTGGCTTCCAACTCCTCCTGTTCGTTACCTGTGCTGCGTGCACTGGTATGGAGGCGCTTCAGTTGGGCTGTCGACCCTCTCACCTTTTTGGAGGATCACGCCCCAATTCCTTTGCGGCGGTTCGCAGGTGTTCCCCTGTTGGTTCCTAATGCGTCAGCAGCCCCTGTTGCTCAAAACTCCCTCCTCTTCCCCCACTGAGTCTAGTTTAAAGCCCTCCTTGTCAGTCTGGGGATCACGCCCCAATTCCTTTGCGGCGGTTCGCAGGTGTTCCCCTGTTGGTTCCTAATGCGTCAGCAGCCCCTGTTGCTCAAAACTCCCTCCTCTTCCCCCACTGAGTCTAGTTTAAAGCCCTCCTTGTCAGTCTGGCCAGCTTGTTGGCAAAGACCCTCTTGCCCCACCTGGTCAGGTGAAGCCATCAGCTCCCAAGAGACCCAGCTTCTCAAGGGTAGATCCGTGACCATAGAAGCCAAAGCCCGGACACGTTAATCCTATTGTGTGAGGCTATCAGCGAGAACCCAGCACCGAATCCAACAAAACCGTTTGGCTGGAGACCGGGCTGATAAGCGGCCGAACCCGCGTGAGCGTGGCAGAAACATCCGACTACGAGTCAACCACTTTATGCTATGAATGCGTGCAGCCATCGGGCTCCCTTGAGCTCTCCCTCCGCAGCAGCTGGCTGCGCGGCGGCGATCTCCCCTTGAGTAGGGACGCCTCTCGAGGTTTCCCCTTGAGGCTGAGAGATCCCTTACCTGACACCAGGCAGCGACGGGCTGGTAGGCGACACGTTTTTGCAGGCCTGTGACCTTTAAGATGCGTATAGTAAGCTTACGCGAGAATCTTTGTATCCCATACTAACTTTAAGTGTCGTAAATAGCATCCAGCTGTACTTATTAAATATTTTACACACCTAAATTTACTGATCAGACCTGAGTAAACTAACTACTAGGCCAGATCAGATCTGAGTGATCTCTTGACTCTTCTCCTGTGACACCCGGCCGCTATCAGAAGCATCACTGGTGCCCAATTCTCAGCTTTGGGGCTCCTTTGCTGCTGAAATTTCAGTTACAGAAGACCGATGGCTACCTGCGCTTCAGTCAAATCAACATTCAGTCCTAATCCTTCCTGACAAAAGGGTCAGGAACTGCATCTTCAGCCTTTCTTATTGTCCTTTTCTCCCTCGCATCCTCAGGGCATTGCCTTCTCTAAAGCTCTGTTTTAATTGAGTTTAGCCAGACCGAGTTAACCAAGCTCACAGTCTACTCCATGACCTCTTTGTAGCTGTTCCCGGGTTTCCAACGCACGCGCAAAGAGCATCTGACGGGCTCCGTACATTTTCATCCCTTTGCGCGCAGGGGCTCCAGGTCTTTGTCACTTGTATTACCAAGCGAGGAAAAAACGGAGACCGGGTCCTTTTTTCTCACACGAACCTCTTATTGCTCAGAAAGAAGGCTTTTTCTCATGAAATTTGCCCCCCTCAAAGTGACAGGCCCTCCAGACGTTTCCCAACTTTTTTTATCTCCAAAACGTCCTGTTCCTACCCCAGTCACTGTTGTTCTTTAAACCACCAGCCCCCTTCAACTTCTGCGCAGAGGAATCTGCCTTTTAGGCTTGGTGATGGGTTGACCTTGGCCAGCTGCCAGGGGCCCAGCCAGCTGCTCTCTCTCACTGCCCCTCCTCAAGAGGACAGGGGGAAAGAAAACAGGATGAAGAAGTGTCAAGGTTTAAGGCAAGGCGGCAATAAACCGTGGCAGACGCTCCCTGTTATCCCCTCATTTTCACGCCACCCCTTTCCTTTAGATCGGAAAGATGATAAAAAAGATAAGGGGAAAGGAAGAGAGACTTCAAGTTGGAAAGTTTTAAAGGGTTTTACTAATGCTACTAATACATAGAGAATAGATACAAAATATACAAAACCAATCTCAAGCGCTCGATGTGGAGCTGGCGTCACTCCAGCAGCGGCGGAGCTGGGTGTGCGGAGCTGGTGGCTCCAGCAGGTGCAGGTGCAGGCCAGGCCCCTGGAAGTCATGGGCGGGACTTCACAGCAAACCGGAACCTGGTTGCAGGGATGCAGGGCCTGAGGCCTGTAGATCACAGGCAGACAGACAGGGTCCTCTCTAGATGCCAGCCGTGGTCAAAGAGAGCTTGACCCTCGTGATCACCCTCTTAGACAGGGGGTATGACGATTATGGGATGGAATACTTCCGTTGGTCAGTTCTAGTCACCTGTTCCATCCACCCCTCCTCAAACACGCCCCTCGCACAACGGAACGTGGGAAAACTTATCAGTCTTTCTTAGCTACCATGGTAATAAATCTAAACACGAGCTTCTTCAGCATTCCGTTGGTCTCTTATCAGCACCGAGTACAGCATCCTAGGAAAAATATGCAGGCTAAAACTCAGAAAAGTACAGCCACCTAGAAGAACTTAGCTGAAAGAAAAAAGATCACTAAAAGAGAACCGGTCTTGCTTTTAACAAAACCAGGACAAGAAGTTCCTCCGGGAAATAGCCACCAGCCGGATCCGCGGGCAGCAGGGAACTACCTGTCCCGGACAGCGTTTTGCCCTTCCTTAAATGTGTTTTCACAGGGGCGCCACCAGTTGAGTCGCTGAGTTGCTCAGCTTTGGCCCGCGGTGAGTCCGGTGCCTAGCTGCCTTGCCCAGACGACTTGCACCAGGAGAGGGGTTTCACGGTGATACAAGACAGACTCTTTTTTTTCTTTCCCCCCCCTTCTCTCCTCTTTTCCAGTGAGACCAATCATCCACTGGAACAGCCTCCCCAGGGACATGGTAGGGTCCCCATCGCTGGAGGTTTTCAAGATGCCATTGGACAGGGTGCTAGATAAAGGTTGGACCAGACGATCTTTTGAGGTCCCTTCCCACCCGGGCTGCTCTAGGATTCTACAGTTCTTCAGTGGATCACTGTTTAATAACCCTTTGCTCTCTCCGGTTTGGAGCAAAGTATTGGCAACGTTGCCTGCGAGGTGAGGCGCAACGTTCCACCAGGCGCCACAGACTTCCAAAACCTCTGGTAATCACTCACCCAAGTCTCTCTGAATGGATAAGCCATACCTAGCTTCTTCACAATCCCCCTGCCCCCAGAAGCGGGAACACCTCCTAGATGCCTTAGGGAGTTTACACAGACGGAACAATAGACCTTACCTGGCTCGGTCAGTCAGTAAGCAAACACTGCACCAGTGCAGTTTCAAGGCAACATCACCTGTCAGATTCCACCTACTTCAGGTAAATCATTTCCATCTCCTCCCCAGGGAAGATGAAACAAAGGTGAAGCCCTCGGGTGTCGCCAAACTTCACCTGATGGCTTGGGGATACAGAAGAGATGATAGACGCCTTCCAGTGGGCGTCTCAGATGCCTCTGCCTCAGTAACATAGCGTTCAAGGGCAACAAAGGATCGCCCTGCTTTCCCACGCCCATCTCCCTTTTTTAATAGCTGTTAAAGAAAGATGAAGTTTGCCGTCTCCCTGTGATGTACTTTTGGTTTGGGTCTGGCTGGGACGGAGGTAACTTTCCCCACAGCAGCCCTCGTAGTGCTGTGCTTTGTAGCTCTAGCTAGAAGGGTGTTGAGAACACACCGATGCTTTGGCTACTGCTGAGCAGTGCTCCCACGGCACAGAGGCTGTCTCTCCAAGCACCCCCACCGGCCAGTGAGCTGGGGGTGGGCAAGAGGTTGGGAGGGGACAGAGCCAGGACAGCTGACCCAAACTGACAAAAAGAGATATTCTACTCTGCTATGTGTGGGAAACTGCAGCGGGTCTGTGGAATCCTTGACAGAAAATATGAGAGTAGAGATCAGCCTTGAGATATTAAGATTTACCCTTGTGAAGGATGGGAGTAAAGGAGTATCCAGAGAGAGGAGAGATATACCCGTGAGAGAGAAGGGGATAGAAGAATAACATGGATGATGGATGATAGAAAAATTAACCAATGAGATGTTAGTGCTGTAACTTGTAACCAATAGTGAAAAGACACATGAACTGGTAGAATTGTATAAAAATGCACTTGTAGCAATAAATGGCATCTATTACTTTCATCTTGAAAGAATTTGGTCCATGTCGCTTGTCCGTCTCAACCGCGACATGTGGTGACCCCGACGTGATCCTGCCTGAAGAGGATCTCGCCTAACAAGGTGACAGCGGAAAGCTGTGAACAGCCGAAGAGCTGTGGAGACGGAGCCCGGTCCAGCTGATAAGAGCATCCAAGGAGAGCTGCCGAAGATCCGGATCGATTCAAAAGACACCTCGCTAAGGAGGAGGTGAGCTACCAGGAACATGGGAGGAAACTTATCTAAAGAAGAGGGTACTATTTTATCTACATGGAAGCTGCTTCTGAAGAAGCAGGGTGTTAGCCTTCCGCAACTGACTTTAAGGAAAATGTTACTATGGGGCAAAGCACAAGGTTTAGAGGTTAATCCTGTGACAGCATTTAGTGTGTCACAATGGATGGACTTGGGGGATAAACTGTTCGACAGTGCTACCCAAGGGTCCAAGGAAGCAACTGAACTGTTAACGACCTGGCGCTTGTTATTAGATACTCTGAAAGAGTTAAAACAGCAAGAGGCAGAGGCGGCCGAGGGGGATGGTCTTCCTGGCTCTTCTGGGCCAGATTCGGAGAAAAAAGCAAGATTAAGTACTACTCCGACACCCCCTGTTACTAAAGATTCGTTAAAACCGCCCAAGTCCGTATTATCTGACACGGATAAGGATCCGCGGCACTTTCTTGGAAAGTTAAAAGGAATAAAGGAGGAGCGTACGTATGTGTGGCCCCGAGATCAGAAAAAAACTATGAAAGAGTCATATACATATGTGTGGCCCCGAGATCGGTTAAAAGTTATGAAAGACTCACATGAAAAAACAGCGTTGGGGGCCCTCAGAGCACCAGTTGGAGCACCGGTCGGAGCAGTGCGTCCGGCCAACTGCTCCGCTGTCATCGATCGTGGCTCAAACCTCTCCTCTACCATCAACCGCGGTTCTGCCGTCTGCATCACCGCCATTAATCACAGTTCAACCCTCTGCCCCGCCGCTATCAGTCTGTCCTGGTTTTGTTAAAAACAAGTTTCTCTTTCAGTGAATTTTTTCCTGTCAGCTAAAGCCTTCATATTAACTGCATTTTCCTGGAGAACCAGACACATGTTTTGGTAAAACCTAACAATGGAATGCAAACTTATTGATAAGCATGGATGGACATCTCGCTAGAGGGGCGACGAGAAACGACTGACCAACTGTGTATAACATTCCATTCACGTGAATACTTCATATAAAATGGGAGATCACGAGGATCTCGGCCTTTCTTTCCCTTTTCCCTATGGCCGACATTAGGAGAGGACCTTGCTAGTCGTCCCTGTGAACTGAGGCCTAGTGAGAGACTGAATCCAGCTCTGGTTGGCTGTGGAGTCTAATCCAGGACTTTGGGTGCCGGCTCTGCAGTTGCTGAGACTTTCAAGATTGGTTTTGTATATTTTGTATTATTTTCTCTATTCTTATTAGCAGCATTAGTAAAACATCTTTAATTTTTTCCAACTCTCTTCTCTCTGTCCTTCTTTTTTCCTCCCAATCGCCTCTCCTGAGTGGAAGGGGGGAGAGGGAGGGGCAAAAAGGGGGAAGTGGGGGGGGCAGAGGGGGTTAACAATACATCTGCCAGGGTTTTATTGTCACCCCGCAATCTTAACCCTCGACACAGTCGCGGAAGAAGAAAATGGACATTTTTTTTTTTCCTATCTCCCCTTGCCTGGAGATTTAGGTGAGGAGGACCCCCCCGTGGTGAGCCAGACCGAGCCAAATAACTTAATTTCTACAGATTTGGGTCCCCCCAACCTGCCCCCGCCTCCCTCCCACGCTGCTCCTGAGGGTGGGGGTAGAGTTTCAGAACGTAAAACAAACTTACCAAAAAGCTGGGATTTACCCCCAGTTTCGATTACAGTTAAACCATGGGACCCTGTGCCTTTCTGGAAGAGACGCTATACGAGCACTATAACTTTCTGAAATCCTGAACCAGTCAACAGACCTCACATATCAAGCTGTGATGGGGGTGCCTGGGATCAGCAGTGCGGCCAAATCATTTGCAACTGTTAATCAGGGTCCCAATGAGAATTACATGCAATTTATTGACCATCTTCAAGAGGCTATCAATAAGCAGGTTGAAAACTTACAAGCTAAGGAAGCATTGGTGTTGAAATTACCAGTAGAGAATGCTAATGTTTGCTATCTGCAAGTTTTACAGTACATATTATGTGTTTCTCTGTATTGCCTCTCTGAAAATCAAGCAGCTTCTTAGGAATGTGAGTTAATTGTTTTACTAGTTGTTTTTAAGTGCACCATAAAACTCTCTCCCCATTTTTCCCAGTCATGCTGCAAGCAGCCTGTGTTTTATACCCCTCCCTCCCCCTTCTCAAGGTTTTTACTTGCACAATGGGGTCAGGAATAATTGTTTTCAGTTGTGTTCCTAAAAATCAGTATTGGGAGATGTTTTAAAACTTAGGAAAGCACTCAGAATTATAAGGAAGGAAGATCTTGTTAAATATTGAAATCAGTGTTTGCTGCTGTTTATGTTAAATGATTGGTAAAAGTGTCTGGAGAATAGAATTTTGTTGCAATTAATGTTGTTTTTAAGGTGAGAAGAGCAGGACAACATAAATCTCTACAAGAGATCATTAGATCATTACAGACAGTTTTACAGCTGGAAGGATTTGAACGTCAACAAGCTGAGAGAGAGTTAACTGATAACACACAGGTCACAGTAAACTTGTTAAAGTCTGCAAGATGCTTTCCTCATTAACCTGTTTTTTTTGTGGGTATCGGTTTAAGTATGTTGCAATTTTGGTAGGTCTTTGTTATATGGTATGATAAGTTCACAGTCTGTTAAATCATGAGAATTCATTGACTCAAAATGTGCGTCTGTGATAATACAGAAGATCATGAGTAATTTAGTTCTTTACTGCGTGAATGTGATGGTAAATTTTGTGTGTAGTAGCTGTTATTTTTTTTTTGTCTAGCATGCTAGCTTTATTCCAGCATTCAGATTTGCGCAACTCTGTGACAGGCTGTGTCTCATCTCGGTGTGCTGGATTTGTTTTTTCCGTATGCACATCATGTAAAGAATCCTGGTTTTGGAATAACAGCTGTAGCGCACCAGATGAGACACTGAAACAAAAACAAAACAAAACAAAAAAAGGCCTTGCCCAGTCCGGCTCAGGAGGTGCGGTTGGGTTTCAACGCGCAACTGACTTTTTTTGTCAGGGAGACCCAGAGGTACCTCCACTTGGCTGAGCAGTGAGCGGCCCAAAGGTGCAATATAAAAAATTGAGATATTTTCTTAAATTGGTGTAACTGTGATCTATCTGCATATTTGAGCTTGGTATATGGTTTTCATATCTGAGCTCAGTATTTTAGTTTGCATATTCATATTTGGTACCAAAAGAATCTTGTTTGGGGAGATAATTACAAAATGGGAACCGGTTCCACTGCTAAAATTCCACCTTGCTCCCCCTTAGGATGCATCCTTACACATTAGAGTAATTGCTTATATTGTTAGAAAAGCATTTAAGTTGTTAAAATGTTAGGACAGCTGTGAATTTGGAAGAGGCTGTATTTAAAAATTGCTAGAATATTAACTGATTTGGATCTAGGAAAACAGAATAATGGATTTATGTTTATTATACTGGTTTATACTGGTTTTTGACATATCTAAATTGTAAAAGGTAAATAGAGCTAAGGAATGTAACTATTTTTGACCTACTTGAAATTGCATATAAAGTGTAGTTGGAATGAAATGGGAAAACAAAACAGCAAAATATTCCAGGCCTATGTGCAGCTCATTGTAACTGAGGAGTTTACCAGAGCCTCCCACCTCGTACCAGCTGCGTGACCTTGACTATATCTGAACTGCAGTAAGAAGAGAAAAAAGAAAAAAAAACCTGTTTTCCCGTTGCTAAGCGGAGAAAGGGGGCTTTACTCCCCCAGCTCTGTCCTTTTTTTTTTCCCCTGAAGTATTGTCATCCATTTTTGTTGTGGCACTGTGTTGTTTTTCCGTTTTGAATCAGGGTTTGTTGGTGTTGTTTATTTTTGCTTCTGTCTTGTTTCCTAGTTTTTGGCACATCTGGGGAAAAGAGCTCATAATTTTACCTCCTTGCTGAAGTCAGTCTTTTCACACTGGTCAGCTTTGGGGGGTCACGGTGTTCAGTGCTTCTCTGGGTCAGACTGGTACTGATTTGAGTGTGGAGTGGAGCCAGATTGGTTTGATGTGGAGTTCAACCTGATGTGTTTTCATACTGGGCTGTACGTCTTGCCATCTCAGATGGGGGCGAGAGGGAAGTTTTATTCCCCCCAGCGCCCCTCCCCCAAGCAATGTTACTGCTAGAGAGCTGTGATAATGCATGAAGGAGTCTGAGGGTGAAATTTAAAGGCATCACCAGTGGATCCATAGATCTAATGAAACTGGAAAATTAAACCAAAAATTTGTTAATAGACTTATTCTGTGGTACTTAGTTGTAAGTGACTTCTTAGTAAATTCACCATGCTAGTTTTTGAGGTCATGAGAGAGAACGAAAGAAAGGCCGTTTTTTGAGACCAATGGAATGTCAAATTTGGAACAAAGTTTAAATACATGAATTCTTATAGTTGTTAGAAACTCCTATACCTTTCTTAGGTTAAGATTTGTTGAGTAAATTGTAAGCTCAAATAACGTTTTCTGAGACTTCTGTTTAGTTGCATGGCCTACAAGAAGCTGCTTGGATGCTGCAGATCTGCTTGCTGCAAGTGAGAAATCTCCAAGGAAATTTCAAATGCTGTATTTCCACTAGTATTAACAGCCAATGTTTTGATAAACCAAATACTACACTGATTGATCTGAAACAGGACTTTGATCTGGTAAGGGAAAACAATATCCAATAAATATGACAGCCAAAATGGAGTTGGAAACTTTGAGGAATAAATTTATGACAACCTTACAGGTTGACTGTATTTGACTGGACTTGCAGATTTGTCTGTTTGTGGCTACAACATAGAAACAACCTGTGGCTATTGTGGGACAGTATGATGAGATTGCTAGCAAACTGATATACTGACTGTTATATACCAATTGTCACTCTACTCAAGAAAATACAGGGAATTAATTTAAGTTTCAATATGCCATAATCCTTTTGTCATATATGTACCATTCGTGAAATTTAATTTTGATTTTTTTTATTTGTAATCTATGTCTCTATAAATTGCACTAGCTGGTTTTCTTAACACCACAGCTTTTGGCATGCATAAATGTAAAATGTAAATTGCTGCAGAACCTGCAAGTCTTTAACATCAGGCCATAGGCCATACTTGCATTTGGTCTGATCCTACATACTTGCAAAGTTTTTGTTGATGGTTTTGGGAAGTCTCATAAAGCTGTAGTGGTTTGGTGTGAAGATAACAATTGGCATCATTCTGAAAAAATTATTGAAGGTTCAACCCAATTAGCAGAACTTGGCACAGCTTTAAATTACTTAGAGCTTTTTAAGGAGGAACCTCTAAATTTGATTTGTGATTCTGAGTACGTAGTCAAGGTTCAATGCACATATCTGCTTCTGAACTGTGTTTTTTTGTTTTGGTTTTCTTCTTTTTTTAAAACAAAAAGGGGGGAGAAGTAGGGAAAACACCACAAAACCAATTGTCAAAAGCATTGTATGTGATTAAATACTTTGCAAGTATGACCCAAAATCATGCTAAATCAGAAAGAACCTACATTAGTTATGGTCAAATCACTAGTCAATGGAAAAGGCCACATCAATTGATAACCTGGGGGAGAGGTTCTGCTTGTGTCTTTACAGATCAAGGGCCGCAATGGTTGCTGGCACAAAACGTGAAACCTGTGTTATCTTCCTGACAATGATTGTTGCAGCTGCTGTGTTTTGGATGCCCGCACGAAGACTAACATGTGGAGTACTTTAGCCAACATGACTGGCCAGGACTCCATATGCCTAGCTATGGTATCTCCGGAAAACCTGTTCAACACATGCTTGGTTGGCATCCTCCTTGATGACTACAGCAGCATCACACAATTGTTTCAAAATAGTGGTCGATGCAGAGGCATTGCAACAAACTGTAATAATACTAACATGGCACTTTGGATTAACTGTCTCCCGGAAATAGACATTGAACCACAGGAACTGGAATTGCTGGGATCTGTGCCCATGGACGCTTGTATCCAGCTGGTTTGTGAAAAGTGCCAGGACAATATGCTAAAGCATGAATGGATAAAACTGCAAAATGTTAATGCTACCCTTGGTGACTATAGAAATGAAACTCGATGGTGTAATGCCTCGCAGAAGAATCCAAGGGTTGTCATTGATAATGTGGGAACACCGACCTCAAAACCTCCTGTATGGTCTATTCTTGATCTGTGGAGATAGAGCCTGACCAGGAATTCCTTCTAATGCTGTTGGAGGACTGTGTATTTTGGGACTATTAACTCTCTTAATGCCCAATGTATCTATGATAATAGATCACAGAAGAGCAAGAGGAGAAAAACAGCTTTTGCATGTATATGAGTCAAAATGTGATGATCACAGTATCACAGTATGTTCTGGATTGGAAGGGACCTCAAAAGATCATCTAGTCCAATCCCCCTGCTGGAGCAGGAACGCCTAAGTGAGGTTGCACAGGAACATGTCCAGGTGGGTCTTGAATGTCTCCAGAGAAGGAGACTCCACAACCCCCCTGGGCAGCCTGTTCCAGTGCTCTGTTACCCTTACTGAGAAGAAGTTTTTTCTCAAATTTAAGTGGAACCTCTTGTGTTCCAGCTTGATCCCATTGCCCCTTGTCCTATCATTGTTTGCCAACGAGAAGAGCCTGGCTCCATCCTCATGGCACTCACCTTTAATATATTTATAAACATTAATAAGGTCACCCCTCAGTCTCCTCTTCTCCAAACTAAAGAGACCCAGCTCCCTCAGCCTTTCCTCATAAGGGAGATGCTCCACTCCCTTAATCATCTTGGTTGCCCTACGCTGGACCCTCTCCAGCAGTTCCTTGTCCTTCTTGAACTGAGGGGCCCAGAACTGGACACAATATTCCAGATGGGGTCTCACCAGGGCAGAGTAGAGGGGAAGGAGGACCTCTCTCGATCTACTAACCACCCCCCTTCTAATACATCCCAGGATGCCATTGGCCTTCCTGGCCACAAGGGCACAGTGCTGGCTCATGGTCATCCTGTTGTCCACCAGGATCCCCAGGTCCCTTTCCCCTACACTGCTCTCTAATATGTAATTCCCCAACTTATACTGGAACCTGGGGTTGTTCCTGCCCAGATGCAGGACTCTACACTTTTCCTTGTTAAATTTCATTAGGTTATTCCCCGCCCAACTCTCCAGCCTGTCTAGGTCTCGCTGGATGGCAGCACAGCCTTCTGGCGTGTCAGCCACTCCTCCCAGCTTAGTGTCATCAGCAAACTTGCTGATAGTACACTCTATTCCCTCGTCTAAGTCGTTAATGAATATATTGAATAATACTGGCCCCAGTACTGACCCCTGAGGTACTCCACTAGATACTGGTCTCCAACTAGACTCCACACCATTGACTACCACTCTCTGGCTTCTCTCCTTAAGCCAGTTTGTAACCCACCTCACTACTCTATTGTCTAGACCACACCTCTGCAACTTAGCAACTAGGATGCTGTGGGAGACTGTGTCAAAGGCTTTACTGAAGTCAAGGTAGACCACATCCACGGCTCTGCCATCATCCATCCACCTTGTAATGATAATGTAGATTTTTGGGGATCAAGGTTAAGGGTTTTAGGATCTCTTGTATCTGGTGTTGGCATAGCTAAAAGCTTTAAATATTTTAGAAAATTAGGATGCTGGCTAACGCTTAAAGCAAACTAACAGAACTTAAAAGGCTTTAAGTGGACTTTTGTTAGATGTAGATTCTGTAAGACATGCCACATAGCAGAGTAGGGCCACGATAGTTTTTTGTTATTAGCTCAAGGACATGGGTGTGAAGATTTTAATGGGATTTGTTAAATAAATTGCTTAGTGGTTGAGGGTTTTTAGGATGGTTGTTATCAGTAGTGAAAACAGGACTGATCATTTTGATGATTGTTGTGGTTGTGTTACTAATGTTGCCATGCATGATTTCTCTGCTGCAAAGTGCCCTGCAGTGGACAATGAGGGCAGCATTTTTAGCACTAATTAAAAAAGGGGGAATTGTGGGAAACTGCAGCGGGTCTGTGGAATCCTTGACAGAAAATATGAGAGTAGAGATCAGCCTTGAGATATTAAGATTTACCCTTGTGAAGGATGGGAGTAAAGGAGTATTCAGAGAGAGGAGAGATATACCCGTGAGAAAGAAGGGAATAGAAGAATAACATGGATGATAGCAAGTTTAACCAATGAGATGTTAGTGCTGTAACTTGTAACCAATAGTGAAAAGACACATGAACTGGCAGAATTGTATAAAAATGCACTTGTAGCAATAAATGGCATCTATTACTTTCATCTTGAAAGAATTTGGTCCATGTCGCTTGTCCGTCTCAACCGCGACAGCTATGGAAGCACCGCAGCTGTCATTCAGACCGACCGTTTTCTCCTGCCATATCCCTCCTCACCAGAAAAGGGATGTCAACGGGGCCTTCGCACACAGCCATTGATCAAGCGCTCCAACAGGAGTTGGATGCTTCCAACACATTACACTGTGCCAAAACCACCCTCATATGGCATGGTAATCTTTTAACAAGTCAGTGTTTGATTTTTTTTAATAAATAGTGGTGCAGTACCAGTTGCAATTCATAACCATGGATCTTTTTTTCAGATCTATGACAGCTCTGTCAGATTTTGCTCTCTCTGTCTTCATTCTGAGCTGCTATCTAGCTGCAGCCTTCGGTATTGCTCCTCAGTCTAGGGAACAGCTTTCTAAATTGAATTAACTCCACCCTTGAGCTTGAGGTTTTTTTTGGTTTTTTTTTTGTAGAACACCCGCGAGACAGCGCAGGACATCAAGGGCATGCACATCTGCAAGGCCAGCAAGTACCTGAAGGATATCTCCTTGAAACAACAGTGCGTCCTCTTCTGCCGCTACAATGGGGGAGTCGGGAGATGCGCCCAGGTAAAAAAATGATGATGAGACAGTGTGGAGAACAGTCCATTCATGTTATATATAAAATTAAAGAGAGAAAAAATACTTAGTTCCAGTGCAAGCATTGCAGCTACTCCCAGTGTCAAGTAATTAATGAAATTGAGTTATTTTGACATGCGAGCTTGCTGAAAAAGGGATTTAATAGCAAGTTAATGGAGCGTAGAGGAAAAAAAAAAAAAAAAAGCCTGTTACTTTTCTTGCAGGCCGAGCAGTGGGGCTGGACGCAGGGCCGGTGGCGTCGAGTTTTTGCTGCACATGCTGAAAAATGCCGAGAGCAACACGGAGCTCAAGGTAGGGCGGGGTAGACGGTGTTGAATGCGAAGAATTTGTTTTGTGCTCAAGTGTGAGTAATAATTCTTTGTGGCCAGTGAGTTTGTGCATGGTTAACCACTGTAAGTGAGGTTTATGTCTCTTTTAAATGTACAAAATAACCCCAAAAATCTGTAGACTTGTGGTCAGTTTGTATCTTTGCAATATACTCTGTTTTGGTGACTTTGATGGCGGTGATGACAATTTAATATATTTTGGAGTAACCATCAAAGAATAATTCTCTCTTTCTGAGCCATCAGTGTCATTTTAAATCCACCGTGATGCATAGAAGGGTCATTGGTGTAAATTAAGCTGTTTTTAGTGACGCGGGGAGGTGGTTATTAACATTTCTGCTGCAGAGGTGTTTGATTCCAAGAGGAAAATCACAGGTTTTTGGATCTTTCCCTCCCACCCTAGGGTCTTGACGTGGATTCTCTGGTGATCGAGCACATCCAGGTGAACAAGGCTCCCAAAATGCGCCACCGCACCTACCGAGCGCATGGGAGGATCAATCCCTACATGAGCTCCCCCTGCCACATCGAGATGATCCTCACCGAGAAGGAGCAGATCGTGCCCAAGCCGGAGGAAGAAGTTGCTCAAAAGAAAAAGGTACTGGCTCATATCCTCCGTCAAAACATCACAGGGATTTAACGTTCAGTGATTTTGAGACAGAGGGGTTGCTGTGATGACTTATCTTAGGACACCTTTGGAACACTCATGAAAAAAAAATTATTTCTGAGCAACCTTTATATATATTGTAAATACAACCTTGGGAATGTAGAAAAGGAACTTTTTTGGGGGTCATATTGGTTGGTTTTCTGTTCCCCCTCCCAGATGTGATGTGTGAGGGTGAGATTTTAAGTCTGTAAGCTTGTAAGGACGCTTAATTAAGTGCAAATGTGATTAGTGGATCATTTTGTAAACAGGTGAAGAAATTTCTAACAATCCTCAGTCTTTCTTTCAAATTCTGACTCCAAACTTCGCATAAGTTGTTTTAGGAAGGTCCAGACTGTTGCTGTTTTCTCATTTCTGTGGGGTTTTTTTTGTTTTTTTTTTCAGATCTCTCAAAAGAAGCTCAAGAAGCAAAAGCTGATGGCGCGGGAGTAAAATCTGCCACCACCGATGTACATAAATGAATTTTAAAAGTTTACGTGTCTTGTGTGCACTTCTTGGGTGTTTCAGGGCTGGCTCGGGATATTATTAATACATAAAACAAGCGAATTTCAGATAAATCCGGATGTTTTATTTTTCCTCCCCGTCTGCCGGCGGGCGGTAGAACCCGGGGGCGGCCGTGTCCTAACGCGGGGCGGAGTCTCCCGCTGAGGGGGGCGGGGCGTGGGCCACGTGACGCGCACACCGCCTTCTCCCATTCGTGGAGAATCGCACTGCACGTCAGCCGGGTGCGGCGGCGGAAGGCGCGGCGGCGGCCGATTTCGGCGCTCGCTCGCTATTGAGGTAAATGTGGGGCCGGGCGGGAACCGGCAGGGCTGTGGTTGCTCTCGGGAGTGTCTTCTTGCTCTGCCGGGCTGGAGTTGTCCCCGGGGACCGGCCTCGCCTCGGCCCTTTGCTCCTTTCCCCGCGGCCGGAGTGGCTCCGTTAATGGGGAGTGGGCGGGGTGAATCGGGCCTGGGCATCGGAAACAGAACCGGAGCGGATCACAGAAATTAGCCATTCTAGACGAGCTCATCCTTTATGGAAAGAGAAATTAAGGCCTTTTGTCTGCGTTGACTTTTTTTTTTCCTGTTCTATAATAACAGTCGAGTAACGACCAAGTTCTAAAGAAACCCACAAACAACCCAAACTAAAACATCCCAAATGTACTTTAATTCCTATGTCATGCTTTTTCTTTGCTGACCCAATAGATGGTGCCTGACAAAAACAAAAGCTCACATCAAAAAGGAACACGCTTGCTGTTAAATTTGAACATTTGCCTGTTTGTGTTTGGTTGTGTTTTTGTTTTTTTTTTTTCCTAAAAATTCCCTGCATTAAAAATCACAGAAGAAACTAATGACAAATTTTTAAACAGATTAGGACCTATTTCCACTGAATTTTGTGTCTGGCATAGGTCTGAATTCATTTTTGGTCCAGAATTCAGACGTGAAGAGGCTGTGGAAACAGCCCAGGGTGTTTCTTCTATAACAGATGAATCCACAACATCTTGTTAGAAATTTAGTATTTAAGAAGTTGTGGTGGGGAGAATACCTGAATTATTTTTTAAATGGGTAACCTCATTTGTGTTGTCTCAACTTAAGATTCTTCTCTGATTTCAGGGATTAACAGATTCTGTAAAAACTACATCTGAAGCAGCCAAAGCTACATGTGGAATTAGTCAACTGGAAATTGGTCCTGGGGCTAAAAATTCTTTAGGCCAGCTTAAAAAAAAAAGCGAAACTGATCCCAAACAAAGCATGCACATCTGCCTCTTCGTTCTCCATCCCGGGAAGCTTTTGTTTTGCTGCTTAATGGGAGAATTTGGGATATTGGCAGCTTAAAAAAAGAGGGATGTGAAGGGCAAAGCTGCGCTGTGCAGCAGAGTGTGTCTAATATATTCAATCTAATATATCAAATACAGGGACAGCTCTAATCCTGCTTACCTTTCCGTCCCTGCAGTTTGGTTTTCTTCTATTTTGATCACAAATTTCAGGCTGCCATTTTTGAAGATTTCCTGGTTTTGGGAGAGAAGAAAGGATTAAAATTTTAATAATTTGGGTAATTTTACAGGATGAGTGTGGGATGAAGCAGTTCCTCCTGTGTGGGAGGAAGGCAGTAACCCATATTCCCATTTTTTTCTCCTTTTCTCAAATCCTGACAAGGATTTTCCTCCCTCCTCTCACCAACCTGCCCTTCAGCCATTAGATGGATTTCAGTCCTGTCATTTAATTGCACCTGAAATAAGAAGAAAATGAGAAAAACAAACTTTTTGGACCCTTTGTTAGAGTAAGAACTGAGCTAATATCTGCAGTTCACTGATTAAACTGTATTCATGTGGTTTAGGCAAAACCTTTTTATTTTCTGGATGTGTTTTACTACGTTCCAGCTGTAGGAATGATGAATTAATGCAAACTCTACTCTTTTTTTGGTTGAAACATCACAAATATTTCCCTCGTTGAGGACTTTATAACATTGGAACGCGCAGCATTTTTGAAACTTTAATCTCTTAGTAAAGACTCTTTTATGTTTGAATATCAACTGAAATCCTTATTCATGATTTAAGATTGTTTTCTTAGCTCATGGCATCCTAAATTGTTGGGTTTTTTTTCCCCTCATCAGTTTTGTGACAGAAGGAGAGGAAACCATGGTGTGCATTCCATGTATCGTCATCCCCGTCCTCCTCTGGGTCTACAAGAAATTCCTCGAGCCGTATATTTACCCACTTATCGCGCCCTTCGTGAAGCGCGTGTGGCCCAAGAAAGTGGTGGAAGAAACGGCAGCCCCGAAACGAGGTCAAGGAGGCGACACTGGAAACCCACAGGCACCTTCTGCTGCCAAAAGAGATCAGGAGGATGAATTTGGAGTTTATAAAGTAAGATGGGAAAGTCCAAAGCTCAACAGGGAAAGTCCAAATCAAACACCCAGCGATAGTTTGGGGTTGGCAGCACTAAAGTGTAAATAGTTGGGGTTTTTTTTCAGATGTTTTTGTAGCTATTTTCTTATGAAAGGGAGTTACTGGTGCTGAACCAGCTGGAAATAGATGTTTTAAGACAACTTCTTGGTCTTGGAAGGATAGGAATTGTACCTGTCTTCTGAAACAACTTGGTTAGTTTTATGTTTTTAATGACTGGCTATTCTTTCAGAGGAGAAAGAAGTCAAATAATTGGTGCATCACGCCAGATGCATGAAGCAGAATTTAAAAAAAAGCACTTTTCAGCAAGCTCTGCCACTCATAATGGGGGAAAACATTATTATTTGTTTCTTCTAACAAAATGCAAAGATTTGTATATGTTGTCTTTGCCCTTATTTCCTCCCTGCTAAGGTGTAAATCTAAAAGAGACACCAGCCCTTTGGTTCTTGTGCAGATTTCTTCGCTGCCCTTGCTTCTAAAAGTCTTTTTTGCCACCAGCTGTAACTATTCTGGGTGTGAAGTCCTTTATTTTTGACATCTCATTAACGACTCTGTCTTTTCTTTGCAGTTTGAAAGCAACAGGGTTGCAAATGGAATTGCCACAAAGAGATCCACAGAGGTTTCTGACAAGAAAACGGATTAAAGGAATTAATTCGTGACGAAATTATTCCCTTGCGTCCAATATGAACTGGTGATATTTCTCTCACTTTAAGACATTTTTCCTTTGCACATTTTAGCTGAAAAAAAAAAAAAACACCTTATAACTTACAGGAGAGGGTCTCTTGCCACGAAAATGGCAGATAGCGCATTTCTTAATTTAAAAGATGTTCTTTATTTTCCTCACTGGAACTACTTTTCATCTATTTGATGTGATTAGCTTTTAGGTTAAATAACTTATTAATAAATCTAGGAAGGTAAATGTATCTTGGCATCTTAGTTTGACTAACTGCTATATAATACTTCAAGTTTTCACCTTAAAAACTGTAGCTGTTCTTGATATTGCTGAAGAACTATAAATTGGATTGTGGCAATGTAAATGTCATGGTTAAATTATTAAGAATTTAGACTTTCATGTCAAATCTGTGGATGAACTAAAGGAGTTATGCTATATGCAAAATTTACTTAGCTTGCTACAAGCAGAAAGTCTGTCTTTGATACTTCCATGAAATATTTTCCTTGAAACGTTGTGTCTTTCTTTCCTGGATAGGAGCAGCAGGGGCATGATGCAAGAGAATTGTTGCTTTATATTCTGTTGTGGTGGTTTAAAATGTTGCAGCTCTGTCTTAAAAAAAAAAAAAAAAATCTTAACTAAAATCTCTTGAACATGCTTGTGTGATTTCAGTTATAATAAACCAGGATTTTATTTAAAAATAAGTTGCTTTGTGTGACTGTTCTTAGGCTTTTGAGCTAGAAATCTTTAGAGTGGTACGAAAATATTATCAAACCTGTGGACAGGCCACGGGCAAATGGAGGTCATAAAACTATCTCCTACCAGATAATTAATTATTCCGAAGATTTCATTGATGCCAAACGCCTCTAGTGAGGTGTTTTTTTTCCTACTACTACATGGTTTTGTCAGGTCTTGTGTGAATCCAAGTGCAACATTCACAGCTGGATATCGGGCCCGTGTTTATACAACCATTACGTCCGTAATAAGCTGAATCACAGAAAACTTCTTGTAAGTTGTTGCCTAATCCTGTTTGCTCTCCCTTAACGAGCTCATCAACTAGGAAGTGAAGTTGGTGTTGCTGTTTAAGCAGCTTTTGCATCATCCATGGAACATAATCCCCCATCTGATTGGTGTATCACAGATGCAGTGTTTTAGACCCGTCAAGTACCTATTCTTTGTGGTATTAAAACCTGTTTTTTATTATTCTAAGCGTGCCTGCATGGTATAATCCATACAATAAAAGGTAGCGATCCTAACTGTGCACTCCTATCACTTCTCAGATATATTATTGTGTGGATTGTTTAGTAGAGAAGACGGGGATTAGGAAGCAGAAGTGAGGAAAAGAGGCCACTCCAGTTTCTGATAATTTTTGTCCTCTGTATCTTTGGATATTTCGCCTGTATATTGTTGCGACAAATCATATCCATCGAAACTTCAGCCAGTAAAAGGTAAAAGATCGTCCCTTCTGTTGTGGTTTGTGTCCTAGGACAGGTAAACTTAGACACTGTTTTAAAATTACGGGCATCTGATAAGCAGGCCAAAGTTTTGGAGTAATACCTTCAGCTCTTACAGCTGGGAACGCAACAAAAAGTAGAGCAAGAGCCATACTGGGGCTCCTTTAGTTTGTAAATGTGTTCAGTTTCTAAAATCTACATAATTAATTGAATTATTTAGGATATTATTGTACAAGGAAGTGCATCAGACTGACACAGACAATAAACTATAGTAAATAGGGCTTCTAGCAGGGCTGCTGAAAATCCCGCAAAAAGCAAAATAGGCAGATAATGCAATTATCTCTTCTCGTTTGTAAAATTACCCCATTCGTGCTTTCTAAAGTGGTGTTTCAATACTTTCCTAAGCTGCAATTAAACGCTAATGTGATTAATCATCCAGCTTTCTGGAATGAGGCACTTCACTGGGAGGCCTGGCAGGTTTGTGTTGCAAAAATTTCCAAAAATAGGCCAATAATCCTATGGTGTTGTGAAGAGTTAAGAAAAAATAAGTCAGAAAACAGGTGAAGGAGAGGAGATCATCTGCTGGGATGCTAAGAAGCGCATAAAGCCTTATTTAAGACAAATAAGTTGAGAGAAATTAAGGTGCGAGTGACAGAGGAACAAGCCGAGGTGACTCAATGTGAGTGATAGAGCATTGTTCACTTTATTAGTTCAAACAGCGCATACTTATAGAGTCTACAATAATTATGCCTACTTGTCACTCACTAATTGGCTTAAGCTCTAACAATTACATTTGCATGGTCCTCCTACTTGCGGCTCACTAGCTATGCATGTTTTCTCAAAGTTATCTATGAAACTCTGCCAAGGTCGCAGTGTCCTTGCCAATTCTGCTGATGCAGTCAGTAGTCTCCACTGCAGCCTAGTTTTGCTACTTATACTAAGGCTTTCAGAACAGGCTCTGCTCGTACAACTGCTCTGTAGACCCATGTCCTTTGTCCTTAAGCCATTCCCTAACAATTCCCCCTCTTGCCTTTTGTACGAGCAGAGCTTTCCCTGCCACACATTCAAGCATTTTCCTAATGCAGGATAGAGCACAGCTGAAACATAACAGTCCAAAAACTACTATAATTAGGACAAGCAACGTACTTTGCAACAAGCTCTTAAACCACCCTTCCAGCCCCAACCAGTTCGTCAAACTTTCTAGGCCAAAAAACCCCATATCCTTTTAAATCTTTTGGGAGTGGTCCATATGTTGTTGAATTTCCTTATGGATTGAACTCGATTTATCTTCTAGGTCCATACAGCAGAGACCATCAAATTCTTCACACCCATGTCCCTACGATAACAACAAAAATCTATAGCAACACGATTTTGAAGTATAACATGCCTAATACTATCAACATCTACTATTAATTGAGTTAGTATCTCAGAAGTTAGATTAGCCTGTTTAAAAGACCGATAGCTTAGCTTTCATATATCTCCTAAAGCTTTACCAGCTGCTAGACTAGGGAGAAGGAGTGCAGTAGATACTATGGTAGGAATGTCTCATAATTTTACCTCATTTTTGCATTGAATATCTAAGTGTAATATCACCCTTTTGACTTTCTTGCTGTTTGCTAGTGATTTGACCATAACTAATGCAGGTTCCTTCTGATTTAGCATGTTTTTGGGTCATACTTGCAAAGTGTTTCATCACAGGGCAAATTTAGGCTGCACCACTTAGATATAAGTGATTCATCACATAAAATCCTTTTGACAATTGGTTTTGTGATGTTTTCCCTACTTCTCCCCCCTTTTTGTTTTAAAAAACAGACAAACAAACAAAATTTAGAACCAGATACATGCGTTGGATCTTGACTACGTACTCAAAATCACAAATCAAATTTAGAGGTTCCTCCTTAAAAAGCTCTAAGTAATGTAAAGCTGCGCCAAGTTCTGCTAATTGGGTTGAACCTTCAATAATTTGTACAGAATGATGCCAATTGTTATCTTCATGCCAGACTACTACAGCTTTATGAGATTTCCTAGAACCATCAACAAAAACTGTGCAAGTATGTAGGATCAGACCAGATACAAGTACGGTCTGTGACCTGATATTAAAGACTTGCAGGTTCTGCATCAATTTACATTTAGGCATGCCATAAGCTGTGCTGTTAAGAAACTCAGCTAGTGCAATTTACAAGGATGTAGATTGCAAATAAAAAATCAAAATTAAATTTCACAAATGGTACATGTAACAGACAAATCTGCAAGTCCAATTGAATGCAGTCAACCTGTAAGGTTGTCATAAATTTATTCCTCAAAGTTTCCAACTCCATTTTAGCTGTCATGTTTATTGGATATAGTTTTCCCTTACCGGATCGAAGTCCTGTTTCAGATCTATCAGTGTAGTATTTGCTTTATTGAAACATTGGCTGTTAATACTAGTGGAAATACAGCATTTGAAATTTCCTTGGAGATTTCTCACTTGCACAAGCAGATCTGCACCATCCAAGCAGCTTCTTGTAGGACATGCAACTAAACAGAATTCTCAGAAAACGTTATTTGAGCTTACAATTTACTTAACAAATCCTGACCCAAGAGAGGTATAGGACTTTCTGGCAAATACAAGAATTCATGTATTAAAACTTTGTTCCAAATTTGGCATTCCATTGGTCTCAAAAAACAGCTTTTCTTTCATTGTCTCCCATGACCTCAAAAACTAGCACAGTGAGTTTACTAAGAAGTGTATTACAGCTAGTTACCACAGAATAAGTCTATTAAAAAAAATTTTTTTTGGTTTAATTTCCCAGCTTAATTAGAACTATGGATCCACTGGTAATACCTTTAAATTTCACCCTCAGACTCCTTCATACAGTATTACAGTTCTCTAGCAGTAACATCGCTGGGAAGGGGGGAATAAAACCTCCCTCTCGCCCCCATCTGGGATGGCAGGATCTCCAGCCCAGCATGAAAACAAATCAGTTCAAACTCCACATCAAATCAACCTGGCTCCACTCCACACCCACATCACTACCAATCTGACCCAGAGAAGCACTGAGCACTCTGACCCCCCAAAGCTGACCAGTGTGAAAAGACTGACCTCAGCAAGGAGGTAAAATTATGAGCTCTTTCCCCAGATGTGCCAAAACCTAGGAAACAAGACAGAAGCAAAAATAAACAACACCAAGAACCCCTGATTCAAAGCCGAGAAGCAACACAGTGCCACAACAAGGATGGATGACAATACTCCAGGAAAAAAAAAGACAGAGTGGGAGGAGTAAAGCCCCCCTTTCTCTGCTTAGCAGCGGGAAAACAGGTTTTTTCCATTTTTTTTTTTTTCTTCTTTCTCTTCTTGCCTCAGTTCAGATACAGCCAAGGCCATGCAGCTGGCGTAATCGCTGATAAGTAGTGGGAGGCTCTGGCAAACTCCTCGGTTACAATGAGCTGAGTTTTATACAGAATTCCAATTAGCTCAACAGTTGTTACATTCCTCAGCCCCACTTACCTTTCACAATTTATAGATGTCAAAATACAGTATATTAAACATCAATCCATTATTCCCTTTTCCTCGATCCAAATCAGTTCACATTCCAGCAACCTTTAAATACAACTTCATAACTTCATACAATACCAAGTTCACGTCCATCATAGCATTTAGGTGGTGGGTTTTTTTGTTTTTGTTTGTTTGTTTGTTTGTTTTTTGTTTTTGTTGGTTTTGTTTGTTAGTTTGTTTGTTTTTCAAAGCAAAGTTTAACAATTTAAATTCTTTTCTGTTCTCAAAATTACTAGATAACAATATAAGCAATTACTCTAATGTGTAAGGATGCATCTTAAGGGGAAGCAAAGCGGAATTTTAGCAATGGAACCGTTTCCCATTATAAATATGCAAATTAAAATACTGAGCTCAGATGTGAAAACCAAATACCAAGGTCAAATATGCAGATAGATCACAGTTACACTTATTCAAGACAATATCTCAATTTTTGCCTTGCACCTTTGAACCGATAACTGCTCGGCCAGGTGCCGCTGGGTTTCCCTGACAAAATAGGTCAGTGTGCGCTGCGGCCTAACCGGCACCTGCCCCCCCGCCGCCACAGCAAGCTGGACTGGGCAAGGCTTTTATTAGTGTCTCATCCGGTACGCTACAACTGTTATTCGAAAACCAGGATTCTTTACTTGATGTGCATACAAAAAAGCCAAATTTAGTGCACCGAGATGAGAGACGGCCTGTCACAGAGTTGTGCAAGTCTGGATATTGGAATAAAGCTAGCATGCTAGAAAAAAAAATAACAGCTACTACACACAAAATCTTAACATCACGTTCACGCAGTAAGGAACTGAATTACTCATGATCTTCTGTACTATCACAAAACGCACTTTTTGAGGCAACCGATTCTCGTGATTTAACAGTCTATCAACTTACTGTGCCATATAACAGGCAAAGACTTACCAAACTATAATATGCTTAAACAGATACCTACAAAGAAAACAGGCTAATAAGGAAAACATTGTGCAGACTTCAGCAAGTTTACTGTGACCTGTGTGTTATCAGTTAACTCTCTCTCAGCTGTCTGAAATGATTTAATGATCTCTTGTAGGGATTTATTTTGTCCTACTCTTCTCGCCCTAAAAACAACATTAATTGCAACAAGGTGTTACACTTCAAGATTCTATTCTCCAGACACTTTTCCCAATCATTTAACTTATACCTCAGCCACCATTAATTACAATATTTTACAAGATCTTCCTTCCTCATATTTCCAAGTGCTTTCCTATGTTTTAAAACACCTCCCAATACCGATTTTTTATGAACACGACTGAAAACAGTCATTTCTGACCCCATCTCGTAAGTAAAAACCATGAGAAGAGGGAGGGAGGGAGGAAAGCACAGGGCTCCTTGTAGCGTGAGTGGGAAAAGTGGGGACAAGGTTTTACGGTGTACTTATCCCACAAAGAAACAATTCTAACAACCACCAGTAAAACAATTAACTCACATTCCTGACAAGCTGCTTGATTTTCAGAGGGGCAATACACAGAAGCATTTAATATGTGCTGTAAAACTCGCAAATAACACGTTGATAACAAACATTAGCATCCTCTACTGCTAATTTCAACACCAATGCTTCCTTAGCTTCTAAGTTTTATACCCTGAGTCCCCAGGAGCATCCCCTTTCCCGTCACGATTATCATGACTGCATTGCCAGCTGTTGGATTCACTTGCTATTAGCTGATCTAATCTGTCACACAGTTCTGTTGTCCAGTTCTTATCCAGTGACTCCTGTTCTCTCATGGAAGTTGGAGGGTTAAAAGGCAGTAAAAGCAGATTGGTAAAATTGGTAAAAGGACTGATAGTACACTTGTTTACGACTTTAGCATTCTCAGCTTTCACAGGTTCTTTGAGGAAGTTGTCTGACTCCAATCCTCTGGACTCGCTGTTCTCACCAGGGTTAGATGATGGTATAGGAGGCCACCCACTCGGCATTTTTCCTCCCCCTGCCCCGGACTGCTGAACTATCGGGGGTGCCGAAAGCACAGCAGGGGATGGAATAGGGAGGGTATCGCAGACACAAACCGGGTAAACTTCATAGCAACTTTCAGGATACTTATCAGGCTGCAACGCTGCAAAAATTCCGGCAGCAGCAGACTGTTCAGCCTTAAAATCTTTTAAGGTAGTGATTATAAGCTTCCATGTAGTTACTAATGATTTAGCTTCTTTATCTCCATTGCTGACTTTATCCCATAATTTCTGCCCTATATTGTCCCAAAGTTCAAGTTTAAGTTTTGAGTCACTAATGCTCGTAACAGTCTTTTCAGGTTTTAATTGCTTCACTGTAGTAATTATCAGTTTCCAGGTGGTTACAAGGCCGAGAATTGTTAGAGCGAGATAAGGACTCAGCAAAACAATTCGATTCAATGTGAATCACACTAAAGCCATTTATTACAGAAACAAGTCTCCTTATATATGTAACTATATTCTAATCACGCGTCCACGCTCCAAGCATGGATTCGTTAAATGAGTATTGTGGGCTGTCCGTGCGCTGGAGTCTCACTGATGATACGTCTGATGATTCACGCCACGCTAGGACCCCGATGATTGTGGAACGCCCCTCTTTCTCACAGCAGATTCTGTTCTCAGCTTCCCGAAGCGGCCTTGAGATTCCTTTGAGCCAGACTAATTCATCAACAAAGTCTTTATCTACCAAAACCCCCTCCACACTTCCCCCTTTCTGTTCTTGAATTAGTCAGGCCCCATCAACCACACGGCGAATCATTTTTGAAATATACTGCAACACAGAACACGTGATTAACAACATAATTACAATTACATATAATGCAGTTAAACCTTACTTACTAAGATCAAACAACTACCTGCCTGTTCTTAAAACCTTAATTCCATTATAACAACCTTATCAACACACTATTTTAATAGATTCAAAATAACCAGACAAGTTAATACCATGTATTCTCTTAACTTCCCAAATATCTATAACTGCGCAGTTTATAGAGTAATGTACTTAATACCATCAGCATATGCTAATTATTGAATTAATATCTTAAAACTTATATTTAAACTTATATCTAACTTATAAACTTATTAACTTATAATCTTACATTTAAACTTATACTTAAAAGATCTATAGCTTAATCTTAATATTTCTTTTAAGACCTTATCAGTTGCTAAATTAACTTACCATGGTAGAAATATCTTATACTTTTACCTTATCTATGCATAGATTATCTAATTGTAATATCACCCTTTTGGAACTCTTACTATCTATTCAAATTAGCATTTTCTATAGAAGGTACCTTATTTGTTTACTAATAAGCTTTTAGACCACTGGGTCTACGAGCATCTATAACACTGAATAGGAATTCATGGTTTACATTTAAGACAATTCTCACAACTTATCTCCCTCCTACCCTTCTGCATCTGTTGAATCTTTGTTATCTTTGTTCAGCCATGGCTTGATCCATTTCGCAGGAATCCATTTTGATCCTTGGTCTGTAATGACACAAGCATAACCCTTTCCCCAAGTTATTAATTGGAAAGGACCCTCCCATTCACCAGTAACTCCATTGTGTATTTTGACCTGACATTGATTTTCTCTAAGGTCTGTCAAGTGTCCTTTTAAGCTTGTTCCATGACGAATCATAGGTGGAATGTCGAACCCTTGTGGAAGGCATAAAAAGTTCAAGACATATAATGCTTTGCTTAGTCTGTCATGTGGAGTAGTACAGTCAGTTCCCCCTTTCTGTTTGTCAAGTTGATGCTTGAGAGTACGATTCATCCTCTCTACCAAGGCCTGACCAGTAGGAGAATTTGGTATCCCTGTAATATGCTTAACACCCCACAATTGAAAAAAGGTGGCAGTAGCTTTGGCGATATAACCAGGTGCGTTGTCTGTCTTGACCTGTGCAGGAACTCCTAAAGCTGCAAAAGCAGAACGTAAATGTCGTTGCACATGTGAACTAGTTTCACCAGTCTGAGCCGTGGCCCATATGGCGAAAGAATATGTATCAACAGACACATGGACATACTTTAGCCTGCCAAATTCAGGGACATGTGTGACATCCATTTGCCACAATTCCAAAGCTCCTAATCCTCTTGGATTGACTCCTGCACCCAACCCTGCCGAGATGCGCTGACAATCTGCACAACTTTTAACAATACCCCGAGCCTCACTTTCGGACAATGAAAATTGCCGCTGTAAAACCTGAGCAGACTGATGGAGGAAACTATGAGAGCGTACTGCTTGCCCAAACCTATCTATTGGAGGTGGAACCCAGGCAGGAGATACAAGAAAATCAGCTCGGCGATTTCCTTCAGTTAAGTTGCCTTGAAATGTCAGATAACTACGGATATGTGTTATGAAGTAACGGTGTTGTCTCTCTTCGACCAACAACCACAATTGCTTGAGCAATGACATGAGTTGTGCATCCTGAACCTCTTTGAGCAATGACCTTTCAATGCGAGCTACCACACCTACCACATACAAAGAATCACAAACAATATTCACTGGGCTATGAGCAAATCTGATAAACACTTCTATTACAGCCCTGAGTTCCAAATGCTGAGTTGATCCTTTCAGGTCTGTTTAGAATCACATCATGCCATTTCCCATCTGTTTTCCATGTAATTGCTGCTTTCTGCATTTTACCTCCTGCATCAGTAAACACTGTGGGTCCTTTAACAGGAAATTCTGAGAAAAGAGGGGGACCTTCCTCCATTGATCCCATATTCAAAGCTGACATCAACTTGTGTGGAGGGGAAACTGTCTTAATTAAAGCTTGAGAATCTAATAACGCAATCTGAAAAAGTAAGGAGTTCTGCAAAGCCCATTGTAAATACTCTGAAGCGAGGGGAACAATGATATACGCAGACTTGCCCCCTGAAATTTCAACTATTCTCTGCCTACCTTTCATTATAAGCTGAGCGAAGACCTCAACCCGGGTTGTAATGGTTCGTTTGAGTTGAAAAGGCAAAAACACCCACTCTAAGATCTTTAACGGCTCCTTACCAGTTGTCCACTGCATTATGAGACCAAAAGGATAATTAGTATTGTTTACAATTAGTAGTCCGATTACATAATCTGGGTTCCACCTATGGCTGAAAGCTTTTACAAGTTTGGACATAATCTTTTTCAGAGCAGCTTCCGCCTCAGGAGTTGTCAGGGATTGGCTCAAGGAACATGGACATGAGTCCATGAGTCCACTGTACGAGTAGAGCCCATTTTAGTTGACATAAGTAGGCCTTAGTTAGCTTGAATATTAGGCCGTGGGGAAGAGGGAAATGGAAAACTACTGACTAAGGCAGGGTCTGCATGTCTTTGAAGAGATAAGAACCAGAAGACTGGGGAATGTCTTTGAAGAACCTGAAGACTGGGGAATGTCTTTGAGAAGATATAAGAGTCAGAAGAAGGAATGCAGAATGCGCATAGTTAGCTAAACCCAAGTAGGTGGAGTAAGTAAATGTAACCTTTTAGTGCTAATCCTATTAGATAGAGACAAGTATGCATAATTATGGTATTTGGTATAAATACGCGCTATCCCGGGCAATAAAGTTGAATCATGCTTTATCACTCACATTGAGTCGGCCTGCATGTTTTCCTCAGCCGCGAACTCGCAAGCAGTAAGCGTCCTAGGAGATCTAATGTCACTATCCCCTTTTAGCAGTGTTACAATTGGAGCTAAATCCTCATTAGTGATCCCACAAATGGTCTGGACCCAATTCAGATCACCCACAAGTTTCTGCACATCATTTAAGGATCGAATGACAGGCCGACATACTATTTTCTGAGGTTTCACTGTGGACTGAGAAATTTCCCAACCAAGATACTTCCATGCTGGTTGAATTTGTAACTTTTCTGGAGCAATTTGTAATCCCCTATGCTGCAATGTATCAGATACTTCATTTATCAACAAATCAGTCGAAAAAGTTTCCCCAGCTATTAATATGTCATCCATGTAGTGGTAAATCACTAACTCAGGATGAGATTTTCTAATCGATTGCAAGGCCCAAGCTACATAAATTTGACACATAGTTGGGGAATTTTTCATTCCCTGCGGCAAAACTACCCATTGATACCTCTTCGCAGGTTCAGCCTTATTCACAGAATGTATGGAAAATGCAAAGTGTTTACAGTCATCAGGATACAAAGCAATGGTGAAAAAACAATCTTTCAAGTCAATTATTAAGATCTGCCAATTTTCTGGAATCATGACAGGGGATGGTAATCCCAGTTGTAATGCCCCCATGTCTTCCATGGTATCATTAATTTTTCGAAGATCATGTAACAACCTCCATTTATTTGATTTTTTCTGAATAGTAAACACAGGAGTGTTCCAGGGACTTGTAGACGGCTCTAAATGCCCTTTTCCAAGCTGTGTCTGAACAAGATCTTCGACATGGATGAGTTTTTCTTTACTGAGCGGCCATTGATTTACCCAGACCGGATCATCATTTTTCCACTGTAATTTCAATACTGGTCGCCCATCATCAATGGTCGCTTCTAGAAATGCTGTTGTTTTGTCACCAGAGTTGCTCCTAGTTGTCCTAACACATCTCGTCCTAATAGAGAAACAGGGATAGACATCACATAAGGTCGTACAGAACATAATGAACCATCAGATAACTGCATTTGTAAGTGATGTTTGCTCACCTGGGTATTCTGCATACCCCCAACATCCATGACTGGTATGTGCGGAGACTCGAGAGGCCACCAAGCTGGCCAATCTTTTTTGCTGATAATAGTCACATCAGCACCTGTGTCTACCAGAATTTTAAAAGTCTGTGACTGACCAGATTTGTCTAAAAGAGTCACCTTTTCCATTGGCTTAGCCTTACCAATGTCCAGAGCTAAATACAACTCTGCATTGTCAGTAGAATCAAGGCTTCCTTCTGCACACTCTTTAATTGAAACTTTTGCAACATTTGCTTTAAATGGAACCAATTGACCTATCTTTGAGCCTTTGGGAATGTGGACTGGTGGACTAAGAGTCCATACCATAATCGAAATAATGCCGGCAAAATGTGCATCAATTATATCTGAAAGTATAAAAATGCCATTTCTAGTGGCAGATGATCTTCCTAGAAGCAAAGCACTTAAACCATGCCCTAGTGGTCCAGTCATGTTTGTTGGTATGCATTGTACCTGAGTGTCAATTAATGTTACATCTTTCATAGTTTCTACATCCACTCTGGCACTCCCTGAGGTGGCAGTGGTGACTGTGTGCAAGCAGCCTGAGACCTCACTTGTGTCATCGCGCCGGGTCTCGGTGCGCTCGTTTCCCCGTTTCCCAGTGGCTGCCCATTTTTATGAAAAATAGACCTACAGTCTTTAGCTCTGTGTCCAAATTTTCCACAGCGGTAACATACATTACTGTCTATAGGATCTGTACCACTTTTATTTGATCTTCGATAAGTCTGATTGACATGACATTGGGATCTGTAATGCCCTGTTTTTCCACATTTGAAACAAACTAGGCCTGATCTATTTGGATTGTGAGCTAACAGGGGCTTCATAGCAGCCGCAAATGCAGAAGCCATAAGACCAAATTTCTCTTCCTCTGAGCCTACCCTGGCACAAGCATCCATCATCTCAGCTATTGAGCTATGCTTTGGTAAAGCAAGCAAGATTTTCTTACAAACTGGGTTAGCATTATCAACTGCGAGTGTCATAAGCAAAGGTTCTTTTACATTAGCATCAATCGGTGCCCTATCCAAAGCTTCCCTTAGACGTTCAAGAAAAGCCATGTACGATTCATTGTCCTTTTGCTTTACTTGAGAGTACGGAGGGACTGCTTTACCTTCTTCCGGTAGAGTTCGGAGAGTGTCTCTTGCAAGAGAGGAACTCTGCCGCAAGATGGCAGTATCTAACTGTGCCTGCACCTGAGGGTTAGCAAATTCTCCCTCCCCTATTAGCTTGTCTTTCGAGGCAAGGCGCAACGGATCTCCTTCCTTGCGGTCTAAGTTATAAATAGCTGCTTCCTCACAAGCATCAATCCACCTACTTCTCCGGAGAACTTCTTGCATTGATGTTAGTAGCAACGTAGCCAGCTGACGACAGTCATAAGGAGTTAGTATCTGCCCATCAAAAAGAGTATTAATAAAGCCTTGTGTATATTTTCCATGCAATCCATACTGTTGCACCGCTTTTCTAGCCTCTTTTACCTCCTCCCAACGCAACCCAGCCCACCCAGTTTTCTGATTACCCTGTTCATCTCGCTGGTAAAAGACTGGGTATGCACTCGTTATTTCACCTTCTATCATCGCATTTCTGATAATTCCTTGCCAATGTCTTTTAATGTCATAATCATTCGTAGAGCCGGAACCCCCCGACGCACCCCCTGCCACACCCCCCGTTGCAGCCCCCTTCTCGTCACCATCAAGATAACCGCCTTTCCGAGTGCTGGATTCTTTCAGTTGTAGCTGATCTATTTTTTCACACAGTTCTTTAACCCAGTTCTTTTCCAGCGACTCCTTCTCCTCCAGCGTAGGAGTTAGAGGGGTAGAAGGCGGTAAAGGCGGACAGGTATCAGTAAAAGGACTGATATTACACTTATTTACGACTTTAGCATTCTCAGCTTTCAACAGTTCTTTTGACAAATTATCTGACTCCAGTTCCTTGGACTGCTTGGTCTCCTTAGGGTCGTGTGATGGTAAAAGAGGCCATCTGCTGAGTGATTTTCCTCCCCCTGCCCCAGACTGCTGTATTATCGGGGGTGCTGATGGTACGACAGGGGTTGGGGCAGGAAGAGAATCAAAGACACGAACTGGGTAAGCTTCACAGTTATTTTTAGAGTTCTTATCAGGCTGCATGTCCTGGTTTTGTTAAAAACAAGTTTCTCTTTCAGTGAATTTTGCCTGTCAGCTAAAGCCTTCATATTAACTGCATTTTCCTGGAGAACCAGACACATGTTTTGGTAAAATCTAGCAATGGAATGCAAACTTATTGATAAGCACGGATGGACATCTCGCGAGAGGGGCGACGAGAAACAAGTGACCAAGAAACTGACCAACTGTGTATAACATTCCATTCACGTGAATACTTCATATAAAATGGGAGATCACGAGGATCTCGTCCCTTCTTTCCCTTTTCCCTATGGCCGACATTAGGAGAGGACCTTGCTAGTCGTCCCTGTGAACTGAGGCCTAGTGAGAGACTGAATCCAGCTCTGGTTGGCTGTGGAGTCTAATCCAGGACTTTGGGTGCCGGCTCTGCAGTTGCTGAGACTTTCAAGATTGGTTTTGTATATTTTGTATTATTTTCTCTATTCTTATTAGCAGCATTAGTAAAACATCTTTAATTTTTTCCAACTCTCTTCTCTCTGTCCTTCTTTTTTCCTCCCAATCGCCTCTCCTGAGTGGAAGGGGGGAGAGGGAGGGGCAAAAAGGGGGAAGTGGGGGGGGGGAGAGGGGGTTAACAATACATCTGCCAGGGTTTTATTGTCACCCCGCAATCTTAACCCTTTACACTGCAACACCATAAAAATTCCAGTAACTGCAGCCCGTTCAGCCTTAAGTTCTTTTAAGGTGGTAATTATAAGCTTCCATGTAGTCGCTAGTGATTTAGCTTCTTTATCTCCGTCGCTAATCTTATCCCATAATTTCTGCCCTATATCGTCCCAAAGTTCAATTTTTAAAGCTTTTTCAGCTTCTGTCGGGTAGCCGTTAGTTCTATACCAAACCAACAGTCTACGGATGTTACTTTCTTCATATTTAAGTCCTCTCATAGAGAGAATATGCAGGAGGAGTTTAACTATGGCTTCTTCCTCAGAGGATATATTTTGCCCCATAACTTCACTCTTCCCTCCTCCCGCTCCCAGCCGCTCACCTTTTACGGTGACTTCTTCATCAAAATTAATGCGGAACGTCCGTACGCCTCCGCCTGGTTCTCAGTCCAGCTGATCCGCCTCCGGCTGGGCCGCTCTAGGCTTTTCCCCAACCTCAGCGGTATGCCGTTCAGAGTATCACGTCAGGGTCACCATTTGTTAGAGCGAGATAAGGACTCAGCAAAACAATTCGATTCAATGTGAATCACGCTAAAGCCATTTATTACAGAAACAAGTCTCCTTATATACGTAACTATATTCTAATCACGCGTCCACGCTCCAAGCATGGATTCATTAAATGAGTATCGTGGGCTGTCCGTGCACTGGAGTCTCACTGATGATACGTCCGATGATTCACGCTACGCCAGGACCCCGATGATTGTGGAATGCCCCTCTTTCTCACAGCAGATTCTGTTCTCAGCTTCCTGAAGCGGCCTTGAGATTCCTTTGAGCCAGACTAATTCATCAACAAAGTCTTTATCTACTAAAACCCCCTCCACAGAGAATATATTTTTCACGGTGACTAATTGCCTTCCACAACACAGTTCCCATTTTTTCCCAAGTCTCTATTTGAAAAACTCCTAACAGGTCAGCAGGAAACCCATTGCCTCTGCACCAAATTAATAGTCTTTTGAGGTTACTCTCCTCATACTTCACCCCTCTCTTAGAGAGAATACGCAAGAGGAGCTGCAGTATTTCTTCTTCTTCTTTAAAAATATTCTGCCCCATCTCCTCTCGCCCCCAGCTACACCCCGCTTTTCTAAAAAGCGCTATAATAAATTTAGGGCTACCTCAAGATCCATATTGCCGGCTATGCATATATCATAAAGTATATCCTTACTCTGTGATTATCACTGATGCTTCCCTGATCCTGGCACCAGTTGCAGCCTTTTGCAGTCGCCCTTGAAGACGGCGAGCCCCTTTCGGATGGCTCAGGTCTTCGGAACGACACACCGTATGATCAGCGTTCAGTTGCTCTTGACCCCCCGGTGGCTACGGTTGCCGGTGCTTCTCTGCATCTGCCGCTCCTGAATCGCAGTAATCTCCGTTTATGTCGAATTCGGGTCCCCGTTCGGGCGCCAATTGCGAGTGACAGAGGAACAAGCCGAGGCGATTCAATGTGAGTGATAGAGCATTGTTCACTTTATTAGTTCAAACAGCGCATACTTATAGAGTCTACAATAATTATGCCTACTTGTCACTCACTAATTGGCTTAAGCTCTAACAATTACATTTGCATGGTCCTCCTACTTGCGGCTCACTAGCTATGCATGTTTTCTCAAAGTTATCTATGAAACTCTGCCAAGGTCGCAGTGTCCTTGCCAATTCTGCTGATGCAGTCAGTAGTCTCCACTGCAGCCTAGTTTTGCTACTTATACTAAGGCTTTCAGAACAGGCTCTGCTCGTACAACTGCTCTGTAGACCCATGTCCTTTGTCCTTAAGCCATTCCCTAACATTAAGGAAATCCTCACGTGAGAGAACAAGAATCAAGAAATCACTATTTGAAAAAATAACATTCAAATAATCTAATTTAAAATTGTATTTCTTTACGGGAAGGTCTAAATGTGACGTGGTACCTTCCATGTGTTGGTTTGGTAGCTAGATGGCAAGAACTTCAAATAGTTGAAATACCCCTTTAAGATACTGCCATTATGTGCAAAAAAAAAGTTTTATATTGCAAATTCTTTTGATGGACCTGATTGTGCAGGCAAAGGAAATTCTGGCGGGTTGAATGGAACATGATCAGCCTCTCAGGATATCGACACTGACAGTGAATTCTGTGCAAAATTATCTTTATTCAGATGTATTAATATTCACAAAGCCAATCTAATGACAGTAATACAATATAATGTTATTACCAAAAAGTGGCAATTGCACACCAGCCTTCTGTACCATGCAGAACATAATTGCTGGAAGAAGAGTCTTTTTAGAGGCTGCTGGTAAAGGAAATTAAGAGAAATTTAATTTACACTTAGATTAACTAAATCTGCCTTCAATGAGAACTAATTCTGTTTCATCGAACTAATACATGAAGGAAGGGATTATCTCCCTTGTGCGGTTTTCTGATTGTTAGAACACGCTCGATGAACCAAATAATATTTTAGGTTTCACATACTGTCATTTTGCTTTTCAGTGAGCCTGACTGCAGTAGTTTAATTGAAATGGTCTTGAAAACCACGTTTGCTGCAGTGATTCTCTTGCTTTAGGAATGTTTTTCAGCTCATAGCTCTTTAAGTTTCTTTCATTGTTGTATATGAAACAAATTCTTTTAAATGTTGTGAATAGATGTATTTATACGTAGATAAATGTAGCAATACTTGTATTTTGCATGAAGATTGTTTATCAATTCCTTCTCTGTGCACAGTCTTACCTCTTTTATAGCCACTCTGTTGCCTGTGCACCATTTTTATTGCCATAGTGGTCCGATCAAATACCATATGAACACGACACCAAAGATTTTTGCTTTTTTTGTGCCAACGTATATGAAGTGGTCACACTCACCTTTGCATTTGCACCGTTTGTATACGTCCTGTTTGCTTACACACCCAGTTTACAGGTTTTACAGGTATGTGTGAGACCCAGGTTGCGTATTTAGTGTCACATGCTGTGATACTTTTGTGGGGGGCGGTAATTTAGTGTTCTGCTCACTGCAGAACGATGTTTATATTTCTTAAAGAGTCTGTATTTTAGAGTTCTGAAGGCAAAATTTCAGGTGAGGCCTCTACCCATTCACGAAAGCTAGCTTTCAGCTATTCCCTCCCTGATGATCATTTGCTCTGGAGTCTATATTTTATAACTCCAGAGGCAAACTTTCAAGGCCTGTTAACTGTATGCAGAGCAGACTTTCAGGAGGCAAAATTCTCAGAAAAAAAGAAATTTTAATGGAGTAGTGTCGTGGCTGAGACGGACAAATGACATAGACCAAGTTCTTCCAGGATGAAAGTAGTAGATACTATTTATTGCCACAAGTGCATTTTTATACAGTTTTACCAATTCATGTGTTTCTTCACTATTGGTTACAAGTTACAGCAGTAACATTTTATTGGCTATTTTTGCTATCATCAATGTTACTCTTCTACTCCCTTCTCTCTCACGGGTACATCTTTAACATCTCTGGATAGTCCTTTACTCCCATCTTTCTCACAGGTAGGCCTTCATATCTTCAAGGCTTACTTCTGTTCCCATGCCCTTCGTCAGAGAATCCACGGACCCACCGTGGTCCCCCGCAATTTCCTCTTTTTGTTTTTGTGCTAAAAAAATTGCCTTCATTGTCCGCTGCAGGGCCCTTTGCAGCAGAGAAATCGTGCATGGCAACATTAGTAACACAACCACAACAATCATCAAAACAATCAGTCCTGTTTTCACTACTGATAGCAATCATCCTAAAAACCCCCAACCACTAAGCAATTTATTTAACAAATCCCATCAAAATCTTCACACCCATGTCCTTGAGCTAATAACAAAAAGTCTATTGTGGCTCTACTCTGCCGTGTGCCATGTCTTACAGAATCTACATCTAACAAAAGTCCACTTAAAGCCTTAGAAGTTCTGTTAGTTTGCTTAACTAGACAGCATCCTAATTTTTCTAAAATATTTAAAGCTTTTAGCTGTGCAAACATCAGATACAAGAGATCCTAAAACCCTTAACCCTGATCCCCAAAAATCTACATTATAATCACATTTTGACTTATATGCATGCAAAAAATGTTTTTCCCGTGTTGCTTTTCTGTGATCTATTATCATAGATACATTGGGCATTAAGAGAGTTAATCGTCCCAAACTACATGGTCCTCCAACAGCATTAGAAGGAATTCCTGGCCAGGCTCTGTCTCCACAGATCAAGAATATACCATACCGGAGGTTTTGGGGTCGCTGTTCCCACATTATCAATGACACCCCTTGGATTCTTCTGCGAGGCATTACACCATCGAGTTTCATTTCTATAGTCCCCAAGGGTAGCATGAATATTTTGCAGTTTATCCATTCACGTTCTCGTATATTGTTCTGACACTTTTCACAAACCAGGTTGATACAAGCGTCCATGGGCATAGATGCCAGCAATTCCAGTTCCTGTGGTTCGATATCTGCTTCCAGGAGGCAATGAATCCAAAGTGCCATGTTGGTATTACTACAGTTCGTTGCAATGCCTCTGCACCGACTACTATTTTGAAACAGTCGTGTGATGCTGCTGTAGTCATCAAGGAAGACACCAACCAAGCATGTGTGGAACGGGTTTTCCGGAGGCATCATAGTTAGGCATATGGAGTCCTGGTCAGTCATGTTGGCTAAAGTACTCCACATGTTAGTCTTTGTGCGGGCATCCAAAACACAGCAGCTGCAACAGTCATTGTCAGGAAGATAACACAGGTTTCATGTTTCGTGCCAGCAACCATTGCGGCCCTTGATCTGTAAAGACACAAGCATAGCCTCTCCCCTAGGTTATCAATTGATGTGGCCTTTTCCATTGACCACTAACTAGTGATTTGACGATAACTAACGTAGGTTCTTTCTGATTTAGCATGTTTTTGGGAAAGACTTGCAAAGTGTTTCATCACAGGGCAAATTTGGGCTGCACCACTTAGATATAAGTGATTCATCACATACAGTTCTTTTGACAATTGCTTTTGTGGTGTTTTCCCTACTTCTGCCCCCTTTTTGTTTTTTAAAAAAAAACCAAAACAAAACAAAAACACAGTTCAGAATCAGATACGTGCATTGGACCTTGACTACGTACTCAGAATCACAAATCAAATTTAGAGGTTCCTCCTTAAAAAGCTCTAAGTAATTTAAAGCTGTGCCAAGTTCTGCTAATTGGGTTGAACCTTCAATAATTTTTACAGAATGATGCCAATTGTTATCTTCATACCACACCACTACAGCTTTATGAGACTTCCCAGAACCATCAACAAAAACTTTGCAAGTATGTAGGATCAGACCAGATACAAGTATGGTCTGTGACCTGATGTTAAAGACTTGCAGGTTCTGCAGCAATTTACATTTAGGCATGCCAAATCTGTGCTGTTAAGAAAACCAGCTAGTGCAATTTACAAAGACATAGATTACAAATAAAAAAAAATCAGAACTAAATTTCACAAATGGTACATATATGACAAAAGGATCATGGCCTATTAAGACTTAAATTCATTCCCTGCTTTTTCTTGATCAGAGTGACAATTGGTATATAACAGTCAGTATATCAGTTTGCTAGGAATCTCATCATACTGTCCCACAATAGCCACAGGTTGTTTCTATGTTGTAGCCATAAATAGACAAATCTGCAAGTCCAATCGAATGCAGTCAGCCTGTAAGGTTGTCATAAATTCATTCCTCAAAGTTTCCAACTCCATTTTTGCTGTCATATTTATTGGATATTGTTTTCCCTTACCGGATCAAAGTCCTGTTTCAGATCTATCAGTGTAGTATTTGCTTTATCGAAACACTGGCTGTTAATACTAGTGGAAATATAGCATTTGAAATTTCCTCGGAGATTTCTCACTTGCACAAGCAGATCTGCACCATCCAAGCAGCTTCTTGTAGGCCATGCAACTAAACAGAATTATCAGAAAACGTTATTTGAGCTTACAATTTACTTAACAAATCTTAACCTAAGAGAGGTGTAGGACTTTCTGGCAACTATAAGAATTCATGTATTAAAACTTTGTTCCAAATTTGGCATTCCATTGGTCTCAAAAAATGGCCTTTCTTTTGTTTTCTTCCATAACCTCAAAAACTAGCATGGTGAATTTGCTAAGAAGTCTCTTACAACTAATTACCACAGAATAAGTCTATCAACAAATTTTTGGTTTGATTTTCCAGTTTCATTAGAACTATGGGTCTGCTAAGGATGCCTTTAAACTTCACCCTCGGACTGCTCCATTCAGTATTACATCACTGCAGTGGGGGGACAGAGAACCCCCCTTTCACTGCTTTAAAAGCGGGCAGTCAGGTTTTTCAATTTTTTTTTTTTCTTTCCCTTCTTGCTGCAGTTTAGAGATAACCAAGGTCACGCAGCTGGCATAATGGCTGGTACGAAGTAGGAGGCTCTGGGAAACTTCTCAGTTACAATGAGCTGCACACAGGCCTGGGATGTTTTGGTCTTTTGTTTTCCCATTTCATTCCAACCGTAATAGACTTTATATGTAATTCCAAGTAGCTCAGCAATAGTTACATTCCTTAGCTCCATTTACCTTTTACAATTTAGAGATGTCAAAAAACAGTATAAACCAGTATAATAAACGTAAATCCATTATTCTATTTTCCTAGATCCAAATCAGTTAATATTCTAGCAACCTTTAAATACAACCTCTTCCAAATTCACATCTATCATAGCATTTTAACAATTTAAATGCTTTTCTAACAATATAAGCAATTACTCTAATGTGTAAGGATGCATCCTAAGGGGGAGCAAGGTGGAATGTTAGCAGTGGAACCGGTTCCCATTTTGTAATTATCTCCCCAAACAAGATTCTTTTGGTACCAAATATGAATATGCAAACTAAAATACTGAGCTCAGATGTGAAAAACAAATACCCAGTTCAAATATGCAGATGGATCACAGTCACACTAATTTAAGACAATATCTCAATTTTTGCATTGCACCTTTGGGCCGCTTACTGCTCAGCCAGGTGGAGGTACCTCTGGGTCTCCCTGACAAAATAGGTCAATGCGCGCTGGAGCCCCATCGGCACCCGCCACCACAGCGAGCTGGACTGGGCAAGGCCTTTTTTTTTTTTTTTTTAGTGTCTCATCTGGTGTGCTACAACTGTTATTCCAAAACCAGGATTCTTTCAAATCCAGCACATCGAGATGAGACACAGCCTGTCACAGAGTTGCGCAAGTCTGAATGCCGGAATAAAGGTAGCATGCTGGAGAGAAAAATAACAGCTACTACACACAAAATTTTACCATCACATTCACGCAGTAAAGAACTATATTACTTATGATCTTCTGTATTATCACAAAACGCACATTTTGAGTCAACGGATTCTCATGATTTAACAGACTGTGAACTTATCGTACCATATAACAAAGACCTACCAAAATTGCAACATGCTTAAACTGATACCTACAAAGAAAACAGGTTAATAAGGAAAGCATCTCGCAGACTTCAGCAAGTTTACTGTGACCTGTGTGTTATCAGTTAACTCTCTCTCAGCTTGTTGACGTTCAAATCCTTCCAGCTGTAAAACTGTCTGTAATGATCTAATGATCTCTTGTAGAGATTTATGTTGTCCTGCTCTTCTCATCTTAAAAACAACATTAATTGCAACAAAATTCTATTCTCCGGACACTTTTCCCAGTCATTTAACTTAAACAGCAGCCAACACTGATTTCAATATTTAACAAGATCTTCCTTCCTTATAATTCTGAGTGCTTTCCTAAGTTTTAAAACACCTCCCAATACTGATTTTTTAGGAACACAACTGAAAACAATTATTCCTGACCCCATCTTGCAAGTAAAAACCTTGAGAAGGGGGAGGGAGGGAGGGGGAGGAGGGGAGGAAGGCACAGGTTTGCTTGCAGCGTGAATGGGAAAAGCGGGGAGAAGGTTTTATGGCGCACTTAAAAACAACTAGTAAAACAATTAACTCACATTCCTGACAAGCTGCTTGATTTTCAGAGAGGCAATACACAGGAGCACATAATATGTACTGTAAAACTCGCAAATAACATGTTGATAGCAAACATTAGCATTCTCTACTGCTAATCTCAACACTAGTGCTTCCTTAGCTTCTAAGTTTTCGACCTGCTTACTGATGGCCTCTTGAAGGTGGTCAATAAATTGCATGTAATTCTCATTGGGACCCTGATTAATAGTTGCAAATGATTTGGCTGCTTTGTTGGTTTCAGGCACCTTTATCATAGCTTGATATGCGAGGTCTGTTGACTGCCTCAGGATTTCAGAAACTTATTGTGTCTGTAGTTGTGGTGTGTCAATTAGTGTCTCTTCGAAGAGTTGGGGGATACCTGCCACTTTCAACGAATCCCCATCGTTCCGTCCTAAATGATCTAGAACTGTTACATTGCTTAGGTCTAATTTTGCTTGAGTCTTTCATAGTTTTTATCTGATCTCGGGGCAACATGTACACATACTCTTTTTCCTGTTAACTTTAAAAAAAAAATAAAAATGCTGCAGACCCTCATCCGAGTCATCAGATAATGTGGACTTGAACGGTGCTGGAGAATCATTAGTAACAGGGGGGTTCGGGGTTTAGAACAGTGCTTTTTCTTTTTTTTCAAATCTAGCCCAGAAAACCACCCCCCTCCACTGTCTCTGCATGTTCCCGTTGCTCTTTTAATCCTCTCAAAGTCTCTAGCAACAAGTCCCATGTTGTTAACAGTTCAGTTGTTTCTTTGGATCTTTCAGTAGTGCTTTGCCCCATAGTAACATAGTCCTTTGTAAAGTCACTTCCAGAGGGCTAATATCCTGCTTCTTCAGAAGCAGCTTCCATGCAGATAATACAATACCCTGTTCTTTAGATAAGTTTCCCCCCATGTTCCCAGTAGCTCACCTACTCCTTAGCGAGGTGCCTTTTCAACGATCCGGATCTTCGGCAGCTCTCCTCGGCTGCTCTATCAGCTGTACCGGGCTCCGTCTCCCCAGCTCTTCTTTGGCTGTTCACAGCTTCACGCTGTCACCTTGTCATGCGAGATCCTCTTCAGGCAGGATCACGTCGGGGTCACCATGTGTTGTGGTTGAGACGGACAAACGACATAGACCAAGTTCTTCCAGGATGAAAGTAGTAGATGCCATTTATTGCCACAAGTGCATTTTTATACAGTTTTACCAATTCACGTGTCTCTTCACTATTGGTTACAAGTTACAGCAGTAACATCTCGTTGGCTATTTTTGCTATCATCAATGTTACTCTTCTACTCCCTTCTCTCTCACGGGTACATCCTTAACATCTCTGGATAATCCTTTACTCCCATCTTTCTCACAGGTAGGCCTTCATATCTTCAAGGCTGATTTCTGTTCCCATGCCCTCCGTCAGGGAATCCACGGACCCACCGTAGTCCCCCATAGAGCAGAATAGCAGAAGGGCTGGCTCAAGCTGAGTACCTGTGCAGGTGTCTGCCCTGAGCACAGGAAACCATAGGCCTTTGTATCTTTACAAACCATTCATACCATGATTCAGTCCAATAGCAACATTTCACTTTGGGGTCTTTTTGTTTCTCATTGGATCTCTTTCTTTGATCCCACGTGGGCCTTTGTTTTGTTCAGCTTTATGTTTATGGTCCATAACCTTGCAGGTGCTGTTTGGTCTAGATAAATCCTTTCAGCAAAGTGCGAAATAGGCCCCATTTTGCAGATGTCTGGAATGTCTCCGCATTAGCCTTGGATCATTATTTTTCCCAGTCCCGTTTCTCTCAGCAAAGTGCAAATTAGACCTTATCTTGCAAGTGTCCCCTGTAGTTTGTAGTTGTTTTTGGTAAATGTAAGCAGAACTTCACAGCTTAAAATTTTAGCAAATCCAGCTTACCAAGTAACATGAAGCAAAGAGTATATTAAAAATCATACAACCTTATGCCTATAAATAATTCATTATATTTAGTATGCATTTACTTAAGCTGAATGATTAATATTAAACTTAAATTGGGCTCATCCACTAACTTGTGAGTAATAAAACCATTGCCATACAGCTCACTTATTTAGCAGGGAGAGCTCAAAGTGAGCTCATCCAGGCTGTCATATTTATAGAATAAAGTGGTTGACTTGTAGTCAAATTGCATACAGTAGGAAAAGTATGCACGAGACTCCCTTCGCCCACAAATTCCTTGTGGGTCTCCTGGAAGGAGTTCTTGGCCTGGCTACAGCTCAGGCCCTTACCTCTTCTGGAGCCTGGACCAAACTGCTGCTGGTTTGGCTGGGGTGGGGAGGGGGTGTTGAGTGCATCCACCACACCAGGGTGGCTGGTAAGCAACAGATCAATCTGAAGCAACTAAACACAGACACTTGACCTTACAATTATAAACCATTAGCAAGTTCACCCATTAAGGCAGAAAAGAAGGCCATACCAGTTTGTTCTAAGATATAAACCAGAGATCAAAGCCACAGTATAAAGTTCATTCCACTGAAAGGAATGCAAACATAACAATTTGGGTTTTTTTCTTTCTCATATCTCATTTTCCTAAATATACTCTAAAAAACCTTGTGTTGAGGTTTGATTGCGGGGTGACCATAAACCGTGGCAGATGTATTGTTAACCCCCTCTCCCTGCCTCTCCCCCTTTAGCCCCTCCCTAAGGACAGGTGATTGGGAGGAAAAGAAGGACAGAGAGAAGAGAGTTGGAAAAAATAAAAAAAGTTTTACTAATGCTACTAATAAAAATAGAGAAAATAACACAAAATATACAAAACCAATCTTGAAAGTCCTGGCAACTGCTCCGGCAGATGTAGGACCGGCACCTGAAGTCCTGGACTGGACTCTGCAGCCAACTGGAACTTGATTCAGTCTGTCACTAGGCCTCAGTTTGCAGGGACAACTCGCAAGGTCCTCTCCTAATGTTGGCCATAAGGAAAAGATCCTCGTGATATAACATATCAGGCACAGCAGCACTCAGTGGTGGTGTAGCTTCATTCAGGCCACAATAGTCTACTGTTAGTTTCCACTCGTCACTAGACTTACGCACTGGCCAAATTGGGCTGTTAAAAGGTGAGTGAGCCTTACTGATCACACCCTGGCTTTCCAATTGACGGATCAACTTCTGGATAGGAATCAAAGAGTCTCGATTGGTGCGATATTGTCAGCGATGCACCGTCGTGGTAGTAATTGGCACCTGCTGATTGTCAGCCATCAGCAGTCCTACAACAGAAGGGTCATCTGAAAGACCAGGCAAATCAGACAGCTGTTCAATTTTCTCAGTGTCCACAGCTGCTACACCAAATGCCCACCTATACCCTTTTGGGTCCTTAAAATACCCTCTCTTGAGGTAGTCTATGCCAAGGATGCACGGAGCATCTGGACCAGTCACAATGGGATGCTTTTGCCAGTTTTTCCCAGTTAGGCTCATTTCAGCCTCTACAACAGTCAGTTCCTGGGATCCCCCAGTCACTCCAACAATATTGATGGATTGTGTTCCTTTATAGTTAGAAGGAATTATTGTGCACTGAGCACCAGTGTCCACTAAAGCTTTGTACTCCTGGGGGTGTGTTGTACCAGGCCATCGTATTTGTACAGTCCAATAAACTCTATTATCCTTTTCCTCTGCCTGGCTGGAGGCAGGGTACCTCTAATTTCTGTTTTGCACAGTCTCTGGGTGTGAATTAGAGGTTCCTTCAAGAGCATCAGAATGTCTTCTGCCCCTTCTGTAAACTGGAGCAGCCATTTTCCTAGGAGTTTTTCCTTTTATATCACATAGTCATTCTTGAAGTTCTGTGGTAGGTCTTCCATGGCACCTACTCATGTTTTCTCCCTGCTCACATAGGAAGAACCACAGTGAACCTCTTTTTGTGGACTGCCTCTGTTTTCTCTCTTGAGATTGGAAATGCCTTCTCCTAATAGCTGAAACATAGGTTTGTGCAGGTCGTGAATGGTACGTTTCTTCTCTGAGTTCTTTGATTTCTTGCAACAGCTTTTCAAACCGGTCATCAGATTTTTCACACAGTTTCTCTACAGCAGAGACACAAGCCCTTAGAGAACCAGCAAGGCTGTCCTCAAAGTTCCGGAGCTGCTCAATCACTTCAGTAATATCTTGTACACCTCCAGCTGACCAGACCATTCCTGCCAATGACTTCGCATATGCAGGTGGTGCACTTTGTACAAATCTGCGCCACAGAGGTCGTGTACAATTGATTCTATCTGGGTCTGTCCCCTCTTGGCTCTTTGGTCCAAAATAGATGATCTCTCGCACAGCTAATTCTCTCAAGAACTGGATGCCTCTCTCTATAGTATTCAATTTCCCTAATGTGCATATACAATCTTCCTTGTAGGGAAACCTTTCTTTCATAGCTGTCAGGAGTCGAGTCCAGAGGGTGGTGGAGTCGTGCTCTCTTGAAATTGCCCTATCAAGGGTGGAATCCTTTGACAGAGATCCCAGCTGCCTGGCTTCCCCGCCTTCTAATTCTATAGTTCCATTTCCATTTTCCCAGCATCAGAGCAGCCAAGTTACAATATTCTCACCTTCACGACGACTAAAATATTTTCGTAGACCTCTCAGCTCACCTGGAGAAAAGGACCGAGTGGTGGTCACTTCATCTCCTCCCTGTGCTGATGATGATGCTCCTTGGGTTGATGTTGGCCCTGTGCCATCAGTTGCAGCACGAGTAGTCTTTCTTGTGACTTTCTTACAACTGGCAACTGATGCTGATATGGGTTCACCATCATTTGATTTATTTCCAGAGTCTGAATGACTGTCACTGGCATTGGCATAATCACAGTGGTTGTTATGGTAACAACAGCAACAGTGCCCAGTGTGTGAGGAGGGAGGAGCCTTGTTAACCATTGAGGCTGGAGAAGCAACAGTGTCTAGAGTTGAGGAGGCAGTGACCTTGGCAGCCAGGTTGGAGCTTGAGCCTGTGAAGCCACGGGGGGCAGTGGCTGCAACTTTCGCTGCTTTACTTCATTTTGAGTGGCTCGGAGTGTTTTTTGCTAAAGCTTCAGCAGATGCAACGTAAGTCTCAGGACTCGAAAGAGATGCAAACCTCCTATTTAACCTCATTTCTCTTAACGCTAACACAAACTGACATACATTCAGCAAGAAAAATAGCACCATCATAGTTCTATCAAAACTCCAAGGATATTCAAAGCTCTCAAAAACATTTGTAATCTGTTCTAGCGAGAAAGTGAAAGTATTGTTAGTCAGCCTTTCCAAAGATTCACTCGTCCAATTAGCAAACACATAGCTGTATTGCTCTTTTATCTCCCCTGGAAGTTTTTCAAGGTAAAGCAGAAACGAGTAGAAATTCATTATTGGCTGCAGTATAATGAAGTAAACCAGTGGCAAACCACACAGTATAATCATAACCATCGTCCAGTTTCCTGTTGTTATAAAATATATACATAGATTCATAAAGTATGCCCAGCACAGATAGGGCACCACAGAACACAATGTAGAAAATAGCTGATACAACTTATGCCACAGTATCTTTAAACCAATGTAATTCACTCTGCCTTAATACTACCAGATAATGTCCGAAGCACACAGATCTGCGAGTACCATAACTCTATGAGTTGGCACCATGCCAAGAAAATTGAAAGGTACGTCAAAGCAGTAGGAAAGCCAAAAATCTCCAAATTTACCCATTTTTAGTATCAAATTTTAACCCTTTCTCTGCCCCACATTGGGCGCCAATTATCTGTCAAGGTTTGATTGCAGGGTGACAATAAACCGTGGCAGATGTATTGTTAACCCCCTCTCCCCGCCTCTCCCCCTTTGGCCCCTCCCTCTCCCCCCTTCCCACTAAGGACAGGTGATTGGGAGGAAAAGAAGGACAGAGAGAAGAGAGCTGGAAAAAATAAAAATGTTTTATTAGTGTTACTAATAAAATAGAGAAAATAATACAAAATATACAAAACCAATCTTGAAAGTCCTGGCAACTGCTCCGGCAGATGTAGGCCCGGCACCTGAAGTCCTGGACTGGACTCTGCAGCCAACTGGAACTGGATTCAGTCTGTCACTAGGCCTCAGTTTGCAGGGACAACTCGCAAGGTCCTCTCCTGATGTCGGCCATAAGGTGATCTCCCACTTTTATATGAAGTATCATGTGAATGAGATGGAATAATTATTTGGTCAGTTTCAGTTCACTACTTCTTGTTGCCCCTCTCACAGGAGGTACATCCATCCTTATCAGTCTAGCAACCTTGCATACCATTGCTATGTCTATCAAAACATGTATCTAACTTGCAGGAATGTGCAGTTAGTAAGAAGGCTTTAGCTGACAGGGAAATTCACTAAAAGAGAAAGTTGATTTTAACAAAACCAGGACAGCTTGAAAAGTAAAAAGGATATACCAGTGGCTGAAAAATATTTACAAGGTGTAGGCTCTGATTGACATGCTTTTTCCTGAGTAAAGAAAAAGCATAAAGACATGTAATGTTTGCATTGAAACTCTTTGCGGTGTCATAGGTCATCTGTGTAAACGGCCTTCTCATAGCAGGTAGTTAGAATTCCCAGAGTACTGCACAAACATTATTGGTGATCAAGCAACTACAACTAGATTTTCTTGTGGACCAAAAGAAGGTTCACAAGACTTTCTGATTTTTTTCCAATATACTTAAAATAGCTAATTTCAATATTTAATTTTGAAGGAGTTGAAATGGTTTGTTTCACCTCTGCTACTGACTATAGTATCAGTTATGATATGCTACCAAATTTGAAAAGTTTTGACCTATATTTTAAAATCCCACTTGGGAGTTTAACAGAATAATAACCTATAAACAATTCAATTGATCTTACTGAAATAATATTTTAATCACTCTTACATCAAAATTCTGAATGAAATGATGTCACGGAGGCACCCCAAAGTTAGTTTAGATGGTCAACAGGGTCCAAACCAAACTTTTATTTGGTAAAGAAGTTGCAGCAGATTAACCGGTGGAAGATGGTGTTTTAGCTCTCCAATAGTGACATAAATACAGGTTCGAGTATCAGTCAAGGTAATTATTGAGGTGCAGCAAATAATAACAATGGAGATCCACAGTGTGCATACACGTGGCTCACCAAAAACAATGCCAGAGCCATCCCTGACTCTGGGAAAAGTATACACTTGCCTGAATCTGTCAATGAATTATTAAAGAAAATACACATGCTTATATTTAAGCACAGAATAAGCATCCGTGATCCTGCGAGGAATTATTAAGAAGTTTTATTACTCACCCATGTGGCTTGGTGGGAGAATCCCGGTCCTGGGAGATTGCCTTAGGCAGCCATCCTGCCTAAGGGGGAGGGTTCTCGGCCGCAGTCTTTGGCCCGCACTCCAAGAGGTCCACACAACCGGCAAAACCTCTGCGGGGGTCCCGTTTATATAGCCTTGTCAGATCTGACTGTGGGCATTCCAGAAGCTTCTCTGCACCCCACTCTGGCTGTGGGGTGCCCTGAAGTTTCTAAGCACCCCCACTCTGGCTGTGGGCACCCATCGGCTCCTCGGCACCTCTGCACCCCTCTTCCTCTCTCTTAATGACCCTGGCCAACAGGTTCTGGGGTTAAACAAAAGAAGCTGTTAACTCCATTGCAGGAGAGGTGGGGGGACATGTGTCTGCACCTTCCATATCGAAGGAAGGGAGGGGGAGAGAGGGGGGGTGTGCATCTGCCACAAATGAATATATTTCTGTGAAACTTTCATTTCATGGAACAGCATTTTCTTTCAAAAAACCATTGTGTCAGCTGCCTGTAGCATTTCATTGACCTCTGAAATGGTCTCAGAGGTGGTAACTGTACATCCTGTATAGCACACAGCAGTAATTCAAAGCTATTTAAGGGCTAGATTCTGCTTTCGAAGGCAAAATCACACAGAGGCATACAAGCGTCTCCCAGTAAAATCAATGGGAAGAGAATATGCAGATCTGGGGACAGAGAAATAACAAATTCTGTGGCCTCCACAGGGATTTTTGAAAGATGCAGAATCTTAGCTCAGACTTTACAGTAAGCACTCCACTGCTGGATGAACTCTGATGAGATCCTCCATCTCTATTAGTGGGCAGAGACGGTATTCCTTCTAGGAGATAGTAGCTCCAGCAACACAATAACTCTTAGATCTCTCCAAGCCCATCAGATGTAAAGGCATCTCACTTTAGCTGTAATGGCTGCAAGAAGGCAGGCTGGGAAATCTGTATATACTCTGATTCCAGGGCATCAAGGAAAACAAGAGAATTTTCTCTCTGAAATTTTTATCTCCAATTCAGAAAGGTCCTTTTTGAGCACTCAGCTGGGGGTCAACATCACCAATACTTCTCAGTCAGGAGACCCTGTGAAGACATACTCATTGGTAATGGCTACGGGCTCAGTAAAATCTTAGGGAAGGAACATAATGTCTCGGGTCTACTGATCGGAAAGCGCATGCACAGAGTGGGACGGAGATGTACACTGTAGCAGCAGTAAAGATTTGTCATACTTATATGGGTCTGTTACTATAGTACCTGTGCTTAACACAAGCGTAAATACCTTTATCCTTTTAATACAAGAGCACTTATATCCCTGCTCCATGGGTAAGAATTGAAGTATAAGGACATAATGGGACTCTGTGGCAAAAGGAAACTGAATTCAGGGATTCCAGCTCCTCAGCTACTACCCTAAACATTTGCTCTATACTTTTTCAGATGAGAAAATACACATGAAAAATGTTTTATCTAAGTAAAGGTGTAAGGATTTATAGTAGCACCAAAACTTCTAGGCTGTCCAAGAGGCAAGGATTTTTTAATCACCATTTTCATCACCTCAAATCTTTTACCATAGTAAAACACTGGTTTTTTTTCTCCTAATAGTATCTACAGAGATTAGAGGATATGACATAAACACAGATGCTCCACATGCCCTCCTGTCACAGAATGGATTTTTACACAGCTTTGATTTAACAACAATTTAGGATTCATTAAGGTAGACCACAAGTTCAATATATGATTTCTAATAATGCTTAATCAACAGCTGATTAACAAATATATTTAAAACAATTCAATGGGATTTGTAATAATTAAAACAGTGACTTGATCACAGATTTGATGATGTTAAGGGTCACACTTGTACTTATGAAAGAGAAAGTTAAATCACATATAAACACACACACAGAGTGTCCTGGTTTTGGTTAAAACAAGACCAGTTCTCTTTTAGTGAATTTTCCTTTCAGCTAAGTTCTTCTAAGTAACTACACTTTTCTGAATTTGGCTGCATGTTTTTCAGACAGTGTTCACTCCAGTGCTGATAACGGTAGCAATGGTATGCAGAAGAGACCCAGGTTTAGACTTATTGCTATGGCAGCCAAGGTTACTGATAAGTTTTGCACATCCCATAAGTGAGAGGGGTGTATTTGCAAGGAGGGGCGGACAGAACAGGTGACTAAAATTGACCAACTAAGTATTCCATTCCATACACATCATACACCCTGTAAAAGTGGAAGATTACGAGGATCCATGGCCGACATCTGAAGAGGACTCTGCCTGTCGTGCCTGTGATCCCAGGCCTAGTTCCAGGCCCTGCATTCCTGAATCCAGTTTCGGTTTACTGCAGAGTCCAGCCCAGGACTTCTGAGTACCTGCCCTGCAGCCGGTGGAGCAATGACAGCTCCGCAGTGGGCCCCCCGCTGTGCTACGCCAGGAAATTCAAAATTGATTTTCACAGAATCACAGAATCGACTGGGTTGGAAAAGACCTCAGAGTCCATTGAGTCCATCATTGAGTCCAACCCTTGGTCCAACTCTAGTCCATTTACTAGATCATGGTGCTAAGTGCCATGTCCAATCTCAGTTTAAAAACCTCCAGGGACGGCGAGTCCACCACCTCCCTGGGCAGGCCATTCCAATGCCTGACCACTCTCTCTGTAAAGAATTTCTTTCTAATATCCAGCCTAAATTTCCCCTGGCAGAGTTTAAGCCCATGCCCCCTTGTCCTATTGCTGACTGCCTGGGAGAAGAGACCAATCCCCACCTGGCTAGAACTTCCCTTCAGGTAGTTATAGAGAGTGATGAGGTCACCTCTAAGCCTCCTCTTCTCTAGACTAAACAACCCCAGCTCCCTCAGCCTCTCCCCATAGGTCTTATGTTCAAGTCCCTTCACTAGTCATGTTGCTCTTCTCTGGACCCGCTCCAGCACTTCAATGTCTTTCCTGAACTGAGGGGCCCAGAACTGAACACAATACTCCAGGTGTGGCCTCACCAATGCAGAGTACAGGGGAAGGATCACTTCCCTTGTCCTGCTGACCACGCTATTTTTGATACAGGACAGGATACCATTGGCCTTCTTGGCCACCTGGGCACACTGATGGCTCATGTTGAGCTTCCTGTCAATTAGTATCCCCAGGTCCCTTTCTGCCTGACTGCTCTCCAGCCACTCTGCGCCCAGCCTGTAGCGCTGCAGGGGGTTGTTGTGACCAAAGTGCAGCACCCGGCACTTGGCCTTATTGAACTTCATCCCATTGGAATCAGCCCATTTTTCCAGTCTATCCAGATCCCTCTGCAGAGCCCTCCTGCCTTCCAGCAGGTCGACACTCCCTCCCAACTTGGTGTCATCAGCAAATTTGCTGATGATGGTCTCAATCCCCTCATCTAAATCATCAATAAAGATGTTAAACAGGACTGGACCCAACACTGACCCCTGGGGAACACCACTAGTGACTGGTCACCAGCTAGATGCAGCCCCATTCACCAGCACTCTCTGGGCCCGGCCCTCCAGCCAGTTCTTAACCCAGCATAGAGTACACTTGTCCAAGCCACGGGCTACCAGCTTTTGCAGGAGTATATTATGGGAGACAGTGTCAAAGGCCTTGCTGAAGTCCAGATAGACCACATCCACAGCTTTCCCCTCATCCACCAGGTGAGTCACCTGATCATAAAAGGAGATCAGGTTGGTCAGACAGGACCTGCCCCTCCTAAACCCATGTTGGCTGGGTCTGATCCCTTGTCCATCCTGAAGGTGCTGTGTGATTCCATTCAGGATGATCTGCTCCATAACCCTGCCAGGCACCGAGGTCAGGCTGACAGGCCTGTAGTTGCCAGGGTCAGCTTTGCAGCCCTTTTTGTGGACTGGGGTAACATTGGCCAATTTCCAATCATATGGGACCTCCCCAGTGAGCCAGGACTGTTGGAAGATGATGGAGAGCGGCTTGGCAAGTTCTTCTGCTAGCTCCCTCATCACCCGTAGACTTGTGAGGATCCAGATGGCTCAGTAAATCACCAACTATTTCCTCCTGGAATACAAGGGGCCTATTTGGCTTCCTATCTCTGTCAACCACCTCCAGAGATGAGTTGTCCTGAGGACCACCTGTCTTACTGGTAAAAACTGAGGCAAAGTAGGTATTAAGTACCTCAGCTTTCTCCTCATCTTTGTTAACTATATTTCCCTCAAAGTCCAACAGAGAATGGAGGTTTTCCTTGCCCCTCCTTTTATTATTAACATATTTAAAGAAGGACTTTTTATTATCCCTGACAGAATTGGCCAAATTAACTTCAAATTGCACTTTTGTTTCCCTGATTTTTTTCTGCATGATCTAGCTGTTTCCATAAATTCTTCATAAGTAGCCAGCCCTTTTTTCCACAGTCGGTAAAGTCTCTTTTTATTTCTGATTTCCTTCAGAATCTCCCTGTTTAGCCAAGCCGGTTGTCTTCCCCGCCGGCTAGCCTTTTGGCACACTGGTATAGCCTGTTCCTGTGCACTCAAAACCTCCTGATTGAAGCATGTCCACGCCTCCTGGGCCCCCTTGTTTTTAAGCATTGTTTCCCAGGGTATGCTCTGAACTAGGCTTCTGAATAGGCAAAAATCTGCCCTCTGGAAGTCCAGCGTAGAGGTTTTGTTAATGGTTCTCCCTGCATCTCTGAGTATTGAAAATTCTATTATTTCATGGTCACTATGACCCAGGCGGCCTCCAACCACTACATCTCCCACCAGCCCTTCTCTGTTTGTAAACAGTAGGTCTAGCGGGGTCTTGCCCCTGGTAGGCTCATTTACCAGCTGATGAAGGAAATTGTCCTCTATACACTCTAGGAACTTCCTAGACTGCCTCTTCTGTGCAGTACTGAGCTCCCAGCAGATATCCGGCAGGTTAAAGTCACCCACAAGAACAAGGGCCGTCGATTTTGAGACATCTGCCAGCTGCTTGTAGAATAATTCATCTCCTTCATCGTCCTGGTTGGGCGGTCTATAAGACACCCACGAGGATGTCAGCCTTGTTGAACTTCCCTCTGATTCTGGTCCACAGGCACTCAACCTTGTCGCTGCTGACCTCAAGTTTAACAGAGTCGAGTGACTCTCTAACGTATAAAGCCACCCCTCCACCTCTCCTACCCTGCCTATCTTTTCTGAAGAGCTTGTAGCCACACATAGCAGCACTCCAGTCATGAGAGTCATCCCACCATGTTTCTGTGATGGCAACTATGTCATAGCTTTCCTGCTGCACAATGGCTTCCAGCTCCTCTTGTTTGTTGCCCATACTGCGTGCATTAGTGTACATGCACTTCAGGTGGGCTGCTGATTTCACTCTTAATTCGGGCTTTCCATCCTTAGGCTGATCTTTGGAGAGCCCAGTTTCAATCCCTTCCCCCTTCAAACCTAGTTTAAAGCCCTCCTGATCAGCCCTGCCAACTTATGGGCTATAGTCCTCTTGCTCTCCCTAGAAGGATATTTTATATTATTTTCTCTATTTATTAGTAGCATTAGTAAAACATTTATTAACTTTTCCAACTTGCAAGTCTCTCTCCCTTTTTCGCCTATTACCTTTCCTTGGTGGGGAGGGTGGGGAGTTAACAGAGAGCATCTACCACGGTTTATTGTCACCCTGCAGTAAACAGTGACACAGAGGTATATGAGTAAAAGTTTATGTACAAATCTATAAACACATACTTAATGGCGTGCATTCATCCATAGATATTTGAATATATTCATGCACAGTAACCTATAGCTTTGTGCATATATGTGTGGAATATACGTGGAGGCATAACTATAAAATTTCTGTGGGGGACTACGGTGGGTCCGTGGATTCCCTGACAGAGGGCATGGGAACAGAAATCAGCCTTGAAGATATCAAGGCCTACCCGTGAGAAAGATGGGAGTAAAGGAGTATCCAGAGATGTTAAGGATGTACCCGTGAGAGAGAAGGGAGTAAAAGAGTAACATTGATGATAGCAAAAATAGCCAACGAGATGTTACTGCTGTAACTTGTAACCAATAGTGAAGAGACACGTGAATTGGTAAAACTGTATAAAAATGCACTTGTGGCAATAAATGGCATCTACTACTTTCATCCTGGAAGAACTTGGTCTCTGTCGTTTGTCCGTCTCAGTCATGACATCTGGTGATCCCGACGTGATCCTGTATGAAGAAGGATCTCGCATGAAGAAGAGACAGCAGTGAAGCTGTGACAGCCAAAGACGAGCTGGGGAGACGGAGCCCGGTACAGCTTATAGAGCAGCAGGGGCGAGCTGCCGAAGACCTGTATCCTTGAAAAGACACCATGCCAAGAGCTGGTGAGCTACCGGGTACAGGGTGGGAGGGGTGAAACTTATCTAAAGAAGAGAGTATTATATTATCTACACGGAAGTTGCTTCTGAAGAAGCAGGGTATTAGCCTTCTGGAATTGACTTTACAAAGGATGTTACTATGGGGCAAAGCACTACTGAAAGATCCAAAGAAACAACTGAACTGTTAACAATATGGCACTTGTTGCTAGAGACTTTGAGAGGATTAAAAGAGCAACGGGAACATGCAGAGACAGTGGAGGGGGGTGGCTTCCCTGGACTAGATTTGAAAAAAGAAAACAACAAACAAAAAAACCCCAAAACAACAACAACGACAACAAAAAAAAAAAAAAAAACAAACCACAACAAAAAAAACCCAAAGCCCGAACCCCCTGTCTCCTAATGATTCTCCAGCACTGTTCAAGTCCGCGTTATCTGATGACTTGGATGAGGGTCTGCAGCATTTTCTCGAAAAGTTAAAAGGAAAAGGAATATGTGTACGTGTTACCCTGAGATCAGATAAAAACCATGAAAGACTCAAAGCAAAATTAGACCTATGCAATGTAACAGCTCTAGATCATTTAGGACGAAACGATGGGGATTCGTTGAAAGGGGCAGATATCCCCCAGCTCTTGGAAGAGACACTAATTGGCACAACACAGTTACAGGCACAATTAGTTTATGAAATCCTGAGGTAGTCAGCAGACCTTGCATATCAAGCTATGATAAAGGTGCCTGAAACCAACAAAGCAGCCAAATAATTTACAACTATTAATCAGGGTCCCAATGAGAATTACATGCAATTTATTGACCATCTTCAAGAGGCCATCAATAAGCAGGTTGAAAACTTAGAAGCTAAGGAAGCACTGGTGTTGAAATTAGCAGTAGAGAATGCCAATGTTTGCTATCAGCATGTTATCTACAGGTTTTACAGTACATATTACGTGCTTCTGTGTACTGCCTCTCTGAAAATCGAGCAGCTTGTCAGGAATGTGAGTTAATTGTTTTACTGATTGTTGTTAGAATTGTTTCTTTGTGGTATAAGTACACCGTAAAACCTTGTCCCCACTTTTCCCACTCACGCTGCAAGCAACCCTGTGCTTCCCCTCCCTCCCTCCCTCCCTCTTCTCATGGTCTTTACTTACAAGATGGGGTCGGAAACAACTGTTTTCAGTCGTGTTCCTAAGAAATAGGTATTGGGAGGTGTTTTAAAACATAGGAAAGCACTTGGAAATATGAGGAAGGAAGATGTTGTGAAATATTATGGTCAATGGTGGCTGCTGTGTAAGTTAGATGAATGGGAAAAGTGGCCGGAGGATAGAAACTTGAAGTATAATACTTTGTTGCAATTAATGTTGTTTTTAAGGTGAGAAGAGCATGACAAAATAAATCTCTGCAAGAGATCATTAGATCATTACAGACAGTTTTACAGGTGGAACGGTTTGAACGTCAACAAGCTGAGAGAGAATTAACTGATAACACAGAGGTCACAGTAAACTTGCTGAAGTCTGCAAGATGCTTTCCTCATTAACCTGTTTTCTTTGTGGGTATTTGTTTAAGCATGTTGCAGTTTTAGTAGGCCTTTGTTGTGTGGTACGGTGAGTTCACAATCTGTTAAATAACGAGAATCCATGGACTCAAAATGTGTGTTTTGTGATAATACAGAAAATCATGAGTAATTTAATTCTTTACTGCGTGAATGTGATGGTAAAATTTTGTGTGTAGTAGCTGATATTTTTCTTTCAAGCATGCTACCTTTATTCCGGCATTCAGACTTGTGCAGCTCTGTGATAGGCTGTGTCTCATTTCAGGGTACTAAATTTGGCTCTTTTGTATGCACACCAAGTAAAGAATCCTGGTTTTGGGATAACAGTCGTAGCACACCAGATGAGATACTAATAAAAGCCTTGCCCAGTCCAGCTTGCAGTGGCGGCGGGTGCTGATTGGGCTCCAGCGCGCACTGACCTGTTTTGTCAGGGAGACCCAGCAGTACCTCTACCTGGCTTGGCGGCAAGCAGTTCAAAGGTGCAATGCAAAAATCGAGATATTGTCTTGAATAAGTGTAACTGTGATCTATCTGCATATTTGAACTTGGTATTTGGTTTTCATATCTGAGCTCAGTATTTTAGTTTGCATATATATATATCTACGGTACCAAAAGAATTTTGTTTGGGGAGATAATTACAAAATGGGAACTGTTTCCACTGCTAAAATACCACCTTGCTCCCCCTTAGGATGCATCCTTACACATTAGAGTAACTTTTGGGGAAATATTCTGATAAAAGAACACTTGAAATGATACTGTACTCGAATGTGGCTTAAATGTGGAATTCTGGGTTTTAGTGCTGTATTGCAATTAATGTTGTTCTGCAGAACTTTGGAAAAAATGGGGTGAAATATGGTACTGTAAGTTAATTAGCTCATTTTGAGACCAGAAAATAATTTAAATTGTTAAACTCTGATTTGCATTGAAAAACAAAAACAAAAACAACAAAAAAAACCACCCCCCAAAAAAACCCCAAAAAACCCAAACCAAAACAACAGAAAAGAAACCACACCAAAACCAAAAACAGAAACAAAACAAACCCTAAGTGATGATGGATGTGAACTTGGTATTGTATGAGGTTGTGTTTAAAAGTTGCTAGAATATGAACTGATTTGGATCTAGGAAAATGGAATAATGGATTGATGTTTAATATGCTGGTTTTTTACATCTGTAAATTGCAAAAGGTAAATGGAACTAAGGAATATAACTATTGCTGAGCTACTTGGAATTGCATATAAAGTGTATTATGGTTGGAATGAAATGGGAAAACAAAAAAGCAAAATATCCCAGGCCTGTGTTGTACAGTTTGAATATAAATTTCAGGCCTGTGTCAAGCTGCAAGATAAACTCAGCTCATTGTAACCGAGGAGTTTGCCTGAGCCTTCCACTTCGTACCAGCGATTACGCCACCTGCGTGGCCTTGGCTATATCTAAACTGCAGCAAGAAGACAAAGAAAAAAAAAATTGAAAAACCTGGTTGCCTGCTGCTAAGTGGAGAAAGGGGGGCTTTATTCCCCCCGCTCTGTCCTTTTTTTCCTGGAGTGTTTTCATCCATCCTTGTTGTGGCACTGCATTGCTTTTTGGCTCTGAATCTGAGGTTGTCAGTGTTGTTTATTTTTGCTTCAATCTTGTTTCTTAGGTTCCAGCACATCTGGGGAGAGAGCTCATCATTTTACCTCCTTGCTGAGGTCAGCCTTTTCACACTGGTCAGCTTTGGAATGTCAGAGTGCTGGGTCAGACTGGTACTGATTTGGGTGTGGAGTGGAGTCAGGTTGGTTTGATGTGCAGTTTGAACTGATTTGTTTTCATGCTGGGCTGGACGTCTTGCCATCTCAGATGGGGGCGAGAGGGAGGTTTTATTCCCCTCCTCCTCCCGCTCCCAGCCCGCTGTGATCCAGGAGAGCTCAGAGGGCCTCACTTTAGGATTAGTATTTACAGGCTTGCGAGATCGTTGACTTTAGTAGGTATTTTTCCACTGTAGCCACTCTTAGAATGAGGTAATATTCTGGCAGCATCCTGATCTCTCCAGATTGTATAATTCTGGTACCATTTCGCTTGGGCTGAGTCCTGGGTAGCAGGTGTACCAAACTGTCAAAAGCGACTGATGGTTGCTACCTTTCCCACGCAGAAAAGGGGGCTATTCCCATATGGCAGGAGTTCCAAGAGTATGGAGGGTGTGCCTTGACTCACCACACTTGTGCCTCATTTTTCCCAGCTTTACTGCACTTACACAATGGGTAATTGTTCTTGGCAGGAGCTACAGGAACACAGGGATGGTGTCCCAGGGTCACATCTCACCACAGTCACACAATAGGAATTGTTCTCCCCAAATCATGCCTGACCTGTCCTGGTATCCAGTTGGTCGAATGGCCTAGGAAAGGGGGGAGGTTGCAACCACCACACCTCCCAAAGGAAAGATCCTCCAAGTCACTGAAGGAAATGGCAGCAGCAGCATACCCACAAAGGGTTCTTGAGTGTCCTTGAAGCTCTCTCAGAAAAGTTGAACTGATTTGCAAGCTTCTGCTCCTTCACTCTTGATGGAGGAGGCTCTTCTGCCTCTGCTGCTGCAGCTACTTCTGCTGTTCCTGACCCCTCTGCCTCTTCCTCTCCTGCAGCCTGCAAGAAAAAAAGAGTAGTGACTCCACCATGAAAGAACCAGACATCTCTTTCCTTCTTCAGAAGCACTTCTCAGACTGCTGCATTTCTGCTGCCTAGTGAAGGAGACTATAACTGAAGGTTTAAGATTTAATATTTAAGATGGAAATTAGGAGACTTCTAGCTATCAGAACAAGGTGATTCTAGAACAGTATCTAAACAGGAACATGGAATATGGAAAACAAGGACCTGAAGTTACTTTAAAACAGAGCCTGACATGAGTGGGAAAATGTAGCATGACTGCCTTTGATAAAATGATCTGGACTCAGGGACCAGAAGACTACCCTGTGTTTTCATTTCCTTGCTAGACAGTCAGCTTTATCTGAAACTAGTCTGAACTTGATTCCAGGCCCTGACACTGTGTGGATAAGAGCAAACTTCTCACTTCATACTCATTTCCTGATCAGCCTTTAAGTCATGCCACTGCTTATTTCAGGTATTAAGTTGGTGCAAAAGTAATAGTGTTTTTTGCATTGTTGAAATTTACCATTCGATATTGGAATACATGTCGTGGTTGAGACGGACAAGCGACATGGACCAAATTCTTTCAAGATGAAAGTAATAGATGCCATTTATTGCTACAAGTGCATTTTTATACAATCCTGCCAGTTCATGTGTCTTTTCACTATTGGTTACAAGTTACAGCACTAACATCTCATTGGTTAAACTTGCTATCATCCATGTTATTCTTCTATCCCCTTCTCTCTCACGGGTACATCTCTCCTCTGTCACGGGTACAACTCCATATCTCTGGATACTCCTTTACTCCCATCCTTCTCAAGGGTAAATCTTAATATCTTCAAGGCTGATCTCTACCTCCATATTTTCTGACAAGGATTCCACAGACCCGCTGCAGTTTCCCACAGTTCCCCCTTTTTGTATTTGTGCTAAAAATGCTGCCCTCATTGTCCGCTGCAGGGCCCTTTGCAGCAGAGAAATCATGCATGGCAACATTAGTAACACAACCACAACAATCATCAAAATGATCAGTCCTGTTTTCACTACTGATAACAACCATCCTAAAAACTCTCAACCACTAAGCAATTTATTTAACAAATCCCATCAAAATCTTCACACCCATGTCCTTGAGCTAATAACAAAAATCTATCGTGGCTCTACTCTGCCGTGTGCCATGTCTTACAGAATCTACATATAACAAAAGTCCACTTAAAGCCTTAGAAGTTCTGTTAGTTTGCTTAACTAGCCAGCATCCTAATTTTCTAAAATATTTAAAGCTTTTAGCTGTGCCAACACCAGATACAAGAGATCCTAAAACCCTTAACCTTGATCCCCAAAAATCTACATTATCATCACATTTTGACTCATATACACGCAAAAAGTGTTTTTCTCGTCTTGCTCTTCTGCGATCTAATATCATAGATGCATTGGGCGTTAAGAGAGTTAATAGTCCCAAAATAAACAGTCCTCCAACAACATTAGAAGGAATTCCTGGTCAGGCTCTATCTCCACAGATCAAGAATACACCATACAGGAGGTTTTGGGGTCGCTGTTTCCACATTATCAATGACAACCCTTGGATTCTTCTGCGAGGCATTACACCATCGAGTTTCATTTCTATAGTCACCAAGGGTAGCATTAACATTTTGCAGTCTTATCCATTCATGCTTTAGCATATTGTCCTGGCACTTTTCACAAACCAGTTGGGTACAAGCGTCCATGGGCACAGATCCCAGCAATTCCAGTTCCTGTGGTTCAATGTCTATTTCCGGGAGACAGTTAATCCAAAGTGCCATGTTAGTATTATTACAGTTTGTTGCAATGCCTCCGCATCGACCATTATTGTGAAACAATTGTGTGATGCTGCTGTAGTCATCAAGGGGGATGCCAACCAAGCATGTGTGGAATGGGTTTTCCGGAGATGCCATAGCTAGGCATATGGAGTCCTGGTTAGTAATGTTGGCTAAAGTACTCCACATGTTAGTCTTTGTCTGTGCGGGCATCCAAAACACAGCAGCTGCAACAGTCATTGTCAGGAAGATAACACAGGTTTCACGTTTCGTGCCAGCAACCATTGCGGCCCTTGATCTGTAAAGACACAAGCATAACATCTCCCCCAGGTTATCAATTGATGTGGCCTTTTCCATTGACTAGTGATCTGACCATAACTAATGTAGGTTCTTTCTGATTTAGCATGATTTTGGGTCATACTTGCAAAGTATTTAATCACATACAATGCTTTTGACAATTGGTTTTGTGGTGTTTTCCCTACTTCTCCCCCCTTTTTGTTTTAAAAAAGAACAAAACCAAAACAAAAAAAACACAGTTCAGAATCAGATACGTGCATTGAACCTTGACTACGTACTCAGAATCACAAATCAAATTTAGAGGTTCCTCCTTAAAAAGCTCTAAGTAATTTAAAGCTGTGCCAAGTTCTGCTAATTGGGTTGAACCTTCAATAATTTTCACAGAATGATGCCAATTGTTATCTTCACACCAAACCACTACAGCTTTATGAGACTTCCCAAAACCATCAACAAAAACTTTGCAAGTATGTAGGATCAGACCAAATACAAGTATGGCCTATGGCCTGATGTTAAAGACTTGCAGGTTCTGCAGCAATTTACATTTTACATTTATGCATGCCAAAAGCTGTGGTGTTAAGAAAACCAGCTAGTGCAATTTATAGAGACATAGATTACAAATAAAAAAATCAAAATTAAATTTCACAAATGGTACATATATGACAAAAGGATCATGGCCTATTGAAACTTAAATTAATTCCCTGCATTTTCTTGAGTAGAGTGACAATTGGTATATAACAGTCAGTATATCAGTTTGCTAGCAATCTCATCATACTGTCCCACAATAGCCACAGGTTGTTTCTATGTTGTAGCCATAAATAGACAAATCTGCAAGTCCAGTCAGATACAGTCAACCTGTAAGGTTGTCATAAATTTATTCCTCAAAGTTTCCAACTCCATTTTGGCTGTCATATTTATTGGATATTGTTTTCCCTTACCGGATCAAAGTCCTGTTTCAGATCTCTCAGTGTAGTATTTGCTTTATCGAAACATTGGCTGTTAATACTAGTGGAAATACAGCATTTGAAATTTCCTTGGAGATTTCTCACTTGCAGCAAGCAGATCTGCGCCATCCAAGCAGCTTCTTGTAGGCCATGCAACTAAACAGAATTCTCAGAAAACGTTATTTGAGCTTACAATTTACTTAACAAATCTTAACCTAAGAGAGGTATAGGAGTTTCTAACAACTATAAGAATTCATGTATTTAAAACTTTGTTCCAAATTTCGCATTTCATTGGTCTCAAAAATTGGCCTTTCTTTTGTTCTCTCTCATAACCTCAAAAACTAGCATGGTGAATTTACTAAGAAGTCACTTACAACTAAGTACCACAGAATAAGTCTATTAAAAATTTTTTGGTTTAATTTTCCAGTTTCATTAGAACTATGGGTCTGCTAAGGATGCCTTTAAACTTCACCCTCAGACTCCTTCATGCAGTATTACAGCTCTCTAGCAGTAACATTGCTTGGGGGAGGGGCGCTGGGGGGAATAAAACTTCCCTCTTGCCTCCATCTAAGATGGCAAGACGTACAGCCCAGTATGAAAACACATCAGGTTGAACTCCACATCAAACCAATCTGGCTGCACTCCACACTCAAAATAGTACCAGTCTGACACAGAGAAGCACTGAACACTGTGACCCCCCAAAGCTGACCAGTGTGAAAAGACTGACTTCAGCAAGGAGGTAAAATTATGAGCTCTTTTCCCCAGATGTGCCGAAACCTAGGAAACAAGACAGAAGCAAAAATAAACAACACCAACAACCCCTGATTCAAAGCCGAAAAACAACACAGTGTCACAACAAAAATGGATGAAAATACTTCAGGGAAAAAAAAAGGACAGAGCGGGGGGAGTAAAGCCCCCCTTTCTCTGCTTAGCAGTGGGAAAACAGTTTGGTGTTTTTTTTGTTTTTTTTTTTTCTCTTCTTACTGCAGTTCAGATATAGTCAAGGTCATGCAGCTGGTATGCTGGTACGAAGTGGGAGGCTGGGAGGCTCTGGTAAACTCCTCAGTTACAATGAGCTGCACATAGGCCTGGGATATTTTGTTGTTTTATTTCCCATTTCATTCCAACCATAATATACTTTATATGCAATTTCAAGTAGATCAGCAATAGTTACATTCCTTAGCTCCATTTACCTTTTACAATTTAGAGATGTCAAAAAACAGTATAAACCAGTATAATAAACGTAAATCCCTTATTCTGTTTTCCTAAATCTAAATCAGTTAATATTCTAGCAACTTTTAAATACAACCTCTTCCAAATTCACAGCTATCATAGCATTTTAACAATTTAAATGCTTTTCTAACAATATAAGCAATCATTCTAATGTGTAAGGATGCATCCTAAGGTGAGGCAAGGTGGAATTTTTGCAGTGGAACCGGTTCCCATTTTGTAATTATCTCCCCAAACAAGATTCTTTTGGTACCAAATATGAATATGCAAACTAAAATACTGAGCTCAGATATGAAAACCATATACCAAGTTCAAATATGCAGATGGATCACAGTTACACCAATATAAGACAATATCTCAGTTTTTTATATTGCACCTTTGGGCCGCTCACTGCTCAGCCAAGTGGAGGTACCTCTGGGTCTCCCTGACAAAAAAAAGGCAGTTGCGTGCTGAAACCCATCCGCACCCGCCGAGCCAGACTGGGCAAGGCCTTTTTGTGTTTTGTTTTGTTTTATTTTTGTTTTAGTGTCTCATCTGGTGCGCTACAGCTGTTATTCCAAAACCAGGATTCTTTACATGATGTGCATACGGAAAAAACAAATCCAGCACACCGACATGAGAGACAGCCTGTCACAGAGTTGCGCAAGTCTGAATGCTGGAATAAAGCTAGCATGCTAGAGAAAAAAAAAATAACAGCTACTACATGCAAAATTTACCATCACATTCACGCAGTAAAGAACTAAATTACTCATGATCTTCTGTATTATCACAGAACGCACATTTTGAGTCAATGAATTCTCATGATTTAACAGACTGTGAACTTATCATACCATATAACAAAGACCTACCAAAATTGCAACATGCTTAAACTGATACCCACAAAGAAAACAGGTTAATGAGGAAAGCATCTTGCAGACTTCAGCAAGTTTACTGTAACCTGTGTGTTATCAGTTAACTCTCTCTCAGCTTGTTGACGTTCAAATCCTTCCAGCTGTAAAACTGTCTGTAATGATCTAATGATCTATTGTAGAGATTTATGTTGTCCTGCTCTTCTCACCTTAAAAACAACATTAATTGCAACAAAACTCTATTCTCCAGACACTTTTAGCAATTATTTAACGTAAACAGCAGCGAGCACTGATTTCAATATTTAACAAGATCTTCCTTTCTTATAATTATGAGTGCTTTCCTAAGTTTTAAAACACCTCCCAATACTGATTTTTAGGAACACAACTGCAAACAATTATTCCTGACCCCATCTTGCAAGTAAAAACCTTGAGAAGGGGGAGGGAGGGGTATAAAACACAGGCTGCTTGCAGCATGACTGGGAAAAATGGGGAGAGAGTTTTATGGTGCACTTAAAAACAACTAGTAAAACAATTAACTCACATTCTTAAGAAGCTGCTTGATTTTCAGAGAGGCAATACACAGAAACACATAATATGTACTGTAAAACTCGCAGATAGCAAACATTAGCATTCTCTACTGCTAATTTCAACACCAATGCTTCCTTAGCTTCTAAGTTTTCAACCTGCTCATTGATGGCTGTAGAGCGAGATAAGGACCAAGCAAAACAAGTCGATTCAATGTGAATCACGCTAAGCCATTTATTACAGAAACAAGTCTCCTTATATACGTAACTATATTCTAATCACGCGTCCACGCTCCAAGCATGGATTCGTTAAATGAGGATCGTGGGCTGTCCGTGCTCTGGAGTCTCACTGATGATACGTCCAATGATTCATGCCACGCCAGGACCCCGGTGATTGAGGAACGCCCCTCTTTCTCACAGCAGACTCTGTTCTCGAAGTGGCCTTGAGATACCTTTGAGCCTGACTAATTCAGCAACAGGTCTTAATCTATCAAAACCCATCCACAGATGGCCTCTTGGAGATGGTCAATAAATTGCATGTAATTCTCATTGGGACCCTGATTAATAGTTGCAAATGATTTGGCTGCGTTGTTGGTTTAAGGCACCTTTATCATAGCTTGATATGCACGGTCTGTTGACTGCCTCAGGATTTCAGAAAGTTATCGTGCCTGTAGTTGTGGTGTGTCAATTAATGTCTCTTCCAGAAACGCACAGGGTCCCATGGTTTAACTGTAATTGAAAATGGGGGTAAATCCCAGCTTTTTGGTAAGTTCGGTTTACGCTCTGAAACTCTACCCCCACTCTCAGGAATTCAGTGTGGGAGGGAGGCGGGAGCAGGTTGGAGGGACCCAAATCTGTAGGAATTACGTTATTTGGCTCGGTCTGGCTCACCACGGGGGGGTCCTCCCCACCTAAATCTCCAGGCAAGGGGGGATAGGAAAAAAAATGTCCATTTTTTCCTTCCGCGACTGATAGCGGCGGGGCAGAGGCTTGAAAGGTGATTAATGGCGGTGACGCAGACGGCGGAACCGCGATTGCTGATGATAGAGGAGAGGTTTGAGCCGTAATTGATGACAGCGTAGCGGTCGGCCGAACGCACTGCTCCGACTGATGCTCCGACTGGTGCTCTGAAGGCCCCTCCCGAGACCATAACGCTGTTTTATCATGTGAGTCTTTCATATCTTTTAACTGATCTCGAGGCTACACATATGTATACGACTCTTTCACAATTTTTTCCTGATCTCGGGGCCACACATACGTACGCTCCTCCTTTATTCCTTTTAACTTTTCAATTAAGTGCCGCGGATCTTTATCCGTATCAGACAATATGGACTTGGGCGGTTTTGACGGCTCTTTAGCAACAGGGGGGGTCGGGGTAGTACTTCATCTTGCTTTTTCCTCTGAATCTGGCCCAGAAGAGCCAAGAAGACCATCTCCCTCGGCCGCCTCTGCCTGTTGCTGTTTTAACTCTTTCAGAGTATCTAATAATAAGCACCACGTCGTTAACAGTTCATTTGCTTCCTTGGACCCTTGGGTAGCACTATCAAACAATTTATCTCCCAAGTCCATCCATTGTGACACACTAAATGCTGTCACAGGATTAACCTCTAAACCTTGTGCTTTGCCCCATAGTAACATTTTTCTTAAAGTCAGTTCCGGAAGACTAACACCCTGCTTCTTCAGAAGCAGCTTCCATGTAGATAAAATAGTACCCTCTTCTTTAGATAAGTTTCCTCCCATGTTCCCGGTAGCTCACCTCCTCCTTAGCGAGGTGTCTTTTCAATCGATCCGGATCTTCGGCAGCTCTCCTTGGCTGCTCTTATCAGCTGGACCGGGCTCCGTCTCCACAGCTCTTCGGCTGTTCACAGTTTTCCGCTGTCACCTTGTTAGGCGAGATCCTCTTCAGGCAGGATCACGTCGGGGTCACCACATGTCGCGGTTGAGACGGACAAGCGACATGGACCAAATTCTTTCAAGATGAAAGTAATAGATGCCATTTATTGCTACAAGTGCATTTTTATACAATTCTGCCAGTTCATGTGTCTTTTCACTATTGGTTACAAGTTACAGCACTAACATCTCATTGGTTAAACTTGCTATCATCCATGTTATTCTTCTATCCCCTTCTCTCTCACGGGTACATCTCTCCTCTGTCACGGGTACAACTCCATATCTTTGGATACTCCTTTACTCCCATCCTTCTCAAGGCTAAATCTTAATATCTTCAAGGCTGATCTCTACCCCCATATTTTCTGTCAAGGATTCCACAGACCCACTGCAGTTTCCCACAAATACATTCTTGAATAAATGTGGTTATGTTATACATCTTTTTGAATGCGCTTTTCTCACTTTATGCTTTTTGTTACTGCCTCATTACTTGCTGGTTATTTTATATTTATTTTAGACTATGGAAATGATGTTAGACAAAAAGAAAAGTTGAGTGATTTTCTTATTCGAGTTCAAAACGGGGTGTAAAGCAGCGGAGACAACTCGCAACATCAACAATGCATTTGGCCCAGGAACTGCTAACGAATGCACAGTGCAGTGATGGGTTCAAGAAGTTTTGCAAAGGAGACAAGAACCTTGAAGATGAGGAGCATAGTGACCAGTCATCGGAAGCTGACAATGGCCAATTGAGAGCGATCATTGAAGCTGATCCTCTTACAACTCCACGAGAAGTTGCTGAAGAACTCAATGTGACCATTCTACAGTCATTCAGCATTTGAAGCAAATTAGAAAGGTAAAAAAGCTCAATAAGTGGGTGCCTCATGAGCTGACCGAAAAGAAAAAAAATCATCATTTTCAAGTGTCGTCTTCTACACAACAACAATGAACCATTTATTGATTCGATTGTCACATGTGACAAAAAGTGGATTTTATACAACAACCAGTGATGACCAGCTCAGTGGTTGGACTGAGAAGAACCTCCAAGGCACTTCCCAAAGCCAAACTTGCACCAGAAAATTATCACGGTCACTGTCTGGTGGTCTGCTGCCAGTCTGATCTACTACAGCTTTCTGAATCCCAGTGAACCATTATATCTGAGAAGTATGCTCAGCAAATTGATGAGATGCATCAAAAACTGCAACGCCTGCAGCCAGCATTGGTCAACAGAAAGGGCCCAATTATTCTCCATGACAATGCCCGACCGCAAGTCACACAGCCAGTGCTTCAAAAGCTGAACGAACTGGGCTATGAAGTTTTGCCTCATCAGCCACATTCACCTGACCTCTTGCCAGCCTACTACCACTTCTTCAAGCATCTCGACAACTGTGAGCACTGGCGCAGGCAGGTTGCAAGAACAACCAGAGGGCATGAATATGATTGCAAAGAGCAAATTTATTTTAGTTACCTCGCTACCAGGGGATCTCCAAAACAGCACCTCAGCTCCCGGGCGGAGGTGACACAAGTGGAGATGCAGGTGCTGCAAAATTCAGCCCTGGTTGAAGATCACTGGGCCTGCTGTGTTTGCCTGTATTTCAAGGTTTCAAGCAGGCACAGTCATCCACTCTGCTCTGCTCTTTCTCACAACAAAGCAAGAATCTCAGGTATAATGATAAGGTACCTCAGAGTTTCTCACAGGCCTATGTTATCTAACATAGAGGTTCTACTTGTCAAGCACAAGGTCAGTAAAACAATTAGTGTTATGTATGTGCTTTTTCTACACCCCAGCTGCAGTTGCTTCAGCATATTTTCAATTCTTCTCCTCACCATTCTTCTGCTATTCCCATACAACAACTTTTTGCAGGGAAAACACTTCCACAACTAGCAGGATGCAGAAAATGCTTTCCAAGAGTTCGTTGAATCCTGACACATGGATTTTTACGCTACAGGAATAAACAAACATTTCTTATTGGCAAAAATGTGTTGATGGTAACAGTTCCTATTTTGATTAATATATGTTTCAACCTAGTTATAATGATTTAAAATTCACGGTCCAAAACTGCAATTACTTTTGCACCAACTTAATACTCATTCCTGCTGCTTTCATCCCTCTACACCCTTTTTTGTTGGAACGATAAAGGACTCAGCATTCTGATTCAATGTGAATCACGCAACGCCATTTATTACAGAAACAAGTCTCCTTATATATGCAACTATTCTCTGATCATGCATCCACGCTCCAAGCATGCATTCACTGATTGGATATCATCTATGTTCACAAGCTGTCCACGCGCTGGAGTCTCACTGATGATAGGTCCGTTGATTTATGTCATGTTGAGGCCTTGTTATTGTAGAAATGCTTCTCTCCCACAGCAGGTCCTGTTTTCAGCATTTGAGTTGGCCTTGAAATTCCTGGCTGGTTCAGTAACAAATCTCCATCTAACAGAAACCCCTCCACACTTTTTCACCATTTTCAAGTTCAGGGATGGACATGCTGTCCAGGAAGATTCCGAATCCCAGAAAATTACACTCTGTCTTGATATATCTTTCAGTCACCAACTGTATGAAGTTTAACAAGGGCAAGTGCCTGATTTTGCACCTGGGACACAGTAACCCTGGATGGACACACAGACTGGGGAATGAGCAGCCCTGCAGAGAGGGATCTGGGTGTTCTGGTCGACACCAAGTTGAACATGAGTCAACAGTGTGCCCTAGCAGCCAAGAAGGCAAACTGTGTCCTTGGGTGCATCAAGGACTGTATTGCCAGTCGGTCGAGGGAGGTGATTGTCCCACTCTAATTTGCACTGGTGCAGCCTCACCTTGAGTACTGTGTGCAGTTCTCGGTGCCGCAGTATAAAAAGGACATAAAGCTACTGGAGAGTGTCCAGAGGAGAGCCAAAAAGTTGGTAAAGGGTTTAGAGGGGAAGCCATATGAGGAGTGGCTAAAGTCACTTGGTTTGTTCAGCCTGTAGAAGAGGAGACTGAGGGGAGATCTCATCGCAGTCTACAGCTTCCTCACAAGGGGAAGAGGAGGGGCAGGAGCTGATTTTTTATCTTTGGCAACCAATGATAGGACCCCAGGGAATGGCAGGGAGATGTGCCAGGGGAGGGTCAGGTTGGACCTCAGGAAAAGGTTCTTCACCAAGAGGGCGGTGGAGCACTGGAACAGGATACCCAGGGAATCATGACACCAAGCCTGACAGTATTCAAGAAACAATCGGGCAATGCCCTCAGACACATTGTGTGAATTTTGGAGTTGTCCTATGCAGGGATGGGACTTGGACCTGATGATCCTTGTGGGTCCCTTCCAACTCAGGACATTCTATGATTCTATGTTTCTAATATCTGGATGAAGTCAGACCTGGTGTTTAAGGGCCTGTCATCCCCCTGCACAGATTCTTCAAACTGAAAAACAGCAGGAGGACTCCAGCTGTTCAGTAGAGTCTGCAGGATCTCACCTACAGCAGAGACATCTCAGGCATAAAAGAATCAATCACAGAAGCTTCCTAGCAGGCCCATTTTATAATAAAGTGAATTTCAAAACTAATATTAAAAACAAAACGGACAGCTCTCAGCTGACTATGGAGAATTACCCAAATATCTTCTGTGCTTTCTTCATCTTTAATCTCTGCCCCTTCAAATATTACTGCAGAAATCTCAACAGGAGCCTTTTCTGATGACAGAAAGGATAAGTGAATAAGCCCAGGATAATAGGATATATTATCCCATATTCTGCAGATCCTTCTATAATATCTTCTGAATCATTAATATACAGATGCATCATTTTCTAATGATATCTCATTAGACAACACAGTAACCAATCCAGAATTTGCAGGGTGACTGTTTATTCAGAGCCACAAAATAAGACAATGTAATTACTAGAATGAAACTGCAGTAATTCTGTCTGAACTGAAATAAAAAATCTTATTTCCACTCAAATCAAGCTTCTGAAATCCACTTCTGATCTGAGTAGCTTTGTTTCTGGGTATCCTTTCAGCTCTGGACCTTTCTACACTCCAAAAATAGCTGCAGTTATATCCAACCATGAAGAATGCTTTCAAGGTATATAAGTGTTATAATGTGGTTTGCTCTTGTTTATATGGATAAAAATGAATATACTAGATGGATGTCTACATTCCAATCACAGCCTTGAGTGCTAGCATCAAGCTGCTTCAAACTAGATGTTTTCGAATTGATGAAAAGCACTGCCAACAACAACAATCCATGCTTTCATGGCACTGAAGATTCCATTTAGCACTCTGTCCTACTTCAAATCATCCTGCACATTTTGTTAAGTGTAAAATAAAAGAGGCAGAATCTGAAAGTAACAACTGTTCTCAGGAACTTATGTGGTGTTATCATTGTGCCTGACAGTTACTGTAGTCATTAGTTAAAAATACAAGGAAAAGAAGCAAGAACATGAAACCTCTAGTTTTTCTGCCACTAACACAGCAAGTGAGTTTAAATATAGTCCTAGTAGATCTCTACTATACAGCACTCCCTAAGAGACTGATGTCCAGTTGTGCTAAGATCCCTGAATTTGTTGTACCTACAGAAGAGCAACACCATACAGAGAGAGCTCTGTATGGAGACAGTACAGGCTTTTAGCACTGTGCCCAGGCTTATAAGCACTGCACTAATTCAGCTATTTGAAACTAGCTTGATTGGCACTTGCTTGTGGACCACTGTACAGTGCAGGCATGCACCTAGGCTCAAACTGTGTATTAAGATTTTGAGCTGCACCTAAAAGCAATCAGAAGGCATTGCAGACCACAGATGCTTCAATAGTTTCTTCTTAAAAATACAGCTGCTTTCTGTACCAATTACAGCATGGCATCAAGCCCACTTTAGTCACTGTGGAGGATTTGAAGATATGGATCATTCATCACCTGTTTCTATTCCATAAATATGGAAAACTTCAACTCCAAGTAGAAGAGAAAGTGTCCACAAGACTGATTTCCTTCCTCTGGTGGCCTCCTGTAATGGTTGATCAAACTAGTTACAATAGCACAGAGATAAGACAAGCTCAGGAATATTTCACCTGGTTGTCTGTTCCCTGCCTAAGGTTGGGGATAATTCAGTGCTAGATCTGGAGGAGATGTACCTGTGTCCTTTATTTCAGGGGATGTAACTCTTCCAAGGGAGGGGTAGAAGGCAAAGCCATCCTTCCACTCTTCCCCTTTGGCAGTTTTTGTTGCCAGCTGTACATGCTAGCAGGAGAGGCTGCTCCAGAGTAATGCAGCACATGCTTTGCACACAGAAATGTGAAGATGTGACTCTTGGATGTTTCCTGTCAGTCTTTGATGCACCCTCCCCTGTTCACACCTACTCGTCACGAACAAAACTCGTCACTGATTTCACAAAGCACATTTCTGAGCTCGCCTGTAATTCAAACAACTGAATCTTGATGTCAGGATACTGAGGCATAACTGTCTTAAAGACTGAAAAAAAGCATTACATTTTGTCCTCTAACCACCACAGAATGGAAAAAGTTATCACCTGAGATTAGCTGCAATAATTATTTTCACTGCCAGACCTAATTGAGTAATTGTTATCTCCTACTTCTAATAAATATGTCAATGCATTTAGACTTTTATCTTCTGCAAAAACACTTTAGGAATCATTGGCAGTAAGTATGTAACAAGATGAAGCCACATTAAAAGGAAATTTACCTGGTTATAAATCAAAGGAAACCAAAAAAACAGTTAATTGCAAAAAATCTCATCCTGGTTTTACAGGTCATACCACACTTAAAGCTGTATCTGTTGATATTCTGGGGAGCATGGGGATTATCAGCTGTCAAGATGCATGTAAATTCCTCTTTTAATTACTTTAGAATGGAAACAAAATGATATAATAAATAAAACTCCACTGTTGACACAATGTGCAGCATACAAAAATCACCAGGTTCTTTATGCTCAGTTCTATGATATGCAGTTTGCTGAAGATACCTCATGTGCAGCTGATGTCTCCTTTTCTCCAGGCTAAACAACCCCAGTTCCCTCAGCCGCTCCTCATAAGACTTGTTCTCCAGACCCTTCACCAGCTTCTTTGGATGTACTTCAGCACCTTAATGTCTTTCCTGTAGTGAGGGGCCCAAAATTGAACAGTATTTGAGTTGTAGTCTCACCAGTGTTGAGTACAAAGGAACAATCACTTCTCTAGTCCTGCTGGCCACACTATTTCTGATACAAGCCAGGATGCTGTTGGCCTTTTTGGCCACCTGGGCACACTGCTGGCTCATGTTCAGCTGGCTGTCGACCAACAACCCCAGGTCATTTTCCATCACGCACCTTTCCAGCCACTCTTCCCCAAACCTGTAGTGTTGCATGGGATTGAAAAAACTCCAACTGCTCCCCTCCAACCCTAACAATTATGCCTTAGTGCTATGTGACTATCACACAGATCCTTGGCCAAGTGCTGCATAATACAGACAGAGTTAGCCCACTCCAAAATGGTGCTAAATCCAAGGAGGGAAAACAGGTTGCATGCACTGACCAGTGTAAGCCCTGGGTTTTCTTCCATATATGGTTCACAAAGATAGGACAGACATACCTGAAACGAGTGCAGGTTCGTCTGGCAGGTGGTAGTAGGGACTAGGAGGATGTTGGTCCTTCGTTCATTCCAGGGTCCTTCAGCAAAACTCATCTCCTGCCTAGACAAACCATCCCTCACAGCACAGAGACCTACTCCAACAACGAAAAAAGTTGAATATCATATTTGTTGGACGTGTTGGACTCTGGCCAGAAAAGGTAAAGACTGCAACTCTTCTTGATTCGATACTCTACAGATGCCAGTATAAAAAGCAGAAGGCAGCCTTTGGGATGCAAGCATCATTCCTGTGGGATGCACTGTAGCCTGTGCTAGCAAAGTGCCTGAGGTGATGGAAGGTTCATGCCAAAATACCTAAAACTGTTGGAATCCAGCTGGAAGGTGACACAAACATGAAGATATGAGATGCTAATATTTTGGCAATATTAGCACTAGGGAACACTCTTCAAAACTAGTAGATCTGTTTATTAAAAGAAGCAAGATGGGAAACAAACATGGGTCAGTCAAGAATAACCTTTTATACCACCTCCTAATTCAGATAATAGCACAAAGTCTACTGCTGTGCCACTTGCTGAAAAAGATGGTTCTGACATTCCGTTTTATTGGTGTGTCTGCACTTTGTCCTTTTGCTATTTCTTTTGCAAGCTCCTTTGTGATCAGAGAATAGTTGCATATATAAGGAGGCTTGTTTCTGTAATAAATGGCTCTAGCATGATTCACATTGAATCGAAGTGCAGAGTCCTTTATTCGCTCCAACAGGCTCTGTTCACCACAACTCTTTGGGCCTGGCCCTCCAGCCAGTTCTTTATCCATGGCAGAGTACACCCATCCAGGCCATGAGCTGCTAGCTTTTCCAGGAGAATGTTATGGGATACAATGTCAAAGGCCTTACTGAAGTCTAAGTACACAACATCCACAGCTTTTCCCTCATCTACTTGGTGCGTCACCTTGTCATAGAAGGAGATCAGGTTGCTCAAATAGCACTTGCCTTTCATAAATCCATGTTGACTGGGCCTGATCATATGGTTTTCTGTTATGTGCCATGTGATGCTACTCAAGGTCATCTGCTCCATGACCTTGCCCAGCACCGAGGTTAGACTGACAGGTCTGTAGTTCCCAAAATCCTCCTTCTGGCCCTTATTGTAGATGAGTGTTGGGGACTACAGTGGGTCCGTGGATTCCCTGACGGAGGGCATGGGAACAGAAATTAGCCCTGAAGATATGAAGGCCTACCCGTGAGAAAGATGGGAGTAAAGGAGTATCCGGAGATGTTAAGGATGTACCCGTGAGAGAGAAAGGAGTAGAAGAGTAACATTGATGATAGCAAAAATAGCCAACGAGATGTTACTGCCGTAACTTGTAACCAATAGTGAAGAGACACATGAATTGGTAAAACTGTATAAAAATGCACTTGTGGCAATAAATGGCATCTACTACTTTCATCCTGAAAGAACTTGATCTATGTCGTTTGTCCGTCTCAACCATGACATATGGTGACCCTGACGTGATCCTGCCTGAAGAGGATCTCGCCTAACAAGGTGACAGCGGAAAACTGTGAACAGCCGAAGAAGAGCTGTGGAGACGGATCCTGGTACAGCTGATAGAGCAGCCGAGGAGAGCTGCCGAAGATCCGGATCGTTGAAAAGACACCTCGCTAAGGAGTAGATGAGCTACCGGGAACATGGGGGGAAACTTATCTAAAGCAGAGGGTACTATATTATCCACATGGAAGCTGCTTCTGAAGAAGCAGGGTGTTAGTCTTCCGGAACTGACTTTAAGAAAAATGTTACTATGGAGCAACGCACAAGGTTTAGAGGTTAATCCTGTGACAGCATTTCGTGTGTCACAATGGATGGACTTGAGAGATAAACTGTTTGATAGTGCTACCCAAGGGTCCAAGGAAGCAACTGAACTGTTAACAATGTGGCGCTTGTTATTAGATATTCTGAAAGAGTTAAAACAGCAACAGGATAAGGCAGAGGTGGTGGAGGGGGATGGTCTTCCTGGCTCTCCTGGGCCAGATTCGGAGGAAAAGGCAATATTAAGTACTACTCCGACCCCTCCTGTTACTAAAGATTCGTCAAAACTGCCCAAGTCCATATTATCTGACACGGATAAGGATCCGCGACACTTTCTTGGAAAGTTAAAAGGAATAGAGGAGGAGCTTACGTATGTGTGGCCCCGAGATCAAATAAAAGCTATGAAGGACTCACATGAAAAAACAGCGTTGGGTTATATATGATCTCGGGAGGGGCCCCCGGAGCACCAGTCAGAGCAGTGCGTTCAACCGACTGCTCCGCCGTCATCAATCACGGCAGTTTAAGCATGTTGGAATTTTGGTAGGTCTTTGTTATATGGTACGATAAGTTCACAATCTGTTAAATCATGAGAATCCGTTGACTCAAAATGTACGTTTTGTGATAATACAGAAGATCATGAGTAATTTAGTTCTTTACTGCGTGAATGTGATGGTAAAATTTTGTGTGTAGTAGCTGTTATTTTTCTTTCTAGCATGCTACCTTTATTCCGGCATTCAGACTTGCGCAACTCTGTGACAGGCTGTGTCTCATCTCGATGTGCTGGATTTGAAAGAATCCTAGTCTTGGAATAACAGCTGTAGCACACCAGATGAGACACTAAAAAAAACCAAACCAAACCAAAACAAAACAGAAAAAAAAGGCCTTGCCCAGTCCAGCTCACTGCGGCGGCGGGGGAATGGGTCCCAATGGGGCTCCAGCGCGCACTGACCTATTTTGTCAGGGAGACCCAGAGGTACCTCCACCTGGCTGAGCAGTAAGCGGCCCAAAGGTGCAATGCAAAAATTGAGATATTGTCTTAAATTAGAGTGACTATGATCCATCTGCATATTTGAACTGGGTATTTGGTTTTCACATCTGAGCTCAGTATTTTAGTTTGCATATTCATATTTGGTACCAAAAGAATCTTGTTTGGGGAGATAATTACAAAATGGGAACCGGTTCCACTGCTAACATTCCACCTTGCTCCCCCTTAGGATGCATCCTTACACATTAGAGTAATTGCTTATATTGTTAGAAAAGCATTTAAATTGTTAAAATGCTATGATAGATGTGAATTTGGAAGAGGTTGTATTTAAAGGTTGCTAGAATATTAACTGATTTGGATCTAGGAAAATAGAATAATGGATTTACGTTTATTATACTGGTTTATACTGTTTTTTGACATCTCTAAATTGTAAAAGGTAAATGGAGCTAAGGAATGTAACTATTGCTGAGCTACTTGGAATTACATATAAAGTCTATTACGGTTGGAATGAAATGGGAAAACAAAAGACCAAAACATCCCAGGGCTGTGTGCAGCTCATTGTAACTGAGAAGTTTCCCAGAGCCTCCTACTTTGTACCAGCCATTATGCCAGCTGCATGACCTTGGTTATCTCTAAACTGCAGCAAGAAGGGAAAGAAAAAAAAAAATGGAAAAACCTGGCTGCCCGCTTTTAAAGCAGTGAAAGGGGGGTTCTCTGTCCCCCCACTGCAGTGATGTAATACTGAATGGAGCAGTCCGAGGGTGAAGTTTAAAGGCATCCTTAGCAGACCCATAGTTCTAATGAAACTGGAAAATTAAACCAAAAATTTGTTGATAGACTTATTCTGTGGTAATTAGTTGTAAGAGACTTCTTAGCAAATTCACCACGCTAGTTTTTGAGGTCATGGGAGAGAACAAAAGAAAGGCCATTTTTTGAGACCAATGGAATGCCAAATTTGGAACAAAGTTTTAATACATGAATTCTAATAGTTGCCAGAAAGTCCTATTGTGGCAGAATGCAACCCCCACCCCCCTCTCTCCCCCTCTCTGCCCCCTCTCTCCCCCTCCCTCCTTCAGTATGGAGGAGTGGGCACATCTCCCTCTCTCCCGGCTACTTGGGGCTAACAGCTTCTTTTTCTGGCCCCAGAGCACCCTGACCAGTGTCATTAGCAACGGTAGGGAGTGCCGAAGACGCTGGGCGCCCACGCCCAGGGTGGGGGATGTTTTTGGGAGGCTTCCGGGGGCAGAAGAATGCCTACAGTCAGGTCAGGTCAGATAACAAAAAAACAGGCTTCTCGTCAAAACTCCGCCCATTGTCGCGGAGTTTCTCGGAGCACGAGCTTAGCCACTGCCGCCAGGAGCCAGAGCCCCTCTCCCCGGGATGGAGACTGTGCTTGCCTCGCCGCCACGGCTGTGAGTAAAACTTCTCGCAGAATTGCGAGTATATTTATACTTTCCGTGCACATATGCACGTATAACTCTCCGTGCTCCATATGAGCACATGAAAAATTTACCCTCGCAGAATCGCGGGTGTATTTTCCTTCCGTGCACATATGCACGTGTAACTTTCCATGCACATTTGCACGCGTACTTTAAATTATTTCCTCGTACAATCGCGAGTGTACTTTCCTCCCGTGCTTCCATGTAAGCACGTGTAATATTCCGTGCACATTTGCACGTATAAGTAAATTAACCCTCGCAGGATTGCGAGTGTATTATAAATTTACCCTCGCGGAATCGCGAGTGTACACTTTCCGTACTCACTACGAGTACGTGTATCTCTTTAAAATAATCCTGCACTGGGTTTGGGCAAGAGTGTTCTTCTCCGGGACTCAGGGGCGACTCCGACATTGTTTTGAGTGAAGCCACGTGCATGCACTCTGTGGACTGCCTGTTGTAGTGGTTGCTGCCCCTAAATAATTTTCCTCAACTGATATCTGAACCTGTATTCAAGTCACTTTTGGAATGCTAAAACCCTGTTTCTCACCGGTTTAATAAAAGTTGTTTTGGACCCTGTTGTCCCTTAAATTAACCTCGGGGTAATATTCCGTGACACCTATACCTCTCTTAGGTTAAGATTTGTTAAGTAAATTGTAAGCTCAAATAACATTTTCTGAGAATTCTGTTTAGTTGCATGTCCTGCAAGAAGCTGCTTGGATGGCGCAGATCTGCTTGCTGCAAGTGAGAAATCTCCAAGGAAATTTCAAATGCTGTATTTCCACTAGTATTAACAGCCAATGTTTCGATAAAGCAAATACTACACTGATAGATCTGAAACAGGACTTCGATTCGGTAAGGAAAACAATATCCAATAAATATGACAGCCAAAATGGAGTTGGAAACTTTGAGGAATAAATTTATGACAACCTTACAGGCTGGCTGCATTCGATTGGACTTGCAGATTTGTCTATTTATAGCTACAACATAGAAACAACCTGTGGCTATTGTGGGACAGTATGATGAGATTGCTAGCAAACTGATATACCGACTGTTATATACCAATTGTCACTCTGATCAAGAAAATGCAGGGAATGAATTTAAGTCTTAATAGGCCATGATCCTTTTGTCATATATGTACCATTTGTGAAATTATTTGTGAAATTTAATTCTGATTTTTTTTATTTGTAATCTATGTCTTTGTAAATTGCACTAGCTGGTTTTCTTAACACCACAGCTTTTGGCATGAATAAATGTAAAATGTACATTACTGCAGAACCTGCAAGTCTTTAACATCAGGTCATAAGCCATACGTGTATCTGGTCTGATCCTACATACTTGCAAAGTTTTTCTTGATGTTTCTGGGAAGTCTCATAAAGCTGTAGTGGTTTGTCATGAAGATGACAATTGGTATCATTCTGTAAAAATTATTGAAGGTTCAACCCAATTAGCAGAACTTGGCACAGCTTTAAATTACTTAGAGCTTTTTAAGGAGGAACCTCTAAATTTGATTTGTGATTCTGAGTACGTAGTCAAGGTCCAACACACGTATCTGATTCTGAACTGTGTTTTTGTTTTGTTTTGGTTTTTTTTAAAAAACAAAAAGGGGGGAGAAGTAGGGAAAACACCACAAAACCAATTGTCAAAAGCATTGTATGTGATGAATCACTTATATCTAAGTGGTGCAGCCCAAATTTACCCTGTGATGAAACACTTTGCAAGTGTGACCCAAAAACATGCTAAATCAGAAAGAACCTACATTAGTTATGGCCAAATCACTAGTTAATGGTCAATGGAAAAGGCCACATCAATTGATAACCTGGGGGAGAGGCTATGCTTGTTTCTTTACAGATCAAGGGCCGCAATGGTTGCTGGCACGAAACGTGAAACCTGTGTTATCTTCCTGACAATGACTGTTGCAGCTGCTGTGTTTTGGATGCCCGCACAGACAAAGACTAACATGTGGATTACTTTAGCCAACATGACTGACCAGGACACTATATGCCTAACTACGATGCCTCCGGAAAACCCGTTCCACACATGCTTGGCTGGTGTCTTCCTTGATGACTACAGCAGCATCATACGACTGTTTCAAAATAGTGGTCAATGCAGAGGCATTGCAACGAACTGTAATAATACCAACATGGCACTTTGGATTAATTGCCTCCCGGAAGCACATATCGAACCACAGGAACTGGAATTGCTGGCATCTATGCCCATGGACGCTTATATCAACCTGGTTTGTGAAAAGTGTCAGAACAATATACGAGAACGTGAATGGATAAACTGCAAAATATTCATGCTACCCTTGGGGACTATAGAAATGAAACTCGATGGTGTAATGCCTCGCAGAAGAATCCAAGGAGTGTCATTGATAATGTGGGAGAGCGACCCCAAAACCTCCTGTATGGTGTATTCTTGATCTGTGGAGAAAGAGCCTGGCCAGGAATTCCTTCTAATGCTGTTGGAGGACCATGTAGTTTGGGACGATTAACTCTCTTAACGCCCAGTGTATCTATGATAATAGATCACAGAAAAGCAAGATGAGAAAAACATATTTTGCATGTATATGAGTCAAAATGTGATGATAATGTAGATTTTTGGGGATCAAGGTTAAGGGTTTTTAGGATGGTTGTTATCAGTAGTGAAAACAGGACTGATTGTTTTGATGATTGTTGTGGTTGTGTTACTAACATGGCCATGCATGATTTCTCTGCTGCAAAGGGCCCTGCAGCGGACAATGAAGGCAATTTTTTTAGCACAAAAACAAAAAGGGGGAATTGTGCGGGACTACGGTGTGTCCGTGGATTCCCTGACGGAGGGCATGGGAACAGAAATTAGCCCTGAAGATATGAAGGCCTACCCGTGAGAAAGATGGGAGTAAAGGAGTATCCGGAGATGTTAAGGATGTACCCGTGAGAGAGAAGGGAGTAGAAGAGTAACATTGATGATAGCAAAAATAGCCAACGAGATGTTACTGCCGTAACTTGTAACCAATAGTGAAGAGACACAGGAATTGGTAAAACTGTATAAAAATGCACTTGTGGCAATAAATGGCATCTACTACTTTCATCCTGAAAGAACTTGATCTATGTCGTTTGTCCGTCTCAGCCACGACAGATGAGCATCAGGTTAGCCAACTTCCAGTCAACTGGGACCAGTTAGCCAAGATTGCTGACAGATAATGGAAAGTGGCTTAGTGATCACCTTCGCCAGCTCCCTCAGCACCCTTGGGTGTATCCCATCTGGCCCCACAGACTTGTGCATGTCCAAGTGGTGTAGCAGGTCACTAACATTATTTGGGCTTCATTCTGCTCCCCATCCCTGTCTTACAGCTCAGGGAGTTGGGTACCTGGAGCATAACTGTTCTGACTATTAAAGGCTGAGGCAAAGAAGGTGCGGCGATTAGAGATGACGCATACCGGGACACAGACAGAAATTCACGCAGAGGCAGAGCTCTTGTTCATGAAGGAGCGCAGAGCCTGGCCTAGCAGAGAGCTGACCTAGGCCTAGGCTCAGGCCTCTCTATTCACCATTTACCATTTTATAGGATTTACAGATACAAGCATGGACTAAGATGTTTACACAAGGTGTTTTTCCACTAATTGTTATTAAGAACACACTAAACTCATGTGATGTTTGTCTCACTTGTTTTTCCACTCATTCACAGACCAGGCCCAAGGACATTCACACATCCCAGACACTTGGGGGCGGTTATCCAGCCCGAGATACCATTCTCATTAGTCTGGGCTGTAACTTTTTACAATTATGAGAAAGATACTTCAAAGTAACCTGTCCAAGTCCTTTTATATATTATTATGTTAGTATTATGTTTTCGACCATCTGGATGGTCATGTTAGTATTGATCTTCCTTTATCGTCCAGGTGGCTGGAACTGCACATCTTGTTTTCCCACATTTTACTTTCCAACATTTCCCCCTTTTTTGTTTTAAACATCAGGTGCAGTAAGGACCCTGGCTTTGTTCTTCTTTGCATTCTGTATCATTCTCCAGATGATTCGGAGGACTACAAGAAAAAACATCACACAAGCATATCCAATTCCCACAAAAAAACCCCATATAATGGTATTACACATACTTAGCAATCTAATAACACATAATACAGGTTCAGGTATCAGTTAAGGAGATTATTTAAATCCAATATCATAAGAATAATGAGGATCTACAACATACGTGTAATCACTCACAAGAATCAAAACTAGAGGCCTTTTACTTCAGGGTACTCACAAGAAATAGTCACTCACTCAAATAAAGAAGGAAGTTTCCTTAGATGGTGTTCCTGTCTAAGGAAAGGACTCTAGTTCACAGACCCGCAACTCCGAGGAGACCACTCAAAAGGGGTCTTCGGCGGGAACCCCATTTCATTGTTTGGCCAGATGCAGCTGTGGGCATTGCAACATAGTCCAGAAGCTTCTCAGCTAGTCTGGGCACCTCCTTTGTTAAGGACCCTGTCAATTGACCGAGGGTCCCACCCCTCCTGACCCATCAGTTGGTAGAGGTGAAGCTGTTTGACAACACCCTGGTACCATTCTAGGTGTATATATGTGGGGACAGGCACAGCGGGGCACAGAAGGTGCTAAAGAGCCATCAGTCTCCTCATTGAAGGCTCCAGATTTCAGGGGATTGTGTACTGCCTCACAATCCACCCTGTGACCACAGTCATCTGACAAACTACTCTGGAGTGGTACTGCAGTCACCTCTTGCCTCCAAAGTCAAAAGGGGGCATTCTGTTGGTGAGTTTGAATGCCGACTGTGGATCATCATACCTTATGCGTCATTTTCTTGTTGCAAATCAACCTACGAAAGAACAGAATAGTACAAATTACAACAAATACAAATATTGGAGAGAGCTAGTCAGTTATCCTAATAAGGAAAACAAATGCATTGAAGGATTTATTTTACCAGTTAGTAATCTATACAATTCTAATATAGTAATACCTCTAATCTAAAAATATCTTCTATGGTTACTTTAGATACCTTATGCATTAAGATCCAAAATGGAAACAAAAGCTGAATTACTCTGAACTACACCTCCATCCCCCCATCACTGATAAAACAGACAAACTTCTCTGACAAATAATTGTTAATAGGTTTTGCTGTGATTTTTTAGCTGTCCCAGGTAACATCACTGGCCTCCTTCTTCGGTTTCTTCTGTTTCTTCATTACCCTCTGCTGCAGGGACAGATGCTGCATCTCTGGTACTGGGTCCTGCATCATGTTGGTCCAACTCATAGAAAGGTTTAACATATTTCGCAGGAAGCCACTTTGGTCCTGTTGGAAGAAGAACACAAGCATGCCCCCTCCCTCAGGTGATTAGTTCTACAGGCCCTTGCCACTGACTGTTGTGCAGGGGATCCCAGTATAAAACCTTTGGTCTCTGAGACAGTGAATCTGGAACATGGAAGTGTTTTTCCACTGCTGCGACAGAGGAGGGAGGCATAGTACGATTCAAAAAATTTAAGGTATATGTTGCATTGTCTAATTGTTCTTGAGGCGCCATATTCCCCCTTTTCTGTTTAAATAACATCTGTTTCAGTGTGGAATGTGCTCATTCAATGATAGCCTGTCCAGGGGGAGAATGTGGAATACCTGTGACATGCGAAACACCCCAGTGCTGTAAAAAATATTGTGTGGATCTAGCAGTGTATCCAGGACCGTTGTCAGTTTTAATCTGTTGTGGCACTCCCAGCATAGCAAAACAACTGGTCCAGTGACGCTGAACATCTCTACTTTTCTCACTTGTATGTGCAAATGCACAAAGCATACCTGAAAAAGTATCTATAGAAACATGTACATATTTCAAATGGCCAAAAGATGAAACGTGTAACATCGGACTGCCAAATGTCATTAGCTGAGAGTCCGCGAGGGTTAATTCCAAGGGAGGGTGAGCTTGTAATCAGACCTTGACATTCCGGGCAAGAGCCCACTATGTCTCTTGCTTGCTCTAGAGTGAGACCAAACATCTGTTTTAAGGCAGCAGCATTCTGATGGAAGAAAGCATGTGAAGCCCTGGCAGACTGGAAATGGACTGTAGCTACAGTATAAGAATCCGCAATTGCGTTACCTTCAGTTATGGGACCTGGTAAAGCTGTATGGGAGCGTATATGAGTAACAAACAGTGGGTGTTTGCGAAGCTGTAATGCAGTTTGCAATGATACAAACCTATCAAAGAGTTGCTGTTGCGAGATTTCTTTAAGAAAAGTGGAGGGGATGCACTGTAGGACCTTGACTACGTACTCAGAATCACAAACCAAATTTAGAGGTTCCTCCCTAAAAAGCTCTAAGGCATGCAAAACTGTGCCAAGTTCCATTAATTGGGTTGAACCTTCAACAATTTTAACAGAATGATGACAATTGTTATCTTCACGCCAGACCACTACAGCTTTATGAGACTTCCCTGAACCATCAACAAAAACTGTGAGAGCATTTGGGATAGGACCGAATACAAGTACGGTCTGTGGTCTGATATCAAAGACATGCAGATTTTGAAGCAATTCACATTTAGGCATGCCAAAAGCTATGCTGTTAAGAAAATCAGCTAGTGCAATTTGCAAGGACAGAGACTGTGAATAAAAAAAATCAAAATCTGCTTTCACAAAAGGTACATATATGACAGATGGATCACGGCCTACTAAAGCCTGAATCCGTTCTCTGCCTTTTTTGATCAGAGTAACAATCAATTCCGGGGGGTCAGTAATAGTTTTACAAAAAGAATTGGGCAAAATATGCATTCCAAGTATATCAGTCTGTTTACATTCTCATCATACTGTCCCACAATAGCCACAGGTTGTTTCTGTGTTGTAGCTATAAATAGACAAATCTGCAAATCCATTTAAATGCGGTCAGCCTGTAAGTTTGTAATTTTGTGTGCTACCAGCTCTAATTCTCTCTGTGCCTGCGGAGTTAAAGTGTGAGGAGATGTTAAATCTGAATCTCCTTTTAGCAAATTAAACAGATGCTGGAGTTCATGGTTAGAAATTCCAAGCATGGGTCGTACCCAGTTAATTGTACCCATCAATTTCTGTAAATCATTCAATGTCTTAATGTCATTATTAATTGTCAAAGGCTGGGGTCTGATCATAGTTTCTGTTAAAATCCAGCCCAAATATTTCCAGGGGGGCACAGTCTGCACTTTTTCCTGTGCAACTTGTAAGCCATGAAGTTTCAGAGCTTGAAGTAAGTGTGTTACCGCACCTTGGAGGTAATCAGATTGTTCAGCACAAACTAAAATGTCATCCATGTAATGATATATTATAGCCTCTGTAAATGCCTCGCGTGTAGGCTGCAGAGCAGTACTCACAACAAGCTGGCAAATTATGGGGCTGTTCTTCATACCCTGAGGTAAAACCGTCCACTGATAACGCTGCATAGGCTGAGCATTGTTAATGCTGGGAACTGAGAAAGCAAAATACTGACAATCATTAGGATGTAGTGGAATGGTAAAAAAGCAATCCTTTAAATCAATAATCTGTAGTGTCCAATTACTAGGCAGCATAGTGGGATTTGGGATGCCAGGTTGTAAGGCTCCCATAGGTTGCATTACTGCATTAATTGCACGTAAATCTTGTAGCAAACGCCATTTCCCTGATTTTTTCGGGTTAACAAAAATGAGAGTATTCCACGGACTCATGGAAGGTACTATGTGTCCTGCCTGCAACTGTTCTTGAACTAGTGAATGAGCCTGGAGCAATTTTTCCCCTTTCAAGGGCCACTGGTCGACCCAAACCGGCTTGTCTGATAACCAAGTAAGTTCAAGCAGGGCTTTTAGATCAGCGACCCTTAAGATAAATTTGTGTCTGCAGTGGTTAAAGTAACATGCCATTGCCGTAGCAAATCCCTACCCCAAAGGTTGATAGCAGTCTGTAAAACATACGGCTGAATCCAAGCTGCAACTTTATCTGGGCCAACAACCTGCAACACCCGAGCACTTCTCATCGGTGTTTGACTTCCTCCAATTCCAACAGTTGTGGCCATAGCTACTTCCAGGGGCCAGTTTTCAGGCCATTGCTGTTTAGAAATGATAGAAACATCAGTATCCACTAGCCCTGTAAAAGGTCTGCCCTGAATTGAAACAGTAAGCACGGGTTGCTGCGTAGTAATCTCCTGGGACCACAATACTTGCGGCTCGCCAGAACTCCCAAAACCAGAATCACCTCGTCCAGCTGTAGCTGTCTGAGGGACCCAGTATGGCAAAAGCAACAATTGCGCAATTCGCTGATTAGCTAGAATTTTGCAGGGAATCCGAGTCACTGTGACTATGATTTTAATCTCTCCGAGATAGTCTGCATCAATTACATGAGTAAGAACAAATATACCCTGTACACTAGCACTAGAGCGTCCAACAATTAATCAAAAAAATCCATTAGGTAAAGGTCCCCATACCGAGGTGCTTACTGTATATACCTGGGAGTCTGTAATTAACAATTCTGTTGCAGTTGCCAAATCCAATCCGGCACTGCCTGTGGTTGCAGGGGCGAGATCATAGACTGTGCGCTGGATTGCGATACTGCTGCTGCTCTGGGGGAGAGATTGTTCTGCAGCTGGGAAATTAGATTCTGAACCCTGTTGGATTGCGGGGCCCTGGGTTTCGCGACCCTCTTGCCGTTTCCCGGCAGGGGTTTCCCTGATCTATCAAACTGAGATCTGCAAGAACTACTCCAGTGATATCCCTTCTGACAGCGAGGACACAACCGCGGTGAGCTTTCTCTTGATGATTTATAACGCTTTTGAGGACAGTTTTTACTGACATGACCTTCATTACCGCAAGTAAAGCACTTAAGACCTGCTTGATTTACACTGAGCTGAGACAACGCGGCTGCTAATACTGAAGCCCGAAATGTTTCAGTTCCGATATTCTGACAAGCCTTAACGTATTGCACAATATCGGTGACTTTACCTTTCACCGGCAACAAAGCAGTCTGGCAGTCAGAGTTAGCATTATCATATGCCAGTTGCAACAGTATAACTTTTGCCGCGTCTTCATTTTCAACCTGTCTTGCTATGCTGGTTTGCAATCTGTCGAGAAAACTTATATAAGACTCCTGCGGTCCCTGTCTTATTGTTGCAAATGAGCCTACGCGCTCCCCTGCCTCCGGGACCCGATGCCATGTTGTAAGAGCAATACGAGTTGCCCATTCAAAAACCTGCCTCTGAAGCCCAGCCTGAGCTTGTGGAGTGATATACTGTCCGGTTCCTAGCAGCATATCCTGATTTATCCCTACTCCTGATGACAAATTTTCCAGGACCTGTTCATTCACAAGATCACGATACTCTAAATGCCACACAGAATACTGTGTTGGTGTCAAAATTGTTTTAGCAAGCAATTTCCAATCCCATGGAGTCATTACGTACGTGGCACCAATACCTTCAACAACCCCCATTGTAAAAGAACTATGTAACCCATTCTCTTGCACAGATTTTTTTAACTCCTTAACTGTTGTATAAGATATTGCGTCATGTTCTGGTGGTTGTTGTGGTTTGTAAATAACTGGAAAGGCGAAAGAAAAATCGCCCTGCTCCATAGCCTTTTCACGGCATTTTTGCATTACCCCTTTGTGTTCTGCTGTCTTAGTCATGAAGGGGAGCTGTATAATCATCATTAAAATCAGGCAAGGGAGGTGCTGAGGGTCAAGTTTTAGACTTCTGACCCAGCTCCTCACAAATTTCTGCTTTATCTTTACACTGCTGTGATGGCATTAATGATGGATATAGAACTGACTCTTTTCTGAGATCTACAGAGCCTGACTCAAAAGGATTAGTGCTGTCAGTGCTCTCAAGATTCAAATCATTAGCAGCCTGCTCATTTGTGTTTGTCTGGTCATCCTCCCCCGTTTGCCCTTGTAGTATGTGCTCTGCCGACTGTAACTGGGATAGTATAAAGTACACAAATTTCCAAGTAATCCGTAAACTATTGGGAACTGAATCCTTTTGTGCGTGTAGCTGTTCCCCGACCTGTTTCCAAATTTTACTGCCAAACGTCCCCTCACTTGGAAACCAAGCACAATGCTCTTTCACCCATACCAGGAGCGAGGCTAGCTGCTTCTCAGAAATACGATACCCAGAAGAACGTAATAGCTGCAGTAAAACCTGCAAATGCAATTTATGCTCCTGAGAAGCAGCTTGCCCCATACTAACGCAATCCTGCAGCTCTCTCATTCAACGAGGACTGCTTGTCCCTATCTATACCGTAGGGATTAATGTGGCCACAAATAAAATTTACTCACCCGTCGGATTGCGTGGTTGCCGCCAAACACACTGCTCGATGAAGAGCCTCCAGGGGTCACACACTCACACGGGGCACCATTTGCGGCAATTAGAGATGACGCATACCGGGACACAGACAGAAATTCACGCAGAGGCAGAGCTCTTGTTCATGAAGGAGCGCAGAGCCTGGCCTAGCAGAGAGCTGACTTAGGCCTAGGCTCAGGCCTCTTTATTCACCATTTACCATTTTATAGGATTTACAGATACAAGCATGGACTAAGATGTTTACACAAGGTGTTTTTCCACTAATTGTTATTAAAAACACACTGAACTCATGTGATGTTTGTCTCACTTGTTTTTCCACTCATTCACAGACCAGGCCCAAGGACATTCACACATCCCAGACACTTGGGGGCGGTTATCCAGCCCGAGATACCATTCTCATTAGTCTGGGCTGTAACTTTTTACAATTATGAGAAAGATACTTCAAAGTAACCTGTCCAAGGCCTTTTATATATTATTATGTTAGTATTATGTCTTCGACCATCTGGATGGTCATGTTAGTATTGATCTTCCTTTATCGTCCAGGTGGCTGGAACTGCACATCTTGTTTTCCCACATTTTACTTTCCAACAGAAGGCATTTAGTACTTTAGACTTTCCCTCATCTTCTGTCACTATATTTCCCCCTGCATCCATTAGGGGATGGAGATTCTCCTTAGCCCTCCTCTTGTTGCAAATATATTTATAGAAACAATTCTTGTTACCTTTTACAGCACTACCTAGGCTCAGCTCTAGTTGGGCTTTGGCTCTTCTAATTTTCTCCTTGCATAACTTCTTGTATTCCTCTTGTATACCTGCCCCTCCTTCCAAAGGTTATAAATTCTCTTTCTATTCCTAAGTTCCAACTGCTGCCCTCTATTCAGCCAGGCCAGCCTTCTTCCTCGCAGCCTCGACTTCTGGCACATGGGGACAGCCTGCTCCTGTGCCTCTAAAATTACCTTCTTGAAGAGAGACCAGCCTTACTGGACTCCTTTGTCCTTCAGGACTGTGTCAGGGTTTACTGCAAGGTGACAATAAACTGTGGCAGATGCTTCCTGTTAACCCTCTACCCTCCCTGCTAAGGAAAAGATAGGAAGAAAAGGAAGAGAGGCTTTCAAATTGGAACAGTTTTAAAGATTTTATTAATGCTACTAATAAATAGACAAAATAATACAAAATATACAAAACCAATCTTGAATATCCTGGGGTAGCACAAGATTCTCCCCTTCTGCGGTGGATGGAGCTGGCGTGGCTCCAGACCCTGCAGGGCAGGCACTCGGAAGTCCTGGGCAGGACTCCACAGCAAATCATAACTGGATTCATGGATGCAGGGTCTGGAACCAGGCCTCAGATCACAGGCACAACAGGCAGGGTCCTCTTCAGATGCTGGCCATGGTTGAAGAGAGCGAGACCCTCGTGATGTCCCTCTTTTATAGGGTGTATGATGTGCATGGGATGGAATACTTAGTTGGTCAGTTTTAGTCACCTGTTCTGTCTGCCCCTCCTTGCAAATATGCCCCTCTCACTTATAGGACGTTATCAGAATTATTGGTTGTTATAACAATAAATCTAAACATGAGCCTCTTCTGCATTCCATTGGTCACCCTTATCAGCTCCAGAATGCAGTGTCTCAAAAAACATGCAGTTACTTAGAAGGTACTTATAAGAACTTAACTGAAAGGAAAAGTCACTAAAAGAGAACTGGTCTTGTTTTTAACAAAACCAGGACAGACTGTCTCCCAAGGGACTCTGCCAACCGGCCTTCTGAACAGGTCAAAGTCTGCCCTTCATAAGTCCAAAGTAGCAGTTCTGCTGACCACCCTTCTTACTTCTCCAAGAATAGAAAATTAGATCATTTCATGATCACTATACCCAAGGCAACCTCCAACTGACATGTTGCCCACAAGTCCTTCTCTATTTACAAACAATAGATCCAGTGGGGCTCCCTCCCTAGTAGGCTCATTAACCAGCTGTGTCAGGAAGTTGTCTTCTATATACTCCAGGAGCCTCCTAGACTGCTTCCTCTCTGCTTTACTGTATTTCCAACAGACATCTGGTAAGTTGAGGTCCCCTGCAAGAACAAGGGCTAGCAATCAGGAGATTTCTCCCAGCTGCCTGCAAAATATTTCCTCTGCCTCTTCATCCTGGTTGGGTGGTCTGTAACAGACCCCCACCAGGATGTCTGCCTTGTTGGCCTTCCCCTTGATTCTCACCCATAGACACTCAACCCTATCATCACTCTCCTCAAGTTCCAATCAAAACCCTCCCTAACATACATGGCTACCCCACCTCCTCTCCTTCCTCGACTATCCATTCTGAAGAATTTAATGCAGCACTCCAGTTATGAAAGTCATCCCACCATGTTTCTGAGATGGCAATTATATCGTAGTTTATCTGCCTCACAATGGCTTCCAGCTCCTCTTGTTTGTTTCGCATGCTGCATGCATTCATATAGATGCACTTCAGCCAGGCCATTGATCGTGCCACCTTTTTCTCGGGAGAAGCCCTATTTCCTTTCTGGCCATCATCAAATGCTTCCAGGGTTTCTGACACATCAATAACCCTTGTGTTTCTCTTACTGCGTGGTTCTCCATCCCCTACCTCCACTGGGATGGCAGACTGAAGGGCCTCACTAACACTACCCTCAAATGCTGGCATATCACCCTTGGGTATGCCTCTGCCACACCTGGTTTCTTCCCCTTCCCCTTCAAATCCAGTTTAAAGCCCTCTCAATAAGTCCTAACTCCTGCCTCAGGATCCTTTCCCCATTTGTCACTAGCAGGCCAGGCGCCATGTAAGCCAACGCATGATCAAAAAATCCAAAATTCTGCTGGCGACACCAGTCGCACAGCCAGGTATTGATCTGGTGGGTCTTTCTGAATCTTTCCTCATCATACCCTGCAACTGTGGGGACAAAGAAGAACAATACTTGTGCTCCTGATCCCTTGACCATGTGTCCCAAGGCCTTGAAGTCTTTTCTCAGAAATACGATACCCAGAAGAATGTAATAGCTGCAGTAAAACCTGCAAATACAATTTATGTTCCTGAGAAGCGGCTTGCCCCATACTAACACAATCCTGCAGCTCTCTCGTTCAACGAGGACTGCTTGTCCCTATCTATACCGTAGGGATTAATGTAGCTACAAATAAACTTTACTCACCCGTCAGATTGCATGGTCACCGCCAAACACACTGCTCGATGAAGAGCCTCCAGGGGTCACACACTCACACGGGGCACCATTTGCGGCGATTAGGGACGACGCATACCGGGATGCAGACAGAGATGCATGTACAGTCAGAGATCTTGTTCAGGAAGGAGCACAGAGCTGGGCCGAGCAGAGAGCTGAGCCAGGCTGAGACCCTCTCTTTATTAGCCAGTGACTATTTATAGGATTTACAGATACAGGCCTGGACTAAGATGTTACATAAGATGTTTTTCCAATAATTGTTATTAAAAACACACCACACTCATGTAATGTTTGTTTCAGTTACGTTCCCACTCATTCACAGACCAGGCCCAAGGACATTCACACATCCCATACACTTGGGGGCGGTTATCCGTCCCGAGATACCATTCTCACGAGGCTGGGCTATAACTTTTTACAGTTATGAGAAACATATTTCAAAATAATCTGTCCAAGGACCTTTATATATTATTATGTTAGTATTATGTCTTTGACTGTCTCGATGGTCATGTTAGTATTGATCTTCCTTTATCATCCAGGTGGCTGGAACCGCACATCTTGCTTTTCCACATTTTACTTTCCAGTACACAATTCCTTCACTTCAAGAATATTCTAGTAGATAAAAGGACATGAAACAGCAATCAGATTTAATGAGTTCAAGGCAAATATAGGAAAGGCAATATATTAAAAATTAAAATGATTTTCTTTTAAATTATTGTAATAAAAGTTATGTGAAAAATCAAAAATCCAGAGTTTAAACAGGTAATGTTTCAGGAGCTTTAAAATATAATGAATGCCTTTACAGCACATTAATTTTTTTCAAATAACATGTGAATCAAAGTCTCCCAATTTGAGAATATTTGAGATAATGGCTACTGAAAATGATTGAAAATATTTATGTGGAAATTTTAAAAATAAAAGAAACTGAAATTCAGTGGAAACATTTAATCCCAGGTTTAGTTTATAAAATTATTATTATTAATGGGTTTTACAACATCTTCATTATCTAGGACTGGATGTGGTCTTTGGTTCTGAATTTGTGCCCTTTGCAAACTTTATAAAGCCTTTTGGAACTTGATAATTACTAGTACTTCTTAGTAGAAGCATTATGAACATCGCAGTCATACTCTCTCTTATTCTTGCCTACTCTAAAGTCCACAAGCCCTTCTACCACATGTGCAGAAATACCCAGATGGCTCCCAGAGACATCAGGCCCATGCAGAACCATTTCAGTGCTTTGTTTTTTGGGCTCCAACCCTTGGTTGCAGGAGCAGGGAGATCTGTTCTTGCTCTGCAGTCAGCTCACACTTAGCGGTGTTTATTATCTCAGGCTTCAGAAGTCATTAAAGAAATGTTCTTGACTCTAGGTTTCCCGTAGCATAGTCTCAGAGGTCTGTGCTAAAAAAAACCCAAAAACAAACAAACAAACAAACAAAAGTAAATTGAAAGATACAGCAAAGAAACAGCTAAAAGAATAGAATACAATTCAAAAGTTAGACTAAACTTATTCTGCAAGACAGCCCTAGTGTGGATAAACCAGAGTCCAGATGAATCACCCTTGGATAACTAGATGGGAATCAGATGATCAGCAAGAGCTGCTGTTCCCTTGTTGTTGAAAGAACTCCTGCTGTATGGACTCTCTCACAGATCACTGGGATTGCCCAGGGATCTCAGCTACCACCTCATAGCTCTGAACCATTATGTCCGTCCCTCTTTTTTTCCTTCTGCTTTCCTTGGTCAGTTATGGCTTTCTGGCATATGTTCTGCACCGAGGAAACAGGCTGCTTGTTCTCGGTCACTTCTGGATCACCTATGCTAACTCTCTTCCCCATACCCCAAAGATCAAATATGTTGGGACTGACCCAAACCTGTTCTGAAAAAGGTTTTATCTGCCAAGTCAGCTTCTGCTTTTAAAGCACTTTGATACTCCAGTAGTAGATGAGATCCAGGAAAGAATCTGACTGAGCCCTCCATCCTGTGAGAGGACGCATGCAGAGATGCCTATGCAGAGCCCAAAGGCAGACAGTGAGGTCTTACAGACACACACCCACACACATGGCTGCTCTCAGAGTAGGGTTAGGGCCACAAAGGTTAGCAGATTACCTCAATTCATTGTCTGAACTGAGAGAAAACCAAAGGGAAAGCGATAAAAGTTACAGCTAAGTGTAACTGAAAGCATTTTTTTAAACTTTTTAAAAACAGAGATTTCAACCTGTCAGTTCTGCATCCCTTAAAGATTCTCTGACAGACTGGAGATATCTCAAGTGCTTAAAACCTGCCCTGGAAGGGAAGTGTCACACACTGTAACAGTGACAAAACATCATGACATTTGTAGACTTTTGTAGTCTCACAGGGATGCAACAGTACAGTGACACAATGTGAGGTGCTGTGGCTTTGGGTTTGCCTGAGTAGGGTGGTAATGCATAGAAGTGCCACAGCAAATGCAGGGTGTCACTGGCAGGGTGTCACTGGCAGGGTGATGGCATGCATCAGTAAAGGGACAGAGTGATGCAACATGATGTAACCATACAGCAAGCAGTGCCAAGGAGGGGCTGTGCTGAGCCTCCATGTCCCATCCAGCCCCGTGGTGTTACATCTCTGCAGGGCAACCTGAAGCAAAATGAGCTGGGCTATACATGGTGATGTAACATGTGGTGGTGGTGGGAATGTTATGTCATCGTGGGCCTGGTGTCACACCAGTGATACTGTGGCACTCATTCAGAACAGAAGCTGAGAGCAGAAGAGCCAGAGTGAGGCCTCAGAGCAATCACACAGTATCACAGTATGTCTGGGATTGGAAGGGACCTCAGAAGATCATCTAGTCCAATCAATTCCCCTGCCAGAGCAGGAACACCTAGATGAGGTCACATAAGAACACGTCCAGGTGGGTTTTGAATGTCTCCAGAGAAGGAGACTCCACACTCCACCCTGGGGAGCTTGTTCCAGTGCTCCGTCACTGTCACTGAGAAGTTGTTTCTTCTCAAATTTAAGTGGAAGCTCTTGTGTTCCAGCTTGATGCCATTACCCCTTGTCCTATCATTGGTTGCCACCGAGAAGAGCCTGGCTCCATCCTCATGGCACTCACCTTTTATATACTTATAGACATTAATAAGGTCCCCCCTTAGTCTCCTCTTCCCCAAAATAAAGAGACCCAGCTCCCTCAGCCTTTCTTCATAAGGGAAATGCTCCACTCCCTTAATCATCTTTGTTGCCCTACGCTGGACTCTCTCCAGCAGTTCCCTGTCCTTCTTGAAATGAGGGGCCCAGAACTGGACACAATATTCCAGATGGGGTCTCACCAGGGCAGAGTAGAGGGGAAGGAGAACCTCTCTCGATCTACTAACCACTCCCCTTCTAATACACCCCAGGATGCCATTGGCCTTCCTGGCCACAAGGGCACAGTGCTGGCTCATGGTCATCCTGTTGTCCACCAGGACCCCCAGGTCCCTTTCCCCTACACTGCTCTCTAATAGGTCATTCCCCAGCCTACACTGGAACCTGGGGTTATTCCTGCCCAGATGCAGGACTCTACACTTGCCCTTGTTCAGTTTCATTAGGTTATTCCCTGCCCAACTCTCCAGCCTGTCCAGATCCCACTGGATGGCAGCACAGCCTTCTGGTGTGTCAGCCACTCCTCCCATCTTAGTGTCATCAGCAAACTTGCTGATAGTACACTCTATTCCCTCGTCTAAATCGTTAATGAATATATTGAATAATATTTGCCCCAGTACTGACCCCTGAGGCACTCCACTAGATACTGGCCTCCAACTAGACTCCGCACCATTGACTACCACTCTCTGGCTTCTCTCCTTAAGCCAGTTTGCAATCCACCTCACTACTCTATTGTCCAGACCACATCTCCTCAACTTAGCAACTAGGATGCTATGGGAGACTGTGTCAAATGCTTTGCTGAAGTCAAGGTAGACCACATCCACCACTCTGCTATCACCCATCCACCTTGTTACATTCTCATAAAAGGCTATGAGGTTGGTCAAGCATGACTTACCCTTAGTAAAGCCATGCTGACCGCTCCTAATAACCCTCATATCCTTAATATGCCTTGAGATAGCACCAAGGACAAGCCGTTCCATTACTTTCCCAGGGACGGAGGTGAGGCTGACCGGTCTGTAATTACCCGGGTCCTCCTTTTTGCCCTTTTTGAAGACTGGAGTGACATTTGCTTTCCTCCAGTCCTCAGGCATCTCTCCCGTTTCCCAAGACTTGGCAAAGATGATGGAGAGCGGTCTAGCAATGACTTCAGCCAGCTCCCTCAGCACCCGTGGGTGCATCTCATCTGGACCCATGGATTTATGGATGTCCAGACTACTTAATTGCTCCTTAACCCAGTCCTCATCAACGAAGGCAAACTCCTCCATTGACCTGGCTTCATCCAGGGTCTCAGGGGTACATGGCTCCCCAGGACAGCCTCCGGCAGAGCAGACAGAGACAAAGAAGGCATTCAGTAATTCTGCCTTCTCTGTATCTTCTGCCACCAGGGCACCTACCCCATTCATCAGTGGGCCTACATTGCCTCTGGTATTAGTTTTATCCGCTATGTATTTGAAAAAGCTCTTTTTGCTGTCCTTGACCCCTTTCGCCAGCTGTAATTCTAAGGAGGCCTTGGCTATCCTAGCTGCCTTCCTACATCCTCTAACAGCAGCCTTATATTCTTCCCAAGTGGCCAGCTCCTGCTTCCATGACCTGTAAACTCTCCTCTTCTGCTTGAGCATACCCAACAGATTCCTATTCAACCACGCAGGTCTCCTGGCTCCCTTCCTTGACTTCCTACGTGTGGGGATGCTCTGATCCTGAGCATGGAAGAAGCAATCTCTGAATGCCACCCAACTATCTTGGGCCCCTTTACCTTCAAGCAGCCTTGCCCATGGGATTTCCCCCAGCAATTGCTTGAAAAGGCCAAAGTTAGCCCTACTAAAGTCCAGGGTTGCAATTCTACTTATTGCCCTGGTCCTATCACACAAGATGCTGAACTTCACCATCTCACAGTCACTGCAACCCAGGCAGCCCTCAACCTTTATTGCTTTGACCAGACCCTCCTCGTTAGTGAGGATGAGATCGAGCAGCCCTCCTCTCCTGGTCAGCTCTTCCACCATTTGCATGAGAAAGTTATTGTCAATGCACTGGAGGAACCTCCTGGACTGTGGCTGGCTGAATGGTCCTTCCAACAAACATCAAGGAAGTTAAAATCCCCCACAACAACCAGGGCCTGTGACTGTGAGGCCACTCTCAGCTGCCCATAGAAGGCCTCATCAACTTCCTCAGCCTGATCCAGTGGCCTGTAATAGACACCTACAACAGTATCACCTCTGCCAGCCTGCCCCTTGATCCTGACACATACACTCTCAACTCGCTCGTCATCCGCTCCTGGGCAGAATTTAGTACATTGTAGTTGCTCTCTCACATAGAGAGCAACTCTACCACCACACCTGGCTGGCCTGTCTTTCCTGAAAAGGACATAGCCATCCATGACCACACTCCAGTCATGTGAACTGTCCCACCATGTTTCTGCAATTGCCACTAGATCGTAACCTTCTGATCGAACACAGGATTCTAACTCCTCCTGCTTATTCCCCATGCTGCGCGCATTGGTGTACAGGCATTTCAGGGAGCATGCCAAGCACACCAATTTCTCCCTAGGGGTACAAGAGGCCACCTGGTCCTCATCGGTTCTAGAATGCTGCCCCACTGGGACAAGCCCAGCTTCAACCCCATCCCCCTTCAAAATTAGTTTAAAGCTCTCCAAATGAGCCCAGCTAATTCCTGTCCCAGCCTCCTTTTGCCCCTGCGAGATAAGCCTTTCCCTCGTATCACTGTCTGGACCGAAGTCTTATAAAACCAGCCATTATCAAAACATCCAAAGCCCTGCCTGTAGCACCAGCCTTGGAGCCAATCATTTACAGTCTGAACTTTCCTGTTCCATCCCACATCGCCATTCAAAGATGGAAGGAATGAAGAGAAGATCACTTGAGCCCCTGAGTCCTTCACCATCCTTCCCAAGACCTTGAAATCATTCTTCATTCCCCTCAGACTACGCAAAGCAGCTTCCTCCCCATCTGTCTGGAAGACCAGCAGCGGGTAGTAGTCTGTCGGGTGCACCAGTTTGGGGAGCTCTCTAGTGATATCCTTGATCTGAGCACCAAGTAGACTGCAAACTTCCCTATCATGAGGGTCAGCCCTTCATATTGGGCCCTCTGTTCCTCTCAGGAGGGAATTTCCGATTACAATTACCCTTCTTTCCTTCTTATTGGAGGCAGTCTTGAGTTGTGGAGTCAACTGCCTCTTCCTAAGTGACCTTGTAGGCAGGTCTGGCACCACCTCCTCACCTACCTCTTCTTCAAGATCCAGGACCTCAAACCTATTATGTAGGGGCACCCGGGGAAGCAAAGCAGGTGGGGAGGGGGGGCTGCCCGTGACACAGAACTGGAATACGCTTCCACCTCTCATCATCTTTTTGGTCTCCTACCTCTGCCCAACAGTGACGGGGTAGGGGCTGTTTCAGGACTTCTCCCTCTGCCCAAGGGGGCAGGGGATCCATCTCCTTTTGGGGGATACCTCCCTGGGGCCTTACCGACTGGCACGCCAGGGTGTTACTCCACCAGTCAATCTCCCTTTTGCACTCCGTGATGGTCCTCAATCTCTCGACCTCCTCCTTAAGTTTACCACCATACTGAGCAGATCTTGCACCTGCTCACACCTCACACAGGTGGAATGCTGGCCTCCCTCCCCCAGCAGCAGCAGGCTCCGGCACTTCCTACAGTCAGAGACCTGAACAGCCCCAGTTCAGGGCAAAACCTCAGCCTGCGTTGCCACAGTCTTTTTGAGACAAGGTCTTTTTCTAGAGGCAACCATGGTCGTCAGCAGTGCGGGATGCTAGCAAGGCTAAAAGAGCCTGACAGGCAATGAGCGATCTCTGCGCCCTGCTGTACAAGCTACCACACCCTCTGCTGCAGGGGAGTGTGAGGGGAGTGTGAGGGGAGTGTGAGGGGAGTGTGAGGGGAGTGTGAGGGGAGTGTGAGGGGAGTGTGAGGGGAGTGTGAGGGGAGTGTGAGGGGAGTGTGAGGGGAGTGTGAGGGGAGTGTGAGGGGAGTGTGAGGGGAGTGTGAGGGGAGTGTGAGGGGAGTGTGAGTCACCTGCAGCACAAACTAGTTGCTCTACCCTACGCCTACTGGGCAGCAGTCATTGCCCTCCCTGAGGCTTTTTCAAGTCAAGGGAGGGGGTGTGGTCGCCGTGGGAACGCCTCCTCCCACGTCAGCTGCTCTCTCGCAATGGCTGCTGGGGCTTCGGGGATCGGGCACGCCGAGAAACACGCTGTCCCTGCTCTATTCCCGCTGAGTTTTCTACTCTCTGCTGTACTTCGTGCTCCCTCAAGTTAACCGCTATCCCCTGCAGCACGAGGCACTGCAGTGATGCCAATTTGGGTGTGACGTCACTGTGCAGGTGGTGACCTCACCAAGGTGCTATCAAATGGTAGCGCGACGCCGCCCTGTAATGATGCCCGCTCGGGACAGACGAGAACTGCCGGCGCCTGTCGTCTACCTTGGCTGACATGGCGGCTGTCGCAGCGGCTCCCCGCCACCGGCCGGAAGGTGACAGCGGCAACCATGGCAACGCGCCGGAAGCGGCGTGCGGATAATCCGACCGCAGAACGCCGTCGCCGCTAGCTATTTCTTCCCCCCACCTCCCCCCACAGTGTCCCCGCTCCCCCCGAGGGAGGGAATGGTACAATCTGGCGGCAGTGAGGCGAGGACCACTGGGAACCGAGCATTCAGGCTTCGGAATCACTGCCAGAGGCCCCATCCTCTTCATGAATATGCAAATTTAGGGGTGGTGGCAGCCGGCCCCGGAAGCGGTGTGGCTGAGTCACTTTTGTCCTGCCTTGCCTCCACAATAATGATGGAGGAGATAGACCGGTTCCAGGTGCCCGCTGTTCGCGCCGAGATGCAACCACTGGTGAGGGGCGGGTAGGGCCGTGCCGTCCCCGGGAGCTGTCGCCTCGCCAGGGGGCTGGTGGGAGGGGCGTCGGTGCTGCGGTGGTTCTGAGGTCGGGCCTGTGCGCCGCGATCGTTTTGTAACGGCCATTCTCTCATCGCTCCCGCCAGGCCCCGGGGCCGTTCCCAGCGGAGGCTGCTGTGTCATCTCGGGTGTCCGTGGTCACAGCTGTCTGCCCAGTTCCTCCGTCATGCTCTTCTTCCTCGGCATTTCCCTGGCTGCTGCCGGTAGCAACGGCAGAAGCCGCTCACGGGGAGGGCTGAGGCAGGTGACCGACAGTGGCTCTGTTCCTGTCTCGTTTGAAACGTCGCATCTCCAAACTCGGTGGCGTCCCGGAGCACCCCGGTCTGGTTGGCGTGTGATGTTTCCTCCCGCCTCGGCCGGTGGGCCCCAGCGCTGGGGAGGGGGGGCGGGGAATGGAGGTAAGATTGAGGAACACGTTCGGGGAAGGACAGGCAGCCAGAGCATCTGAGCAGCTGGAGGTGCAGAAGGCGGGTGAGGTTTTATTTGACTATTGCAGTATACATGAGATCTGAGGGAAGAACTAGGCAGTGTTTGTGCGCAGTCTGGTCTGAGAGGTGCTCCCCAGAGACAGGATACCTGCACGGGATGAGTGTTAAATACGTGTGTCTGGCGTGAGTTATGGTATGAAACTGCAGGATGCTCTCTGTGGCTGATTTTATAGCCATTGTTCTTAATGCAAAACTGCTGTTACGTACTTGTTGTGTGAAAAATCCAGGTGTTTTGCAGAGGAACATCTCTGTCAAATTACAGTTTTGCTCACATAAAATTTTTAATGTGAAAAAGTAATCTGTGTCTGTGAGGAGGTCGTGATGGTTGTTTTTTTTTTTTGAACCATGCTGGGGCATGTATTTTTCATTTCGAGATGTTTTTCCCTTTATAGGCACAATTATACTCAGTTAATGAGCTCTGAAGAAGCTGCATAAATGGGCAGGTAGAGTGGTCCTGGGCTTTTGGTAGCTTATGAAATTACATTTATGAAGGAAGACCAGCTGGCTGGCAGCCATGAAAGATGCTAGATCATCACAAAGTAGTCCAAGACTTCTTATGAACGTATAGCTGCTTTGCTTTAATGCTACAGGCTTGCTTGTGTGTGTTGTGCTTCAGTTGCATTCTGCAGAACACTTGAATGTGTTTATCTGTTTGTTTCTCATGTGGGTAAGGTTCCCTTGTGTGTTCTCCGCTTATTCCAGTCTGCCTCACTCTCTGAAGGTGCATTGTTATGTATAACCTGGGCCTTGTTGAAATACACTCCATCTTGGCATTAAAGTGAAACTTGGATAATGGGCTGACTTGCTCAAGATGTTGATTCCCTTAGGCACCTGGAGTAAGCAAATTCTATCTTGGCATCCGATTGTGTGAGATAGTGATATGAAATGTTTGGAGAAGTGGAAAGAACTTTAAATACTTGTACAGATCATTTTGACAGCAGGTGAGGATAGGTTGTTGGCAGGTTCATGTTAGTACTGAAGATACTACTGAGATTTCCAGTATATCAAACTACATTATTTACAGTTTATGTACCAATCCTTGCTTTCTTGTTGCAGCTAGTGTTTACAAAAAGTTGAGAACAAAATAATTGTCTTGTGAACAGAAAGACTCTCCTATGAAGGCCTACAAACTCAAATTACCCCTTAGTGGCAAGAAAAACACTTTTCTTATGATGGGAGTGTTGAAAAATTGTTGAAATATTTTTAGCATGGTGGTTGTTGCTTGTTTTATTTTCTTTTTTAGCCTTTAACCTTTGTGGTAGGAAAGAAAACTGTCCATAAAAGCTGATGTAGACTTGTTGCATGCTCTACTTGTTGCATATGTGTTTTTTTGTCAAGCAGAGGCAGCAGACATGGCAAGGTCGGCCCTCTTTATTAATGTTGAGGGTAGTAGGCATGGTAGTAAGACTAGCAAGTTTGGAAAAGCTGTTGGCAGACAAAAAAAACATAATTATTTTCTAGAAACCTCATGATAATAATAGAGGAGTGGAATTAGCATGTGCATGGCTATGGAGTGACAAGAACCCGAAAAGGTTGTCTGGTCCAGCCCTGCTGTCACAGGATAGGATGGTATATTATGTAGCTGTGATGGTAAGCTTAGGAAGTAGGTTTCTTTCCCCTGAAGAGCCAAGAATTAGGAAATATTCAAAAAGAGATTTAACACTTGCATTAAAAGAATACTCTGAACCTTTGCTTTGGGGTTTCAATTGATTTTTATCTAAAGGAGTTCATAGTGAAACCCTGTGTATGTGAGGAGCTGTTGCTATGACTGGATGCGTGGGATTCTTCTGCATGCTTGGAAATGCTGACATTGGGCTTATAAGTGGGACAGAACAAGTCTGGTACAACACTTAGAGTGACTTCATCTGTTTTGTAGTTCTTGGTCTGTATCTTGCAAGTAGGGACTGAATGCTTGCAAGAATTATAGAATCGTTTAGGTTGGAAAAGAACTTTAAGATCATCAAGTCCAACTATTAACCTAGCACTGCTAAGTCCACCTCTAAACCATATCCCTAAGAACCTCATCTATGCATCTTCTGAACACCTCCAGGGATGGTGACTCAACCACTTCCCTGGGCAGCCTCTTCCAATGCCTGACAACCTTTTCTGGGAAGAAGTTTTTCCTAATATTCAATCTAAACCTCCCCTGGTGCAACTTGAGGCCATTTCCTCTTGTCCTATTGTTTGCTACTTGGGAGAAGAGATCAAAACCCTCCATGCTACAACCTCCTTTCAGGTAGTTGTAGAGAGTGGTAAGGTCTCCCCTCAGCCTTCTTTTCTCCAGACTAAACAGCCCCGGTTCCCTCAGCTGTTCCTCATAAGACTTATGCTTCAGACCCTTCACCAGCTTCATTGCCCTTCTCTGAACTCATTCCAGTACCTCCATGTCTTTCTTGTAGTGAGTGGCCCAAAACCAAACACAGTATTCAAGATATGGCTTCACAAGCGTTGAGTACAGGGGGACAATCAGTACTCTAGTCCTGCTGGCTTCACTATTTCTGATACAAGCCAGGATGCTGTTGGCCTTTTTAGCTACCTGGGCACACTGCTGGCTCATGTTCAGCTGGCTGTTGGCCAGTACCCCCAGGTCCTTTTCCATTGGGCGACTTTCCAGCCACTCTTCCCCAAGCCTGTAGTGTTGCATGGGGTTGTTGTGACCTAAGTGCAGGACCTGGCACCTTGTTGAACTTCATAGAATTGGCCTCAGCCCATCCACATCCCAATGTAGAGCCTTTGTACTCTCCAGCAGATCAACACTCCTACCCATCTTGGTGTCATCTGCCAGGTTATTGAGGTTGCACTTGATCCCCTTGTCTAGATCACTGATAAAGTTATTGCAGAGAATTGGCCCTGATACTGAGCCCTGGGGTACACTGATTGTGACTGGCTGCCGACTGGATTTGACTCCATTCACCACAGCTCTTTGGGCCTGGCCATCCTGCCAGTTTTTTACCTTGCAGTTCAGAAGCCTGCTAGTGTTTATCATAGTAGTTTGCTTGGGTAACACAATTTTGCCCAGTACTACTGCTTTGTTCTATTATGGTTACCATTTGTCCTTTTCCTCTCCCCCCATCCCACACTTTCAAGTATAGAATAACCTTATGTGCTGGTTTGACTGAAAGAGAATTAATTTTCTTCATGCAGTTATTATAGATACTTTTCTTTTTCATAGCTAGCACAGTCATTGTTTGCAGTTAGTTTGCGAACAAGAAGATAACACCCTGGGACAGAATTGATGTTTTTCATCAAAGTAATTTTTCAGTGTTTTTGAGTTGGAACAAAGAGAATCTAAGACTTGACTGTTATCTTAGTTGATATCATTCTCGCTGACCTGGGCTATCACTTCTTACACTCATAGAAACCATACTTCTGTATAATCTGTCCAAGGCCCTTTAGCTGGAACTGCTGTTCCCGCATCTCCCCCTTTTTGGGTTTTGAACATCTGCTTCACAGTGAGTGCAGCAAGGACCCTGGCTTTATTCTTCTTTTCATTCTGTATCATTTCTCCAGATGATTTGGAAGACTACAAGAAAAAACATTACACAAGCACATCCAGTTCCCACAAAAACCCATATATGCAGATTGAGGCCTGAAAACCAAGTTTTTGGGTCTAATCACTTTATGCTATTAGATAATATTAGTCATTATGTCTTAAAATTATGCAGTTGATTTTGCAGGGCACTGGCTAAATACTAAATCAGGCCTTGCACATTAGCTGAGACTGGTTTTTTTTGTTTTTTTTTTTTTTTTTACTTGATTTCACTCATAAACACTATAGCTCAGTTTCAGTGATATTACACATATTTAGCACTCTGATAACAGAAAATGCAGGTTCAGATATCAGTTAGGGAGATTATTTAAATACAATAACATAAGAATAAGGATCCACAATATGCATGTAGTCACAAGAAACAAAACCTTTTACTTCAGGGTACTCACAAGAAATAATCACTCACCCAAATGAATAGGTGAGGTGTTCTTAATCCCAGGAAGTTTCCTTAGACAGTGTTCCTGTCTAAGAAAAGGACTCCAGTTTACAGACCTGCAGCTCTGAGAAGACCACTCAAAGGGTGTCTTCTTCAGGAACCCCGTTTCATAGTTTGGCCAGATGCAGCTGTGGGTATTACAACACAGTCCAGAAGCTTCTCAGGTAGTCTGGGCACCTCCTTTGTTAAGGACCCTGTTAATTGACCGAGGGTCCCACCTCTTGACCCATCAGTTGGTAGAGGTGAAGCTGATTGACAACACCTTGGTGCCATTTTAGGTGTATATGTGGGGACAGGCACAGTGGGGCACAGAAGGTGCTAGAGCCATCAACCTCCTCATTGAAGGCTCTAGATTTCAGGGGGATGTGCAACTGGCACACAATCCACCCTGTGACCACAGTCATCTGACAAACTACTTTGGAGTGGTGCTGCAGTAACCTCTTGCCTCCGAAGTCAAAAGGGGGCACTCTGTTGGTGAGTTTGAATGCCCACTGTGGATCATCATACCCTATGTGTCATTTTCTTGTTATACATTATCATTACAAATCAACCTACAATAGAATAGAATAATACAAATTACAACAATTACAAATATCGGAGAAAGCTGGTTAGTTATCCTAATAAGGAAAACAAATGCACTGAAGGATTTCTTTTACCAGTTAGTAGTCTATACAATTCTGATGTGCTAATACCTCTAATTTACAAGCTCAAAACATCTTCTGTGGTTACTTTAGATACCTTACACATTAAGATGGAACTTCTCTGATAAACAGTTGTTAATAGGTTTCTCAGAAATACATACAGGAGTGGTCTCAATAATATACTGCTGTGTTTAAATAAATTTAATACAATTCTTGTTATCAGCATCTGATCTTCTGGTGGTATCAATGCAACACCTACCCATTGCATGTCATTGTTACTGCACTGTTGTAGGAGATGATAGCCAACTAGGCTAAGAAGGTGTTAACTTTAATCAAGGGCTTGCTGCTGCCATCATAGTACTTGCATTTTGCTGTAACTTTTTAGCTCCTCCCAGGTAACATCACTGGCCTCTTTCTTTGGTCTCTTCTGTTTCTTCATTACTCTCTGCTGCAGGGACAGATGCTGCATCTCTGCTACTGGGTCCTGCGTCGTGTTTGTCCAACTCATAGAAAGGTTTAATGCATTTTGCAAGAAGCCACTTTGGTCCTGTTGAAAGAAGAACACAAGCATACCCCCTCCCCCAGGTGATTAGTTCTACAGGCCCTTGCCACTGACTGTTGTGCAGGGGATCCCGGTATAAAACCTTTGGTCTCTGAGATAGTCAATCTAGAACACGGAAGTGTTTTTCCACTGCTGTGGTAGAGGAGGGAGGCATGGTACAATTAAAAAAAATTCAAGTATATGTTGCATTGTCTAATTGTTCTTGAGGCGTCCTATTCCCCCTTTTTTGTTTTAATAACATCTGTTTCAGTGTGGAATGCGCTCGGTCAATGATAGCCTGTCCAGTGGGAGAATGTGGAATACCTGTGACATGCAAACCACCCCATTGCTGTAAAAAATATTGTGTGGATCTAGCAGTGTATCCAGAACCGTTGTCAGTTTTGATCTGTTGTGGTACATATATGACAGATGGGTCATGGCCTATTAAGACCTGAATCCACTCTCTGTGTGTTTTAGTCAGAATAACAATCAATTCTAGAAGCTGACTAATAATTTTATTGAAAGAATTGGGAAAAACAATCCATTCCAAGTATATCAGTCTTTTAGCATTCTCATCCTACTGTCCTACAATAACCACAGGTTGTTTTTGTGTTGTAACTATAAATAGACAAATTTACAGGCTGACTGCATTTGATTGGACTTGCAAGGTTGTCATAAAGTTGTTCATCAAAGCCTCTTAACTCCATTTTGGCTGTCATATCTATTGGATATTGTTTTTCCTTACTGGATTGAAGTACTGTTTGAGCTCTATCAGTGTAGTGTTTGCTTTACCGATACTTTGGCTGCCCATACTAGTGGAAATACAGCATTCAAAATTTCCTTGGAGATTTCTTGCTTGCAGCAAGCACATCTGCAACATCCAAGCATCTTCTTATGGGACATGCACCTGAACAGAATTCTCAGAAAATGTTGTTTGAGCTTACAGTTTACTTAACAAATCTTGACCCAAGAGAGGTATAGGGCTTTCTGGCAAATACAGGAATTCATTGGTTAAAACTTTGTTCCAAATTTGGCATTCCATTGGTTTCAAAAAATGGTCTTTCTTTTTTTCCCCACAATCTCAAAAACTATCACGGTGAATTTACTAAGAAGTCTTTTACAACTAGTTACCACAGAATAAGTCTATTAACAAATTTTTGGTTTAATTTCCCAGTTTCATTAGAACTACGGATCTGCTAGGGATGCATTTAAATTTCACCCCCAGACTGCTCTATTCAGTATTACAACATTGCTGCAGTGGGAGGGAGAGAAAACCCCCCTTTCACCCCCTTGAAAGCAGGCAGCCAGGTGGTGTTTTTTTTTTTGTTTTTTTGTTTTTTTTTGTTTTTTTGTTTTTTTTTTTCTTTCTTCTTTCTGTTCTTGCTGCAGTTTAGGTACAGCCAAGGCCACGCAGATGGTGTTAATTGCTGGTGCTAAGTGGGAGCTGCCCAGGAGCTGCCAGGGAGCTGAGTTTATCTAGCAGCTTGACACAGGCCTGGGATATTTTGCTTTTTTATTTTCCCATTTAATTCCAGACATAATACACTCTATATGCAATTCTAATTAGCTGAGCAGTAGTTACATTCCTCAGCCCCATGTACCTTTTGCAATTTCTTAAAGATATCAATAAACAGTATATGAACCATGAATCGATTACTTTCATTTTCCTAGATCCAAATCAGTTCATATTTTAGCAACTTTTAAATACAACCTCTTCCAAGTGCACATCCACCATAGCATTTAGTTTTCTTTCCCATACCTCCAACTAGCACATAAATTCAATATGAATCATAGTTTAACAACTTAAATTCTTTTCTGGTCTCAAAATTATTAGGTAACTATAAGAGCAATTACTCTAATGTGTAAGGATGCATCCTAAGGGAGAACAAGGTGGTATTTTAGTAGTGGAACTGGTTCCCATTTTGTAATTACCTTCCCAAACAAAATTCTTTTGGTACTAAATATAAATATGCAAATTAAATTGCTGAGCTCAGATGTGCAAACCAAATACCAAGTTCAAATATGCAGATGGATCACAATTACACTAATTCAAGACAATATCTCGATGTTAGCATTGCACCTTTGAACTGCTTACTACTCAGCCAGGTGGAGGTGCCGCTGAGTCTCCTTGACAAAACAGGTCAGTGCGCGCTGGAGCCCAATCGGCACCTGCCCCCCTGCTGCCCTAAGAAGCTGGACTGGGCAAGGCTTTTATTAGCATCTCATCTGCGGTGATACAACTGTTATCCCAAAATCAGGATTCTTTATCTGGTGTGCATACAAAAGAGCCAAATTTAGTACACAAGGATGAGACACAGCCTATCACAGAGTTGCGCAAGACTGGATGTTGGAATAAAGCTAGCATGCTAGAAAGAAAAGTAACAGCTGTTAGACACAAAATCTTATCATCACATTCATGCAGTAAAGAACTGAATTACTCACTGTCTTCTGTATAATCACAAAATGTACATTTTGAGTCAACGGATTCTCATGATTTAACAGTCTGTGAACTTACTATACCATATAACAGGCAAAGACTTATTAAACTGTAATATGCTTAAACAGATACCTACAAAGAAAACAGGTTAATATACACATCTTGCTTTCCCACGTCTTTGCTTTCCCACAGCGAGGTTTGTGAAGCTAGACTTTTCTCAAAATCCTTAACAACTTTGTGTTCTTGACCAGCATGTGCACTTGAATGTTCTGTTCATCTGCATAGTAAAGTGTCAGGTTTTGATGTCTTCATCCTGAACTCCAGAGTAACTGCCAGAGATCTGCCTAGAAACCATCTGATGGACAGGCCTGCTGATGAATAAGAGATAAGTATGGCTGTTGAATGCTGAAGGGAATCTATTCTCATAAAGTAGTCTGAAGCCTTTCTGAGCCCCTCAGCCTACAGACCTACCACTGATACTGGCACTGTTGATCAGCTGTCTAAAATCCTTCTGAGCCTTGTCTCTAGCGTATACCAAGCATTATCTGGTGTATGATGGCAGATAAATGACAGATGACTGTTGGATCACATGTTGCTCCCATACACTGATGCAGGCATTTTCTGTTCTTAGCACAAAAATGGAAGTAAAAGTGGTCTTGTCCACATGGTACCAGTACTACTTCTCCTAAGAAAAAGCACCTGTCAAAGTGCAACAGCTTCAGAGGAGCTTTGTTACAAACTCCTGAGACTGGCTTGTTTTCTGAAACTGGCAGGTGTATTTTAGTTTTCCGGTTCTCTGCCGATTTGAAAAGTAGGAGCTCTTTCTAGAGAAATTGGGTTGGTGGTTCTTTTGTCTTGTTCTGAAGCATTGTGGCCAGACTGGTTCCAGATTGTGGGACCTCAGGCTGGTGGCTCTAGGTTTGATTACAGCCAACCTAAGGATTTTGCTTAGCTGCATCCTACAGTGAAGTTTTTAGCTTTGTAGCTGACATACCAAATCTACGCTGGTCCTAGAGGTGTAAAATTTCCAGAAACTTTGAAGATATAGAAGATGCATTTCTATAAAGCTCTCTTTGAACATTAGGAGGTGAAACAAACAAACAAACAAACAAAAAAACAACAACTGAAAAACTAGACTATCCATTGGATGTTTAGTTTAAAAAAAAATGAACTATCATTTTAGTCAGTGGATGGTATAAGCGTTGAGCATGCTTCTAAAATCAGCATTCTTTATTTTTGGAAAATATCGACTGTCTCATCCTAGAGAAGTTATGCTATGTGTTAAGATCTTTTTATTTTGTCTAATGCATCCCTAAAATAGGGAAAAAACTGAAACCAGAAAAGCAAGAGTAAATAAGAAGCAAAAAGAAAGGTTATACCTGTAGGGTTTAAGAGTATGTTAATATAACATTAGACCTCTAGTGTAGATACACAAGAAACTCTTCTTTTTAGAAGGAAAAAGCTTCTAAAATGAAAATGTCGTCCCTATGTATATTCATTTTAATGTAGCCCAGGGGTTACACAGCTATATGTTTTGTAAATGTGTACAGTATGTGAAACTTGTAATGTTGCAGTACTATGGGTTCTGAAATTGAACTAATTCAGGTAATGCTGTTTCTAGTTATACAGCCTGTTTTGATGTGCTGCTCTGTCATTTGTAGCATTAACCTAAAAATTACTTCCTTGCATGCTTCAGTTCTGTCATTGGGGTCATCTTGTCCCTCCCCTGCCCTGTATCAGGCCTTAGGTGCAGAGGTACAGGAACACTTCTGTTACCCTTCCAGCCAGGGAGAAACTCCAGCAGTGACTCCAGCACAGGCTTCCAAACGGCTGTGGTGAGGGATGCAGCTGCTGTTGCTAGACGATGACTTGTCAGGACATGTGAGCATGTTCTGCCTGGCACTGTCTCTGCAGGCATGCTGTTTCTTCTCCACTTGTTTGCACAAAATCTTATGTAGTTCTTCTGTCATTATGTTTGGAAATCTCTTCTTAAGTGAAAAAAGGTGTTTAAAAAGGGGCACTGAACTCTATGAAGAATTAAGTCTGCACAGTCTCCTCTTGAGATTCTTCTGTAACTCCCAGGAGCTTGTTATCTGTAGTTTGATATCAATATCTACTCAGATACCAACTTCTGCTACAGAAATAGCTGTATACTCTTTCTTCTAGTAGATAGTGGCAGGTCTGTAAGGAGTCAGACAAGATGAGCAAAATGCTAGGGTGAGAGAGGAGAACAATGTATGCCTTTTAATTCTGAAAGCTTTCATTTAAGGAAAACCCTCAACTTACCCATGGGGACTGTAAGGCATATTGGGGCCTCTCAGGAGTTATGTGTTCCTTGGTGTGAAATCGAAGACTGAACCTGAGAAGAAAAGAGGAGGAGACCCCATCACTGGTTTGATCTGTGGGGCAGGAGATTAAGAGGGGAGCTGGCTAATGGCAGAACTGAGAGTCAGTCAGTCATGACAGTGTACCTATTTTTTCCAGACATTTTAAGACCTTGGCTGGGAGCAGTTTTCTTTCAACTTGTATGCAGATCAATTATCTTTCACTTTCCACAGTCTGTAGAAACGCATCTCCACTTTCCCCTCACTTGCACATGCCATGCATCTTTGGTGAAGTCTTGTGCCATTTTGAATATCAGGTCCATGTGAGGTTATTCTGTGTCTGTCACTATAAAATTGACATTGTAGTGATGCAGCCACTTGCAACTAGTAAATCCGTCAGTTCCAATTCTAAACCTGTGTGCTCTCCCTGACTTATTCCTCTTTGTGAGGTTTAAAGGGTAATCTTGTACAATGGATCAGTGTCCATTTTGGAATATGTAATAGAAAGCAAACATTTGCTTATTTGCTTTGACTCTGAGGAGAGGAAGTTGGAGTGAATGAATTCTAGGTGGAAATTTTCTTCAGTTTCAAAGAGTACCTACTTTTGGACATGTCCACCATTGATTCACAGGATAACAAGGATTATCACTTCTCTGGGAAGAAATGTTCTCTTCAATACATGACAAGTATACTGGCCACATCCAAACTGTTTTTACTGAGTTGCAAAGTCTTCTTAGTGAACAAACACCATTTCCTCCCCCCTACCCCCTTCAGATTTACTACTGAAAATACCAAACTTTTCTCAGTCCCTAAGTTTGCCACTGGCATCAGAAGAGCTTTTGAGCTGGGATGAGATGGCCTGCTTTGGTGATGGCCTCTCCTGCTTCTTGCTTTCAAACAGATCACAGAATCACAGAATGTTTAGGATTGGAAGGAACCTTGAAAGATCATCTAGTCCAACCCCCCTGCTGGAGCAGGAACACCTAGATGAGGTTGCACAGGAATGTATCCAGGTGGGTTTTTTGGTGTCTTCAGAGAAGGAGACTCCACAACCTCCCTGGGCAGCCTGTTCCAGTGTTCTGTCGCCCTCACTGTGAAGAAGCCTTCATCAGTTCTTCATTTTACTCCTACGCATAGTTGTCTTAAGGTAACTTGAGATTTTTCATGTTTCTGTGTGTACCTTTGTGATGGTATTCTCAGACTTAAGGTACCGTGACTTCCTTTTTTCCCCTCGATGTGAGAAAATGCTGCAGTCCTCACAGAACATACTGGCGGTGCCTTGCAGTATTTAAAAGGACTTGTTGGTTAGACCCACGTTTGTAAAATTGGAAGAGATTGATTTATACTTGCCTAAGCTCTTTTGCAAGTATTGCTTAAATCATGTCCCCACACAGTAAACTGTGTTGGTTTGACTCTTTGGCTGATGTACTAGTCTTAGACCAGACTTTGTAGTGATGGGACAAGGGAAGCAGATGAGACTTGCCATGTTTTGAGCCAAGTTAGTTCTAAGATAGTAACTTCTTGGAGCATGTCAGAGCATGCAGGTCTAATATCTGTTAGAGATGAGGAGGCAAGGGGATTCAAATCCACTCTTGCTCAGCCTCCCAGTTCTGCTGAATTGCCAGCCGAGTTCCTGACTGAAATTATTGCTGCTTTGCTATGAAATGGTGTGAGAAGGTCACCACATATTAAAAAAAAAAAATACTGAGAGTCCAATAAACCCAGTCTGATGCTCAAAGTGGTCTTGATATTGAGAGACTGTCAAACAAACAAAATGCACAGGAACCATAGTGGTGATATTCATTTATTTAGAAAACATTTGATTTCTGTATGAGGAGAGCAGTCCCATAAGTCAAGTCCTAATGTTTGTGGCCATGGTTAGAAATCTCTGAATATAAAGGCTTTCACCTACAGTAGTTAATGCAGTAGAGGAATGTACTACTTCAGTATTTGGGATTTATCCTCATTGTGGGGCTCTAAAACTTATTTTGTGGTTGGTTGTTGCAAGTAGCTTGAGGTGTGGTAAAAGACAAATTTTTGAAGTCTGCAGGACCTGAACATCCAAGGAACTGTCTGAGCAGACTGACCTTCTGAGAAATAGGAGAGAAACGGAGAGGTGTCTGCATTGCAGAGGGTGCATGTTGTTAATTGAGAAGAAAAAACAAATAGGAGTGTTCCTGACCAACAGTGTCATTGTAAAGCTTTTGTCTGGCTGCATCTTGTGACTGATGCTTCTAAAAACAATGCACTTCTTTGTATGAAAGTGTGGGAGATTTGAGGGATTTTCTTGAGGTTGTTGTGTGGATGGGTTTCTATTAGATGGAGATTTATTTCTGAACTAGCCAAAGGAATCTCAAGGCCAGCCTGAAGGCTGAAAAACAGCAGTGAGACTTGGGCACATGGACAGCTCGTGAACATGGACAACATCCAGTCAGCTAATGCATGCTTGGAGCGTGGACGCGTGATCAGGAAATAACTGCATATATAAGGAGGCTTGTTTCTGTAATAAACAACTTCGCTTGAATTCATATTGAATTGTGTGGAGTCCATGAGTTTTCGCCCTTGCAAGTGGTGATCCTGACGTGATCCATAAGGAGAATTTATGGAAGGCGGACGACTGCTGCAGGGAGCGAGCCCCAGCTGGAACAGCTCGACTGGACCGTGACCGGGACATAGTCTGCGGGCTGTGTGACTCCTGATTGATCGCTACAGAAGTGACAGAGGAGGGATAAAGGATCTGATATCGTTGCAACGGACACCCAAACAGGTGAGCAGCTGGGGGCGAGAGGAGATGGGGCAGAATATTTTTAAAGAAGAAGAAGAAATACTGCAGCTCCTCTCGCATATTCTCTCTAAGAGAGGGGTGAAGTATGAGGAGAGTAACCTCAAAAGACTGTTAATTTGGTGCAGAGGCAATGGCTTTCCTGCTGACCTGTTAGGAGTTTTTCAAATAGAGACTTGGGAAAAAGTGGGAACTGTGTTGTGGAAGGCGATCAGTCACAGTGAAAAATATATTCTCGGCCTTGTAACCACCTGGAAACTGATAATTAGTACAGTGAAGCAATTAAAACCTGAAAAGACTGTTATGAGCATTAGTGACTCAAAACTTAAATGTGAACTTTGGGACGATATAGGGCAGAAATTATGGGATAAAGTCAGCAATGGAGATAAAGAAGCTAAATCATTAGTAACTACATGGAAGCTTATAATCACTACCTTAAAAGATTTTAAGGCTGAATGGTCTGCTGCTGCCGGAATTTTTGCAGCTTTGCAGCCTGATAAGTATCCTGAAAGTCGCTGTGAAGTTTATCCGTTTCGTGCCTTTGATACCCTCCCTATTCCATCCCCTGCTGTGCTTTTGGCACCCCCGACGGTTCAGCAGTCTGGGGTGGGGGGAGGAAAAATGCCGAGCAGGTGGCTTCCTGTACCATTGCCCAACCCTGATGAGAATAGCGAGTCCGAAGGATTGGAGTCAGACAACTTGCCCAAAGAACCTGTGAAAGCTGAGAATGCCAAGGTCGTAAACAAGTGTACTCTCAGTCCTTTTACCAATTTGTACCTGCCTTTACTGCCTTTTAACCCTCCAACTTCCATGAGAGAACAGAAGGAGTCACTGGATAAGAACTGGACAACAGAACTGTGTGAAAGACCAGATCAGGTAATAGTGAGTGAATCCAACAGTCGGCAATGCAGTCATGATGATCGTGACGGGAAAGGGGGTGCTCCTGAGGACTCAGCTTATACCAATAATTATGATGTTACAAAGTATTGGCGAGAATGTGCACTGTTCCCAACCCCCCTGTTACCAATGATTCTCCAGCACCGTTCAAGTCCGTGTTATCTGATGATGAGGATGAAGGTCTGCAGCATTTTTCTTTTTTGAAAGGTTAACAGGAAAAAGAGTATATGTACGAGTTGCCCTGAGATCAGATAAAAACCGTGAACGACTCAAGCAAAATTAGACCTGTGCAATGTAACAGCTATAGATAATTTAGGACGGAATGATGGGGACTCGTTGAAAGGGGCAGGTATCCCACAACTCTTGGAACAGACACTAATTGACACACCACAATTACAGGCGCTATTAGTTTTTGAAATCCTGAGGCAGTCAACAGATCTTGCATATCAAGCTATAGTAGCGGTGTCTGAAACCAACAAAGCAGCCAAATCTTTTATAACTACTATCAGGGTCCCAGTGAGAATTACATGCAATTTATTGACCATCTTCAAGAGGCCATCAATAAGCAGGTTGAAAACTTAGAAGTTAAGGAAGCACTGGTGTTGAAATAATTAGCAGTAGAGAATGCTCATGTTTGCCTTCAACATGTTACTTGCGAGTTTTACAGCACATATTATATGCTTCTGTTTATTGCCTCTCTGAAAATCAAGCAGCTTGTCAGGAATGTGAGTTAATTGTTTTACTGGTTGTTGTTAGAATTGTTTCTTTGTGGTATAAGTACACCGTAAAACTTTCTCCCTGCTTTTCCCACTCGCACTGCAAGCAGCCCTGTGCTTCCCCCCCTCCCTCCCTCTTCTCATGGTTTTTACTTATGAGATGGGGTCAGGAATGACTATTTTCAGTCGTGTTCCTAAGAAATCAGTATTGGGAGGTGTTTTAAAACATAGGAAAGCACTTGGAAATATGAGGAAGGAAGATCTTGTCAAATATTGTAATTAATGGTGGCTGCTGTATAAGTTTAATGATTGGGAAAAGTGTCCAGAGAATAGGATCTTGAAGTATAACACTTTATTGCAATTCATGTTGTTTTTAAGGCGAGAAGAGTAGGACAAAATAAATCCCTACAGGAGACCATTAAATCATTTCAGACAGTTTTACTGGCGGAACGGTTTGAACTTCAACAAGCTGAGAGAGAGTTAACTGATAACACACAGGTCACAGTAAACTTGTGGAAGTCTGCAAGATGCTTTCCTTATTAACCTGTTTTCTTTGTAGGTATCTGTTTAAGCATATTATAGTTTGGTAAGTCTTTGCCTGTTATATGGCACAGTAAGTTGATAGACTGTTAAATCATGAGAATCGGTTGACTCACACAGTGCGTTTTGTGATAGTACAGAAGATCATGAGTAATTTAGTTCCTTACTGCGTGAACGTGATGGTAAAATTTGTGTGTGTATTAGCTGTTATTTTTCTGTCTAGCATGCTAGCTTTATTCCAATATCCAGACTTGCGCAACTCTGTGATAAGCTGTGTCTCATCTTCATGTGCTGGATTTGGCTTTTTTGTATGCACACCAAGTAAATAACCCTATTTTTGGAATAACAGTTGTAGCACCCCAGATGGGACACTGATAAAAGCCTTGCCCAGTCCAGCTTGCTGTGTCAGTGGGGGGGCAGGTGCCGATTGGGCTGCAGCGCGCACTGACCTGTTTTGTCGGGGAGACCCAGCGGCACCGCTACCTGGCTGGGCAGTAAGCGGCCCAAAGGTGCAATGCTAAAATTGAGATATTATCTTGAATAAGTGTAACTCTGACCTATCTGCATATTTGAATTTGGTATTTGGTTTTCATATCTGAGCTCAGTATTTTAATTTGCATATTTCTATTTGGTACCAAAAGAATTTTGTTTGGGGAGATAATTAAAAAAAATGGGAACCAATTCCACTGCTAAAATTCCACCTTGCTCCCCCTTAGGATGCATCCTTATGCATTAGAATAATTGCTTATATTGTTATCTAGTAATTTTGAGACCAGAAAAGCATTTAAAGTGTTTAACTTCACTTTGCATTGAAAAAAAAAAAAAACAACAACAAAAAAAACCCCAAAAAAAACAAACAAAAAAAAAACCCAAAAAAACAAAACACAAAACCAAACAAACAACAACAACAAAAACAAAAACAAAAACAAAAAAAGCAAAACCCTAAATGCTATGATGGATGTGAACCTGGTATTGTATGAGGTTGTATTTTGACATCTGTAAATTCTGAAAGGTAAATGGGGCTGAGGAATGTGACAACTGTTGAGCTAATTGGAATTCTGTATAAAACTCAGCTCACTGTAACCGAAGAGTTCACCAGAGCCTCCCACTTCGTACCAGCGATTACACCAGCTGCGTGGTCTTGGCTATATCTGAACTGCAGCAAGAAGAGAAAGGAGAAAAAAAAAAAAAAAAAAAAAGGAAAAAACCTGTTTTTCCGCTGCTAAGCGAAGAAAGGGGGGCTTTACTCCCCCTGCTCTGTCTTTTTTTTCCCTGGAGTATTGTCATCCATCCTTGTTGTGGCACTGTGTTGCATCTCAGCTTTGAATCGGGGGTTGTTGGTGCTATTTATTTTTGCTTCTGTCTTGTTTCCTAGGTTTTGGCACATCTGGGGAAAGATCTCATAATTTTACCTCCTTGCTGAGGTCAGTCTTTTCACACTGGTCAGCTTTTGGGGGTCAGAGTGCTCAGTGCTTCTCTGGGTCAGATTGGTAGTGATGTGGGTGTGGAGTGGAGCCAGGTTGATTTGATGTGGAGTTTGAACTGATTTGTTTTCATGATGGGCTGGAGATCTTGCCTTCTCAGATGGAGGTGAGAGGGAGGTTTTATTCCCTGCCACTCCCAGCAATGTTACTGCTAGAGAACTGTAATACTGCATGAAGGAGTCTGAGGGTTGAAATTTAAAGGCATTGCCAGTGGATCCATAGTGCTAATGAAGCTGAGAAATTAAACAAAAAATTTTTTTTTAATAGACTTATTCTATGGTAACTAGTTGTAAGAGACTTCTTAGTAAATTCACCATGCTAGTTTTTGAGGTCATGGGAGAGAACGAAAGAAAGGCCGTTTTTTGAGACCAATGGAATGCCAAATCTGGAACAAAGTTTTAATACATGAATTCTTGTATTTGCCAGAAAGTCCCATACCTCTCTTGGGTCAAGATTTGTTAAGAAATTGTAAGCTCAAATAACGTTTTCTGAGAATTCTGTTTAGTTGCATGTCCTACAAGAAGCTGCTTGGATGGTGCAGATCTGCTTGTGCAAGTGAGAAATCTCCAAGGAAATTTCAAATGCTGTATTTCCACTAGTATTAACAGCCAGTGTTTTGATAAAGCAAATACTACACTGATAGATCTGAAACAGGACTTTGATCCGGTAAGGGAAAACAATATCCAATAAATATGACGGCTAAAATGGTGTTAGAAACTTTGAAGAATAAGTTTATGACAACCTTACAGGCTGGCTGCATTCGATTGGACTTGCAGATTTGTCTATTTATAGCTACAACATAGACACAACCTGTGGCTATTGTGGGACAGTATGATGAGAATGCTAACAGACTGATAAACCAATTGTTACTCTGATCAAGAAATGCAGGGAATTTAAGTCTTAATAGGCTATGATCCTTTTGTCATATATGTACCATTTGTGAAATTTAATTTTGATTTTTTTAAATTTGTAATCTATGTTCTTGTAAATTGCACTAGCTGATTTTCTTAACAGCACAGCTTTTGGCATGCCTAAATGTAAATTGATACAGAACCTGCAAGTCTTTAACATCAGGTCATTTGCTTGAATTCATATTGAATTGTGTGGAGTCCATGAGTTTTCGCCCTTGCATGAAAGCATGATTTTCTTCCCATCTACATGCATGGGATGCAAATGGAAAATACATTATCTCTGGCAGGAGCAGACTGTCTTCCCTAACTTATTATTCATGTGTACATAAAGGACTTTATCCTCTTCCACAATATGTGGAAACTTTGATTGGGCAGGGCCAGCTCGACTGGTAGTTCCTCCAGTGTTGACTGACCAGATGGCCTTTGCTAGATTTGAACCCAAATTTCTGAAGGTTCCATCAGCCATTGCTCTCAGTGTAGTATTTAACAGTCCGTTGTACCATTCAATTTTCCCAGAGGTTGGTTCTTGAAAGAGGAAGTGATATACCCCCTCAATGTCATGCTCTTTGGCTCAGGTGTCTATGAGGTTGTTTTGAAAATTAGTCCCGTTGTCTGACTCAGTTCTTTCTGGGGTGCCATGTCACTATTTGTCTTGCTTTTCAAGGCCCAGGATAGTATTAGGGGTGTAGGGGAAAGGGACCTGGGGGTCATGGTGGACAACAGGATGACCATGAGCCAGCACTGTGCCCTTGTGGCCAGGAAGGCCAATGGCATCCTGGGGTGTATTAGAAGGGGGGTGGTTAGTAGGTCGAGAGAGGTTCTCCTTCCCCTCTACTCTGCCCTGGTGAGACCCCATCTGGATTATTGTGTCCAGTTCTGGGCTCCTCAGTTCAAGAAGGACAGGGAACTGCTGGAGAGAGTCCAGCGTAGGGCAACAAAGATGATTAAGGGAGTGGAGCATTTCCCTTATGAAGAAAGGCTGAGGGAGCTGGGTCTCTTTATTTTGGGGAAGAGGAGACTAAGGGGGGACCTTATTAATGTCTATAAGTATATAAAAGGTGAGTGCCATGAGGATGGAGCCAGGCTCTTCTCGGTGGCAACCAATGATAGGACAAGGGGTAATGGGATCAAGCTGGAACACAAGAAGTTCCACTTAAATTTGAGAAGAAACTTCTTCTCAGTGACAGTGACGGAGCACTGGAACAGGCTGCCCAGGGGGGTTGTGGAGTCTCCTTCCCTGGAGACATTCAAAACCCACCTGGATGCCTTCCTGTGTAACCTCATCTAGGTGTTCCTGCTCTGGCAGGGGGATTGGGCTGGATGATCTTCTGAGGTCCCTTCCAATCCCAAACATACTGTGATACTGTGTGATATTATGGGCAGTGGCATGGTGCATGGCATATGTTTCCAGCCATCCTGTGGTTGCTTCCACCATTGTAAGCACATAGCACTTGCCTTTGGCAGGTTTCTGGAAGTAAAATATAGTCAATTTGCCAGGCATCCCCGTATTTATACTTTAGCCATTGCCTCCCATACAATACAGGCTTTAACTGCTTGGCTTGCTTGATTGCAGCACGTTTCATATGGATGGGTAACTTGTGCAATAGTGTCCATGGTCAAGTCCACCCCTGGATCTCAAGCCCATCTATATGTTGCATCCCTTCCTTGATGACCTGAGGCATCATGGGCCCACTGAGCTAGAAATAGTTCACCTTTGTGTTGTCAGCCCAAATCCACCTGAGCCGCTGGGATCTTAGCAGCCTGATCTGCCTGCTTGTTATAGAATTATAGAATAATTTTGGATGGAAAAGACCTTTAAGATCATCGAGTCCAACTGTTAACCTAGCACTGCCAAGTCCACCTCTAAACCATGTCCGTAAGAACCTCGTCTATGTGTCTTTTAAACATCTCCAGGGATGGTGACTCAGCCACTTCCCTGAGCAGCATGACAACCCTATCAGTGAAGAAGTTTTTCCTAATATCCAAATTAAACCTCCCCTTGTGCAACTTGAGGCCATTTCCTCTTGTCCTATTGTTTGCTACTTGGGAGAAGAGATCAAAACCCTCCATGCTACAACCTCCTTTCAGGTAGTTGTGGAGAGTGGTAAGGTCTCCCCTCAGCCTTCTTTTCTCCAGACTAAACAGCCCCGGTTCCCTCAGCTGCTCCTCATAAGACTTATGCTTCAGACCCTTCACCAGCTTCATTGCCCTTCTCTGAACTCATTCCAGTACCTCCATGTCTTTCTTGTAGTGAGTGGCCCAAAACCAAACACAGTATTCAAGATATGGCTTCACAAGCGTTGAGTACAGGGGGACAATCAGTACTCTAGTCCTGCTGGCTTCACTATTTCTGATACAAGCCAGGATGCTGTTGGCCTTTTTAGCTACCTGGGCACACTGCTGGCTCATGTTCAGCTGGCTGTTGGCCAGTACCCCTAGGTCCTTTTCCATTGGGCGACTTTCCAGCCACTCTTCCCCAAGCCTGTAGTGTTGCATGGGGTTGTTGTGACCTAAGTGCAGGACCTGGCACTTGACCTTGTTGAACCTAATACAATTGGCCCCAGCCCATTCATCCAGCCTGTCCACATCCCAATGTAGAGCCTTTGTACTCTCCAGCAGATCAACACTCCTACCCATCTTGGTGTCATCTGCCAGGTTATTGAGGGTACGATCGATCCCCTTGTCTAGATCACTGATAAAGTTATTGCAGAGAACTGTCCCCAATGCTGAACCCTGGGGAATACTGCTTGTGACTGGCTGCCGACTGGATTTGACTCTATTTACCACAACTCTTTGGGCCCAGCTGTCCAGCCATTTTTTTTTATCCAGCAAAGAGTATGCTCATCCAAACCATGAGCAGCCAGTTTTTCCAGGAGAATGCTGTGGATAACAGTGTCAAAGGCTTTATTTATTTAGTCTAGGTAGGCAACATCCACAGCCTTTCCTGCATTACTAAGCAGGTCACCTTTTCATAGAGGGAGATCATGTTAGTCAGGCAGGATTTGCTTTTCAGAAACCCATGCTGACTGGGCCTGATTGCTTGGTTGTCCTGCACATGTCATGTGATGGCACTCAAGATGATCTTCTCCATATTCTTCCCTGGCACTGATGTCAGACTGACAGGCCTGTAGTTCCCTGCATCTTCCTTCCACCCCTTCTTGTAGATGGGTGTCACATTTGCTAGCCTCCAGTCAACAGGGACCTCCCTGGTTAGTCAGGATTGCTGATAAATAGTTGAAAGTGGCTTGGTGAGCACCTCACCAGCTCCATCAGAACCCTCCGGTGAATCCCATCTGGCTCCATAGACTTGTGCATGTCCAAATGATGTAACAGGTTGATAACAATTTCCTCTTGGATTAGGGGGGCTTCATTCTGCTCCCAGTCACTGTCTTCCAGTGCAGGGGGCTGTGTACCCAGAGCACAATTGGTCTTACTGTTGAAGACTAAGGCAAAGAAGACATTAGGTACCTCAGCCTTTTCTTTGTTCTCTGTTGCTATGTTTCCTTCTGTGTCCACTATAGGATGGACCTGCTCCTTAGTCCTCCTTTTGTTGCTCATATATTTATAGAAATATTTTTTTTCTTGCCTTTTATGGTAGTAGCCAGATTTAGCTCTAGTTAGGCTTTTGCCCTTCTAATTTTCTTCCTGCATAAATTCACAACATCCTTGTAAATCCTCCTGAGTTGCCTGCCCTTTCTTCCAAAGTTCATAAACTCTCCTTTTATTCCTGAGTTCTAGCCGAAGCTCGCTGTTCAGCCAGGCTGGTCTTTTTCCCCACTGGCTCATCTTTTGGCATATGGGGATGGCCTGCTTCTGTGCCTTTAAGACTTCCTTCTTGAAAAATGTCCAGCCTTCCTGGACTTCTTTGCCCTTCAGGAATGCCTCCCAAGGGATTCTGTCAACCAGCATCCTAAACAGGTCAAAGTCTGCCCTCTGGAAGTCCAAGGTAGTGGTTCTGCTGACCCCTCCTCCTTACTTCTCCAAGAACAGAGAAGTATCATTTCATGATCACTGTGCCCAAGATGGCCTCCAACCATCACATTGCCCACAAGTCCTTCTCTGTTTGCAAACAACAGGTACAGTGGGGCCCCTTCCCTTGTTGGCTCACTGACCAGCTATGTCAGGAAGTTGTCTTCCATACACTCCAGGAGCCTCCTAGGCTGTTTCCTCTCTGCTTTATTGTATTTTCAGCAGAAATCAGGTAAGTTGAGGTCCCCCATGATAACAAGGGCTAGCAATTGTGAGATTTCTCCCGGCTGCCTGCAGAATATTTCATCTGCCTTTTCATCCTGGTTGGGTCATCTATAACAGACTCCCACCAGGATATCTTCTTTGTTGGCCTTCCCCTGGATCCTTACACATAAACACTTGACCCTTTCATCACCATCGTTAAGCTCTAGACAGTCAAACTTCTTCCTAAGATACATGGCTACCCCACCTCCTCTCCTTCCTTGTCTATCCCATCTGAAGAGTTTATAGCTATCCATTGCAGCGCTCCAGTTGTGTGAGTTATCCCACTGTGTTTCCTTGATGGCAACTATATAATAGTTTTTCTGCTGCGCAATGGCTTCTAGCTCCTCCTGTTCTATAGATGAACTTCAGCTAGGCTATTGATCCTGCCACCTTTTTTGGAGCGAGAAGCCCTAGTTGCTTCGTGACCGCTCTCAGGCATTTCTGTGTTCTATAACACATCAAAAACCCTTGCATCTTCATACCACATGGTTGTCCATCCCTTATCTCCACTGAGATGGCAGACTGAAGGGCCTTGCTAGCACCCTGACCCCCAAACGTTGGCATTCCTTCCCTGGATTTGTCTCTGGTGAGCCTGGTTTTCTCCCCTTCCCCCTTCAAATCTAGTTTAAAGCTCTTTCAATGAGTCCTGCTAACTCCTCTCCTTTCCTCCTTTGAGACCCATGTGGCCTGTTTGTCACCAGCAGGCCTGCTGTCATGTAAACTGACCCATAATCAAAACACAAAATTCTGCCAGTGACACCAGTCCCACAGCCAGATACTGATCTGTTGGGTCTTTCTGTATCTTCTCTTATAATTTCTTGCAACTGCAGGGACAGAGGAGAACACTATCTGTGCTCCTGATCCTTTAACCAGTCATCTCAAGGCCCTGAAGTCCTTGATTGCTCTCAGATTTCCTGTTGCAACTTCATTGCTGCCTACCTTAAAAATGAATAATGGATAATAATCTGAGGGCTTTACCAGGGCAGGAAGTTTTCTCTTCACATCTTTAACCCTGGCCCCAGGGAGGCAGCAGACTTCCCCAAGAAGTGGGTCTGGTTTGTGTACTGGACTGTCTGTTCCCTTCAGAAGGGAGTCTCCTATGACAACAACCCATCGTTTTTTTTTTTTTTTTTTTTTCTTTTCTGTATAGAAGCAGTTTTGATGGAGGTTGTAGACCAGCTTAACCTCTGCTGGCACCTTCAACTTTAGTTGAACCATTATCCTTATTATTGTTGTACTTGCAGAGCCTCATACCTGTTTGTCGAGGGTTAAGCCAACATCAACAACCATTGTCCAGTTCCTTGTTGTTATATAATGAATACTTCGATTTATAAAGAAGGCCCAACACAGATATGGAATCAGCGAGCACAATGTAGAAAATAACTGATACAACTTATGCCATAACATCTTTAAATCAGTGTAATTCACTTTGCCTTAATACAACCAAATAATATCCAAAGCAAACAGATGCGCGAGAATCACAACTCTATGAGTTGGCACCGTGCCAAGAAAATGGAAAGGTACATCAGAGCAGTAGAAAAGCCAAAAATCTCCAAATCTCCGGCTTGATTGGTTGATCCCCTGGTGTTGACCAACCAAGTGGCTTTTGCTAAATGTGAATCCCAGTTTTTAAAGGTTCCACCACCAAGTGCCTTTAGTGTAGTTTTTAGCAAACCATTGTACCTTTCAATTTTCCCAGAGGCTGGTGCATGATATGGAATATGATATACCCACTCAATACCATGTTCTTTGGCCCAATTGTCTATAAGACTGTTTTTGAAATGAGTACCATTGTCTGATTCAATTCTTTCTGGCGTACCATGTCGCCAAAGGACTTGCTTTTCAAGGCCCAAGATAGTATTTCGGGCTGTAGCATGAGGTACAGCATATGTTTCCAACCACCCAGTGGTTGCTTCCACCCTTGTAATTACATAGCGCTTACCTTGACGTGTTTGTGGAAGTGTAATATAATCAATCTGCCAAGCTTCTCCATACATATACTTTAACCATCGCCCCCCATACCATACAGGCTTTAACCGTTTCGCTTGTTTGATTTTGGCGCAAGTCTCACATTCATGAATAACCTGTGAAATAGTGTCCATAGTTAAATCCACCCCTCGATCGCGAGCCCATTTATATGTTGCATCTCTACCTTGATGCCCTGAAGCATCATGGGCCCACCGAGCTAGGAAAAGTTCACCTTTATGTTGCCAGTCCAAGTCCACCTCAGCTACTTTAATCTTAGCAGCTTGATCTGCTTGTTGGTTGTTTAGATGTTCCTCGGTGGCTCGACTTTTAGGCACATGAGCATCTACCTGACGAACTTTCACAGGCAGGCGCTCTAGCCGAGCAGCAATGTCTTGCCACAGTGTGGCAGCCCCAATGGGTTTACCTCTGTGCTGCCAGTTGCTTTTCTTCCATTGCTGTAGCCACTCCCACAAGGCATTTGCTACCATCCATGAGTCAGTATAGAGATAAAGTATTGGCCACTTCTCTCGTTCAGCAATGTCCAAAGCCAGCTGGATGGCTTTCACTTCTGCAAATTGACTCGATTCACCTTGTCCTTCAGTGGCTTCTGTAACTTGTCGTGTGGGACTCCACACAGCAGCTTTCCACCTTCGATGTTTTCCTACAAGATGACAGGATCCATCTGTTAACAGTGCATACTGCTTATCAGTCTCTGAAAGAGTATTATATGGTGGTGCTTCTTCAGCACGTTTTACTTCCTCCTCATCTGGAGTCATCCCAAAGTCTTTGCTTTCTGGCCAGTCTGTAATCACTTCTAAGATTCCTGGACGGTTGGGGCTTCCAATTCGAGCTCGTTGCGTGATCAATGCAATCCATTTACTCCACGTAGCATCAGTTGCATGATGTGGAGAGGGAACCGTCCCTTTGAACATCCAGCTCAGCACCGGCAGTCGAGGTGCTAGGAGGAGCTGTGCTTCAGTACCGATCACTTCTGAAGCAGCTCGAACTCCTTCATATGCTGCTAGTATCTCTTTTTCAGTTGGAGTATAGTTGGCCTCAGATCCTTTGTATCCTCGACTCCAAAAACCTAAGGGTCGACCTCGAGTTTCTCCTGGTGCTTTCTGCCAGAGGCTCCAGGTAAGTCCATTATCTCCGGCTGCGGTGTAGAGCACATTTTTAACATCTAGTCCAGTCCGAACTGGTCCAAGGGCCACCCCATGATTTATCTCTACGCTTAATTTGTTCAAAGGCTTGTCGTTGTTCAGGGCCCCACTCAAATTGGTTCTTTTTACGAGTCACTCGATAGAGAGGGCTCACAATCTGGCTGTAGTCAGGAATATGCATTCTCCAAAAACCTACAACGCCCAAGAAAGTCTGTGTCCCCTTTTTATTAGTAGGTGGAGACATTGCAGCAATTTTGTTGATCACATCCATTGGGATCTGATGACGGCCATCTTGCCATTTTATTCCTAAAAACTGGATCTCTCGTGCAGGTCCCTTGACCTTGCTTCTTTTTATGGCAAAACCAGCATCCAAAAGAATCTGAATTATTCTCTCACCTTTCTCGAAGACTTCTTTTGCTGTGTCGCCCCATACGATGATGTCATCAATATATTGCAGGTGTTCCGGAGCTTTACCGTGCTCCAGCATGGTCTGGATCAGTCCATGGCAGATGGTAGGACTGTGTTTCCACCCCTGGGGCAAGCGATTCCACGTGTACTGGATGCCTCTCCAGGTGAAAGCAAACTGCGGCCTGCACTCTGCTGCTACAGGAATAGAGAAAAATGCATTAGCAATGTCAGTTGTAGCATACCACTTAGCTGCCTTTGACTCCAGTTCAAATTGCAGTTCTAGCATGTCAGGCACAGCAGCACTCAGTGGTGGCGTAACTTCATTCAGGCCACGATAGTCCACAGTTAGTCTCCACTCGTCACTAGACTTACGCACTGGCCAGATTGGGCTGTTAAAAGGTGAGCGAGTCTTACTGATCACACTCTGGCTTTCCAATTGACGGATCAACTTCTGGATAGGAATCAAAGAGTCTCGATTGGTGCGATATTGCCGGCGATGCACCGTCGTGGTAGCAATTGGCACCTGCTGATGGTCAACCATCAGCAGTCCTACAACAGAAGGATCATCTGAAAGACCAGGCAAATGAGACAGCTGTTCAATTTTCTCAGTGTCCACAGCTGCTATACCAAATGCCCACCTATACCCTTTTGGGTCCTTAAAATACCCTCTCTTGAGGTAGTCTATGCCAAGGATGCACGGAGCATCTGGACCAGTCACAATGGGATGCTTTTGCCAGTTTTTTCCAGTTAGGCTCATTTCAGCCTCTACAACAGTCAGTTCCTGGGATCCCCCAGTCACTCCAACAATATTGATGGATTGCGTTCCTTTATAATTGGAAGGAATTATTGTGCACTGTGCACCAGTGTCCACAGTTAATATGAAGGCTTTAGCTGACAGGCAAATTCACTAAAAGAGAAACTTGTTTTTAGCAAAACCAGGACACTGTTGTGCAAGGGAACCTGGGAAGGTTCCCCGCTGCACTGGGCAGGAACATGTTTCCATTGTTTCCTGTCCCTTGAGTCATCATGTTCTGCCATGCAAAGAGAGGATAGGGAGTCCTCTGTATCATGTGCTCTGTCTACTTGCTGAGCCTGCCTCAGGGAAGATAGGGTGTGACTCCAGTAGTCTATCTCTCCTCCTGGAGCTCTGTCACTAAGCGGAGGAGTTCCTCTACCTGGGCATACCTTCCATAGGTGTGCTTACTTCTGCCATCCAATACTGGTGTAAGAGCAGGGCACACCCTGCAGCATGAAACCTTGCTGGCAGCATGTTCCCACCGGATCTCGGTCTGGGCAGCTGCATCACTTGTGGAGGGTGCCAAGCTTACAGAAGCTATGGCTTTCTACTGGGTGAATAACATTGCTCCCTGGTTGAGCTGGCAGCGCTTCTCTGCATTCCCTTCTGCGTGAACTACCATGCAAACTGCCACACCATGCTGTGACTGATGCATCATGCTCTGTTTGCAGTGCTCCTGGTTGCTAGCGCTTCCTAGACTGCTTTTTATCGGCGTGGAGGATGGTCACTGTTGCTCTGGCCATGTCCAGGTCTCATCAGCATCTCCTGTGAGATTGCTGCCAGCTCCTGGTGTGTCTCTCTGCTGCCCTGGCATTTCCCTGCCTCAGGAAAGCCCTCAATGCGTCAAGATCTGCCTGTCTGCTGCAGGCCAGGTTGGCTCTGGAGGAGCTCCCCTCAGTGACTGTCTATATGTTGTTTTGTTGTGGACCGACTTTCAGGCACATGAGCATCTACATGGTGTACTTTTACAGGCAGGTTTTCTAGCCGGGCAGCAATATCTTGTCATAATTCAGCAGCCTAGATGGGTTTGTCTCTATGCTGCCAGTTGCCCTGCTTCTATTGCTGTGACCACACCCACAGGGCATTTGCCACCATCCATGAAACAGTACAGAGATAAAGTAATGGCCATTTTTCTCATTCAGCAATATCTAAAGCCAGCTGGATGGCTTTCATATCCGCGAAGTGACTTGATTCACCTTGTCCTTCAGTGGCTTCTGTGACTCGTCATGTGGGGCTCCACACAGCAGCCTTCCACCTCTGATGTTTTCCCACAATATGGCAGGACCCATCGGTGAACAGGGCATATTGCTTTTCATTTTCTGGTAGTTTATTATACAGTGGGGCCTCTTCAGCACTCATTACCTCTTCTGGTGATATTCTGAAATCTTTACTCTCTGGCCTGTCTGTGATCATTTCTAAGATCCCTGGGTGATTTGGGTTCCCCATTTGAGCCTGATGTGTGATCAACGTGACCCACTTATTCCATGTAGCATCAGTTGCATGATGTGTAGAGGAGATCTTTCCCTTGAACGTCCAGCCCAGCACTGGTAGTTGAGGTGCCAGGAGAAGCTGTGCTTCAGTACCAGCCACTTCTGAAGCAACTCTAAACCCTTCATATGCTACTAATATCTTTTTTTCAGTTAGAGTATAGGGGGCCTCAAGATCCTCTGTATCCCCGACTCCAAAACCCCGGGGGTTGACCTTAAGTCTCCCCTGGTGCTTTCTGCCAGAGTCTCCAAGTAGGGCCATTCCTCCCTAGCTGCAGCGTAGAACACATTTTTAACATCTTTCCCTGTCCGAACTGTCCCAAGGGCTACTGCATGGACTGTCTCCCACTTAATTTGTTCAAAGGCTTGTTGTTGCTCAGGGCCCCATTTGAAATTGTTCTTCTGGGTCATTTGATAGATAGGGCTTACAGTCTGACTGTAGCTTGGAATGTGCATTCTTCAAAAACCCACAATGCTCAAGAAATCTTGTGTTTCCTTTTTATTAGTTGGTGGAGAAATAGCTGCTATTTCATTGATCACATCCATTGTGATCTAGCGATATCTGTCTTACTGTTTTATTCCTAAAAACTGCATCTCCCATGTAGGTCCCTTGACCTTACTTTGTTTTATAGGAAAACTGGTCTTCAGAAGAATTTGAATTATTCTCTCACCTTTCTCAAAAACTTTTTTGTTGTGTTGCTCCACACAATGATGTTGTCATTGCCATGCAGGTGTACTGGAGCTTTGCACTGTTCCAGTGCAGTCCAGTGACTTAATCTGTGGCAAATGGTAGAACTGTGTGTGTTTCCACCCCTGGGGCAGTTGATTCCAAGCATACTAGACACCCCTCCAGGTGAAAGCAAACTGTGGCCTGCACTCTGCTGCCAAAGGAATAAAGAGAAACGCGTTAGCAATGTCAATTGTAACATACCATTGAGTTGCCTTTGATTCCAGTTAATATTGCAGTCCAGCATGGCAGCACTTAATGGTGGTGTGACTTCATTCAGGCCATGATAGTTTACTGTTAGTCTCCACTCTCCATTGGACTTCTGCACTGGCCATATGGGGCTTTTAAAGGGGGAGTGAGTCTTATTGATCACTCCTTGGTTTTCCAGTTAATGAATCAACTTATGGATGAGAATCAGAGAGTGCAATATTGCTGCTGGTGCACTGTCACGGTAGCAATCGGCACTTGTTGTTCTTTGAGTCTCAGCAGCCGCACAGTAGAAGGGTCCTCCGAGAGGCTGAGCAAGATAGACAGCTGTTTAATGTTCTCTGTTTCCGTGGCTGCTCTGCCAAAAGCTTACCAGTACCCTTTCGGATCCTTAAAATACCCTTTTCTGAGGTAGTCTATACCAAGGATGCATGGAGCATCTGGGCCAGTCACAGTGGGGTGCTTCTGCTGCTGTTTCCCAGTTAGACTCAATTTAACTTCTAATACAGTCAACTTTTGGGATCCCCCAGTCACTCCAGAAATACTGATGGGTTCTGCCTCTTCAGAATTGGATGGAATTAGGGTACATTGTGCACTGGTGTCCACTAGAGCCTAATACTCTTTTGGGTCTGATGTGCCAGTCCAATAAACCTGCTTGTCCCTCTCCTCCACCTGGCTGGAGGCAGGGCCTCTTTAGTCCTGGTCACAGTATTCATTACTTGCTTTTTGCAAGAATGAATGAGAAAGAATGAATCAGAAGCCCCTTCAAAAGGATCAGAAGTAAGATCAGCCTTTCTACTCTGTCTGGGGAGCTGCCCACTAGAAACTGGAGTGGCATTTTTCTTGGCAGAATCTCTCCTTGCAAGTCATGTACCCGTGCCTCCAGGACTGAGGTAGGTTTTCCATCCCACCTCCTCATGTCTTCTCCATGGTCACGCAGTAAAGACCACAGTGTGCCCTGTTTTGTATACCCTTTATATTCTCTGTCTTGAGCTGAGGCACGCTTATTTTGAATAGCTGAGATACTAGTCCGTACAGGTGGGGAGCTCTTGGAACAGTTTCTCAGCTAACATATCTGGCAGTTTCTGCACAGCCAAGACGCAGGCCTGTAGGGAAGAGACTTCCTTCATATTGCTAGAGTTGGCCAGCCAATTTATCCACCGTTTGTTCATCGCCTTCTTTCCAGGACATTACTGCTAATAAGCTGGTGTACAATGATGGTGCATTCCGCATGGAACTTCCACCACATGGGTTGTGTGCATGGGACTTCATCTGGATCTGTGGGTAAATGCTCGTTAGTTGGATCATTATAAATCTCCTTCAGCACAGCTAATTCCCTCAAGTACCAGATAGCTCTCTTCATGTTGGTCAACTTGCCTGGATGATAAGTAACATCTTCCTTGAAGGGGTGTCTTTCCTTCACGCCTGAACGAAGTCACTGCCAGAGGCTGAGGTACCAAAAACTGCTGTTGTATTTTAGTTCCAGTCCCCCCTCCCCCAGCAACTAAAACCACATGCTGCTCACTCACTCGTCCCCCACTCCTGGGAGGACAGGGAGGAGAATCAGGAACCAAAAAGCAAAATTAATGGGTTGGGATAAGAGCAGCGAAAATAGGAAAAACAAACAAAAAAATAAAACAGCAAAACAAAAAATACCAACAAAACACCTCCCCCCTCAAAAAACAAACCAAACAAACACAAGAGAAACCAAAACAAAAAATAATAGTAATGAAAGAAATATACAAAGCAAGAGGTACACAGCGCAGTTTCTCACCATTTAGCAACACCAATGTGCAGCTCACCTTCTGAACACTGTGTGGAAAACCTTCTCCCCCCTCCTCTGTCCCAGACAGCAGCTTGTGCTCGAAACACAATATCATTGACCCACGAGGTCAAAAGAGAACAAAAGCTTGCCTGTGGACCCTTGACCTCCCCAGCAGTGGCACAGAGAAAGAGCCGTCCCCCAACACCATGTGTCTGAGGGCATTGTCCAATTGCTTCTTGAATACTGATAGGCTTGGGGCAGTGGCTACCTCCCTGGGGATCCTGTTCTAGTGCTCCACCACCCTTGGGATGAAGAAGCTTTTCCTAATATCCAACCTAAACCTTCCCTGGCACACCTTCCTGCCATTCTTCAGGTTCTGTCATTGGTCGACAGAGAGAAGAGATCAGCACCTACCCTTCTTCCTTCAGATGAGGAAACTGTAGACTGTGATGAGGTCCCCTCTCAGTCTCCTCCAGGCTAAAAAGACCAAGTGACTTTAGCTGATCCTCATACGGCTTCCCTCCAAACCCTTCACCAATGTTGTGGCCCTCCTCTGGATGCTCTCCAGTAGGTTTATATCCTTTTTATACTGTGGCACCAAGGACTGCACACAGTATTCCAGGTGAGGCCACACCAATGCAGAGTGAGACAATCACCTCCCTTGACCAGCTGGTAATGCTGTGCTTGATGCACACCAGGACACGGCTGGCCCTCTTGGCTGCCAGGGCACACTGTTGGCTCATGTTCAACTTGTCATTGACCAGAACCCCTAGGTTCCTCTCTGTGGAGCTGCTCTTGTTCCCCAGTCTGTATGTACAGCCAGGGTTGCTGTGTCCCAGGTGCAAAATCTGGCACTTGCCCTTGTTGAACTTCATGTGGTTGGTGATTGCCCAGTTCTCCAATTTGTCTAGGTCCCCCTGCAGGGCCTCTTTACCCTTGAGAGTGTCAACGGCTCCACCCATTTTTGTGTCATCAGCAAACTTGCTTAGTATTCCCTCAAGTCCTGTGTCTAAGTCATTTATGAAGACATTAAAGAGTACCGTCTCTAAGATGGATCCTTGTGGAACCTCACTAGTGACTGGTCGCCAGCCCGACATAACCCCATTTACTATAACCCTTTGAACCTGGCCCATCAGCCAATTGCCCACCCACTGTATTGTGTGTTTATCCAGCTGTATGCTGACTATCTTGTCCAGGAGGATACTGTGAGAGACAGTATCAAAGGCTTTCCTGAAATCCGAAAATATCACATTGACAGGCTTCCCTTGGTCGACTAGGTGGGTAACCTTGTTGTAGAAAGAAATTTTGTTAAGCTGGACTTTCCCCTCATGAACCTGTGCTGACTGAGACCAATGACTGCATTGTCATTCAGATGTTTTTCGATAACTCCCAGAATAATCTTCTCCATGATTTTGCCAGGAACAGAAGTGAGGCTGACAGGCCTGTAGTTACCAGGGTCATCCCTGTTGCCCTTCTTGTAGATTGGGACAGCGTTTGCCAGCCTCCAATCGATTGGGACCTCTCCAGATTCCCAGGAGCACTGAAAAATCATGGAGAGAAGTCTTGCTATATCAGCCAGCTCTTTAAGTACCCTTGGATGAATCCCATCAGGTACCAATGACTTGTAGGGATCTAGCTGAAGTAGCAAATCCCATACAAGTTCCGGATTCATTGGGAGGTTTTTTTCTCACAGCCATGGTTCCATGGTTCTCTAGCCCAGGGCAATGCCCCCCTCCCGAGTCCATCTTTGGTGTCGAAGACTGAGGCAAAGAAAGCATTAAACGTCTCAGCTTTGTCTATGTCCCTGTTAATAAGGTGACCATGCTCATCGAGTAATGGGCCAATGTTATTTCTAGTTTGCCTTTTGCCATTAATATATCTAAAAAAGCCTTTTTTATTGTCCTTCACAGTATTGGCCAGCTTCAATTCTAATTGAGCTTTGGCAGTGTGAATTTCCTCCCTACAGTGGCAAGCAGCATCTCTGTAATCCTCCCATGATGCCTGACCTTGCTTCCATTGACTATAAACTTTCTTTTTTCACTTTAGTTCAAGAAGATCCCTGCTCAGCCAAGCTCGATTTTTGCCTTGCCTACTACATTTTCAGCATTTTGGAATTGCCTGGTCCTGTGCTTTTAATAGGTGGTACTTAAAAAGTGACCAACACTTATGGTCCCCAGCATCTTGAAAAGCTTCTTCCCTGGGGACCTTACTAAGTAGTTCTCTGAACAACCTGAAGTCTGCTCTCCTCATATCCAGAGTTGAGGTCTTGCTGTCAGTTTTCTTTCTGTCAGTATGATGTCCACATCCTCTGTTCTCCCTGAATAGTCACCACCCTTCTTGTTCCTACAGACAGGATGTTACAACCTGGCTTAATGCGGGTCCTACAATTCTGAAACGGTTTCACTTTTGTATAGACCAGAAGTATATGAATGTGTCTGTATTTCTATAACAACTTCTGTGTCTTACAACTTAATAACTTGTTTGTGTCTTTCAGCTAACTGGCATGGGATTAACTCTCCCTATGAGCAACATATCATTATCTTTAATAGGTTTCTTAAGTCTCTTTCACGGAAAGAACCTCCTGTCTGGTATGGGATAGGTTATTACATAAGCAGTCCTTGGCTTCATGGTGGTGATGACTGTTACAACTGTATGGGAAAATGAATGGGTCTGCAGAACTGTTCTCCATTTTTCCATTCAGAATGGTTCTCCATTCTTTTACAAGAAGATGACCCGTCTAGTAGATGAGGGAAAAGCTGTGGATGTTGTGTACTTAGACCTCAGTAAAGCCTTTGAAACCATATCCCACAGCATTCTCCTGGAGAAACTGGCAGCTCATGGCCTGGATGGGTGTATTCTGCGATGGATAAAGAACTGGCTAGATGGCCGAGCCCAAAGAGTTGTGGTGAGTACAGCCAAATCCAGTTGGCGACCGGTCATGAGAGGTTTTCCCTAAGGCTCAGTATTGGGTCCAGTTCTGTTTCATCTCTTTATCAATGATCTGGATGCGAGGATTGAGTGCACCCTTAGTAAATTTGCAGACAACACCAAATTGGGTGGGAGTGTTGACCTGCTAGAGGGTAGGAAGGCCTTACAGAGGGATCTGGACTGGCTGGATCATTGGGCTGAGGCCAAGTGTATGAGGTTTAACAAGGCCAAGTGCTGGGTCCTGCACTTGGGTCACAACAACTCCATGGAGCACTACAGGCTCGGGGAAGAGTGGCTGGAAAGCTGCCTGGAAGAAAAGTATTTGGGAGTGTTGATTGACAGCCAGCTGAATATGAGCCAGCAGTGTGCCCAGGTGGCCAAAAAGGCCAACAGCATCCTTGCTTGTATCAAGAATAGTGTGGCCAGCAGTGTGGAGAGTTTTGGGCTGTGTGCTGTGAACAAGCCAGCACTTGATGTGACTGAGGTGCACTGGGACTGCACGGAAGTAAACAGAAGCTGATCTGCCCTCAACCCAGGCTGCAGGAGGGGTGCTGCCATCGTCGCTGCGCATTAAAAGTTTGTGGACAGTGCCCTGCAGCTAATCACCATAGTGGGGGGGGAAGAGTGACTGCAAGTGTAACCAATCGTAGCCTGTGCTTGCCACATGGCCTTTGGCTATAGAGTATATAAGGGTTGGAAAAACGTGGTCTCGCGGACATTGATATTCAGTGTGGGAAACTGCAGCGGGTCTGTGGAATCCTTGACAATCAGGGCACGCAGCAACAATAGCACGTGCCTCAGAATTTGAAATACCAAAGTGTCGTCTCGAGGCACGATAGCCTTGATGATAGAAATGATGTGATGCTATTGCCTGTTGTTTAACATCAGGAACAGGTCCTAAAGTCACTGCTGAAACTAGAGAATCTGCTTTTGCATTTCCTTCTATTATGAAACCTGGTAATGTAGTATGACTTTTAACATGCATGACATAATATTAATGATGACGCTTCTGAATTTCAAGCCATAACAGTTTTAAAACACCAAATAACTTTTCATTAGACACATGTCCCAATACAGCTTTATCCAACCATTGCACAAGCCCAGCCACATAAGCAGAGTCTGTCACAATATTCACAGGGCCAGGAAAGGCCTGAAATGCCATGGTCATTGCTCTAAGTTCGACCACTTGTGGTGATCCTTCCTGATATTCTACTTGATGTTGCCACTGTGGCCCATCCTTCCAAACAATGGCTGCCTTGCCCGTCCTTCCTGATCCATCTGTAAATACTGTAGGTCCATTTACTGGGCTTGATTGATTCAATTGCTTCTGACCAAATCTTACCCGACTGCCTAATTTAATCACTGGATGTGAGGGCAAATGATAACTGATTTGACCCGTATAATTCATCATAGCTGCTTGTAGTGCAGAGCTATTAGCCATACACCACTCAAAATAATCACTTTGCACAGGAAGCATGATCGTTTCTGGATCTCTTGCCATTAATTCTATGCAACGTAATCTGATTTTAATAATTGCCTGAGCCACCAGTTCAAAAAGACCTGGGGCTGTCTTTTTTGATTTGGCTGGCAAAAAGACCCACTCTAAAATATGTAGAGGATCTTCCCACTTCTCATGCCAATGTGCGATCATAGCAAAAGGAATGCATTGATCAATCAAAACAACTGCTTGTACAGACACTGTCAAATCAATTCTCCATACGTGCTTACTACTGATTGCTTGTTCAATTTTCGCAATTACCTGCTGTGCTTCTGTTGTCAAGGTGCGAGGGGCAGAAATATTAGTGTCTCCTCGCAAGAGATCAAACAATGGCTGCAATTGAGAAGAGGGGATTCCTACATAAGGCCTTACCCAATTGATCATTCCTGCCAATTTTTGCACATCATTCAGTGTTTTGATTTTTACTTGCAGTTTTATAGGTTGTGGTATCACTGTCTGCTTTATTTTCCATTTCACTCAATTCTTGTGGCGTTGCTGCGGCCAACAAAATGTCATCCATATAATGATAGCAATACCCTGATGGAAACAAAGCACGTACTGGACTCAAAGCTTTTGCCACATATCATGGACATATGGTAGGTGAATTTTTCATCCCTTGTGGCAGCACTTTCCAATGATACCTTTTTGCTGGCTCTCCATTATTTACAGATGGAACAGTAAAGGCAAACTTTTCCATGTCTTGTTCTGCTAAAGGAATAGTAAAGAAACAATCCTTCAAATCTATTACAACAATTTCCCATTGCATTGGAATCATTGTAGGAGAAGGTAAACCTGGTTGCAAAGCTCCCATAGCTGCCATAACCTCATTAACCTTTCGTAGGTCATGTAATAATCTCCATTTTCCAGACTTCTTTTTGATAACAAACACAGGAGTATTCCAAGGGCTATGTGAGACCTCTATGTGTCCCGCAGCTAGTTGTTCCATCACAAGGGATTGCAGGGCTGTAAGTTTTTCCTGAGCAAGGGGCCACTGATTGACCCATACTGGTCTGTCAGTTAGCCATCTCAGTGCTAAAGTGGGCCGAGAAACACTCTGCATCACAGTGACCCCTGTTAAAAATCCGTAGTTATCCGTACTCCCCACTGCCCTAGGCAATCCCTCCCCCACAAATTTAGCGGGGCTGGGGCCACATAAGGTCTCACTGTAGCCCTTTGGTTTTCAGGATTAGCAATCACTATTGGTTTAGCTGACATCAAACTGTTTGCAACTCCACCCGGTCCCATCACCCCCACAGTATTTGAAACCAAGGGCCAAGAAGGAGGCCAGTCCTGTTGTGAAATTATAGTGACATCTGCTCCTGTATCAAGCAGTTTAGTAAGGGTCACCTGGCTGGGAACAAAAACATTCATTATGAGTGTACAAACCATTTGTGGCCTTTTCTCTGACACTGTTTGAGACCAAAAAATAAGTGACTTTCCAGTTGAACCAGGTCCATTGTCCCCACGAAGAACTTGCTCAGTCCTAGGAACAGAACTCAAAAAGGGCACAAGTTGAGCTAAAAGTGTTCCTTTTTGTATTGTCACAGGTGGTGTCGCTGTGGAAACCAAGGCACAAATTTGTCCTGTATAGTCCGCATCAATAACCCCCACGTGTACCATTAATCCTTGCAGAGTACTACTTGATCGTCCTATTAACAAAGCACTCAGTCCCCTGCCAATTGGCCCCCAAGCATCCAGGGGCACTTTATGCACCTCTTGAGTTGTTATAGTTACTGTATGGGCGGTGGATACATCCATCCCGGCTGCTGCGCTGTTTTTTCCTGATAGTGTGTCACAGAGGGCTGCATGTGCACTGACCCCAGAAACAGATTGCCAGGGTTACAAGGCGTTGTTGAAGGAGGCATTTGTGTCCGCACGCGCCCCCTCGCGCTCGTCTTGTTGTTTCCCTGTGGCAGTAGCTGTCCGTTAGAATAATACCTAGAATGGCACTGCTTAGAAAAAATGTCCCTTTTTTCCACATTTGAAGCAAGTTACTGAGGCTGTATTATAGACAGGTGTCTGTACAGCTTTTGAAGCCTGTTTGTTTTTACATGGACTGAGGAGTCTTACATGACCATTCCGACCGTGTTCATAGCACTGTTGATATTGTATTTTAGCTGCTGCCATAGCAGCAGCAAGTGCAGACATTTTATGTTCCACTGAACCGACCTTGGCACAAGCAGTAATCATTGCTTCTAAAGTTGGATCCCCTGGCAAGGCATCAATCACCTTTTGGCAATCTGTATTAGCATTATCATGAGCTAGATGTTTTACTAGCAGTCCCCGGACGTTCGCATCGAATACCTGACGTTCTACAGACGCTAGTAATTTTTCAACGAAGGAAAGAAACGGCTCTTTAGGACCCTGTTTGATAGCAGTATATCTCTGTTTTGGTTCTGCCAGCTCTGCTGTTCTAATTATAGCCTGGATCCCTATGACTTTCACTTGCTCAAGCACTAGAGGAGGCCATTGCACTTGAAGTTGCGGATCAATAAAATGCCCCGAGCCCATCAATACATTCACACCAGTAGAAGAACGGGGATCAGTTTGTGGGAAGCGTACGTTTACCACTGCTTGTGCCTCAACCCTTTGCTGCCAAATACTTCGAAACACTGAGAGCTGTACAGTTTGAAAAATAATCTGAGCTAACTGAGAAACATCGTAGGGAGTCATAGGTTCCATAGATAACAAATGTAACAGCTGCATAACTGCAGGGGAGTTAGGCCCGTACTGAGCAGTGGCTTTTTGCAAATCTCGAATTACTTTCCAGGAATAAGAAACATGCTCATGGGGCTCCCCCCCTGCAGGGTTATGATATAGGATAGGAAACGCCATAGAGTCAACAGGTTCAACGGGTGGCGCCTCAATAACAGGGGTAGGAACCGATATAGTTTCAGATAAGTCCCACTCTCCTATCTCCATAGCTTTTTGCTTCACCCTTTTCCAGAAATGCACAGGGTCCCGGGGTCTAACTGTAATCGAAGCAGGGGGTAAATCCCAGCTTTTTGGTAAGTTCAGTTTATGCTCTCAAACTCCATCCCCACCCTCAGGAATTTGCTCTGCAGCAGCGTGGGAGGGGGGCGGGGGCAGAGGCAGGCTGGAGGGGCTCAAATCTATAGGAATTACATTATTTGGCTCGGTCTGGCTCACCACGGGGAGGTCCTCCCCACCTAAATCTCCAGGCAAGGGGGGATAGGAAAAAAAATGTCAATTTTTTTCTTCCACGACTGATAGCGGCGGGGCAGAGGGTTGAACTGTGATTAATGGCGGTGACGCAGATGGCGGAACCGTGGTTGATGATGGTAGAGGAGAGGTTTGAGCCATGATTGATGATGGCGGAGCAATCGGCCAAACGCACTGCTCTGACCGGTGCTCTGACCGGTGCTCCGAGGGCCCCTCCCAAGACCGTGCACAACCCAATGCTGTTTTTTCATGTGAATCTTTCATAGCTTTTATCTGATCTCGGGGCCACACATATGTATATGACTCTTTCATAGTTTTTTTCTGATCTCGGGGCCACACATACGTACGCTCCTCCTTTATTCCTTTTAACTTTCCAAGAAAGTGTCGCGGATCCTTATCCATGTCAGATAATATGGACTTGGGCGGTTTTGACGAATCTTTAGTAATAGAGGGGGTCGGAGTAGTACTTAATCTTGCTTTTTCCTCCGAGTCTGGCCCAGGAGAGCCAGGAAGGCCATCCCCCTCGGCCGCCTCTGCCTTATCCTGTTGCTGTTTTAACTCTTTCAGAGTATCTAATAGCAAGCGCCAGGTTGTTAACAGTTCAGTTGCTTCCTTGGACCCTTGGGTAGCACTGTCAAACAGTTTATCTCCCAAGTCCATCCATTGTGACACACTAAATGCTGTCACAGGATTAACCTCTAAACCTTGTGCTTTGCCCCATAGTAACATTTTTCTTAAAGTCAGTTCCGGAAGACTAACACTCTGCTTCTTCAGAAGCAGCTTCTATGTAGATAATATAGTACCCTCTTCTTTAGATAAGTTTCCCCCCATGTTCCCGGTAGCTCACCTACTCCTTAACGAGGTGTCTTTTCAAATCGATCCGGATTGGCAGCTCCTTCGACTGCTCTTGTCAGCTGTACCAGGCTCCATCTCCACAGCTCTTCTTCGGCTGTTCACAGCTTCCACGCTGTCACCTTGTTAGGCGAGATCCTCTTTAGGCAGGATCACGTCGGGGTCACCAGATGTCGCGGTTGAGACGGACAAACGACATGGACCAAGTTCTTTCAAGATGAAAGTAATAGGTTCCATTTATTGCTACAAGTGCATTTTTATACAATTCTACCAGTTCATGTGTCTTTTCACTATTGGTTACAAGTTACAGCATTAACATCTCATTGGTTAATTTTGCTATCATCCATGTTATTCTTCTAGCCCCTTCTCTCTCACAGGTACATCTCTCCTCTCTCACGGGTGCAACTCCATACCTCTGGATACTCCTTTACTCCCATCCTTCTCAAGGGTAAATCTTAATATCTTCAAGGCTGATCTCTACTCCCATATTTTCTGTCAAGGATTCCACAGACCCACTGCAGTTTCCCACAATTCAGTGTTGTTAAGAGTTCATTAAAGGGTATTGATGTTAAATTCATATTGAATTAGACTCATTACTCTCGCCGGCCCACCCGTCGTGCTCAAAGAGGTCCTGGCAGCAATTTTTCATTCTCCACATCGTCTTACGACACAGCAGGACTAGAGAAGTGATTGTGCCACTGTGCTCAGCACTGGTGAGGCCGCACCTCGAATACTGTGTTCACTTTTGGGCCCCTCATCATAAGAAGGACAATGAGGTACTAGAGAGAGTGCAGAGGAGGGCAATGAAGCTGGTGAGGAGTCTGGAGCACAAGTCTTATAAGGAGTGGTTGAGGGAACTGGGGTTGTTTAGCCTGTAGAAAAGAAGGCCGAGGGGAAACCTTATTGCTGTCTACAGCTACCTGAAAGGAGGTTGTAGCATGTAGCATTCTCCCAAGTAGCAAGTGATAGGATAAGAGGAAATGGCCTCAAGTTGCGCCAGGGGAGGTTTAGGTTGGATATTAGGGAAAAAAATTCTTCACGGAAAGGGTTGTCAGACATTGGAACAGGCTGCCCAGGGCAGTGGTGGAGTCACCATCCCTGGAGGTGTTTAAAAGGCATTTAGATGATGTTCTTAGGGACATGATTTAGTGCTAGAGTTCATTTATGGTTGGACTCGATGATCCTGAGGGTCTCTTCCAACCAAAATGATTCTATGATTCCATTCCCAGGAACATCTAAGAGTGCATCTGTGCTGTAACCGCATCAACAATTCCAGCATAGTATAGACATGCCTGAATTAATGTTAAAATATTAATCTCTGTCCAGATATCCCAGCATAGAGCCCAGCAGGACTGTGAAGTCTGTCCCAGAAGGCAGATAAATTAGCTTGCAGTCAGCTTCATGCTTTTCTGATGAAAATATACCTCAGGTAACTCGTTTAAAGCTAAGTGGAATTGTCTTTCAGCTGCACTGCAGTAACTCAGTAGTAAGTCCCTCAGAGCACTGGTTTTTTTTTGTTTGTTTGTTTTTTTTTCCACATGGAAGAGATTTGCTATGCAAGGGTGCGTGCTAGTCATGCAGAGGTTCTATTGCCTCACAGTTACGTCTTCACTTACTAACACATTCAAGCTGCTTCCAGTAAAGTTACTTGTGAAGAGTGAGTCTAGAGGGGGAGATTCTGTTGATGTTCACTTATTTGACTGGATTTTTATGTGAGCCCTACAGAATGTGTTTTGTAAATAACTGCAAGGGAGGCAGCATGGAAATCTGAGCACAAGTGTCTTTACTTAAAAAATATGGAAGAAAACTTGATTTCTCTTAACAGTCAGTTACTGTAGGGATGGGGTGCCATCCAGAGGCATCCTGGGTTGGGGCAACGCCTGGTATCAATACAGACTGGGGGATGAAGGGACTGAGAGCAGCCCTATGGAGAAGGACTTGGGGGTACTGGTGGATGAAAGACTGGGCATGAGCTGGAAATGTGCGCTTACAGCCCAAAAGGCCAATAGTATCTTGGGCTGCATCAAAAGGAGCATGGCCAGCAGGTCAAGGGAGGTGATTCTGCCCCTCTACTCCATTCTGGTGAGGCCCCACCTGGAGTACTGTATCCAGCTCTGGAGCCCTTAGGGCAGGAAAGACATGGACCTGTTGGAGATGGTCCAGAGGAGGGCCACAAAAATGATCAGCGGAATGGGACACCTCTCCTATGAGGAAAGACCGAGAGAGCTGGGTTTGATCAGCCTGGAGAAGAGAAGGCTCCGGGGAGACATTATTGCAGCCTTTCAGTACTTAAAAGGGGCCTATAAGAAAAATGGGGACAGACTTTTTAGCAGGGCCTGTTATGATAGGACAAGGGATAATGGTTTTAAACTAAAGGAGAGGAGATTCAGGCTAGACATGAGGAAGAAATTTATTATGAGAGTGGTAAAATACTGGAACAGGTTGCCCAGAGAAGTGGTAGATGCCCCATGGAAACATTCAAGACCAGGCTGGGCAGGGCTCTGAGCAACCTGATCTAGTTGAAGATGTCCCTGCTCATTGCAGGGGGTTGGACTAGATGACCTTTGAAGGTCCCTTCCAACCCACACTATTCTATGATTCTCTGAGCAGACTGAGACACAGCCCTTTTATTCATAAACACTCACATACTTGTGCTCAACGGAGATTTGAGGCTTTCCTGCACAGGGAGTTGCTTTGGCTGAGACTTTATAACATGTCGCTATTTTGCATGACATATTCTGCAAATCAGCTAGTTTGCTTTCAAAGATGTCACTAAACATGGCTTTCTTAAACAATCTTTCTTGCTGCCAGCTCTCCTGGTGCTGTCCCCCCAGGTTACTTCAGATTGCTGCAGTGTCAGTTCCAACTTTAAATTCTGGGGCACAGTCAAGTATGTTTTTGTGCAATTGCAGGTTTCTGTCCTTGGTGTGAGAGCCACTGAGCTTTGTGTGCATCTGCAAAGAGACTGCATATGAAATATTTGAGGAAAGATGTCTCACAGACTTCCAGCAGAGGTTTGTAAGTTGTTTTCTGTGTGACAAGGTGTAGATGTTGGCAAAGGGTTAACAGCAGGCACACAGGTCATGTGACCTCCTAAGATGTGATGCAGGTTGTTGCATCTATGACAAGTTGTAGCAGAGCAGAGAAAAAGAGCCCCTGGAGAACTTGAAAACACAACCCATCTATCAGCCCTATGCACAGAAGAGGGAGCCTCAGGCTTCTCGGATGTTCAGTGGGTTGGGATTTCTGACAAGAATTAAGCTGTAATTAGGCAGCAGTAGGGATGATGAAGAAACACCAGAGACCAGTGACCTGTAACAAGGCTTCTGATGGGAAGGTAGTAAAATCTTTTCCAAAGTTTCTAAAACCTTGGTAGACACAAACCTGCCACCAAACCCTGCTGGAATGGAGGGAGCTTTTCCAGGCAATATCAAATGTAACACTTGGATACATGCCTTGAGGGTGCACTTCTTGCTGTGGCTGATGACTGCAGTGGTCCTCTCAGCACCAAACTCTTTTTCTAAACAAATCAGCATAAATTTACCTCCCTCTTCAGAATTTGGAGGAGGGAGGCCTCTGCTTTCTGCTAGACATCTCTTCCTTTCCTGCTGCCCTGAAGTGGGTTGTACAGCCAAGGGTAGCCTCTTCACAGTACAGGTATAGGAATAAACATGTCAGAGACTGTCATGGAAGCACCCCAAAAATCAATTTAGGCAGGTGATAAGCTCCAAACAGACTTTATTCTAACCAGAATTTTTTAGCAGAGAACCAACTAGAAATGGGGTTTATCCGAAATCATTCAGCACTCCGACAAGATTATAGAACACAGATTTGGATACTGGTTGGGAGTTCAATTGCTACACAGCCGATTCAGACTCAAGAGATTCCCAAAACTTTAGAACGATGATTCAAATTGCACATCTACCCACTCATAAGAAAGTGAGGACTCTCAAGGGTACCCAGAAGATATGAACACCCACCAGTAAGGCAACATGTCTCAGTCCTCAAGGAAATTTCCTTTGATGTCACCCCAGACCTAAGGAGGAGAGTCTTCAACTGCAGACCTGTTGCTCCAAGGAAGACCAACTCAAAGGGTGTCTCTAGCAGGCTCAATTTATACCCTAGTGGAATCTGAGCTTGTGGTCATTTATGGTAGTGGTCTAGAAACTTCTCTCAGCTGAGGTGTTTCATTGATCAAGGGCCCTGTCTGTTGATCAAGGGACATATACATAACCATAGTGGTCCATTGGCCTGGAAGTTTCTGGTTCTTTCAGGGGGAGGAGGGGATGGGAAGGAGGTGCACCTGCTACACATCCACCCTGTGACCACAGTCATGATTCAACTGGTCTCTTTGGAGTGGTGGCGCAATCACTTCTTGCCTCTAAAGTTAAAAGGGAGTGCAGTTTCAGTGAGCTTTAGTGCCCACTGTGAATCATCATTTCTCAGTTATCTTCCAACTATTACAAATACTATCAGTAATCAACAATACAATATTGATCAACAAGTAATCAAGGATAGAATTATAACAACAATCATTAACAGCAACAGGTAAGTAGATAAGCACCATCCTGAGGTTGTAGAAGGCTGGTTAGCCATCTTGACAGAAGAAAGATGAAACACTTTTCCCAAACAATTAGTTCCCAGTGTGGCAACAGTTGCCTCTGAGTCATTTGCTGCTTTCTTCATCTTGTTGATTTGGTCCTGAAGTGGCATTGATACATTCCGGATATGGACACAGCACTCGTCTATCGACATGTCCAAGACATCTGGCTACTACTGGTTCTTCTCCCACATTTATGCTATTATTCTGCATTATTTATTTTTTATTTCTTATTATTTATTATTAAATAGCTCTTCTGCACAGGTACATTTAAAGGCAAAGATTCCTTGTCCAGTTTGACACATTTGGCCACTTTCAAAAGAGAAAATATTTGAGTCATAACCATAGCAACAGAAACAAAAGTAGTGCCATTTTTAGAGAGTCCCCTTTACAGGTGTACAAATTTAGTTCTGTATCTGTAAGTTCCATTATGCCAGAACCCAGTTCATTACCATCACCATCCACATTAACAACCTTAAACTTGTTTCAAGTGTCTGTTTCTGCATTGTCCTGTACGAAAACACCAAACTCACCTCAGGCTTTGAAACTGGGCTTTCAGGATAGAAGTCAGGGATTATCCACTGAGCACTAATACAATGGGTTTTCCCACTGCTGTCCAGAGCTTCCTAAGCATATAAGCCTTTGGGTTTTGCCAAGGTCATGGGCACAATGCTGATAGAGGGCAGCTTCACCATGACAGGTTGGCCCACATGTGTTTTCAGTGGAGGCTGGTCCTTTCCATTGTTTGGTATAGAATCATTGTCTATTGGTGGCCTCTCAGGGCAAAATGCCCTGATTTTGGGGCTTCCTTAACTCCCTCAGTGGTTATTGACAATGAGGACTGCTTGTGTTAACTGTGTGTCCCAAATGGGTTGCAAGACATCAGTATGCTTTTTAATCAGACCCTTAGTCCACTCCATAGTTCACTTGGCTTGGGGGTAATACAGTATATGGAACACCCACTTAATACCCTCCCCTCGAGCCCAATCTTGAACCACTGCTGACACATCGGTAAACCAAACCCCTCGTGTGTCTGAATTTTGGATTAGCTCAGGCACCTCCTCAATTGGAGAAGGCTTACAAGGCAAGCTTAGCAGGATTGAGTCAGGGTTCACGGGTTGTTGGAGCTTTGAAACTTTGACAGAGCCCTCTTTCAATGGCAATAGCTGACTAATTCCTTCCAAATAGACATACCACTTCTATGTTGTTGCTTTCTGCGCCACCCCCTTGGGGAGGAGCAACCCTTTAAGGATTGAGTTTAAGAGTGGAAAAGGGCCTTGCATGATAATGTCCTGTGATGTACACAATCTCTCTACCTCCATAACTGCTCAGGTGAGTGAGCGAAGTCCCTTCTTCCACTCTGAGTATCACTATTCAGTTTCCTTGAATGTGGTGGAAGAAAACAACAAGGGTCTGACCAGCCCATATGGTCCCTTTTGAAATATGCCACAATATGAAGCATGCTCTGCAAAACCCCATTTCACCTTTAACAGATCCTGTGGGTGCAGCAGGCCTAGCTTCTCATAGATTTTAAGTTTGTCTTTTAGAATGTCAAGGGCCTCTGTATGCTGTGGGGTTCAAACCCATTTCATGTTCTTCTGAAACAGGTCTTAAAGAGGGCAGGCAATCACCAAAAATGCTGGTATGTGTTTTCTCCAGTACCCCAATGTGCCCAATAGGTGTTGCAACTCTGCTATTTGGGGTCTGCCTCTTCTCAATAGCTGACAGGGCATCATCTGGTACTGTAATAGCTCCTGCTATCCACCGAGCCCCTAGGAATTTAATTTCCTGTCTGGGACCTTATCATTTGAAGGTGGAATATCTAATCCATTTTTTGTCAATAGGTTCCAGATAGTCTTGGCTACCTGCCCAACCTGTTCCTTATTGTTTTTGCCCACCAGGATGTCATCTATATATTGATGTATGTGAATGCCCAAGGGCACTTTCACAGTGTTGAGGATTGCAGCTAGGGCATTGTGGGCAATAGTGGGAGAGTGTCTATACCCTCCTGGAAGCTGATTCAAAGTGTATTGTTTTCCTTCCCAGGTAAAGGCAAATTTGAGTTTGTCCTCCTTTCTTAGGGGAAACATGAAAAACATATCTTTGACATCTAGGGTGACCATCCATAGATAGGCTGCTGCTTCTATCGCAGTCATCACTGAAGTTATGTTTGGGACAGTGGCTGTTAGGGGTGGGGTGCTACTATTCAATTTTTGATAATCAGTGGTTAAGCATCATCACCCATCAGACTTGCAAAGCGGCTCCATGGGAGAATTATAGGGAGAATGAGTGCGGCTGATTATCTGTCTTTTTTCAAGATCATTAATGACCTCTGTAATGCCCTGTCTTGCTGCACTCAGCAGGGAGTATTGTGAGTACAGGTTGTTTTGGATAGTTGCTATGAGGGAGCAAGCTGTAAAGTTCTAATGCTAGCAGCTTCTTTAGGCTGTAGCTGCGTGGGAGTGAACTGCAAGTTCCCAATGCTAGCAGCTTCCTTAAGCTGAAGCAGCACGGGAACGAGCTGCAGGGTCCTAATGCTAGCAGCTTTCACCCCATGGCTCCCAAGTCTCCATACACTACCATTAGGTAGGCACCATCACTTACCCACCAAAATATCAAACCCTACTACATTCCCCTTATAAGGGCTCAGGGTGACCTCCACAGATATCATTCGCTTTTCCACAGGCAGACAAAACTGAGTTCAGGCTAAAGGACACCTTTCTGCTACACCTTTTACCTATACTATAATGATGGCTTTTTTCTCAGTGGTTTGATCCGTAACTCATCAGCTTGCTGTTTGTTTAAAACACTGATTTGAGCTCCTGTGTCAATTCAAAACTCTAAACTTATATGTTTTGGACCCACAGGAATATGTATATAAGGTTCTTTGTTAGTGGGCCATTGGCAAGAATTTCACAGAATCACAGAATGTTAGGGATTGGAAGGGACCTCAAAAGATCATCTAATCCAATCTCCCTGCTGGAGTAGGAACACTTAGATGAGGCTACACAGGAATGTGTCCAGGCAGGTCTTGAATGCCTCCAGAGTAGGAGACTCCAAACCCCCCTGGGCAGCCTGTTCTAGTGTTATGTTACCCTTACTGAGAAGAAGTTTCTTCTCAAATTTACCAGCAAAGTGGGTGGCCTCGGCCCAAATCCTCAGCTTTTAGTTTTTTAACTCATTTCGTTCCCCCCACAAAGGCATGAAAGGGTCAAGTTTCCCCTCCTGAAGGGGGGGAGTGCAGTTGTCAAACCATTTTTTTTTTTCCTCTAGCAATCCACCATCTGCCAGATGCGCTTGGTAAGCTATCCACGCAACATCGCTCGGGGCACCTCCAGTGCTACCACTTTCTCCAACAAGTTGTTCCTTCCTGGACTGGGAATTTGATCTGGTTTGCCTTGGGAGGGCTCAGACTCCTGGGGCGGTGGGCATTCGGTGCATGGCTCGCAACTGGCTTGTCGGGTACTCCTACTCCCATCTGCGCCACCTAGATCACTCCATCCCATTCCTCATCCATAAGTAACTTCATTATGTAATGTTTCTGCCCATGCGAACATGTACGGGCAGTTTTTGTATTTCTTCTGCTAATTCCAACAATCCTTTTCTTAGAAAGACTCCAGGTCCCCAGCACCCTTCCGTCTTGTCATTGCTTGACAGTTCTTCAGTCTCCATTTCTCCCAGTCTGTGCAAAAACTGTTTGCAATTCACTAGGCTAGGGTCCTGTCATAGGGCTGCACAGACAATGGCTTGGGGTTTTCTGCCCTGTGGACAGGTGTGCCTCTCCATTTTAATAAGAGGTCACATGTCTTTTCTCTCCAATTCCTCCATTTTGTCAGAGTTACTTTTGTCAGGGTCTCCCCAGACGTCTCCATCCTGATCCTTGTAATCTGCACCTGCAATCAACTTTTGACTTTTGGCCACATACATGACCATAGTGGTCTACTGAACTAGAAGTTTCTGGTTGAGGCACAACAGGAGGAGGGGGAGGTACACCTGCCACAGAGACCAAAAGCAATTGCAGCATAAAAAATACATTGCTTTGTTTGAGCAATGCCTAGCTTTTTTGGTCACCTTATTGTCGTGGTTGAGACAGACAAACGACATCGACCAAATTCTTCCAGGATGAAAGTAGTAGATGCCATTTATTGCTACAAGTGCATTTTTATACAGTTTTACCAATTCATGTGTCTCTTCACTATTGGTTACAAGTTACAGCAGTAACATCTCATTGACTATTTTTGCTATCATCAGTGTTACTCTTCTACTCCTTTCTCTCTCACGGGTACATCCTTAACATCTCCGAATACCCCTTTGCTCCTATCTTTCTCATGGGTAGGCCTTAATATCTTCAAGGCTGATTTCTGTTCCCATGCCCTTTGTCAGGGAATTCACGGACCCACCATAGTCCCACAATTCCCCCTTTTTGTATTTGTGCTAAAAAAATTGCCTTCATTGTCTGCTGCAGGGCCCTTTGCAGCAGAGAAATCATGCATGGCAACATTAGTAACACAGTCACAGCAATCATTAAGACAATCAGTCCTGTTTTCACTACTGATAACCAGCCTGAAAGCCCCCAACCACTAAACTATTTAACGAATCTCATCAAAATCTTCACACCCATGTCCTTGAGCTAATAACAAAAAGTCTATTGTGGCTCTATTCTGCAGTGTAGCATGTCTTGCAGAATCTACATCTAACAAAAATCCACTTAAAGCCTTAGAAGTTCTGTTGGTTTGCTTAGCTAACCAGCATCCTAATTTTTCTAAAGTATTTAAAGCTTTAGCTGTGCCAACACCAGGTACAAGAGATCCCAAAACTCTTAACCCTGATCCCCAAAAATCTACATTATCATCACATTTTGACTCATATACATGCAAAAAGTGTTTTTCTCGTCTTGCTCTTCTGCAATCTATTATCATAGATACATTGGGTGTTAAGAGAGTTAATAGTCCCAAAATACACAGTCCTCCAACAGCATTAAAAGGAATTCCTGGCCAGGCTCTGTCTCCACAGATCAAGAATACACCATACAGGAGGTTTTGGGGTTGCTATCCCACATTATCAATGACACCCCTTGGATTCTTCTGCGAGGCATTACACCATTGAGTTTCATTTCTATAGTCACCAAGGGTAGCATTAACATTTTGCAGTTTTATCCATTCATGTTCTTGTATATTGTTCTGACACTTTTCACAAACCAGCTGGATACAAGTGTCCATGGGCATACATGCCAGCAATTCCAGTTCCTGTGGTTCAATATCTGCTTCCGGGAGGCAATTAATCCAAAGTGCCATGTTGGTATTATTACAGTTCGTTGCAATGCCTTTGCACTGACCACCATTTTGGAACAGTCGTGTAATGCTGCTGTAGTCATCAAGGGGCATGCCAACCAAGCATGTGTGGAACGGGTTTTCCGGAGATGCCATAGCTAGGCATATGGAGTCCTGGTCAGTCATGTTGGCTAAAGTAATCCACATGTTAGTCTTTGTCTGTGCGGGCATCCAAAACACAGCAGCTGCAACAGTCATTGTCAGGAAGATAACACAGGTTTCACGTTTCGTGCCAGCAACCATTGCGGCCCTTGATCTGTAAAGAAACAAGCATAGCCTCTCCCCTAGGTTATCAATTGATGTGGCCTTTTCCATTGACCATTAACTAGTGATTTGGCCATAACTAATGTAGGTTCTTTCTGATTTAGCATGTTTTTGGGTCACACTTGCAAAGTGTTTCATCACAGGGCAAATTTGGGCTGCACCACTTAGATATAAGTGATTCATCACATACAATGCTTTTGACAATTGGTTTTGTGGTGTTTTCCCTACTTCTCCCCCCCCCTTTTTAAAAAAAAAAAAAAAAAAAAAACAAAAAACAAACAAACAAAAAAAACCCAAACAAAAAACAAAACAAAAAAACCAAAAAAACAGTTCAAAATCAGATACGTGCATTGGACCTTGACTACGTACTCAGAATCACATATCAAATTTAGAGGTTCCTCCTTAAAAAGCTCTAAGTAATGTAAAGCTGTGCCAAGTTCTGCTAATTGGGTTGAACCTTCAATAATTTTTACAGAATGATGCCAATTGTTATCTTCCTGCCAAACCACTACAGCTTTATGAGAATTCCCAGAACCATCAACAAAAACTGTGCAAGTATGTAGGATCAGACCAGATACAAGTATGGTCTGTGACCTGATGTTAAAGACTTGCAGGTTCTTCAGCAATTTACATTTAGGCATGCCAAAAGCTGTGCTGTTAAGAAAATCAGCTAATGCAATTTACAAGGACATAGATCACAAATTAAAAAAAATCAAAATTAGATTTCACAAATGGTCCATGTATGACAAAAGGATCATGGCCTATTAAGACTTAAATTCATTCCCTGCATTTCTTGATCAGAGTAACTATCAGTATATCAGTCTGTTAGCATTCTCATCATACTGTCCCACAATAGCCACAGGTTGTTTCTATGTTGTAGCTATAAATAGACAAATCTGCAAGTCCAATCAAATGCAGTCAGCCTGTAAGGTTGTCATAAATTTATTCCTCAAAATCTCTAACTCCATTTTGGCTGTCATATTTATTGGATATTGTTTTCCCTTACCGGATCGAAGTCCTGTTTCAGATCTATCAGTGTAGTGTTTGCGTTATCGAAACATATGCTGTTAATACTAGTGGAAATACAGCATTCAAAATTTCCTCGGAGATTTCTCACTTGCAGCAAGCAGATCTGCACCATCCAAGCAGCTTCTTGTAGGCCATGCAACTAAACAGAATTCTCAGAAAACGTTATTTGAGCTTACAATTTCTTAACAAGTCTTGACCTAAGAGAGGTATGGGACTTTCTGGCAAATACAAGAATTCATATGGTAAAACTTTGTTCCAAATTTGGCACTCCACTGGTCTCAAAAAACGGCCTTTCTTTCATTCTCTCCCATGACCTCAAAAACTAGCATGGTGAATTTACTAAGAAGTCTCTTACAACTACTTACCACAGAATAAGTCTATTAAAAAAAAAATTAGAACTGTGGATCCACTGGTGATGCCTTTATATTTCACCCTCACACTCCTTCATGCAGTATTACAGTTCTCTAGCAGTAACATTGCTTGGGGGAGGGGCGCAGGGGGGAATAAAACCTCCCTCTCGCCCCCATCTGAGATGGCAAGACGTCCAGCCCAGCATGAAAGCAAATCAGTTCAAACTACACATCAAACCAACCTGGCTCCACTCCACACCCAAATTAGTACCAGTCTGACCCAGAGAAGCACTGAGCACTCTGAACCTCAAAACCTGACCAGTGCGAAAAGACTAACCTCAGCAAGGAGGTAAAATGATGAGCTCTTTCTCCAGATGTGCCAAAACCTAGGAAACAAGACTGAAGCAAAAAAAACAGTGTACTTCTTAACACCTGCTTGTCAGCAGAACAGAATTCAAAAGTGGAGAGGGTTGTTTTTCATACAGCTACTTGAGACTGCACATTTTTATCACCTCTAAGATAAGCCGTACTGCTTTCTGCTGCTGGAAGAGAGCAGCATTCTGGTTAGTTATATATGTGTGTCCTGTACCAATCTGAACAAGATGCATTTCTGCACCCTGGAGACAAGTAGTGAAGCTTCAGAGATTTCTGATTAGTTGTCAGCCTGTTCTCTGCTACTCTTCAACTTTCCTTCTTCTACAAAGATAACTCTTTAGAGATCCTGTGTGAAAGAGACAGTTAAGCAGAGAAACAGTCTTATATCTAAGTTTAAAGGAAGTTTCTTGGAATATTACCATAGAAGTAGGGAATGTAGTGGTTACTACATACACTCTTTTTTATCTTTAGTTGCTTTCCTGGAAGTCACAGACTTCAATAGCTGTAAAGCTCTGAGCATCTGCAAAATATCCATGACAGGGAGTGGGTGGCAGGAGATTAAATGTTTGGGGATTTAACAATGCATAATGAAAAGATAGGAAGAGATGGAGGGAGATACTTAAGGGTGTAGTGTAAGGGAAATTTCAGAGACACATGCAGAAACATTTTACTGGAGAAATCTGGATTATGATATTATTGCTTATTGTTGCAATCTCAACCCAGTGATGTCTGTCAAGTGGTGACAGATAATCAGATGGAACTTGCCAGGCATTTCACTGGCTAACATAACTGGTTTTAATTATAAATATGTAATTATCTATTTTAAAGATTTAAGACAAATATTTAATTCAGAATCAACCTGTGTGAAATAAACTTGCTACTGTAAAAATAGAACATTCAGAAGAACATGTAATATCCACATTTTGCTGTCAAACTAGCGAACTGGAAAAGTTGCTATCTGAATACTTGGTGCCTAGGTTTGATGTGCAAAGCCATAGCTTCTCTGGGGCATGAGGAAGATTTTTCAGGTTATTAAACTGAACTAGTTGAATTTTCACAGCTGAGAAATCAATTAGGAGTTGGAAAAAGGGAAGAAAGCTTACTTGTCTTCAAGCTGTGAAAGAGGTCTGAGGCACAGAGACACGTTTGTTCTGAAATCTTGTTGGACCTATGGTCAGAAATTTGATCAATATTGCAACACATTTATTCAAAATGTGCATTTATAAACTTAGATGTGCAGTGCTTTTAAGACTTTTTGTTGCTTTTTAAAAGTTGGATTTGTGCGTTTGACCTCCAATTGCTGTTCATATAGAGTTTCAGCAGAAGAATGGGAATTTGGGGGAGGGAAATCAGATTAATTTATCATGACACCAGAGACTGGATAAACATAACAATGGGTGATTACTTTTGCAAAGCAAAAGTAGTAGCAAAAATAGTTACTATGATGTAAGACTAGATTTAGTGGCAAATTGAAAGGTAACCTTGTCTGAAAAATGGGGAGACCAGTCATCAGAGTAAAAACTAATAACACATAAATGTGAAGTTAGTCAGTGACTTAAATTTACGTTCCATGCTTACTTTTTTTTTAGGTCACTGATGTTAATAAGGATATAAATCACTTAAACTCATTCTGCTATCTTTACCTTGCATTTCAAGGAAACAAAAACAACCAGTGCTGCAAAGGATGTACTAGCAGGAGCAAAGATGTTTTTTCCCTTGCTAGTTCTATGTAGCAAGTAATTCTAACCTGTTGAATCTCCATGCTTTCATGCTCTTGTGATCAGTACAGTACAGCTCAGGTCTTCTTTCTAATGTTCTGTAAAACTTTATGGAGCCTTATGTTTCAACATGTTCTGTTGATTGAGTTTCTGTTGTTCTGGTTAATAAATGCTTACTTGCACTACTTGCTGTTTGGTAAAGCTTATTGCTAGAGATTCAACTGTTCTAATGTAGTTGTGTTTTCTCTCCCCATAGGAGAATGTCTGCTCATGAAATCACTGCAAAAAGGAAAATAAACTTTCCTCCTTAAAATGGCTGCCCATGGACTAATAATAATTCTATTATACCGTGTCTTCACTTCATAGCTTCAGTCCTAATACTGAGGCATAAATGTCATCAGTCCTGGCTTACTTCAGTGGTGGGAGGATAGACTGGATTTTCTGGGTAGTCTGAGGCCTGAAAATCCTTCTGTTAGCATCACCATACACACAATACAGTGTACTATGTGTAACGGGGGGGAAAGGGCTACAGTTGTGCATAGGGCAGGCACATTCTTCCAAGAACCTTCCCACCTCCACTAGTGTTTCAGACCCTTTCAATGAATTAGCTGTTCATCACATCATAACAGAGTATAGCCACTCAAATGTGTACAAAGTCATCTGTCACCTGACTTTGGTAGTGTGTGTGCGTCTCACAGGAGAGTGGTGCCTTGGCAGCCTGGCTTTGAGAGTGGTCTCTCCTCAGGCCCCTCACCTGATGTGGGCAGGGATGGGCATGACTAAAAACCTACCAGCCAGGTTCAGTGCAAACCATCTGCTTCTCACAGAAGTGCTGGGTAATGATCTCAGTGTGTTTCATGCCCTGGGAACTTTGTACAAACATGTTCTCATATGGCAGATAACAAGGAAGTCCTAAACATTTTCAGCCTACAGAGCTGCTGTGAAAGCAGTAGCCAAAGCAGGAGTGGGTCAGATGCAGGCAGTCAGCAGAGATGGTGATGGCGTGGACTAAAAAGAGTCACTCCACCACACACAGCACTGATAGATTTGAGCCCTGGCATGCTAAGCTTCACTTGCTCAGCCATTTCTGCAGGGAAGGCAGATCACTGTGCTATGCTTGTCCCTATGGAGATAAGCTGTTCTCTCTGCACAGCCCAGGACGTCTCTCCCAGCCCTCTCCTTTCTCTGCCACCAGGCTGCAGCTCTAGGGATGGTTTTGCTAACCGCTAATTTCTTGTTTCATTCAAACAGGGAAGAGTCTTGTTGGATGTAGCTTTTTACCCATGATCTTAGATTTCAGAGCTGCTCTCTGTAAAGCTACGGCGCAGGGGAGGCTCATCTTATTCTATTCAGATAGAGCTATGAAATGTAAGTTGTTGTGATCTGTAAACCCTCATCCTCCTGAGGTCCTTCTTGCTGGCTGTGTGCAGCCAGAGTGGGGCAGCATCCTCTGAGCTGGCTGAGAATGGTGGGAAAGTGAAAGGGAGGGGAGGAGAGGAGAGGCAATGCTTGAGGACAACAGAGCAGGTTCAGTCTCCCAGAAACCTGTTTCTCCCTTCTCCAAGATCACACACTGATCTGATCTGATCTTCAAGAAAGGGTGCTGATACCATAAAATCGGCAAATTGAGGAAACTTCTAAAACCAGGGTTTAAGGTTTTAAAAGCAAACATTCAATTTAATGACGCGTGTCAGGCACCCACGGGGATAGCTCCACCTAGTGAGGGCCTTGAACGATTCCCAGACACAGGTTATATCCACACAGATCATACATATTCATTGCGTTTCCAGGAAATCCTTTGCATATGCATTAGATTCCTTTGTTATTCGGCTTGTAACCACAAAAACAGTATGAACTGGTTCTTGCACTGGTATCACCATCTTATCTTCTGAGAGCAAGGGCATTCTCTCCTAACCTTCTCCTGTTTATCTTAACAAATACCATTCTTGTGACTTAACACCTAGTAAGTGCCTAAATCCTAACATCTGTGAACCTTATTCTTATTAACTTAATAATTGCCTAAAATCTATGACCCTTATTCTTATTATTTTATTACTAATTTCTGATTTTAGGTGCAAACTTCAGGAAACTTGGACACTTGATTTCCATGAGGCAGAGTGCCGGAACAGGTAGAGTAGAATAGCTGTTTTGGAACTCATATACAGGGCTCAAGAAACACATTTACAGCACAGCAGAGAAGAAACAGTCTAGGAGGCTCCTAGAGTGTATGGAAGACAACTTCCTCACACAGCTGGTCAGTGAGCCAACTAGGGAAGGGGCCCCCACTGAACCTGTTTTTTGTAAATAGAGAAGGACTCATGGGCAATGTGTTGGTTGGAGGTTGCCTTGGGCATAGTGATCATGAAATGATAGAGTTTTCTATTCTTGGAGAAGGAGGGTGGTCAGCAGAATTACTACTTTGGACTTACAAAGGGCAGACTTTGATCTGTTTAGGAGGCTGGTTGGCAGAGTCCCTTGGGAGGCAGTTCTGAAGGGCAAAGGAGTCCAGGAAGGCTGGTCACAATTTAAGAAGGAAATCTTAGAGGCACAGGAGCAGGCTGTCCTGGTGTGCTGAAAGACAAGCCTGCGGGGAAGAAGGCCGGCCTGGCTGAATAGGGAGCTTCGGCTGGAACTCAGGAATAAAAGGAGAATTTATAACCTTTGGAAGATGGGGCAGGCTACTCAGGAGGACTACAAGGATGCAGTGAAGTTATGCAGGGAGAAAATTAGAAGGGCCAAAGCTCAACTAGAGCTGAGCCTAGCTAGTGCCATAAAAGGGCACAAAAAATGCTTCTGCACATACATTGGCAACAAAAGGAGGGCTAAGGAGAATCTCCAGACTCTGGTGGATGCAGGAGGAAACAGTGAGAGAAGATGAGGGAAAGGCTGAGGTACTAAATGCCTTCTTTGCCTCAGTCTTTAATAGTAAGACCAGTTGTGCTTCTGGTACACACCCTCCTGAGCTGGAAGACAGGGACGGAGAACAGAACAAAGCCCAAATAATCCAAGGGGAAATGGTTGGCGACCTACTACACCACTTAGACACATACATGTCTATAGGGCCAGATGGGATCCATCCAAGGATACTGAAGGAGCTGGCAGAGGTGATCACTAAACCACTTTCAATTATTTATCAGCAGTCCTGGCTAACCGGAGAGGTCCCTGTTGACTGGAATTGTGCGAATGTGACACCTATCTACAAGAACAGTCGGAAGGAGGATCTGGAAAATTAGAGTCATGTCGTTCTGACCTTGGTGCCAGGGAAGGTCATGGTACAGATCATCTTGAGTGCCATCATGTGGCACATACAAGACAAACAAATGACCAGACCCAGTCAGCATGGATTTATGAAAGGCAGGTCCTGTTTGACTAACCTGATCTCCTTCTATGACAAGGTGACCTGCTTAGTGGATGAGGGAAAGGCTGTGGACAGTGTCAGTAAAGCCTTTGACACTGTTTCCCACAGCTTTCTCCTGGAGAATCTGGCAGCTCATGGCCTGGATGGGTGTACTCTTCACTGGGTAAAAAACTGACTGGATGGCTGGATCCAAAGAGTTATATTGAATGGAATCAAATCCAGTTGGCTGCCAGTCAGGAGTGGTGTTCCACAGGCTTCAGTTTTGGGGCCAGTTCTGTTTAATATCTGTATTGATGATCTGGATGTGGGGATTGAGTGCACCCTCAGTAAGTTTGCAGATGACACCAAGTTGAGTCGGAGTATTGATCTGCTTGAGGGTAGGAAGGCTATAAAGAGGGATCTGGACCAGCTGGATTGTTGGGCTGAGGCCAATTGTATGAGGTTCAACAAGGCCAAGTGCTGTGTCCTGCACTTGGGTCACAACAACCCCATGCAACACTACAGGCTCAGGGAAGAATGGCTAGAAAACAGCCTTGAGTCTTATGAGAAGTGGCTGAGGGAACTGGGGCTGTTTATCCTTGAGAAGAGGAGGCTGAGGGGAGACCTTATCACCCTCTACAACTATTTGAAAGGAGGTTGTAGCATGGAGGTTGTTGGTCTCTTCTCCTGAGTATCAAGTGATAGGACAAGAGGAAATGGTGTCAAGTTGTGCCGGGGAAGGTTCAGGCATATTTTTTTTTCACAGAAAGGTTTGTGAAGCAGTAGAACAGGCTGCCCAGGGAAGTGGTGGAGTCACCATCCCTGGAGGTGTTTAAAAGATGTATAGATGAGGCTCTTAGAGACATGGTTTAGTGCTAGACTTTTGTTATGGTTGGACTCGATGATCCTGAGGGTCTCTTCCAACCAAAATGATTCTATGATTCTGATGTCTCAGAGCTGGGACAGAAGACTTGGAGAGAGGCATTGCATTGTGTGCCATGGCTGCTGCTGGAATTAAAAGATGTTTGGATTCCTGCTAAAGTGGTCCTGCTCTTTAGGTATGCTGGAGTCCCATTTAGTCAGTACCTGCAGAAAATAAGGTATCTGAGTTGGCTCTTCCAGTTGGTTTCATTGCTGGAGAGGAGGAGTATTATCTCTGAACCCATGTTCATTGGGTTGTGAAAAAGAGAGGTTTCTCCATTGTCTTTTCTCCTGTCCTTTTTTTGATATTTTTCAATAACTGATAGCAGCTAATCAGGCTGTTCCAAAATTAGCAGAGTAAAACAGAGATAGTTTTGTTAAGTTTTCCTGCTCACCATCCTTTTCTCTACCCTAACAGAAGTACCCAGAACATCTGTTCTTGCTGTGATATTGATGGGCAGAGCACAAGCTGCTGCACAAGTCCTGTCTGTCTGCAGAGTTAGGGCAGCATTGCGTTGCCTCACACATGGAAGCAGAGGGCTTCGCTGCTTTCACATGGAAAGTTAGCTTTTTCCAGCAGGTGTGATCATCTGTTGGGGACTGAGTCCTGTCTGCTATTTCTTTTTGTATTGGCCTACATAAGTAATTGCTAATAATATCTACAATTTAAACCAGACCACCAAGGTGAAAAGCTCTGTCATCCTTCATCAGTGCCTTAAGACATTGAGGCACCAGAGTTAATCTTATGAAAGGAATTGGCAAATTGACAAGTCTTTTTTTTTTTTTTTTTAATTTAATTGACCTTTTATTTTGGTGATCAGTTGTAGCCACTGACCCTTAAATGAGACAAAACCTTGAAATCATTGTCTTGGACAGTAAACACCTGGACACAGTCTTAAATACAGTGATAGACTACAGCTGTAAAAGCTCTTAAATATAAAAAAAATCACCTTCAGCAAGTTAGATTCTTCCTCCTGAAACTTGCTATATGGGAGCTGAGACAAATGCAAAAGGAAAAGGAGTCAAATGTAAAAGAGGTAGATCTGTTGCTGTTCTTCTCATCTAGTGACTCTGGTGCAGTGTTTCAGGCTATTTGCTGTTTGACAGGCTGAGTATACTGGTCCTAAAAATGTTAATAAGATTTTTGTAAATTAGTTTTAACTTGTTAATTAAAAATTTCTAGCTATGGTTATGACCTGCAGGGAAATGTTTAATTGGCTGTTTTCCCTAGCTGGTTAAATGTCTTCTTACTAGAAAAGAAGCAGCATGTATGCTTATAGGATTTGAATGCCTCAGACCTAGTGTAAACCAGGATTCCTGTGCTTAACACTGCCCCAGAAATTTTCAAAAGTGGCATTCGCAAGGCAACTCTCCACTTCAGCACAACAGAGCAAGCACTCGCCTGCCTCTGCTCTTCCCTCAGTAGTTGGATGCAGGCAGTGTGAAGAAGCAGAAACATACTCTGCTCTGATGGAGCATAGGCATAGGTTTCCTCATAGAAGTTGTGGAGTCTCTATCCTTGGAGATATTCAAAAGCCATCTGGTTATGGTCTTGGGCAACCAGCTCTAGGTGGCCTTTGTTTGAGTGTGGGTGGGTTGGACCAGATGATCTCCAGAGGTCACTGCAAACCTCAGCCAGCCTGTGATTCTTCTCAGCCAGAAAAACAAAGAGGGGAGGGATGCACCCTCACAGTTGCAGTAAGGCATGCTATGAATCAGCAGCTAGCAGAGGTGTAGCAGGCCAGAAAGGAGCAGTGGGGCATTTGCAGCCATCAACCTGTGTTTGGAAGAAAGATGGCCAAGGCATGAAAGATGATGCTTGATGTTCCCAAATGAGATGAGGGTGACTAGAAATTGTGCATGGAACCAAAATGTTGGCTGGGTCTGTTGTCAAATGGGAATGCCTTCTGTCAAGGTTTAAAGCAAGGCAACAATAAACCATGGCAGATGCTCTCTGTTACCCCTTCACCCTCCCTCCACCCTCTCCTTTAGATCAGAAAGATCATAAGGAAGATAAGGAGGAAGGAAGAGAGACTTAGACTTAGACTTCAAGTTGGAAGGTTTTAAAGGGTTTTACTAATGCTACTAATAAATAGAAAATATATACAAAATATGCAAAACCAATCTTGAATGCTCGATATGGAGTTGGCCTCACTCCAGTGGCAGCAGAGCTGGGTGGGCGGAGCTGGCGTTGCTCCAGCAGCTGTAAGGCAGGCACTCGGAAGTCATGGGTGGGACTTCACAGCAAACCGGAAACTGGTTGCAGGGATGCAGGGCCTGAGGCCTATAGATCACAGACACGCAAAGAGGGTCCTCTTTAGATGTCGGCCATGGTCGAAGAGAGCTTGACCCTCGTGATCACCCTCTTATATAGGGGGTATGACAACTATAGGATGGAATACTCAGATGGTCAGTTTTAGTCACCTGTTCTGTCTGCCCCTCCTCAAACATGCCCCTCTCAACTATGGGATGTGTGGAATTCTTGGCTGTCATAGCAATAAATCTAAACATGAGGCTTCTTCAGCATTCCGTTGGTCTTGACCTTGGCGATATCAGCACCAAGCACAGTGTCTAAGAAAAATATGCAGGCAAAAAATTCAGAAAAGTACAGTTACTTAGAAGGCACTTAGCTGAAAGGAAAATTCACTAAAAGAGAAACTGGTCTTGTTTTTAACAAAACCAGGACGCCTTCACATAACCTTGACTGGATTTCCAGCATCCAAACAGTGTTTCCTGCTAGCTGCTAGAATTCTCTCCCATTGGATTATTGGATGCTGTGCTAAATTCCACTTGTTTGTTTGCAGTTAAATGCCCATATAATTTTGGTTAGATAGTCTGAAGAAACTGTAGAAACTCACTGAGTGTTTCTTAGTGACACCTACTTTCCCATCTGCAGAAATACAACCACCTCTGGAGAGAGCAAGTACCCCTTGGGCGTGTGGGGCAAAGGGAGAAGAAGGCACTTTATGAGCAGGAACATTACCATCAGGGGACAGGGCTTTCCTATTCAAGTGGAGAACACTTCAATACCTAGCACAGGCACGATTTCTGTGGTACTGAAGACCACCAGAATAATATTTCTCTTTGTCCAATAGTATTTTGAAGGGAGTGATCTGTCACTGCACTGCAGCTTCCTTTTTAAATACTTAGTTGAGGCTGAAAACAGTCAGAAGCTCAAATTCATATTTTGACAGGTTAAAGCCAAAATCTGGAAATATAGTCACGTCTGTGTACAGCCATTATTGAGTTTAATGAGAACTGTATGTCTGCAACAAATGGCACCCCATTTGTCTTAATCTAATAATCCATAAAATCCTCTACTGCTAAAATCATCTTAACAAATTTGGGGTGAATCTCTGGTTGAAAGTAACTGTCTTGTAGTAGTGGCCATCTGGAAATGCCTGTTGCAGCATAACTGCAGAGTGTTAAAAAGTGGATAAAAAATGACTGAGGTGTGTGTGCAAGAAAACCTTTAAAGCAAACACTGTTGGAAGAGTGAAAAATATTCTGTTTATTAATGTAGATTGGAATTTTCTGCTAGCTGAGAAAAATGCAAAGTTCCCTTAACAGCTGCAAGCAAACAACATATGTTTGATTCTAAAATTAGTTAATATGTAGCATTTTCCTTTATATTCATTTCTCTTCATTTCTACCATTACAGCCAGGGTGTTGTTATCATAGAATGTCCTGAGTTGGAAGGGACTCACAAGGATCATCTAGTCCAACTCCTGTCCCTGCACAGGACAACCCTGCAGTTCACACCATGTGTCTGAGGGCATTGCCTAGTCTCTTCTTGAATACTGCCAGGCTTAGGGACCTGACTACCTCCCTGGGGACCTGTTCCAGTGCTCCACTAACCTCTGGGTAAAGAACCTTTTCCTGATGTCCAACCTAAACCTCCCTTGGCACATCTTCCTGCCATTCCCTTGGGTTCTGTCGTTGGTTGCCAGATAGAAGAGATCAGTGCCTGCCACTACTCCTCCCCTTGTGAGGAAACTGTAGACTGCGAGGAGGTCTCCCCTCAGTGTCCTCTTCTCCAGACTGGACAAACCAAGTGACTTTAGCTGCTCCTCATATGGCTTCCTCTCCAAACCCTTCACCAATGTTGTGGCCCTCCTCTGAACACTCTCCAGTAGCTTTATATCCTTTTTATACTGTGGCACCAAGAACTGCATACAGTACTCCAGGTGAGATTGCACCAGTAGAGAGGGATGATCACCTCCCTTAAACAGCTGGTAATGCTGTGCTTGATGCACACCTGGACACAGTTGGCCCTCTTGGCTGCCGGGGCACACTGTTGGCTCATGTTCAACTTGCTGTCAACCAGAACCTCCAGGTTCCTCTCCGCAGAACTGCTCTCCAGCATCTCGTTCCCCAGTCTGTATGTACAGCCAGGGTTGCTGTGTCCCAGGTGCAAAATCTGGCACTTGCCCTTGTTGAACTTCATGTGGTTGGTGATTGCCCAGTTCTCCAATGTGTCTAGGTCCCTCTGCAGGGCCTCTCTGCCCTCAAGAGTGTCAACAGCACATCCCAATTTAGTGTCATTGGTGAACTTACTTAGTATTCCCTCAAGTCCTGTGTCTAAGTCATTTATGAAGACATTGAAGAGTGCTGGCCCTAAGATGGATCCCTGCAGAACCCCATTAGTGACTGGTCGCCAGCCTGACATAACCCCATTTACTATAACCCTTTGAACCTGGCCCATCAGCCAATTGCTCACCCACTGTATTGTGTGTTTATCCAGCTGTATGCTGGCTATCTTGTCCAGGAGGATACTGTGAGAGACAGTATCAAAGGCTTTCCTGAAATCTGAAAATATCACGTAGACAGGCTTCCTTTGGTCAGCTAGGTGGGTAACCTTGTTGTAGAAAGAAATTAAGTTTCTTATGCCGAACTTTCCCCTCATGAACCTGTGCTGGCTGAGACCGATGACTGCGTTGTCATTCAGATGTTTTTCGATAACTCGCAGAACAATATTTTCCATGATTTTGCCAGGAACAGAAGTGAGGCTGACAGGCCTGTAGTTACCAGGGTCATCCCTGTTGCCCTTCTTGTAGATTGGGACAACGTCTGCCAGCTTCCAGTCATCCAGGACCTCTCCAGATTCCCAGAAGCATTGAAAAATCACTGAGAAAAGTCTCGCTATGACACCAGCCAGCTCTTTAACACCCTTGGATGAATCCCATCAGGCCCCATTGACTTGTAGGGATCTAGCTGAAGTAGCAAATCCCGTACAAGTTCCGGATTCATTCGGAGTTTCTTGTTCACACAGCCATGGTTCTCTAGGTCAGGGCAATGGGGGCCCCCAAGTCCATCTTCGGTGTTGAAGACTGAGGCAAAGAAAGCATTAAACATCTCAGCTTTATCTATTTCCCTGTTAATAAGGTGACCATGCTCATCGAGTGATGGGCCAATGTTATTTCTACTTTGCCTTTTATCCTCAATATACTTTTAAAAGCCTTTTTTATTGTCCTTCACAATATTGGCCAGCTTCAATTCTAATTGAGCTTTGGCCACACAAATTTCCTCCCTACGGTAGCAAGCGGCATCTCTGTAGTCCTCCAATGGTGCCTGACCTTGCTTCCACTGACCATATACTTTCTTTTTTCACTCTATTTCAAGAAGAACCCTGTTCAACCAGGCTGGCTTTTTGTCTCGCCTGCTAGATTTTCGGCATTTTGGAATTGCCTGGTCCTGTGCTTTTAGCAGGTGGTACTTTAAGTAAAAAAGCAACCAACATTGATGGACCCCAACACCTTTGAAAGCTTCTTCCCAGGGAGTCTTACTAAGTAGTTCTCTGAGCAACCTGAAGTCTGCTCTCTTCATATCCAGAGTTGAGGTCTTGCTGGCAATTTTCCTTCTGTTAGCATAGATTTTGAACCTGACTGCTTCACTGAGGCCAAGGGAGCCACCAGTCACCACTTCTCCCACAAGACCATCTCTGTTAGTGAGTTATGGTCCTAAAACTCTTTCCACAGGCACAGTGACATGATTTTATCTCTCAGATAGCTTAGAGTTATCCTTGTCTCCCCATCAGCTGGAATCTGGTAGCACAACCATGTTATCTGCAATCATTTTATGCTGACTTTTTAAAAAGTCTTCCCTTTTATGTCTTGCACTCAGAAATAAGCTCAGGGAGAACCTGAATTATGGCCTCAGAAAACCCTAAATTTCTTTTTGCTGATGAGCTGAGAGCCACTGGCATGATGATGCATCACTATGGCCAGTCTGGAGGTGGGAAAATTGTCGGAGCCTTGGACAGAAAATAGGACAACCGTACCACAGACATAAAACTGCCCCCATGTTAGCTGATCTGCAAGGCAATGGTAACTTCTGAATAATGTAACTCCAGAGAGCACCTGCTCCTGCTTTAGGGGATCTTGCAGAAAATTTTTAACTTGACAGCTGTATAAAATAAACTACTTCTGAGCAGACACACCTATCTTGGGACATGTGTCTGTTCCTGCAGAGGTGATTTGTATGGCAGAGAGGTAGTAATCCTTAGAAAGACCGTAGCCAGCTGATAAAGCATGAGAAACTTGTCACATTCGAGTGAGTTTGAACACTGAGAGCCAATTGTGCTGTGTAGATATAATAAACCAAATCTTCCTCTCTGCAGAATATTACTGGGGAGATGCTAGTTAGTCTGATAAACATCACAGGTAATGGATGGCCAGTCAGTTGCTGTTCTGAATGTATGAGTATTGTGTATCTAAGCCTAAGGTGAGATCTAGGCACCTCCATTCCTTAGGTGGATCTCGCTGCTCTGCATGCAGTACCTGCACATGGTACCTGCTCTGGGTAGAGCTGTGTTAAAGCAGATACAAACACAGCAAGGCATATGGGACATAGCTTTCATGTCATATCATTAAAAGAGAGTATTTTATAATAGATAAAGTCTCATTTTTGAAAGCCCTTTTTGTTGGGAGAACGTGATCTGGAATGCCCTGCATCCAGGGAGCACTGAGGGCATGGACACAGTGGGGGTGAGGAGAGCTGATAACACCGTTCTGTGCAAAAGCCCCAGGCATCTTCCCTTTTTCTCCAGCCTGTCCATCTGGTGTGCCTATTTAGTGGGACAAGCAGTAATATGTTTAGCTTCTCTGATCCTCTTGTTTATGTTAAAATTTGTGAGAATTTTAATTTTAATCTCTTGTTGAACATTCCTGATCAACAGAGTCACAGAAGTTATCAAATTGTCTAATTCCTAGCTTACTGCCTTAGGCTAGAGCTAATATTTTCTCACATTTCAAAGTCAGACATTTCCTTTCTTCTCTGTAATAAATGTAAATAGTTCACATTTAGGATTCAGGATTTCTCATTTTCTAGGCCAAGATAACTGGCTTGTGTTGTTTTTATAAAGTTCTGCATGTTTAAACAGATTACCTGGCTAGGCATCCTAATGGGAATTTAATACAAAAGATATTAAATACAAACATACCTTTTAAATGTTGATTCCATAGAGATGTTCATGTTCTTATATACTGAAAGAAGATAAAATAATCTTAGATGTTACATTGTCTTCTCATAATTTTGTTTTGACAAGGATGGGACTGCTTCACAAGGCAGTAGGGGCTGTGGAAGCATTCTGTTATACTAACATAAAACTCAAGCAATGCCTTTAAAAGAAAATGTTTTTCTTCAGGTTTCCTCAGTGGACTGCAAGCAGAGTGTAGTCTGCAATCCTATGTTGTGTCTTGAGCATGGAAATCTCTATACTGATACGAGCTACAAAACAGGAAAACAATCCATCAGCAATGTGTCCACTTACACAGAACACCTGAAAAATAGCAGCAAAAGGGAAGGAAAAACCCCTCAAGCCATTTCCTTGTGCTCCCTTAACTTTTGTGCAGCCTGACCAGCGTGGCCCATGTACTGCTGGTGTCCAGAGCTGCGCTCCCAGCACTCTCTGCATGTGGCTGGCTGGCAGCCACATGTGCACGGGGTGGACAGGAAACATTGGTTGTTGGTACGGCTTGCAGTGATGCAGCAGAAGGATTCTGCAGCCATGCAGAATGTGTGAGCCAATGCAGACAGGTCGCAGGTTTACTGTACCTTTTCTGGTATTTCTCTAATCTGTCCATGTCAAATTTCCTAAAAATAGTACAGTAGCTCTAGGGCACTGCGTTTTAGTCAGATTAATTGCCCACCCTTGGTCCTGTAAATGCACTTTCAGAAATTTGGCAGCTGCTTCAGTTTCTTGTTGTGACACTGCCATAATCAATAGATCATCAGTATAATGGGAAACAGTAACAGTACCTGACCATAGTGCTATATTAGCTGCTATCACTTGGTGGCAAATGGAGGGACTGTGTTTGTATCCCTGAGGTGATGCTTGAAAAGTATATTGGTTTTGTTGCCAAGTGTCACAGAGGCACCCCAAAGTCAGTTTTAGGCGGACAACAAGTTCCAAAACAGACTTTATTCTGGCCGGAAAAGTGCAGCCAATAAACCAACCAAAACAGGGTTTATACAATTAGTTAGCACTCCAACAACATAAAATACAGGTTCGGATATCAGTTGAGGAGATTATTGGGGTGCAGCAAAATAAGAATAATGAGGATCCACAGCATGCATGCACGCACGCACACACAAGAAACAAACCAGAGCCCTCTGACTCCAGGGTAATCACAAGCAATAATCACTCACCTGGGTTAGGCAAGGACTCACAGTTGCCTGGTTAGGCAAGGACTTATTCAAGGATATATCCAGTAAATTACCACTCACCCAAATGAGGAGGTGAGGTGCTCTCAGTCCCGGGAAATCTCCTTAGACGGCGTCCAAGTCTAAGGGGAGGGCTCCAGTTCACAGACCTGCTGCTCCAAGAAGACCGCTTCAAAGGGGATCTTCGGCGGGAACCCCATTTTATAGTCTGGTCAGATCTGGCTGTGGGCATTCCAGAAGCTTCTCAGCTACTCTGGGCACCTCCTCTGCTAACGACCCTGTCAACTGACTCAGGGTCCCATTAAGATGCTAAAAGAGCCATTAACTGCCCCATTGAAGGCTCCAGATCTTAGGGGAGATGTGCAACTGCCACACCAGGTAAAGGCTTGCATGGTCTTGCACTGAGATGGGGGGCAGGCATGGTAGGTGGGGGCTAGGGGTAGTCAGCTTTTTTGCATAAGCGTTAACTTTTGCCATCGGCAAAACATTTCTTATGGTTTGATCCCACCTATTTCTAATCACGGGATACCAGCTTGTACAAAATCATTCCACATTTTTGTCCTCATCACCCTTTTGTTTTGCCGGGTTCCCTTTATTAACCACTCAAACAGAGGGTTATGAAATTACAGCCACAATTTCCCTCAAGGTATTCGCTAGAGTGCCTACATTACCGGTACCATTTCTCTTTGCTGGTATAATCAATGGTTTTAGTGAGGCAGGCACTCCTCTCAGAAGTCAGATTTTAATACTTCTTGTCACTGCTACCCTGTCTGGATTGGATCCCATAATCAGCGCATAATCATAGCATCATTTCGGTTGGAAGAGACACTCAAGATCATTGAGTCCAAACATAAGCTAGCTCTAGCACTAAACCATGTCCCTAAGAACCTCATCTAAACACCTTTTAAACACCTCCAGGGATGGTGACTCTACCACTTCCCTGGGCAGCCTGATCCACTGCTTCACAAACCTTTCCATGAAGAATTTTTTCCTAATATCCAATCTGAACCTTTCCTGCTACAACCTGAGGCCATTTCCTCTTGTCCTATCGCTTCCTTCTTGGGAGAAGAGACCGACATCCCCCATGCTATAATCTCCTTACAAGTAGTTGTAGACAGCGATAAAGTCTCCCCTCAGCCTGCTTTTTTCAAGGATAAACAGCCCCAGTTCTCTCAACCGCTCTTGATAAGACTTGTGCTCCAGGCCTCTCACCAGCCTTGTCGCCCTCCTCTGAACTCTCTCTAGTACCTCAATGTCTTTATTGTAATGAGGGGCCCAAAACTGAACACAGTATTCAAGGTGGGGCCACACCAGTGCTGAGTACAGTGGAACAATCACTTCTCTAGTCCTGCTGGTCACGCTATTCTTGATACAAGCTGTTGGCCTTTTTGGCCACCTGGGCACACTGCTGGGTCATATTCAGCCAGCTGTTAATCAACATCCCCAGATCCATCAGGCAGCTTTCCATCCACTCTTCCCTGAGCCTGTAGTGTTGCATAGGGTCATTGTGACCCAAGTGCAGGACACAGCACTTGGCCTTGTTGAACCTCATACAATTGGCCTCAGCCCAACAAACCAGCTGGTCCACATCCTTCTGTATAGCCTTCCTACCCTCCAGCAGATCAACACTCCCACCCAACTTGGTGTCATCTGCAAACTTACTAAGGGTGCACTCAATCCCCCCATCCAGATCATTGATAAAGATATTAAACAGAACTGGCCCCAATACTGAGCCCTGGAGAACACCACTCATGACCGGCCACCAACTGGATTTGGCTCCATTCACCACAACTCTTTGAGCCCAGCCATCCAGCCAGTTCTTTACCCAGTGAAGAGTACACCCATCTAGGCCAGCTTCTCCAGGTGAATGCTGTGGATAACTGTGTCAAAGGCTTTACTAAAGTCTAGGTAGGCAACATCCACAGCCTTTCCCTCATCCACTGAGTCATCTTGTCATAGAAGGAGACCAGTTTGGTCAAGCAGGACCTGCCTTTCATAAACCCATGCTGACTGGGCCTGATTGCTTGGTTGTCTTGTATGTGCCATGTGATGGCACTCAAGATGATCTGCTCCATGACCTTCCCTGGCACCCGGGTTAGACTGACAGGCCTGTGATTCCCCAAATCCTCCTTTCAACCCTTCTTGTAGATGGGTGTCGTGTTCGCCAACTTCCAGTCAACTGGGACCTCCCCAGTTAGCTGGGATTGTTGATAGATAATGGAAAGTGTCTCAGTGATCTCCTCTGCCAGCTCCCTCAGCACCCTTGGGTGTATCCCATCTGGCCTCATAGACTTGTATGTGTCTAAGTGGTGTAGTAGGTAGCTAACCATTTCCCCTTGGATTATTTGGGCTTCATTCTGCTCTCCATCCCTGTCTTTCGGCTCAGGGGGCTGGGTACCTGGAGCACAACTGCTCTTACTATTGAAGACAGAAGCAAAGAAGGCATTTAGTACCTCAGCCTTTTCCCTCATCTTCTGTCACTATATTCCCCCCCACATCCATCAGGGGACAGAGGTTCTCCTTAGCCCTCCTCTTGTTGCTAATATATCTATAGAAACATTTATTGTTGCCTTTTACAGCACTAGCTAGGCTCAGCTCTAGTTGGGCTTTGGCCCTTCTAATTTTCTCCCTACATAACTTCACGGCATTCTTGTATTCCTCTTGAGTAGCCCGCCCCTCTTTCCAAAGGTTATAAATTCTCTTTTTATTCTTAAGTTCCAGATGCAGCTCTCTATTCAGCCAGGCCAGCCTTCTTCCCCACCGACTTGCCTTCTGGCACTTGGGGGACAGCCTGCCCCTGTGCCTCTAAGACTACCTTATTGAAGAAAGACCAGCCTTCCTGGACTCCTTTGCCCTTCAGGACTGCCTCCCAAGGGACTCTGCCAACCAGCATCCTAAACAGGTCAAAGTCTGCCCTCTGAAAGTCCAAGGTAGTGGTCCTGCTGACCCTTCCTCCTTACTTCTCCAAGAATAGAAAATTAGATCATTTCATTATTACTATGCCCAAGGCGACCTCCAACCAACACGTTGCCCACAAATCCTTCTCTATTTACAAACAACAGATCCAGTGGGGCACCTTCCCTAGTAGGCTCACTAACCAGCTGTGTCAGGAAGTTGTCTTCCATATACTCCAGGAGCCTCCTAGACTGCTTCCTCTCTGCTTTATTGTATTTCTAGCAGACATCTAGTAAGTTTAGGTCCCCCACAAGAACAAGGGCTAGCGTTCAGGAGATTTTTCCCAGCTGCCTGCAAAATATTTCCTCTGCCTCTTCATCCTGGTTGGGTGGTCTATAACAGACCCCCACCAGGATGTCCGCCTTGTTGGCCTTCCCCTTGATTCTCACCCATAGACACTAACTTATCATCACCTTCCTTAAGTTCCAGACAATCAAAACCCTCCCTAACACACATGGCTACCCCACCTTCCCTCCTTCCTTGTCTATCCCTTCTGAAGAGTTTATAGCCATCTAATGCAGCACTCCAGTTATGAGAGTCATCCCACCATGTTTCTGAGATGGCAATTATATTGTAGTTTTTCTACCTCTCAATGGCTTCTAGCTCCTCCTGTTTGTTGCCCATGCTGCATGCATTCATATAGATGCACTTCAGCTGGGTCACTGATCCCACCACCTTTTTCTGGTGAGAAGCCCTAATTCCTTTGCAGCCATCCTCAAGTGCTTCCATGGTTTCTAACACATCAATAACCCTTGTGTTTCTATTACCACGTGGCTCTCCATCCCCTACTTCCACTGGGATGGCAGACTGAAGGGCCTCGCTAGCACCCCTTTCCTCAAATGCTGGCATGTCACTCTTGGATATGCCTCTGCCACATCTAGTTTCCTCCCCCTTCAAATCCAGTTTAAAGCCCTCTCAATAAGTCCTGCTAACTCCTGCCCCAGGATCCTTTTCCCCTTTTGAGACAGGTGCATCCCATTTGTCACTAGCAGGCCAGGTGCCATGGAAGCCAACCCATGATCAAAAAACCCAAAATTCTGCCAGTGACACCAGTCCCACAGCCAGGTATTGATCTGGTGGGTCTTCCTGCATCTTTCCTCGTCATACCCTGCAACTGTGGGGACAGAGAAGAACACTACTTGTGCTCCTGATCCCTTAACCAGTTGTCCCAAGGGCCTGTAGCCTCTCTTGATTGCCTTAAGATTTCCCTTTTCATTTTCATTGCTGTCTACCTGAAAAATTATTATGGGACAGTAGTCTGAGGGCCTAACCAGGCCAAGAAGTTTTCTTTTTACATCTTTAACCCTGGCCCCAGGGAGGCAGCAAACTTCCCTAACAAGTGGGTCTGGCCTGCATATAGGGCCTTCTGTTCCCTTTAGAAGGGAGTCTCCTATGACCACAACCCACCTTTTTTAATTTGTGGGACCTGTTTTGCTGGAGGGCGGAGAGTGACTTATCCTCTGCGGCACCTCCAACTTAGTGGAAACACCTCCCTCAATGTTTTTTTGGCTTTCACTTGCAAGGCCTCATACTGGTTTTGCAAGGGAACCTGGGAAGGTGGGGTGGTCGCAGCAGGTACCCTCTTCTTTCTACACCAAGCAGTAACATGCTGCCATTGCTCCCTATCCCTCAAGTCGCTGCATTCCACATTCAGAGCCTCATGCCTGTTGAACAGAGGCTCCTGAGAGGGTGGGGTAGGTAAGGGGGTGTTTCTCCTGCCACCTCGAGTGTGGACATCCTTCCATTCATCCCTTTTCCTTGACCTGTTTTCTTCAGTCAGGGAAGGGGAGGATACAGGAATCCCTTGATCTTTGTTTCTTGCTGGTGGTGTTTCCTGTCTCTGGGAGGCCAGAGTTTGATCCCACCAGTGGATTTCCTTTTCCAGCTCCCTGATACTTCTCAACCTTTCCACCTCCTCTCTCAGCTCTACTACCAGGCTGAGCAGGTCATCCACCTGCTCACACCTCACACAACTGTTCTCTCTATTGCCACTCCATACCAGTGAAAGGCTCTGGCATTCTCTGCAGCCTGAGGTCTGGGTGGCTGCATGTTCCCATGGCAGCTCTGTCTGGGTTGCTGCCTCTTTCCTGTTGAGTGCAGAGTACTTACCTTTGCCCCAAGTGGATACCATAGTCAGCTCCTTCTGCAAGGGTGACAACAACCAATTGAGGTAAGTCACTTGAGCTGGCAGAGCTTCCTTGCACTTCCTGCTCACCCTTCCCCGTGAACTTCCACGCTAACTGCCTCACCTCAGTTTGCTGGCCCTGTTCGCTGCACTCCTGATTTCCTGTGTTCCCTAGGAGGCCTTTTAAATCTCCCTTGGTTGCTCCTGGCAATGCCTTCTCCGTGTCAGCCCCTCTCATGACATCAGCCAGTTTGCAGCAATTCTCTTAGCAGGACGGTGGGTCTGGGATTTCCTCCTTGTCTCCTCAACCCATGCGCAGTCTCAGCTCTTACCATAGCCACTATTGTGCTTGTCATTTCACTGCATTTAAATCTCCCACAGTTGCTCCGTATCCGTTGCTGTGCTTGTTGCTCATCGTTGACTGAGTGTTGGTTTTGGTTTCACAGCATTTGAATCTCCCTCAGTTGCTCCTGGCAATGCCCTGTCTGCATCAGCCCCTCTTGGGAGATCAGCTGGTTTGCAGTGATCCTCTGGGCAGGGCCGTGGCTCCGAGATTCCCTCCTCATCTCATCAATTCATGCCCAGCCTCAGCTCTTACCGTAGTCAACCCCATCTGCCACGCTAAATTAATACCCTCCTCCATTATACACCAGTTTCCAAGGGACGACACCAATTCGACAGGTTCAGCATATGCTATTGAAACTGCTGCACACAACCACTAATATAGCGTAGGTGCAATAATATCTCACCCATCAGGACCTCTGACATTTTGCATCTGAGCATAACCTTGTTGTATCTGATCATCATTAGCCATAGGGCTTGATAAATCTTTTTCACCTGCTAAAAAAGGGATTGATGCAGCTCCACTATCCCGAGCTCTCAAAATCCATGGCAGTATTCTGTCGCGGTTGAGACGGGCAAACGACATGGACCAAGTTATTTCAAGATGAAAGTAATAGAGTGCCATTTATTGCTACAAGTGCATTTTTATACAATTCTACCAGTTCATGTGTCTTTTCACTATTGGTTACAAGTTACAGCACTAACATCTCATTGGTTAATTTTTCTATCATCCATGTTATTCTTCTATTCCCTTCTCTCTCACGGGTACATCTCTCCTCTCTCCGGATACTCCTTTACTCCCATCCTTCTCAAGGGTAAATCTTAATATCTCAAGGCTGATCTCTACTCTCATATTTTCTGTCAAGGATTCCACAGACCCGCTGCAGTTTCCCACAATTCCCCCTTTTTTAATTAGTGCTAAAAATGCTGCCCTCATTGTCCACTGCAGGGCCCTTTGCAGCAGAGAAATCATGCATGGCAACATTAGTAACACAACCACAACAATCATCAAAATGATCAGTCCTGTTTTCACTACTGATAACAACCATCCTAAAAACCCTCAACCACTAAGCAATTTATTTAACAAATCCCATCAAAATCTTCACACCCATGTCCTTGAGCTAATAACAAAAATCTATCGCGGCCCTACTCTGCCATGTGGCATGTCTTACAGAATCTACATCTAAAAAAAGTCCACTTAAAGCCTTTTAAGTTCTGTTAGTTTGCTTGACTAGCCAGCATCCTAATTTTCTAAAATATTTAAAGCTTTTAGCTGTGCCAACACCAGATACAAGAGATCCTAAAACCCTTAACCTTGATCCCCAAAAATCTACATTATCATCACATTTTGACTCATATACATGCAAAAAGTGTTTTTCTCGTCTTGCTCTTCTGTGATCTATTATCATAGATACATTGGGTGTTAAGAGAGTTAATAGTCCCAAAATACACAGTCCTCCAACAGCATTAGAAGGAATTCCTGGTCAGGCTCTATCCCCACAGATCAAGAATACACCATACAAGAGGTTTTGGGGTCGCTGTCCCACATTATCAATGACATCCCTTGGATTCTTCTGTGAGGCATTACACCATCGAGTTTCATTTCTATAGTCACCAAGGGTAGCATTAACATTTTGCAGTTTTATCCATTCATGCTTTAGCATATTGTCCTGGCACTTTTCACAAACCAGGCTGATACAAGCGTCCATGGGCATAGATGCCAGCAATTCCAGTTCCTGTGGTTCAATGTCTATTTCCGGGAGACAGTTAATCCAAAGTGCCATGTTAATATTATTACAGTTTGTTGCAATGCCTCTGCATCGACCATTATTTTGAAACAATTGTGTGATGCTGCTGTAGTCATCAAGGGGGATGCATGTGTGGAACGGGTATTCCGGAGATGCCATAGCTAGGCATATGGAGTCCTGGTCAGTCATGTTGGCTAAAGTACTCCACATGTTAGTCTTTGTCTGTGCGGGCATCCAAAACACAGCAGCTGCAACAATCATTGTCAGGAAGATAACACAGGTTTCATGTTTCGTGCCAGCAACCATTGTGGCCCTTGATCTGTAAAGACACAAGCATAACCTCTCCCCCACGTTATCAATTGATGTGGCCTTTTCCATTAACTAGTGATTTGACCATAACTAATGTAGGTTCTTTCTGATTTAGCATGGTTCTGGGTCACACTTGCAAAGTATTTCATCACATACAATGCTTTTGACAATTGGTTTTGTGGAGTTTTCCCTACTTCTCCCCCCATTTTGTTTTAAAAAAGAACAAAACCAAAACAAAAAACACAGTTCAGAAGCAGATACGTGCATTGAACCTTGACTATGTACTCAGAATCACAAATCAAATTTAGAGGTTCCTCCTTAAAAAGCTCTAAGTAATGTAAAGCTGTGCCAAGTTCTGCTAATTGGGTTGAACCTTCAATAATTTTTACAGAATGATGCCAGTTGTTATCTTCACACCAAACCACTACAGCTTTATGAGACTTCCCAGAACCATCAACAACAACTTTGCAAGTATATAGGATCAGACCAAATACAAGTACGGCCTATGACCTGATGTTAAAGAATTGCAGGTTCTGCAGCAATTTACATTTTACATTTATGCATGCCAAAAGCTGTGCTGTTAAGAAAACCAGCTAGTGCAACTTAGACATAGATTACAAATAAAAAAATCAAAATTAAATTTCACAAATGGTACATATATGACAAAAGGATCATGGCCTATTAAGACTTAAATTCATTCCCTGCATTTTCTTGATCAGAGTGACAATTGGTATATCAGTCTGTTAGCATTCTCATCATACTGTCCCACAATAGCCACAGGTTGTTTCTATGTTGTAGCTATAAATAGACAAATCTGCAAGTCCAATCGAATGCAGTCAGCCTGTAAGGTTGTCACAAATTTATTCATCAAATTCTCTAAGTCCATTTTGGTTGTCATATTTATTGGATATTGTTTTCCCTTACCGGATCAAAGTCCTGTTTCAGATCTATCAGTGTAGTATTTGCTTTATCGAAACATTGGCTGTTAATACTAGTGGAAATACAGCATTTGAAATTTCCTTGGAGATTTCTCACTTGCAGCAAGCAGATCTGCGCCATCCAAGCAGCTTCTTGTAGGCCATGTAACTAAACAGAATTCTCAGAAAACATTATTTGAGCTTACAATTTACTTAACAAATCTTAACCTAAGAGAGGTATAGGAGTTTCTAACAACTATAAGAATTCATGTATTAAAACTTTGTTCCAAATTTGGCATTCCATTGGTCTCAAAAAACGGCCTTTCTTTCGTTCTCTCTCATGACCTCAAAAACTAGCATGGTGAATTTACTAAGAAGTCACTTACAACTAATTACCACAGAATAAGTCTATTAAAAAATTTTTGGTTTAATTTTCCAGTTTCATTAGAACTATGGATCCACTGGTGATGCCTTTAAATTTTACCCTCAGACTCCTTCTTGCAGTATTACAGCTCTCTAGCAGTAACACTGCTTGGGGGAGGGGCGCAGGGGGGAATAAAACTTCCCTCTCGCCCTCATCTGAGATAGCAAGACGTACAGCCCAGCATGAAAACACATCAGTTTGAACTCCACATCAAACCAATCTGGCTCCACTCCACACTCAAATCAGTACCAGTCTGACCCAGAGAAGCACTGAACACTGTGACCCCCCAAAGCTGACCAGTGTGAAAAGACTGACTTCAGCAAGGAGGTAAAATTATGAGCTCTTTTCCCCAGATATGCCAAAACCTAGGAAACAAGACAGAAGCAAAACCAAACAACACTAACAACCCCTGATTCAAAGCTGAAAAAACAAAGCAATCATTCTAATGTGTAAGGATGCATCCTAAGGGGGAGCAAGGTGGAATTTTAGCAGTGGAACCGGTTCCCATTTTGTAATTATATCTCCCCAAACAAGATTCTTTCGGTACCAAATATGAATATATAAACTAAAATACTGACCTCAGATATGAAAACCATATACCAAGTTCAAATATGCAGATGGATCACAGTCACACTAATTTAAGACAATATCTCAATTTTTGCATTGCACCTTTGGGCCGCTTACTCCCCAGCCAGGTGGAGGTACCTCTGGGTCTCCCTGACAAAAAAAAGGCAGTGCACGCTTGAGCTCCATCGGCACCCGCCGAGCCGGACCGGGCAAGGCTTTTTTTTTTGTTTTGTTTTATTTTTTTTAGTGTCTCATCTGGTGCGCTACAGCTGTTATTCCAAAACCAGGATTCTTTACATGGTGTGCATATGGAAAAGCCAAATCCAGCACATCAAGATGAGACACAGCCTGTCACAGAGTTGCGCAAGTCTGAATGCCGGAATAAAGGTAGTATGCTAGAGAAAAAAAAATAACAGCTACTACACACAAAATTTTACCATCACATTCACGCAGTAAAGAACTAAATTACTTACGATCTTCTGTATTATCACAAAATGCACATTTTGAGTCAATGAATTCTCATGATTTAACAGACTGTGAACTTAATGTACCATATAACAAAGACCTACCAAAACTGCAACATACTTAAACCAATACCCACAAAGAAAACAGGTTAAAAAGGAAAGCATCTTGCAGACTTTAACAAGTTTACTGTGACCTGTGTGTTATCAGTTAACTCTCTCTCAGCTTGTTGAAGTTGAATCGTTCCAGCTGTAAAACTGTCTATAATGATCTAATGATCTCTTGTAGAGATTTATGTTGTCCTGCTCTTCTCACCTTAAAAACAACATTAATTGCAACAAAATTCTATTCTCCAGACACTTTTCCCAATCATTTAACTTAAACAGGAGCAAACACTGATTTCAATATTTAACAAGATCTTCCTTTCTTATAATGCCGAGTGCTTTCCTAAGTTTTAAAACACCTCCCAATACTGATTTTTCAGGAACACAACTGAAAACAATTATTCCTGACCCCATCTTGCAAGTAAAAACCTTGAGAAGGGGGAGGGAGGGAGGGGTGCTACTTGCAGCACGACTGGGAAAAAATGGGGAGAGAGTTTTACGGCGCACTTATACCACAAAGAAACAATTCTAACAACAACCAGTAAAACAATTAACTCACATTCCTGACAAGCTGCTTGATTTTCAGAGAGGCAATACACAGGAGCACATAATATGTACTGTAAAACTCGCAAATAACACATTGATAGCAAACATTAGCATTCTCTACTGCTGATCTCAACACTAGTGCTTCCTCAGCTTCTAAGTTTTCGACCTGCTTACTGATGGCGTCTTGAAGATGGTCAATAAATTGCATGTAATTCTCATTGGGACCCTGATTAATAGTTGCAAATGATTTGGCTGCATTGTTGGTTTCAGGCACCTTTATCATAGCTTGATATGCGAGGTCTGTTGACTGCCTCAGGATTTCAGAAAGTTATCGTGCCTGTAGTTGTGGTGTGTCAATTAATGTCTCTTCCAGAAACGCACAGGGTCCCGTGGTTTAACTGTAATCGAAACTGGGGGTAAATCCCAGCTTTTTGGTAAGTTCGGTTTACCCTCTGAAATTAAACCTTCACCCTCAGGAATTCAGTGTGGGAGGTAGGCGGGGGCAGGTTGGGGGGACCCAAATCTTATAGGAATTATGTTATTTGGCTCGGTCTGGCTCACCACGGGGGGGTCCTCCCCACCTAAATCTCCAGGCAAGGGGGGATAGGAAAAAAAAAAATGTCCATTTTTTTTTCTTCCGCGACTGATAGCGGCGGGGCAGAGGGTTGAACTGTGATTAATGGCGGTGACGCAGACGGCGGAACCGCGGTTGATGATGGTAGAGGAGAGGTTTGAGCCGTGATTGATGACAGCGGAGCAGTCGGCCGAATGCACTGCTCTGACCGGTGCTCCGACTGGTGCTCCGAGGGCCCCCAACGCTGTTTTTTCATGTGAGTCTTTCATAGCTTTTATCTGATCTCGGGGCCACACATATGTATACGACTCTTTCATAGTTTTTTTCTGATCTCGGGGCCACACATACGTACGCTCCTCCTTTATTCCTTTTAACTTTCCAAGAAAGTGCCGCGGATCCTTATCCGTGTCAGATAATATGGACTTGGGCGGTTTTGACAAATCCTTAGTAACAGGGGCGGTCAGAGCAGTACTTAATCTTGCTTTTTTCTCCAAATCTGGCCCAGGAGAGCCAGGAAGACCATCCCCCTCGGCCGCCTCTGCCTTATCCTGTTGCTGTTTTAACTCTTTCAGAGTATCTAATAACAGTTCTCTTTTCCAGTTCTCTCGTTTTACTCTGTAATGCAACAACTTCACGGTCAAGAGCTCTAAGACCAGTAACTAATAACCATCCCAATCTCCCCGCTAACTTGTGAGAAGAATCTGATGCCTCTTTCCATGGCAACACACACATAGGCGTTTCAGTTGCCTGGGGAGTAATCGCCACCCTGTCATCCATCTCAGGCCATGCCTCTGGTGAAGCCAATTTAGCCAGAAAAGTGGCCATGGGGGTCCAGTGCTCAGTACTGGGCCATCCCAGAATACAGGGATTCACCATCATGATCTCCCCAGATCCCATGCAAACCATGGCATGGCTGTTTCTGGTGCCTGCTGACCACACCAAATATGCGAGCCAATCAGTGTAGGCAGGTCGCAAGAACAACCACAAACCACAGATGCAATGCAAAGAGTAAATTCATTTTTGTTATTTCGCTAACCAGGGAATCTATGAAAAAAGCACCTTCCTGGGCAGAGGTCACACAAGCTGAGATGCAAACACTGCAGAATTCACCCCTCGTTGAAGATGATCAATGAGCCTGCTCATTTTGCTTGTATATTAGGGATTCACACAGGCGCAGTTTACCACACTGCTTTGATCTTTGCCTGCAGGAATTTCAAGGATGTTCGATAAGGTACCTTTAAGACTTTTTCACCGGCTTGTTATCTAAATGCAGAGGTTCTACTTCTGAAGCACACAAGGCTAAACAACAAGTAGTGTGATTTCTGTGTTTCTCTACACCCCACCTGCAGTCACTTGAGTGTATTTACAGTTCTCTCCTTGCCAATCTTCCATTATTCCCACACACAGAACTTCTCAGAAGAGGTGGTGTCTGATCTTGTATTTATGTCCATCTCTGCTTTCTTTTTTTAGTAGATTCCTGACCTCCTTTTTGTGACTCTTCATGGGAATATTTGTGAAATATGATCTTAAGGAGGGTTTGTCTGTATCACCCATGTAACTTGGGATGCTTGTAGCAACATTCAAACGATGCTAGCAGGGGAAGAGGGAGAGAGAGTCTTTAGAAGAGTTGATGTTGTGATGGTTGCTTGAATATTCTGGAATGGTCTTGTAAATTTTAAAGAAAAAATAACTTGCATTGATACAGGGCAGAAAATACAACAATCTGAAATGCTTGTTGCTCAGCACTACTCCTTAACATCCGGTTTAGGAGCAACACTAGAAAAGAGTTAAGTTTTAAAATCTTTTAATTCAACCACCTATTTATGCCCCTTCCACTAATCTTGTAATAAATAACTCTGAGCCTTTTAAATTCAGGCTTCTGCTTTCTGTGTCTTCCCTAGCATGGTTTTCATAGTCTTCCTCAAGGAGGCAAATGATGGAGCCAGAGAACTGATGAGATGGTAGAAAACCTTTCATATTTGAACTGCCAGTTCCAGTCCAGAAAAGGCGATAACCAAGATCTGTTACAATGCAATTGATATTTGGACAGAAAATCACAGATTTTCATGAAGGCTAAATTCTGCTATACCAGAGCCCATATAAAAAATGATTTATGAAACACACTTTGTACTAATCTCGCTCTTGATCTCACCAAACTAGCTGCAAAGGAAAGCAATGTTGGCTATCCTGTTTTCAGATGTTAACATTTAACTTTGAGGGATTGTGTGGCTCTTCAGAATGGCCTGTCTTTCCCCAAGCACTACAGGCTGCTATCAATCACATTTCCTAGGAGAGGTTGGGTTGTTACCAGCAGCACTGAAGGGTTTGGAGAGTTAGGATTAGGTGGGGTTGTGGAGTGGCTGGAGGAGCATCTCTAGCTGTTCCAGTGGGTAGTAGCTGCCAGGTCACACTGGGATGGTGGCTACCAATGCACAGCATTTGTGTATGCTTATGAATTCTACTAATAAACGTATTCACACATCATATGTGGAGAAATGGGGACAGATTTCCATTGTCGCCTTATGTTTAATGAGTCTTCTGGAAACTGAATGCAGACTCCTACAGGAAAACACTTTGCTTATGAACATCCAGATACTCTGCTGTCTCCAGTTTATCCAGACTTCCTGCATAGTTTCTCTCTTCCCTGTTTCTTATTGTATCTGTGAATCACTGTGCAGCCTGTCATAATTTATTTTTACAACACACTGAAAGGTATTAATAGGGGACTTATAAACATGCTGGGGAGAAGCCACCTGAAATAGCAAATGTTTCTAATTATAAAGTTAAAGCTGCATTTCTAAGCTATTTGGTTCTTTATTATACCTTGAACAACCTGAAAATGTACTTGGCTACAATTAGAATTCCAGATACAATAGGTGAATTGTAAATTAAACCCATCCAGTGGAAAATTATACTATTAACCTGGAGCAGTAGCCCTGATCTTCACAGTTTACAATGCTGCATAGCCTACACATCCAGTAATGTTCTATGAGTTCATAAAGTTGAAAGGACAGTCTTTTAAAATCAGAACAGTTTAGTTTTTTTAAAAATTAAAGTCATTATTACATTCTTTTACACTTATTATTTTTTAACATTCCTAGGCTTTTTTTCACATTAGTGTCTAGTTTAAATGGAAAGCAGTTTATCTTTGCCTTACCAAGATATACTAGGCAATGTTCCTGAAAGGGCTACATTTAATTAGTTTCAGTCATGTTTTTGGTACCTGCAGAGTAAAAAAAAAAAAAAAAAAAAAAGAATTTCTGTACATGGAAGAATAGTAAATTATAATTTAGAGTCTGTGTGTTCCACAGTTGTGCATAGATTTTAATCCCTTTCCTTATGCAGAGTTGCATGCGATGGTCCAGGTTTGCTGCTTTATCAAAATATTTTACTGACTGTACTAATTAAAGGCTATGGTGCACACCTTCAACCATCACTGATTCATCACAGTGTTCACAGAGAAGTGAGAGCACCAATGTCACAACTAGTACAGGAAGAAATGAGCTAAAGCTACACAGGAGCAGGTAGGGATTGGGACCATGTGCATCTAGGTTCAAGAGAGCAGTGAACAATTCAGAGTACTCACTGTCTAAAGCTGTCATGTACTGGTTCCTGAAAAGAAGTCATCATACTGGCTGAGATTGACATCTGGAGCCAGCAGTCTGAATACAGCCCCTTCTTCATCTCCTCACTGCACTGGGAGACAAGGGCATTTCAGATGCCATCGGAGATGGTTTGAGTAGGGTCTTCAGTAATTATGTTGGTTGGCTTGGGCACAGGACACTATAACTGACATCTTGTCCTACAGGATTTGAATAAGTACCAGTTTGCAGGAGGCTTGCCCTAGTCATTAGAATAAACAGAAACAGGAGAGGAGCTTTCACTTGGCTAAAAAGAGGAGCTCTAGATAAGTGGTTCTTTTGCTGGGGAAGAGGTAGGAGATTCTCCTTCTGTTTTGTTTCTCTTCCATCTCTTTACAGGTAACATAATATTCAAGGTCTTCAATTCTGAATGTATCAGTAGTTTGTTTGGGAAGTATACTTAGGGATCCAATACCTTAATACAGTTCTCAAATGATCTGTTAAGGATATAATCTGTGCTAAATGAAGTTGCTTGGGTTATAAGATGTAGAAGACCACTGGTATGTTTTGAATAAAATTGATATGCTTTCCTGTTTTCTCCTGAGAAAGGAGTTTGCTGGTAGTCTCTTTAACTATCTTCTGAAACACATGTGATTCTTTTAGATTTGTACTTTCTTTTTAATTAATGGAGAACAGCTGTGGAATTGTTACTCCAACAACATAAGTGAATCTCTTAACAGATGGCTTTTGCACTGGCTGGGATGAAAGCAGCCTCTTCCATTCTAGTGTGGCTTGTTTGTTGTTCTTCAGTCCTGGTATCTTGTCAGGGCTAAAGTCTTTGCTGTTTTCATTGCAATGCAAATATAGTGTTGCTCCAGTAATTCTGCATTGAAGTCTTACCCCTCTCCCTTTTAAAATTTTTTTTTTAAAACAAGGGAACAAAAGTACTGACTTTTTCCTTAAATCTCAGTTCTGGTGCAACATGTTCAGCTAAAGAGATCTGAATGGAAATGTAAAGTTCCTCCATCTGGAAATGGTTTTACAAGGTAGATAGTGAGTGCAGTTATGTCAAAGACCCACTTTAGATCTTGAAACTTTCTTCCCTCCATTACCTCAAGTGAGGAAAGTTTATTAAAATAAAGAGAAGAGGTTTGGATTGTGTAATAGTTTGTATATAAAATACCAAGCTTGCTCTGGTAACATCTAACCTCCTGTTTCTGAAGCAGGGATGAGTCTTCACATTGCAGAGACGCATGGACGCTTACTCATTTCACAGACTTGAACAGATGTAGAAGTCTCGTGCTTAGAGGTCTGTTTTCACCTGAATGTTTTTGTGACAGTCATCTTGAATATGACATAAGATGCACCAACCCCCTCCCTTTGCTGTGCTAGCAGAATCTGTGAATCAGCATAGCCCAGCTGCAGCGGCTTTATGGAGCTGGATCCTTCTTTTGACAGCCAGTTGATAAGTTGTGGTTCCAGCAGTACGCACTGGGCTGCATGCATGTGCAAGACAAGGTGTGATCCCAGCCTCACTCCTTACCTCTGGGGAGTGCAGCAGCTGCTCGGGCTCCTCGGTGCTGGTGAGCACCACAGCTTTGAGGAGATGATCAGGCAGCCTATGTTGCCAGAAGAACCATTCGTCTCCTCTTTCAAGAAAAAAGCAGCATGCCAGCCTGAGCTGCCAGCTGAACTGCACCATTCTAAATGGTGAAAGAAATACAAAACATACTGCGAGCAAATGTCACAATTTGTGGGTGAATGACTTGTCAGCCTGGCAGTTGGTTGCAGTTGAAAGAGGAACATGTAGCATTTGTAGTAAGAGGCTCATCTGAATAGCTGAGGTCTTTATTCAAGTCATTATCATAGACCATTTTGTGTTCACCTGCCTCTACTAGTTCGTGCTCTCTGTGGGTATGTGACTGGAAAGTGATTTTCCAAACTCTTCTTTTTACTGATCATCTGCAGGTAGAAGTCTCAAGAAGTCACACTGACAGAAGCAGCAGGAGGTCCTCTTTCTAGGGGCTTGGTAAGAAACCCTATTAGCTGATTGTTAGTGAGCTGGATTCTTCTCCGGTAAGAAAACACCTTCACTGTGATAATTACCTCCTGTAAACTGTATTGATAGTACGAGACCTAGGCTACTTCTGGAGGCCTTTGTGAAATGATGGTCTTCAGGAGAAGCCATACAGTACAGCTGTTGCTGGATGTGGCAGGAAGTGGAGACAGTGAGGAGTTAAACTGAAGTGGGGGGAGAATGCAACTTCAGCATCTGTGTTCTTGTACAGCCACGCTTTTGTGAGATATGTCTTGACTCTATATGAACCACAATACTAGCTCCTGTTCTACTTGGTGTACTTTTTATTTCTGGATTTAAAACATGGCATGTTAATGCAATTGGATACCCACTGGTGCAATGGAAATATAGAACAATTACTGAAATGTTTTATGCAGGATGAACAGGAGTGTCTGATTTCAAGGTGCTGGGCGTGGTTGTAAATTAAAATCTGTTTGGCATGCTCCTGTATAATTAAGATGAAACACATTGCCTCTTTGTGCATGGGTCATTGTCAGCACCTCAGGATTACCGTGGGCATGATGGAAGCAGGCAGTTACCGCTGTAATTTGCTTGATGTAAAAGCTGGACCTGAGAACTAGCAGCTCAAACTGGATTTCAGCCATAGAGATGTTTTTGGAAACTTCAAAAGCATTCACAAATTCCCTAAACCCTGCCACATTATAGCTGGGGGAGTAGTTATATCTGAAAAGTCCTTGGAGCAGTTGGAGTAAATGGCCCTAAACTGTACCATTTGTGCAATTTTATATCCATTTCTGCTCAAAGCATTTTTTCAGAGGTATTACATAGTGTAAGAGCAGAATAATTTAATTTTGCTATGTTAAAGTCTACTAGCTCTCCTGCAAACAGGAAATAGTTCACAGCTGCTTGATAAATATGAAATGACTGAGGTGGGAAATTTGAGAGAATTACATTTCCCTGTATAAGCACAGGTTTATCCTCAGTGTTGACTACATTGCTCTGCTTCAAATGTTTGCAAATACTGCAGAAGTAGAAGCATAAAAAACAGATAGGGTAGATGTACACGAGTTACCCTTGTGATGAAACATAACATAATGTCATTCTTTGTATATGATATTTATCCTAGTGACTGTGCAAACTGGGTGAAACACAGATTGCAATTAAATTGTTGATTTCTCTGGCATAGATGAACCACATGAGTTGTTTTGGGTGTTTTCTGGCCATAACCCTATTTCTGTTTCTGTGACCCTGTTTTGTTGGGCTCAAATCACCTCTGTGTGCTGTCTTGGAATCACCTCACATCACATCCCTCAACTAAAAACTATGGTTCTGCAGGCACTTTACACAAGCTCTTGTGATGATACCAAATTTCCAGACACCATACAGATCACATGGTCCTGTAACTTAGGTTGAAAATGTTGCTTTCAAGGTAAAATAGTTACAAGATGGATTTTTACTTTAACAGTTGTAGAGATGGAGAAGAGTTTAAATGGAAATGTAACCAGTTTAAGTAAACTGAAAGCCTCCAAGTTTTGTCAGGTTAGAGCACAGGTTACAGATAGGGTAGAGACTGGCTGCTTCATAAGAAGTGAGATGGCTCACCCAGGAATTATTATCTCAACAGGAGACCCTCTTCAAGACTATTGGCCTCTCATCTGCAGGCAATGAGCTACTTATGGGTGAAAATAAAAGGTCTGGGAATAGAGAGAGGGAGATGGTAAGAACAAAAGAAAGTATGTGAAAGAGTAGTAAAGAGCAAAAGAACCTAAAATCATGTCCTGAGATAGCTGCGCTTAGCTGACAGGCTAATTGTTATGATTTGTGTTGTGGGTACATTATGTGATTATACATCATAATGAGCCAGGAATCTGCTGCCTCTGTTGAAGGTCATAGCAATGCACTTGGATATCTTGTGTTTGTACAACATGACAGCATCAGCTTAGATAGATCTGTATGCAATAAAGTATGCTGAAGATATACTCAGGCTTTATGTACATGAGCTTTTTAAAATGTGAATTTCATCTAAAGCATCAGCAGCTCTCTCTGAGCTCTAGTGCTGGGGGAAGGGACCTAGTGAGACTGCATTAATACAGCTCAGTAGTGGTTGGAAAGACAGCCTATCTTTCAAGGTTTAAGCAGCACTTTCTGAAAGTGCCTTCAATTAACAGCTAATGACAAGCTTGCTTTGGTGCTTCTCATTATCTTGTCTAGCCAGATGAGAATGATCACCCAGAGAGACTCCAATTTATTTACCCTTTTTTATTTCATTGGGAGGCTTCTGGTTATTTGAGCCATTAACATTCCTGATTTGTGCCTCCATAAGTTAAGTGCTTGAGTTCAGCTTCAAGCTATCATTGCTCTTAAGACATACGTTTCAGATAGCTTTTTCCAGCAGCACAGGTGTTGCAAACCTTAAATTAATGCATAAAGCTGTTTCTGCCTTGCAAAAGATGGAACTAATAGGTAAGGAAAATAGTATCTCTTTCCCATGATTGTCTTCATAATGCTAATGGAATTTAAAATATCTCCAAAGTGCTGTTTCAGCTAAATATCTTGTGTCCACTGGTATCTGAAAAATAATAATGAGCTGAAAGTGTTATTGTGCTCACCCACAGTGTTAATGTAAAGCTGTGAAGACAATGAAGTAGAACCAGGCTCAAGGGACCTTTCTGACAGAAACTTTATGTGAACCATCTCTCCTGTATATGAATGTATTTTCTAAGCCATCCTCATTAAGCTAAAAAAAAAGGCTTCAATGGTAATGAGAGGTCTTCTTAATGCTTCCCCTTGTATTAATTCTACAGGCAACTTAAAAAGCAAATTGAAAACCATGCAGACGACACCATTCTTACATTTTCTTGACTCTTTTCTGATCTCTGCTTTTCCATATACAGTATGCAGAGCAGAACAGACACAAACATGGACCTAGCCCCTAAACTTACAACTGTGAAGGTACCTTAGGAGGAAAGTTGTACATTTTTTTTAATTTGTGTTTTAAGACAAAAGCTCTTCCCCTTTTAATTGTGAGCTCCTTATATAAATGAGACTTGGGGAGAAGAAATTGTCAGATGTGACAGACTGGTAGAGAGGCAATGCTTAACATTGATCAGGGATGTGTAACATAACTGAAACATTGGGGATCTCTGTCCGAATTACAGTAGTTTCATAGAATCATATAATAGTTTGGTTTGGAAGGGACCTTCAAAGGTCATCTAGTAAAACCCCTGCAATGAGCAGGGACATCTTCAACTAGATCAGGTTGCTCAGAGCCCCATCCAGCATGGCCTTGAATGTTTCCAGGGGTGGGGCATCTGTCACCTCTCTGGACAACCTGTTCCAGTATTTTACCACCCTCACTGTAAAAAATTTCTTCCTTGTTTTTAGCCTGAATCTCCTCTCTTCTAGTTTAAAACCATAACCACTTCTCACGTTGCAACAGGCCCTGCCAAAAAGTCTGTCACCATCTTTTTTATAAGCCCCTTTTAAGTACTAAAAGGCCACAGTAAGGTCTCCCCAGAGCCTTCTCTTCTCCAGGCTGAGCAACCCCAACTCTCTCAGCCTTTCCTCATAGGAGAGGTGTTCCCTTCCTCTGATCATTTTTGTGGCCCTCCTCTGGTCCATCTCCAACAGGTCCATGTCTTTCCTGCCCTGAGGGCTCCAGAGCTGGACACAGTACTCCAGGTGGGGTCTCACCAGAATGGAGTAGAGGGGCAGAATCACCTCCCTCAACCTGCTGGTCACGCTCCTTTTGATGCAGCCCAAGATATGATTGGCCTTCTGGACTGCAAGTGCACATTGCCAGCTCATGCCCAGTCTTTCATCCACCAGTACCAAGTCCTTCTCTGCAGGGCTGTTCTCAATCCTTTCATCCCCCAGCCTGTATTGATACTGGGGGTTGCCCTGAAACAGGTGCAGGACCTTGCACTTGGCCTTGCTGAACCTCATAAGGTTCACATGGGCCCATTTCTCAAGCTTGTCCTGTCCCTCAGGCATGTCAACTGCACCTCTCAGCTTGGTGTCATCTGCATACTTACTGAGGATGCACTCGATCCCACTGTCTATGTCATTGATGAAGATATTAAACAGTACTGGTCCCAGTATGGACCCCTGAGGGACACCACTTGTCACCAGTGTCCATCCAGACATTGTGCCACTGACCACTACTCTCTGGATGCAATCATCCAGTCAGTTCCTCATCCACTGAAGAGTCCACCCATCAAATCCATACCTCTCCAATTTAGAGAGAAGGATGTTGTGGGTGACCATTTCAGAGGCTTTACAGAAATCCAGATAGATGATATCTGTAGCCCACCCTTTGGCACCTGATGTAGTTACTCCATCATAGAAGGCCACTAGGTTGGTCAGGCAGGACTTGCTCTTGGTGAAGCCATGCTGGCTGTCTTGAATCACCTCCCTCTCCTCCATGTGCCTCAGCATAGCTTCTTTTCCATGATCTTCACAAGCACAGAGGTGAGTCTGACAGGTCGGTAGTTCCCAGGGTCCTCCTTTCTACCCTTTTTAAAAACGGGGAGGCTTTGCCTGACTGCCATGACTTCTCAAATATCATGGAGAATGGCTTGGCAACCACATCAGCCAATTCCCTCAGGACTCTGGGATGCATCTCATCAGGTCCCATAAATTTATGTATTTTCAGGTTCCTCAAGTGGTCACAAACATGATCTTCACTAATAGTGGGAGGGACTTTGCTCCCCTAGTCCCTGTATTGCAGTTCATTTTCCACTTGAGAGGAAACTACAGCTCCTGACTACTTTTTTTCCCCTTCAGTGTAGTTTGAAGTGTAATATTGGTACTTAATGTTTTTTGGTGCATGCTATCAAATGTATTAAGTAGAAATCCCTTTATGCAAATGCTTTTATCACAGGGGACAGAACCCTGGAGAAGGACCCAGCTCTTCTGCTCTTGTGTTGAGCAGCTTCACCCCTCTGGATCTCAGTTTTCCTAAATATAAAATATCTGTACAAAAACAATTTGAAAGATGAAAAGGAGGATAGAAAAGCTGAGACACGGGGAAAAGAACTTAGCATCACTGCAGGGAACATGAATGAAGTTATCAGTGCACTGTGGTGACAGAGACAAAAAGGCAAACAAAAGTTCAGGGAGATTAAAATACAGACAAAAACCTGTGAAGCCACTCTGGATCAATAGTACATTCATTGCCTGGGACATTGCATGTGTTTCTGATCACTCATCCTAAAAAGGATATTATGGAATCAAGAAGAGTTTGGAGGTCTGTAACAAGAAAGAGAGTGAAAATACTGAGATTGTTTCTTCTTGAAGAAGCAAATACTAGGAGGCATGCTAGGAGGAGGAAAATAAACAAGGAGCTAGAAAAAGGAGACAGGATTAGTAGATACTCAAACTCCTACTTCAAAACACGAGATTTTAAGAACTTAGTGAGACTGAAAGACACCAATCCCAAAGCTGAGTCACTGGGGTGAGGGGGAGAGGCTGGGATACAAATCCATTCCTACAGTTTATGGACCACTGGCACAAGACACTGAACACCATTTAATGGATAAGGAGGATGCCCGTATCTACACCAGAGTAAAAACAGTCTGAGAAGGAATAAACATTAATGTTTCAGCATCTCTGGCAGCCCTCTAATTATTGGAGCTTAAAAGGGAACTTTCCCAAGTGCCAGGTCATCCCAAAAGAGATTTCTTACCTCATTTGGGGTGAATGAGTGCAGGGCTTTGGTAAGATTGAGGTAAAAATCAGGGCTGCTGCTCTGATTTGTTTTAATAATTCCTTTGCTCTTACTTCACTGAGTGCTCCTGCTCTCCCAGCTCTCTGTTGAGAACACCTGTACAAGCAGTGGGGTGACGCTGGCAAGGAACCTGGCAGGGTTGCAAACAGGGTTGCAAGACATGCCAGTGCACCAGTAAACACCAATCAGCCTGGATTGTAGGGTCAGGAGTCAGTGCTGGGTGAGCACGAAAGCATGGGCTGTGGCAGAGTCCCCTGCTCTGTCCAGGCTAAGCTTGTGTCCACTGCTGAGATCCTCGCCTGTCTGCAGTGTGACAAATATCCTTGGTGTGTGAGCCTTGGGCAGCTGCTCATCTTTTGGGTTGTGTTGGAAGAATCTATGTTTTTATATTTGTTGAAGAGCTTTGAATGCCTCTGGGCATCCATTATTATTCCTGAAAAATCTCTTGAAACCTCTGTCCTGGAGTGGTGGGCCCCCCACAGTGTTCCTTCAGGGCTTTGTTTGGATCCTGCTTTACAGACTATCTCTTTTCCTTGGTTTTCTCTTCAACCTCCTTCCTGGGGCCAGAGATGGCTTTGATCTTGGACAAATGCATGGGTATTTGCTCTTCCCTTAACATCCTGACTGTTTGAATTTGCAGCATTCCCAGATCTTCACCTTCCCTAGAAAACAGGGTGCTGAGTCCCTGAGATTTCCATGCTGTTGACTTTAACTCTTGTGAAGCAGTTTTGAATGAATAGCTGAAGGGAGATGCAGTGATTCCCTGCTGAAAGCCCTCACAAGATCTCTCTAAGCCCTTGCTTGTGAGTGCAGGCTGAGTAAACTTGGAGGCATACAAACTCAGCTTGTCTAGACAGCAAACAGCCTGCCCAGGATACCTTGGGTTGAAGGGTAATAGGTTTGGCAAAAGCAAAGTATATGTGTGATGTAGAGGGCAGCATGTGATTTAGACATTAATCCAGAGGCTGAAAAGTATTTCTGCAGTCTTCACACATATTTTCATTCCAGAAATGTCTGACATCAAGCTGACATATGGCAGGTGGAATTCTCGGTTGTGTGTGTCTTGCTATTGACTTGAGACCTCAGTCAGAGAGCCTTCAGAGCTGGACACCCCTGCCCTCAGAGAGAGGGGGGATTTACTAGGTGCAGGAGAAAGGCAAGATGAAGAATGATCAGTGGAGAAGTGAACAGGAGGAGCAATCAGACAGCTCAGAAAAGGATCTGAGGGATTGGTGTCAGGGGTATTCCAGGAGCAAAAAGCAAGACCTTATTCATCTTACATGTACAGGAGTTGAACGTGTAAAAATCAGTGGCCTTTCTTAAAAAGTGATTCCTCATTGCTAACTGGAAAAGAACAAGTGGCCCCAGAGTTATGCTAGTAATAGCTGTGACATTAAACCAATGATTGGAGCCCTTGATCTGTTGAAGGGTATGGATATAGAGCTGCCTCAGCTTTTCCTGCTATTGTTCTTACAGCCAAAGGCTCTGAAAGCTTAGCAATGTCAGATTTGCCATGCTGGATCCAGTCCATGGCCTATGAAAGTGAATATCCAATCTCCAGGATGTTGGAGGGAACTTAGATCACTGGAACAGGTAGACAACAAGCTCAATATGAGTGAACAATATGCTGCTGCGGCAAAGAAGGCCAACAGGATGTTGGGCTACATTAGCAAAGGCATCACCAGCAGAGACAAAGAAGTCATTATCCCACTCAGTGCTTGTCAGGGCACACCTGAAATACTGTTTTCAGTTTTGGTCCCCGCTATACAAAAATGATGTGGACAGGCCAGAGAGGCTCTGGAGAAGGGCCACAAAGATGATCAAAGGATTGAGAAGCCTGCCATATGAGGAAAGACTGAGAGAATGAGGCTTGTTCAGCCTTGAGAAAAGAAGGCTTAGGGGAGACCTCATCACCATGTTCCAGCATTTAAAGGGTGGCTATAAAGAACATGGAGACTCCCTTTTTACAAGGAGTAACAGAGAAAAGACGAGGGGCAATGGGTACAAGTTACTCCTGGGGAGATTCTGACTGGACACAAGAGGGAAATTTTTCATGATGAGATCAGCCATGGGAATAATCTCCCCTGGGAAGTGGTGCATTCCCCAACATTGGACACTTTTAAGATTCAGCTGGACAGGGTGCTGGGCCATCTTGTCTAGACTGTGCTTTTGCCAGGAAAGGTTGAACCAGATTATCCTTGTGGTCCCTTCCAACCTGGTATTCTATGATTTGTATTATGCCGGGATATTTTTGTCAGAATATATAATCTCTGCAGTATCTGCCAGAACCAGCCAATATTTTTAGTGTTCCCTTCAGGCAAGCTTTGATCTCATCTTTCAAAAGACTGTGGCAACCCAGATGGAGGGCCTGACCTGATCTGTGGCTGTTCAGATCTCTGGCTGCAGTGAGTGCCAGAGACTGCTGCTGCCAGGGGAGGGAAGCAGGCATTCCACCTGCATGAGGTGTGAGCAGGTGGAAGATCTGCTCAGCATGGTGGTGGAACTTAAGGAGGAGGTCAAGAGACTGAGGACCATCAGGGAGTGTGAGAAGGAGTGGAGTAACTCCCTGGCGTGCCAGCCAGAAAGGCACCAGGGAGTTACCCCCCAAAAAGGTGATGGCCCCTCGCCCTGCCAGGCAGAGGAGGGAGACCTGAGACAGATCCTGCCCTGTCGCTGTCAGGCAGAGGCAGGGGACCAAAAAGATGAGGAGGGTTGGAAGCAAGTCCCAGTTTGGCGTTGCAGGCAACCCACCTCCCTACCTGCCTTGCTTCCTCAGATGCCCCTCCATAATAGGTTTGAGGCCCTGGATCTTGAAGGAGAGGTAGGTGAGGATGTGGTGGAAGGCCTGCCTATGAGGTCACATAGGAAGAGGCAGTTGACACCATGCCTCAAGACTGCCTCGGATAAGAAAGAAAGAAGGGTAATTGTAGTAGGTGATTCCCTTCCGAGAGGAACAGAGGGCTCAATATGCAGAGTTGACTCTCATCATAAGGAAGTGTGCAGTCTACCTGGAGCCCAGATCAGGGATATCACCAGGGCACTCCCCAACCTGGTGCACTCGACACACTGCTACCCGCTACTGATCTTCTAGACAGGTGGGGAGGAAGCTGCATCCCATAGTCTGAGGGGAATGAAGAAAGACTTCAAGGCCTTGAGGTGGTTGGTGAGTCTGGGGAGCAAGTTATCATCTCTTCCCTCCTTCCAGTTTTGGGTGATGATGTGGGACGGAATAGAAGGATCCAGTCCATAAATGCTTGGCTACGAGACTGGTGCTACAGGCAGGGCTTTGGGTTCTTTGATAATGGCTGGTTTTATAAGACACCAGTCTGGACAGTAAGATATGGGAAAAGTTTATCTCACAGGGGCAAAAGGATGCTGGGACAGGAATTAGCAGGACTCATTTGGAGAGCTTTAGACTAGATTCAAAGGGGGGTGGGGTTGTAGCTGGGCTTGTACCAGTGGGGCAGCACTCTAGTATTGATGAAGACCGGGAGGTCTCCCACCCCCTTAGGGGGAAATCGGTGTGCTCAGCTCGCTTCCTGAAATGCCTGTACACCAATGCACACAGCATGGGGAATAAGTAGGAGGAGTCAGAAACCTGTGTTTGGTCAGGAGATTATGATCTGGTGGCAATTACAGAGACAAGGTGGGACAGCTCACATGACTGGAATGTGGTCATGGATGGCTATGTCCTTCTCAGGAAAGACAGGCCAGAAAGGAGAAGTGTGGATGGGTTTTGATAGATTAAGACCTGTTGCTGAATTAGTCAGGCTCAAAGGTATCTCAAGGCCACTTCGAGAACAGAGTCTGCTGTGAGAAAGAGGGGCGTTCCACAATCACCCAGGTCCTGGCGTGGCATGAATCATCAGACGTATCATCAGTGAGACTCCAGAGCACGGACAGCCCACGATACTCATTTAACGAATCCATGCTTGGAGCATGGACGCGTGATTAGAATATAGTTACGTATATAAGGAGACTTGTTTCTGTAATAAATGGCTTAGCGTGATTCACATTGAATCGACTTGTTTTGCTTGGTCCTTATCTTGCTCTACAGAGAAGTGGTGGAGTTCCTCTTTATGTGAGAGAGCAACTACAATGTATTGAGTACTGTCCAAGGGCGGATGAGGAGCAAGTTGAGAGTCTGTGGGTGAGAATTAAGGGGCAGGCTGGCAGGGGTGATACTATTGTGAGCGTCTATTACAGGCCACCAGATCAGGATGAGGAAGTTGACGAGTCCTTCTACAGGCAGCTGAGAGCAGCCTCACAATTACAGGCCCCAGTTATCGTGGGGGATTTTAACTACCCTGATGTTTGCTGGAAGGAGTATTCAGCCAGCCATCCACAGTCCAGGAGGTTCTTCCACTGCATTCATGATAACTTCCTGATGCAAATGGTGGATGAGCCAACTAGGAGAGGAGTGCTGCTGGATCTCATCCTCACTAATAAGGAGGGTCTGGTTGAAGCAGTAAAAGTTTGAGGGCTCCCTTGGCTGCAGCAACCATGAAATGGTGGAGTTCAGGATCTCATATGGCAGGAACAGAATACCAAGCAGAATGGCAACCCTGGACTTCAGCAGGGCCAACTTTGGCCTTTTCAAACAATTGCTAGGGGAAATCCCATGGGCAAGGCTGCTTGAAGGTAAAGGGGCCCAAGATAGTTGTTTAGCATTCAAGGACTGCTTCTTCCAAACTCAAGATCAGAGCATCCTGACACGTAGGAAGTCAAGGAAGGGAGCCAAGAGACCTGCTTGGTTAAACAGGGAACTGCTGGGCAAACTCAAGTGGAAGAGGAGAGTCTACAGATCATGGAAGGAGGGACTGTCCACTTGGGAAGAATATAAGGCTGTTGTCAGAGGATGTAGAGAGGCAAATGGGAAAGCTAAGGCCTCCTTAGAATTAAACCTGTCGAGAGTGGTCAAGGACAACAGAAAGAGCTTTTTCAAATACATGGGAGATAAAACTAACAGCAGAGGCAATGTAGGCCCACTGATGAATGAGGTGGGTGCCCTGGTGACAGAAAATACAGAGAAGGCAGAGTTACTGAATGCCTTCTTTGTCTCTGTCTACTCTGCCAGAGGCTGTCCTGAGGAGCCCCATACCCCTGAGGCCCCAGAGGAAGTCAGGACAGTGGAGGAGTTTGCCTTGGTTGATGAGGACTGGGTTAAGGACCAGTTAAGCAATCTGGACATCCATAAATCCATGGGTCCTGATGGAATGCACCCATGGGTGCTGAGGGAGCTGGCTGAGGTCATTGCTAGTGGTATTTCAGCAGTGATGGTGCCACTTGTCTTGCACTTTCCCAGCCTATTTCTCTGGGTGTTGGGGTTGTCCATGATGGGGTTGTAGTGATGGCTGGTGCTTATGTGTGTGAGAAGAACCTGAAGGGAAACACAATGTTAAATATACTCTGTCATGATTGAAAGGAAAGGACCAGGGACTGCTTGTGCTGCTGGTTTCTCAGAGGGAAATCTTAAAAGAAATAGTGTAATTACTCCCATTTTTCTTCCTTGTCCCTCAGTTGCTTTCCCAAAGTATTTGGTCTACTTACTGAATTGGTGCTTCCTCTGTTACTGTAGACTCCCAGGATTAGTCATACATCATCATCTAAAAAAAGGGACTTTCTTCCCTGTGCTGCAAATGTCATTTTTTATTAGGAAAACAGATTTCTGAAACATCTTGTTCCCTTTCCACAGCTTAGAACTTTCTGGTTGCTGCATTTTGTTCAGCGTGAATGTGGCAGTCAGGCAGACCTTTCATGGCCGGGGCTCCAAGGGAGCATTTCAGTGCAAGCACTGTGACACAAAGGCAGACACTTCTGCCCCCATTTGAAACAAAACAAAGATCCAAATTCCTCATTATCTGCCAGTGAGTTGGGCTATACCGACTGCAGGTATACACAGCAGAAAATAATCTCAGTGCAGTTCTGGTTCAATTTAATGAATAACACTTGAGGTATTAATCATGGGGCAACATTAACACTGCTGGCTTTTCAAGTGCTGAAAAAATGGCTTCAAATATTGGTATGTCTTACAATTATAAATGAATTGGGTTCAAATCTGGATGTTGTAGTGGATATTGCAGGCACATAGGAAAAAAAAAAACAACACAGGGTGCCCCATTTTATATACCCTCTATATTATCTCTCTTGATTGGAGAGATGCTCATTCCGAGTAGCTGAGACCCTAGGCTGTACAGCTGGGGAATGGAACTTGTCTTCAAAATGCTGGAACTCTTGGGATAATTTTTCAGCTAGCACATCTGGCAGTTTCTCCACAGCTGAGACACAGGCTCACAGGGAGGAAGATAGACTTCCCTCATATCACCAGAGTTGGCCAGCCAGTTCAACCACTGTTTGTCCCTCACCTTCTTTCTAGGACATTACTGCCAATGAGCCAGCATAGGACGATAGTGCACTCCGCAAGAACATCTGCCACATGGATTGCGCGCACCGGATTTCATCAGGATCTGTGGGTAAATTGTCATTATTGGTGCCATTATAAATCACCTCCAGCACAGCTAATTTCCTCAAGTACTGGATGCTTTTCTCCATGGTAGTCCACTTGCCTGGGGAACAGGTAACATCTTCCTTGAAGGGATACCTTTTCTTCACACCTGACAGAAGTTGCCTCCAGAGGCTGAGGATTTGTGTCTTTTTTTCCAATCACCTTGTCAATGCCCCCTTCACTAGACAGGGATCCTAGTTGCTTAGCTTCCCTACCCTCTAATTCCAAGCTATTCCATTATCCCAGCATCAGAGCAGCCAAGCGATGATGTGCTTGCCATCCCAGCAGCCAAAATCCTTTTGCATATCTATCTCACAGCTCACCTGGGGATAGAGATCAGGTGACTATCTTTGGTTTTGCCTTCTGCTCCTATTCTTGTGATGGGCCTGGGTCATCATCTTCCCTCACTAAGCAAACTGATTTCTTTGTGTATTTCTTTTTCTATATAGGGGCAACTGATAGAGGCACAGGTTGGTTCTCTGGTTAAGAAATGCGGAATGCAGAAACTTCAACAATATCTTATAAAAATACCAATAAGAATGTGTTAGAAACAAAATCATGATCTCATAGGTTTGTTGGAAACTATTACCTTGCCAATATAATAGGCCCAGGCAGGATCTCTCAGCAAAGCATATTTTTATTAACGATTTTGCAAGACTGGTCTTGAGGTATTTGAGTAGGTGATTTTGTTAACTCTTCATTACTATTGTTCTTTAACACTTATATTTTGAACCTTCCCAGGGCATCTTTTTCACTAATATCTGTTCGTGATCCATAAACCCCACTTACTGAATCATCTATTCCCTGTATTGTAATTAGCTGTTGTTGGAACGATAAAGGACTCAGCATTCCGATTCAATGTGAATCACGCAAAGCCATTTATTACAGAAACAAGCCTCCTTATATATGCAACTATTTTCTGATCATGCGTCCACACTCCAAGCATGCATTCGCTAATTGGATATCATCTATGTTCACGAGCTGTCCACACGCTAAAGTCTCACTGCTGATAGGTCTGTTGATTTACACCACGTTGGGGCCTTGTTATTTCGGAGTTGCTTCTCTCCCACGGCAGGTCCTGTTTCCAGCCTTGAAATTCCTGGCTGGTTCAGTAACAAATCTCCATCTAACAGCAACCCCTCCACAAGCTGTAATTAGCAAAGGGTTGCACTGCAGGGACTCACATCCTGGGAGAGATTGTCCTTTGGATAGGGTAATTTTTCTTTTCAACTCTGTAATCATTCATCACTCATCCCCTAAACTCTGTGGTCCAGAAAACACTGTACAAGGAGGGGCAACAAGAGACAGCAACGAAAACTATGCACTTAGTTAAATCATCCTTAAACTCATTTCCCCTGGACATGCGTATTTGTTTTCATAACTCAGTTCTCTTTGGCTTTGTACATCCCCAAAATTAAGAATCTGGCAAGCATCTACTCAAATTGCTAGGGAACTGTTAGAGCAAGATAAGGACTAAGCAAAACAAGTTGATTCAATGTGAATCACTCTAAGCCATTTATTACAGAAACAAGTCTCCTTATATACGTAACTATATTCTAATCACGCGTCCACGCTCCAAGCATGGATTCGTTAAATGAGTATCGTGGGCTGTCCGTGCTCTGGAGTCTCACTGATGATACGTCCGATGATTCATGCCACGCCAGGACCTGGGTGATTGAGGAACGCCCCTCTTTCTCACAGCAGACTCTGCACTCGAAGCGGCCTTGAGATTCCTTTGAGCCTGACTAATTCAGCAACAGATCTTTATCTATCAAAACCCCTCCACACTTCCCCCTTTCTTTTCCTGAATTAGTCAGGCCTCTTAAACTGCACGGTTCATCATTTTTGAAATATACTGCAACACAGAACACGTGATTAACAACATAATTACAATTACATATAATACAGTTAAACCTTACTTAATAAGATCAAACAACTACCTACCTATTCTTAAAACCTTAATTCTATTATGACAACCTTATTAACACACTATTTTAATAGATTCAAAATAACCAGACAAGTTAATACAATATTTTCTCTTAAATTCTTAAAAGATTTATAACTGCGCAGTTTATAGGGTAACATACTTAATACCATCAGTATATACTCATAATTGAATTAATATCTTAAAAGTTATCTTAACCTATTTAAAAGATCAATAGCTTAACCTTAATATCCCTTCTAAAACTTTATCAGTTGCTAAACTTAGATTACTATGGTAGAGATATCTCATAATTTTACCTTATCTATGCATTGACTATCTAATCATAATATCACCCTTTTGGATCTCCTGCTGATTGTTCAAATTGCCATTCTCCACAGAAGGTACACCACCTGCTTGCTAATAGGCTTCTAGACCACCAGGTCTGCGAGCATCTGTAACACTGAATTAGGATCCATGGTTTACATCTGAAACAGTCCTCACAACTTATCTCCCTCCTGTCCATCTGCATCCATTGAATCTTTGTTGAATCCACTTCAATCCTCGGCCTGTAATGACACAAACATAGCCTTTTCCCCAGGTTATCAATTGATGTGGCCTTTTCCATTAACTAGTGATTTGACCATAACTAATGTAGGTTCTTTCTGATTTAGCATGGTTTTGGGTCATACTTGCAAAGTATTTCATCACATACAATGCTTTTGACAATTGGTTTTGTGGTGTTTCCCCTACTTCTCCCCCTTTTTTTTAAAAAAAACAAACAAACAAAAAAAACTTCAGAACGAGATATGTGCGTTGGACCTTGACTACGTACTCAAAATCACAAATCAAATTTAGAGGTTCCTCCTTAAAAAGCTCTAAGTAAGTTAAAGCTGTGCCGAGTTCTGCTAATTGGGTTGAACCTTCAAAATTTTTACAGAATAACGCCAATTGTTATCTTCACACCAAACCACTACAGCTTTATGAGACTTCCCAGAACCATCAACAAAAACTTTGCAAGTATGTAGGATCAGACCAAATACAAGTATGGCCTATGACCTGATGTTAAAGGCTTGCAGGTTCTGCAGCAATTTACATTTATGCATGCCAAAAGCTGTGCTGTTAAGAAAACCAGCTAGTGCAATTTATAAAGACATAGATTACAAATAAAAAAAAAAAAAATATCAGAATTAAATTTCACAAATGGTACATATATGACAAAAGTATCATGGCCTATTGAGACTTAAATTAATTCCCTGCATTTTCTTGATCAGAGTGACAATTGGTATATAACAGCCGGTATATCAGTTTGCTAGCAATCTCATCATACTGTCCCACAATAGCCACAGGTTGTTTCTATGTTGTAGCTATAGACAAATCTGCAAGTCCAATCGAATGCAGTCAGCCTGTAAGGTTGTCATAAATTCATTCCTCAAAGTTTCCAACTCCATTTTGGCTGTCATATTTATTGGATATTGTTTTCCCTTACCGGATCAAAATCCTGTTTCAGATCTATCAGTGTAGTGTTTGCTTTATCGAAACATTGGCTGTTAATACTAGTGGAAATACAGCATTTGAAATTTCCTTGGAGATTTCTCACTTGCAGCAAGCAGATCTGCAGCATCCCAGCAGCTTCTTGTAGGCCATGCAACTAAACAGAATTCTCAGAAAACGTTATTTGAGCTTACAATTTACTTAACAAATCTTAACCTAAGAGAGGTATAGGACTTTCTGGAAAATATAAGAATTCATGTATCAAAACTTTGTTCCAAATTTGGCATTCCATTGGTCTCAAAAAATGGCCTTTCTTTCGTTCTCTCCCATGACCTCAAAAACTAGCATGGTGAATTTACTAAGAAGTCTCTTATAACTAATTACCACAGAATAAGTCTATCAACAAATTTTTGGTTTAATTTTCCAGTTTAATTAGAAGTATGGATCTGCTAAGGATGCCTTTAAACTTCACCCTCGGACTGCTCCATTCAGTATTACATCGCTGCAGTTGCAGTGGGGGGGAGAGAGAACCCCCCCTTTCACTGCTTTAAAAGCAGGCAGCCAGGTTTTTCCATTTTTTTTTTTTGTTTGTTTCTTTCTCTTCTTACTGCAGTTCAGATATAACCAAGGTCACGCAGCTGGCTTATCTCAGTTACAATGAGCTGCACACAGCCCTGGGATGTTTTGGTCTTTTGTTTTCCCATTTCATTCCAGCCATAATACACTTTATATGCAATTTCAAGTAGCTCAGCAATAGTTACATTCCTTAGCTCCATTTACCTTTTACAATTTAGAGATGTCAAAAAACAGTATAAACCAGTATAATAAACGTAAATCTATTATTCTGTTTTCCTAGATCCAAATCAGTTAATATTCTAGCAACTTTTAAATACAACCTCTTCTAAATTCACATCTATCATAGCATTTTAACAATTTAAATGCTTTTCTAACCATATAAGCAATTACTCTAATGTGTAAGGATGCATCCTAAGGGGGAGCAAGGTGGAATGTTAGCAGTGGAACCGGTTCCCATTTTGTAATTATCTCCCCAAACAAGATTCTTTTGGTACCAAATATGAATATGCAAACTAAAATACTGAGCTCAGATGTGAAAACGAAATACCCAGTTCAAATATGCAGATGGATCACAGTTACACCAATTTAAGACAATATCTCAATTTTTGCACTGCACCTTTGGGCTGCTTACTGCTCAGCCAGGTAGAGGTATTGCTGGGTTTCCCTGACAAAGCAGTCAGTGCGCGCCGGAGCCCTCGGCACTTGCCCCCCCGCAGCGAGCTGAACTGGGCAAGGCCCCTTTTTTTTTTTTTTGTTTTGTTTTGTTTTTTTGTGTCTCATCTGGTGCGCTACAGCTGTTATTCCAAAACCAGGATTCTTTACATGGTGTGCATACAATAAAGCCAAATTTAGTGCACCGACATGAGAGACAGCCTGTCACAGAGTTGCGCAAGTCTGAATGCTGGAATAAAGGTAGCATGTTAGAGAGAAAAACAACAGCTACTACACGCAAAATTTTATGATCACATTCACGCAGTAAAGAACTAAATTACTCATGATCTTCTGAATTACCACAAAATGCACATTTTGAGTCAACGGATTCTCATGATTTAACAGACTGTGAACTTACTGTACCATATAGCACAGACCTACTAAAATTGCAACATACTAAAACAGATACCCACAAAGAAAATAGGTTAATAAGGAAAGCATCTTGCAGAATTTAACAAGTTTTCTGTGACCTGTGTATTATCAGTTAACTCTCAGCTTGTTGAAGTTCAAAGCACCCTGCCTGCAAAACTGTCTGAAATGATCTAATGATCTCTTGTAGAGATTTATTTTGTCCTGATCTTCTGGCCTCAAAAACAACATTAATTGCAACAAGATTCTATTTTCCGGACACTTTTCCCAATCATTTAACTTATACCGCAGCCACCATTAATTACAATATTTTACAAGATCTTCCTTCCTTATAATTCCAAGTGCTTTCCTAAGTTTTAAAACACCTCCCAATACTGACTTTTTAGGAACACAACTGAAAACAATTATTCCTGACCCCATCTTGCAAGTAAAAACCTTGAGAAGGGGAGGGGGGAAGGCACAGGGCTGCTTGCAGCGAGAATGGGAAAAGTGGGAGAAGGTTTTACGGCTCACTTAAAAACAACTAGTAAAACAATTAACTCACATTCCTGACAAGCTGCAAGATTTTCAGAGAGGCAATACACAGGAGCACATAATATGTACTGGAAAACTCGCAAATAACACATTGATAGCAAACATTAGCATTCTCTACTGCTGATCTCAACACTAGTGCTTCCTCAGCTTCTAAGTTTTCGACCTGCTTACTGATGGTGTCTTGAAGATGATCAATAAATTGCATGTATTTCTCATTGGGACCCTGATTAATAGTTGCAAATGATTTGGCTGCTTTGTTGGTTTCAGGCACCGCTCTCATAGCTTGATATGCAAGGTCTGTTGACTGCCTCAGGATTTCAGATTTACAACTTTAGTATTCTCAGCTTCCAACAGTTCTTTTGACAAATTATCTGACCCCAGTTCGTTGGACTGCTTGGTCTCTTTAGGGTCATGTGATGGTATCGGAGGCCATCCACTTGGTAATTTTCCTTCCCCCGCCCCAGACTGCCGTATCAGTGCTGCCGGCACAACAGGGGATAGAGTGGGGAGGGGGTCAAAAGATACGATCCGGGTAAACTTCACAGTCATTTTTAGGTTTGTTATCAGGCTGCAACGCTGGAAAAATTCTGGCAGTGGTAGCCCGCTCAGCCTTAAAGTCTTTTAAGGTGGTAATACTCGCTAGTGATTTAGTTTCTTTATCATCTCCATTGCTGACCCTATTCCGTAATTTCTGCTCTTTATTGTCTCAAAGTTAACGTTTAAAAGCCTTCGCGTTTTCTCCCGGGTAGCCATTAATTCTATACCTAATTAATAGTCCACATACGTTACTTTCTTCTTATTTAAGTCCTCTCATAGAGAGAATAGGCAGGAGGAGTTTAACTATGGCTTCTTCCTCAGAGGATATATTTTGCCCCATAACTTCACTCTTCCCTCCTCCCGCTCCCAGCCGCTCACCCTTTATGGTGACTTCTTCAAGAAAACGCGGAACGTCCGTATGCCTCCACCCGGTTCTCAGTCCAGCTGATCCGCCTCCGGCTGGGCCGCTCTAGGCTTTTCCCCATCTTCCGTGGTACGCCGATCAGAGTATCACGTCCGGGTCTCCATATATTAGAGCGAGATAAGGACTAAGCAAAACAAGTCGATTCAATGTGAATCACGCTAAGCCATTTATTACAGAAACTAGTCTCCTTATATACGTAACTATATTCTAATCACGCGTCCACGCTCCAAGCATGGATTTGTTAAATGAGTATCGTGGGCTGTCCGTGCGCTGGAGTCTCACTGATGATACGTCCGATGATTCACGCCACGCCAGGACCCCGGTGATTGAGGAACGCCCCTCTTTCTCACAGCAGACTCTGCACTCGAAGCGACCTTGAGATACCTTTGAGCCTGACTAATTCAGCAACAGATCTTTATCTATCAAAACCCCTCCACAGGGAACCTTCAGTTTCAGTGATGTTAATGATGAGTAACCCATTTGTAAATTCTACATAATACAGGATTAATAATCCCCAAATGTTCCATTTCATTTTCATTTCTGTATCTTCAGTCGAAGGGGGTCGTCAGTTGCCTGTACTTGCCACTCGCTGTTGTCCTTTGGAGGTTTGACTGTCCCTTTGATCCATGTGTAATGAGTCCACCCTTTCTCAGCTGGTCATACTGCTGTCTCGGTGGTCAGTAGAACTTGAAATGCTCCTTCCCAAACTGGCTGAAGCTTCGTTTCCTTCCAGGATTTGACCAGGACCCAGTTTCCGGGCTGAAACTTGTGAGCTGCAAACTCTAATAGCGGAGTTTGTGAGAGAAGCCCTTGGTGCCTGAGAGAAGATAGAAAAGAAGGCAACCCAAGTATGCAGTTTTTGAGAAACATATCCTTAGTTTCAAACTGTGGGGGTTCGTTCATTATTTCTGCCTAGGAATAGTAGCCCAAAGAGCATTTAATAAGGTGAAACTCCTATATCTTTGTGAGAAGCAGTTCTGATTCTCAACAGGGCTATAGGTAGACATCTAGTCTGGGATAATCTACTTTCTAATACTAATTTTGACAATTGCTTCTTTAAGGCCTGGTTCATCCTTTCTACTTTTCCAGATCAAGGGGGATGCCAGGGGGTACAAAAATCCCAAGATATCTCCAAACTGTCCATTAGTCTTTGCAGTACCCTGGAGGTAAAATGTCCCCCTTGATCTGAGTCTATATTTTCCACTATTCCATATCTAGGAATAATTTGTTCTAAAACCACTTTTGCTACCACTGCTGCCATGGCAGTACTCAGAGGGAAAGCTTCTACCCACCCGGTAAGGTGATCTACCAAGACTAGTAAGTATTTAATTTGACCAACTGCAGGTAGTTCTGTGAAATCAACTTGAATATTTTGAAAGAGTCATAAACTTGGACTCTTCCCTCCTGCAGGCTGCTTTCTAAGTGCCTTTTTATTTATGTTTTTACAAACCACACATCTTTCATAAATGTTCTTGGCTACAGTTTAAATTGCAGTACACCCATATTTTCGTAACACTATGTCACACATTGCTTGTGTTCCCCAATGACTCCCCTGATGTAAAATTGCTAATACCTCCCTCATGGTTTGCTTATTTAACATTTCTCTGCCGTCTGAGAGTACCCATTTCCCATTCTGTTCCCTGACTCCTAATTCTTGGAGGACTTCTTTTTCTTTTTCATTGAAAACTGGAATTTCTTGCGGGGCCAGGACCTCAGGCGTGAGATAATTTATAGTTATTACTTTAGGTTTTAAGGCTGCTTCTCAGGCCGTTTCATCTGCTAACCGATATCCCCTGACACAAAAGGAGTTTCCCCTCTCATGTCCATTAACATGTACTACAGCCACCTCCATTGGTGACATCAGGTTACGTAACACTTGTCCAACTAGTTCTTCATGAACCAATTCTTTCCCTTTGCTAGTAATTAGACCCTGTTCTTCCCAAATTTTCTCAGAGATTTGCACTACCCCAAATGCACATCTAGAATCAGTATAAATGGTATCTTCTTTTCCTTCTAACAGTCGCAGTGCCTGATTGAGAGTGTATAGCTCGCATGTTAGAGCTGACCAGTTATTAGGCAACCTTCCCATTTCCCTTATTTCACCACTCACACCTTCAATGATGGCATGCCCATTGTGTCTTTTCCCCTGAATTACCCTTGAAGACCCATTAATGAAGAGGTGCAGCCCTGCATGTAGGGGTATGTCTCTCAAATCAAGTCTTTAGTTTGGTATTCTATCAAGTCTAAACAATTATGCTCTAAATCTCAATCTTCATTGTCACCTCTCCATAGGAAAGCAGCAGGGTTTAATATGATTCTGTTGTTAAGATCAAATAATCTTTTTCAATTAATATAGTTTCATACTTCAAGATTCTTGAGTCAGTTAGCCACCTCCCAGCCTTTTGGGTAAGAATTGTTTTTACTTGATGGGGAGTGCTCATAACTAAAGTTCCTCCAAAGGTTAACTTCCTGCGTTCTTTCACCGGAAGAGCAGCTACTGCTTTAGCTTGCACACACTCTGGCCAACCTGGAGACACTGGGTCTAAGAGCTTAGATAAGTATGCCACTGGTTATCGCCTATCCTCCCCAGCCCACTTGCTGGTGGGATGGTGCGAGAGGCAAAACAGGCCGCTGTCACTCTGTGCAAGCACTGCTCAGCAATAACAAAAACATCTCTGTATTATCAACACTGTTTTTAGCATAAATCCAAAACATAGTCCCATACTAGCTACCATAAAGAAAATTAACTCCACCCCAGCCAAAACCAACATAAATTTCCAGGGAATATAATATCTTTCAATTTTCTCCTTGTTACCCTCCCCCAAGCAAAAACTGTGTTTCCACACCCAGAGCCTGTAAAAGATCTCTCTCTAATAAATAAGGTAGGGAATCTTCCACTAATACGAACCTTCCCCATACACTTTTAATTCCTCTTGTCAAAAATAGGAGTTTATTCATAATTGTCTCTCCTTCCCCCCTGCTACCCCGTTTATTACAATTGTCTTAGATCTTGTTTTAGGGTAAAATTTAAAAGGGATAAGGTAGCTTCTGTATCTACTTAAAACTCGACTTCATGACCTCCTACTTTACAAATTATATGCCCTTTTGCGATTTAAACAAGTTTCCCCACATTAACAAATACAAAACAAAAAAAACACCACACACACAACAACAAACCATTTTCAGCCCCTCTGATTTTCCAAAGTGTTTGAGTTTTCCTCCCTCAGTCATTGCGAATGGTTGCCACCCTAGGGGTAAATATCCCAGATTTTCACAATAATAGCATTCCATTTTCTCTCTTTCTTTCCCTTTTTTTCACTTGATTTAGGTCTAAATCCTCCACAATTTTTTCCCTTTTTTTCCCCCCAATCTTTATCTTTCACTTGCAAATTCCTAGCTAAAGCTGCTGCTAACAAATCAATCTCCTGTTCCATCTTTCTTTCATTAGTTCGACTTTGTGCTTCTCTTCTGACCATCAGACACAAACATGACCACACTCAGAATTTTTGCAAATTCCTCCTGCCAGCTTGGCACATGCTCTTTGAAATACTTCCATAGATCCACAAACACACTTACTACCAGTTCATTACAAAGCCTGCCAAAATCTTCCCCAGTCAGCGCTGGTATGCGGCTCTGGCTTCTGTCTACATTCCTGCACTTCAGTTCAATTTACTCTTACCTCCTCAAAAGCTTTTATCAGATTTTTAACCACTGTTCCGGTTATCTCCATTTGTTTGTTATAATCTCAATTAGAATCAGCTTGGGGCCAGGCAGTCCAGTTTCCCCCTGTCTGTAGGGTTAATTCCACATTCTTTTAAATTATCTTTCTGGACAGACCAACTCTCACAATAACAGGTTAACATTGGCTCAGGATAGATTATATCCCCCCCAAAAATATTAGAAAATAATTATGCACATCAGTCCCCATCTTCCCTTAAGAGTTTGATTTCCTCACATAACCATATCCCCGGGGTCCCAGGGGCGATGGGTACATACATGTAACACTGGAGGGGAGGAGAGCATTTCACACACACTCCCCCCCCACACACTTTTTCCCCTACACACATATACACACACACATCCACTGCTGGCTGCACTGCAAAAAAACTTTAGCAATCCCAGGGTAAAGCCCAGCAAAAGCAGTAAGCACAACAAAGACAGTTGGGGAGGGAATCAAGAGGTGATACAGAGAGGGGAGTGTAGGGCGTTACAGAGAACGGCTCTGCAGGCACCTTAGTTAAATTACTCACAACTGTTGCTAAAATTCTTTCTCGATGTTTTTATACTCATTTTCGACCAGCCTCTTTATGGTGGTCATATGCCAAATCATCCTATACATACCAGTAATTCATTTGTTAAGGACATCTCTTTTCTAGGTGATTTTAAGTTACAAATTGCCAATCTTCTCAACATAAGTTCATTGGATGCTTTTCTTGACAAACTTGCTGTACCACAACTCTTTTCCCAATTTTGCAATACCTCAGCCAAGGGCGTCCCCTTTTCTATGCCAAGTTTTATTTTCCATTGCTAAAAAAAATTCGGGGAGACCCTCCTTGTAGAGCGAGATAAGGACCAAGCAAAACAAGTCGATTCAATGTGAATCACGCTAAGCCATTTATTACAGAAACAAGTCTCCTTATATACGTAACTATATTCTAATCACGCGTCCACGCTCCAAGCATGGATTCGTTAAATGAGTATTGTGGGCTGTCCGTGCTCTGGAGTCTCACTGATGATACGTCTGATGATTCATGCCACGCCAGGAGCCCGGTGATTGTGGAACGCCCCTCTTTCTCACAGCAGACTCTGTTCTCGAAGTGGCCTTGAGATACCTTTGAGCCTGACTAATTCAGCAACAGGTCTTAATCTATCAAAACCCATCCACACTTCCCCCTTTCTTTTCCTGAATTAGTCAGGCCCCTTAAACCGCACGGTGCATCATTTTTGAAATATACTGCAACATAGAACACGTGATTAACAACATAATTACAATTACATATAATGCAGTTAAGCCTTACTTAATAAGATCAAACAACTACCTGCCTATTCTTAAAACCTTAATTCTACTATGACAACCTTATTAACACACTATTTTAATAGATTCAAAATAACCAGACAAGTTAATACAATATATTCTCTTAAATTCCTAAAAGATTTATAACTGCGCAGTTTATAGGGTAACATACTTAATATCATCAGCATATATTAATAATTGAATTAATATCTTAAAAGTTATCTTAACCTATTTAAAAGATCAATAGCTTAACCTTAATATCCCTTCTAAAACTTTATCAGTTGCTGAACTTAGATTGCTATGATAGAGATATCTCATAATTTTACCTTATCTATGCATTGACTATCAAATCATAATATCACCCTTTTGGATCTCCTGCTGATTGTTCAAATTGCCATTCTCCACAGAAGGTACACCACCTGCTTGCTAATAGGCTTCTAGACCACCAGGTCTGCGAGCATCTGTAACACTGAATTAGGATCCATGGTTTACATCTGAAACAGTCCTCACAACTTATCTCCCTCCTGTCCATCTGCATCCCTTGAATCTTTGTTGAATCCACTTCAATCCTCGGCCTGTAATAACACAAACATAACCTTTTCCCCAGGTTATCAACTGATGTGGCCTTTTTAATTGACTAGTGATTTGACCATAACTAATGTAGGTTCTTTCTGATTTAGCATGGTTTTGGGTCATACTTGCAAAGTATTTCATCACATACAATGCTTTTGACAATTGGTTTTGTGGTGCTTCCCCTACTTCCCCCCCCCTTTTTTTTTTTTTTTTTTTTTTTGTAAAACAAACAAACAAACAAACAAAACACAGTTCAGAAGCAGATACGTGCATTGGACCTTGACTACGTACTCAGAATCACAAATCAAATTTAGAGGTTCCTCCTTAAAAAGCTCTAAGTAATTTAAAGCTGTGCCAAATTCTGCTAATTGAGTTGAACCTTCAATAATTTTTACAGAATGATGCCAATTGTTATCTTCACACCAAACCACTACAGCTTTATGAGACTTCCCAGAACCATCAACAAAAAGTTTGCAAGTATGTAGGATCAGACCAAATACAAGTATGGCCTATGGCCTGATGTTAAAGACTTGAAGGTTCTGCAGCAATTTACATTTATTCATGCCAAAAGCTGTGCTGTTAAGAAAACCAGCTAGTGCAATTTATAAAGACATAGATTACAAATAAAAAAAATCAGAATTAAATTTCAGAAATGGTACATATATGACAAAGGATCATGGTCTATTGAAACTTAAATTAATTCCCTGCATTTTCTTGAGTAGAGTGACAATTGGTATATAACAGTCAGTATATCAGTTTGCTAGCAATCTCATCATACTGTCCCACAATAGCCACAGGTTGTTTCTAAGTTGTAGCTATAAATACACAAATCTGCAAGTCCATTCGAATGCAGCCAGCCTGTAAGGTTGTCATAAATTCATTCCTCAAAGTTTCTAACTCCATTTTGGCTGTCATATTTATTGGATATTGTTTTCCCTTACCAGATCGAAGTCCTGTTTCAGATCTATCAGTGTAGTGTTTGCTTTATCGAAACATTGGGTGTTAATACTAGTAGAAATACAGCATTTTAAATTTCCTTGGAGATTTCTCACTTGCAGCAAGCAGATCTGCAGCATCCCAGCAGCTTCTTGTAGGCCATGCAACTAAACAGAATTCTCAAAAAACGTTATTTGAGCTTACAATTTACTTAGTAAATCTCAACTTAAGAGAGGTATAGGACTTTCTGGCAACTACAAGAATTCATGTATTAAAACTTTGTTCCAAATTTGACATTCCATTGGTCTCAAAAAATGGCCTTTCTTTTGTTCTCTCCCATGACCTCAAAAACTAGCATGGTGAATTTACTAAGAAGTCTCTTACAACTAATTACCACAGAATAAGTCTATCAACAAATTTTTGGTTTAATTTTCCACTTTCATTAGAACTATGGATCTGCTAAGGATGCCTTTAAACTTCACCCTCGGACTGCTCCATTCAGTATTACAGCGCTGCAGTGGGGGGGAGAGAGAACCCCCCCTTTCACTGCTTTAAAAGCAGGCAGCCAGGTTTTTCCATTTTTTTTTTTTTGTTTGTTTCTTTCTCTTCTTACTGCAGTTCAGATATAACCAAGGTCACGCAGCTGGCTTATCTCAGTTATAATGAGCTGCACACAGGCCTGGGATGTTTTGGTCTTTTGTTTTCCCATTTCATTCCAACCATAATACACTTTATATGCAATTTCAAGTAGCTCAGAAATAGTTACATTCCTTAGCTCCATTTACCTTTTACAATTTAGAGATGTCAAAAAACAGTATAAACCAGTATAATAAACATAAATCCATTATTCTATTTTCCTAAATATAAATCAGGTAATATTCTAGCAACTTTTAAATACAACCTCTTCTAAATTCACATCTATCATAGCATTTTAACAATTTAAATGCTTTTCTAACCATATAAGCAATTACTCTAATGTGTAAAGATGCATCCGAAGGGGGAGCAAGGTGGAATGTTAGCAGTGGAATCGGTTCCCATTTTGTAATTATCTCCCCAAACAAGATTCTTTTGGTACCAAATATGAATATGCAAACTAAAATACTGAGCTCAGATGTGAAAACGAAATACCCAGTTCAAATATGCAGATGGATCACAGTTACACCAATATAAGACAATACCTCAATTTTTTGTATTGCACCTTTGGGCCGCTTACTGCTCAGCCAGGTGGAGGTACCTCTGGGTCTCCCTGACAAAAAAAGGTCAGTTGCGCGCTGAAACCCATCCGGACCCGCCAAGCCAGACTGGGCAAGGCCTTTTTTTGTTTTGTTTTGTTTTGTTTTGTTTTTGTTTTAATGTCTCGTCTGGTGCGCTACAGCTGTTATTCCAAAACCAGGATTCTTTACATGATGTGCATACAGAAAAACCAAATCCAGCACACCGAGATGAGACACAGCCTGTCACAGAGTTGCGCACGTCTGAATGCTGGAATAAAGCTAGCATGCTAGAGAAAAAAAAATTAACAGCTACTACACGCAGAATTTTACGATCACATTCACGCAGTAAAGAACTAAATTACTCATGATCTTCTGAATTATCACAAAATGCACATTTTGAGTCAACGGATTCTCATGATTTAACAGACTGTGAACTTATCGTACCATATAGCACAGACCTACCAAAATTGCAACATACTTAAACAGATACCCACAAAGAATACAGGTTAATAAGGAAAGATGTAGATTTTTGTCACCAGATGTAGAGCGAGATAAGGACCAAGCAAAACAAGTCGATTCAATGTGAATCACGCTAAGCCATTTATTACAGAAACAAGTCTTCTTATATACGTAACCATATTCTAATCACGCGTCCACGCTCCAAGCATGGATTCGTTAAATGAGTATCGTGGGCTGTCCGTGCTCTGGAGTCTCACTGATGATACGTCCGATGATTCATGCCACGCCAGGACCCCGGTGATTGAGGAACGCCCCTCTTTCTCACAGCAGACTCTGTTCTCGAAGTGACCTTGAGATACCTTTGAGCCTGACTAATTCAGCAACAGGTCTTAATCTATCAAAACCCATCCACACCTCCTGTTGAGTCATGATATTCAGAAAGGACCCCCTTGCTTTCTAAACTTCTCTTCAGAGAGGAGTCTAGGTGTGGCTGGATCCAATCCTAGTCTCAGACTTGGTCAGCGGTTTATGTCTAAAGGATATTTTCCCATTCCCAAGAGGGACTTGGACACCCTTTTATGTGTGCTTTACGCTGATCACGCCACACACTTTGCACTCATATACATGCTGCAGCAAGGGAAGGACTCGACCCCACTCTGGTACTGAGGAGGATTTAAACCCCCTACAGTTTTTTTTTTTTTTATGTACCAATTTAGATCTTGGCATAGCCAATCAGCATCGGATCCGTATTTTGGCCAGAATACCTTCCGCCCCATTATGGGCTCCTTTGTCCAGACAAAAACACAATACTTTATCATTTTATTTTTATCCTTCCTTTTTGTACATCATGTCTCCCCAATACCTGAACATCTTTCCTAATGGACTGTATGGAGGATTGTCATCAGTGATTTTTCCTTTATCCTCCCTAGGCCTAACGTTTTTCCTTTCTGTTTCCCATTCTGAGTCCCGAGGATTCTCCTTCCACCTCATCTCTCCTCTCAGAATGCCTTCAACCACCAAGGTATTACTTAACAGTCCATTTTCTTACCTTGGTCTGTGCACAGAGTTGCCTGGTTGCTTGTATTGTGCCTACCACTTTTTCCTTTATCCTTTCCCCTATGGTTTGCAGGAATCCGCCTTTTTTATTACAGCCTCAAGGGTTCGGTTCATCCCTCCTGGAGTCCCCACCTTCCCATCCTTCAGCAATAGGGACCTCCGAGATGATGACGTCAACTCCTGGGTGAGCCCCCAAAATTGTAGGAAACTATTACCTTACCAATATAATAGGCCCAGGCAGGATCTCTCAGCAAAGCATATTTTATTAGCAATTTTGCAAGACCAGACATTCTACCTAAAGGTAGGCACACATAATAGGGCAAAAAGCCCCTGCTTATATGCCCCCACATCCCAGCCACAAATTCCCTCCCCTGTTCCCCATTGGTTGGGTACTTCAGGGTTTACAGACTACTGGACACCTGCCTCAGTTTGCCTGTCTCATTCATCTAATTCTAACAACCCCCTCCCCTTATTGATTTATTTAAAATATGGATTCCTGGCTCTTTGGTTACCCTTCCCCCTAGCTTAACTTTTTAAATATGGCAATCAGTTTGTGTTCTGGGATTAGTTTGAAGAGACTTTGTTTTACATTAAGGATTCATAGTCTGATGTCTCTCAGTCCTTCCCCCCTGCTGGGGTCAGGTGCCAGGTCCTCAGTTTTGTAAAAACAACATTTCTCCTTCAATGGCTCCTTATAGGTTGATATCATACAGGACAGCAATATGATAAACCTAATCCTTTTCCCAGATGTAATAAACAGCACCACAGGGACCACATAGGGCATATAGGAATTCAGATGACACAGCTGTGTGGAAAAACAAAGAAACATTGTTACGATTTAAGTAACTTTAACACTCTCTGGTCAGCTCTGTTGTTATCCCAACCCTTTTATTTCTCCTGCCTGGCTTGCCAAAAAGAACTGTCGTAGTTTAGCCCCAGCCCCCCCCCAGCTGGCAGCAAAAAACATATGCCACTCGCTCACCCCTCCCCTGCTCCCGGTGGGATGGGGAGGAGAATCAGAAAACAAAGACAAAACTTGTGGGTTGGGATAAAAAGAGTTTAACGGAACAGTGAAGAAAAACAAAACCAAAACCCAAACAAAAACGAACAAGCAGTAACAACAACAATAATGAAAGAACCTACAAAAAACAATGGGTGCAGAGCACGGCGGTCCCATCACTTGGCAGCTCCCGCTGCAACTCGTTCTGAAATTCTCCCGTTTCCCCATCCCCCCCCCGCCGTCACGGAGGCACCCTGAGGTTAGTTTAAGGGACAACAGGGTCCAAAACAACTTTTATTAAACCGGTGAGAAACAGGGTTTTAGCACTCCAAAAGTGACTTGAATACAGGTTTGGATATCAGTTGAGGAAAATTATTAAGGGGCAGCAACTAATACAACAGGCGGTCCACAGAGTGCATGCACATGGCTTCATCCAAAACAATGCTGGAGCCGTCTCTGAGTCCGGGAGGAGTACACACTTGCCTGTACACAGTGTGGGATTATTTTAAAGAGATACACGTACTCGTAGTGAGTACAGAAAGTGTACACTCGCAATTCTGTGAGGGTAAATTTATAATACACTTGCAATCCTGCGAGGGTTAATACATGTGCAAATGTGCACGGAATGTTACACGTGCTTATGTGGAAGCACGGGAGGAAAATACACCCACGATTATGCGAGGATTAATTTTACACGTGCTCATATTGAGCACGGAAAGTTACATGTGCATATGTGCACGGAAAGTATAAATACACTCTCAATCCTGCGAGGAGAAGTTTTACTCAGACCCGTGGCGGCAAGGCAAGCGGAGTCTCCATCCCGGGGAGGGGGGCTCTCGGCGGCAGCATCTTGCTCGTGCTCCTAGAGACCTGTGACAATGGGTGGAGTCTCGACGAGAGTCCCGTTTTTTATAGGCTGATCAGATCTGACTGTAGGCATTCCAGAAGCTTCTCTGCACCCCCACCCTGGCTGTGGGGGTGCCCCTGAAGCCTCCAAACATCCTCCACACTGGCTGCGGGCGCCCAGCGGCTCCCTGGCACCTCGGCACTCCCTTCTCCTAATGGCCCTGGCCAGGGTGCTCTGGTGCCAAGCAAAAGAAGCTGTTAGCCTCAAGTAGCAGAGAGAGGGGGAGATGTGTCTACTCCTTCCATGATGAAGGAGGGAGGGGGAGAAAGGGGGGGTTTGCATCCTGCCACACCCCGTCCAGTCCCGTTCCGAACCGTGACTCACGCGACTCGTGCCAGAAATACAAAAGCACCAAACCACGTGGTCAACAAGGAGCTGACCTGGACCACCAGCAAGACAGAGATCATGACCATGGCTTCTCGCCTTTATACCTGAGCGTGACCTTATATGGTATTGAATACCTGGATGTCCTGAAAGTGTAGAAATTAACCCCATCTTGACCGATCCAGCACAGTCCACTTGCCTGGGTGACAGGTAACATTGTTAGCAAAAAGGACACATAACCACGGACGTAGTTATATGCGGTGCTTTTATTCCAGCGCCGGGAAACCAGGGGTTCGCACCCAAAGCTGGCTCCGACCACTGATTCAAAGTCCACTACATTTATACAATTTAGTTACATACATATTCATTACAATTCTTGACAACCATTAGTATATTCCACACCTATTCTAACACAAATTGTCTATCTAAGCGATGCTAAGTAACATTCGCATGTTTATCAGTTATTTCTAAGTTACCTGTTTTAAAATAATATGTCATAAATCGATGTCAATTTTAAGAATAGGGTATGGTTATATAAGATCATGCTTGAATGCACATCTACTTGGATACAGTCCGAAAAACTTCAAGATAAGGTAAGAATCTTGGATACAGAATATTGGATATAGTTCACAAAACCGAGAATCTTGGATACAGTTTGCAAAAACAGAATACATCTTGCAAAAACTAATTCAACTATAACATTTCCCCCTTTTGAAAATGCTTTTCTATTCCTAGGCAATGCATTTTCACTCCATTGTTTTAATTATAGTTGGATATACTATGTTTCTTTATAAGCCGGAGGGTTGTCAAAAGGTGGGTTAGTATTTCTGCTAAGAACAGTAAAGATGCGATTGTTCCTGGCGTTTGATTGACTTACTTGACGCTTAACACAAGCATACAGCAAAAAGAGAAGAGCAACTATAACTGCAAGCAAAAATAAGCTTACCAGTAATGAATGTACCCATCCTCCCAAATTCAGGTTCAATTTACCTAGTAAGGCCCCAATCCAGCTCTGCTCTGCATCTTGCTTTTCCTTTTGTAGTTCCTTTTCCGTTTGGGTTAATTGGGAAATATCTTTCTCCACTTCAGAAGTCACATTTGGGATATGAATGCAGCAATGATCAACTGTAGAGCGAGATAAGGACCAAGCAAAACAAGTCGATTCAATGTGAATCACGCTAAGCCATTTATTACAGAAACAAGTCTCCTTATATATGTAACTATATTCTAATCACGCGTCCACGCTCCAAGCATGGATTTGTTAAATGAGTATCGTGGGCTGTCCGTGTGCTGGAGTCTCACTGATGATACGTCCGATGATTCATGCCACGCCAGGACCTGGGTGATTGAGGAACGCCCCTCTTTCTCACAGCAGACTCTGTTCTCGAAGTGGCCTTGAGATACCTTTGAGCCTGACTAATTCAGTAATAGGTCTTAATCTATCAAAACCCATCCACACTTCCCCCTTTCTTTTCCTGAATTAGTCAGGCCCCTTTAACCGCACGGGGAATCATTTTTGAAATATACTGCAACATAGAACACATGATTAACAACATAATTACAATTACATATAATGCAGTTAAACCTTACTTAATAAGATCAAACAACTACCTGCCTATTCTTAAAACCTTAATTCTACTATGACAACCTTATTAACACACTATTTTAATAGATTCAAAATAACCAGACAAGTTAATACAATATATTCTCTTAAATTCCTAAAAGATTTATAACTGCGCAGTTTATAGGGTAACATACTTAATATCATCAGCATATACTAATAATTGAATTAATATCTTAAAAGTTATCTTAATCTATTTAAAAGATCAATAGCTTAACCTTAATATCCCTTCTAAAACTTTATCAGTTGCTGAACTTAGATTACTATGATAGAGATATCTCATAATTTTACCTTATCTATGCATTGACTATCTAATCATAATATCACCCTTTTGGATCTCCTGCTGATTGTTCAAATTGCCATTCTCCACAGAAGGTACACCACCTGCTTGCTAATAGGCTTCTAGACCACCAGGTCTGCGAGCATCTGTAACACTAAATTAGGATCCATGGTTTACATCTGAAACAGTCCTCACAACTTATCTCCCTCCTGTCCATCTGCATCCGTTGAATCTTTGTTGAATCCACTTCAATCCTCGGCCTGTAATGACACAAACATAACCTTTTCCCCAGGTTATCAATTGATGAGGCCTTTTCCATTGATTAGTGATTTGACCATAACTAATGTAGGTTCTTTCTGATTTAGCATGGTTTTGGGTCGTACTTGCAAAGTATTTCATCACATACAATGCTTTTGACAATTGGTTTTGTGGTGCTTCCCCTACTTCTCCCCCTTTTTTTTTAAAAAAACCAAACAAACAAAAAAATTCAGAACCAGATATGTGCGTTGGATCTTGACTGCGTACTCAAAATCACGAATCAAATTTAGAGGTTCCTCCTTAAAAAGCTCTAAGTAATTTAAAGCTGTGCCAAGTTCTGCTAATTGGGTTGAACCTTCAATAATTTTTACAGAATGACGCCAATTGTTATCTTCACACCAAACCACTACAGCTTTATGAGACTTCCCAAAACCATCAACAAAAACTTTGCAAGTATGTAGGATCAGACCAAATACAAGTATGGCCTATGACCTGATGTTAAAGGCTTGCAGGTTCTGCAGCAATTTACGTTTATGCATGCCAAAAGCTGTGCTGTTAAGAAAACCAGCTAGTGCAATTTACAAAGACATAGATTACAAATAAAAAAAAAATCAGAATTAAATTTCACAAATGGTCCATATATGACAAAAGGATCATGGCCTATTAAGACTTAAATTCATTCCCTGCATTTTCTGGATCAGAGTGACAATTGGTATATAACAGCCGGTATATCAGTTTGCTAGCAATCTCATCATACTGTCCCACAATAGCCACAGGTTGTTTCTATGTTGTAGCTATAAATAGACAAATCTGCAAGTCCAATCGAACGCAGTCAGCCTGTAATGTTGTCATAAATTCATTCCTCAAAGTTTCTGACTACATTTTGGCTGTCATATTTATTGGATATTGTTTTCCCTTACCGGATCGAAGTCCTGTTTCAGATCTATCAGTGTAGTGTTTGCTTTATCGAAACATTGGGTGTTAATACTAGTAGAAATACAGCATTTGAAATTTCCTTGGAGATTTCTCACTTGCACAAGCAGATCTGCAGCAGCCCAGCAGCTTCTTGTAGGCCATGCAAATAAACAGAATTCTCAGAAAACGTTATTTGAGCTTACAATTTACTTAGCAAATCTCAACTTAAGAGAGGTATAGGACTTTCTGGCAAATATAAGAGTTCATGTATTAAAACTTTGTTTCAAATTTGGCATTCCATTGGTCTCAAAAAATGGCCTTTCTTTCGTTCTCTCCCATGACCTCAAAAACTAGCATGGTGAATTTACTAAGAAGTTACTTACAACTAATTACCACAGAATAAGTCTATTAAAAAATTTTTGGTTTAATTTTCCAGTTTCATTAGAACTATGCATCCACTGGTGATGCCTTTAAATTTCACCCTCAGACTCCTTCATGCAATATTACAGCTCTCTAGCAGTAACATTGCTTGGGGGAGGGGTGTGGAGGGGAATAAAACTTCCCTCTCGCCCCCATCTGAGATGGCAAGACGTACAGCCCAGTATGAAAACACATCAGGTTGAACTCCACATCAAACCAATCTGGCTCTACTCCACACCCAAAACAGTACCAGTCTGACCCAGAGAAGCACTGAAAACTGTGACCCCCCAAAGCTGACCAGTGTGAAAAGACTGACTTCAGCAAGGAGGTAAAATTATGAGCTCTTTTTCCCAAATGTGCCAAAACCTAGGAAACAAGACAGAAGCAAAAATAAACACCAACAACCCCTGATTCAAAGCCGAAAAACAACACAGTGCCACAACAAAAATGGATGACAATACTTCAGGGAAAAAAAAGGACAGAGTGGGGGGAGTAAAGCCCCCCTTTCTCCGCTTAGCAGCGGGAAAACAGGTTTCTCCATTTTTTTTTTTTTTTCTCTTCTTCCTGCAGTTCAGATATAGTCAAGGTCACGCAGCTGGTACGAGGTGGGAGGCTCTGGTAAACTCCTCAGTTACAATGAGCTGCACATAGGCCTGGAATATTTTGCTGTTTTGTTTTCCCATTTCATTCCAACCATAATACACTTTATATGCAATTTCAAGTAGCTCAGAAATAGTTACATTCCTTAGCTCCATTTACCTTTTACAATTTAGAAATGTCAAAAAACAGTATAAACCAGTATAATAAACATAAATCCATTATTCTATTTTCCTAAATCTAAATCAGTTAATATTCTAGCAACTTCTAGATACAACCTCTTCTAAATGCACATCTATCATAGCATTTTAACAATTTAAATGCTTTTCTAACAATATAAGCAATTACTCTAATGTGTAAAGATGCATCCTAAGGGGGAGCAAGGTGGAATTTTAGCAGTGGAACCGGTTCCCATTTTGTAATTATCTCCCCAAACAAGATTCTTTTGGTACCAAATATGAATATGCAAACTAAAATACTGAGCTCAGATATGAAAAGCATATACCAAGTTCAAATATGCAGATGGATCACAGTTACACCAATTTAAGAAAACATCTCAATTTTTTATATTGCACCTTTGGGCCGCTCACTGCTCAGCCAGGTGGAGGTACCTCTGGGTCTCCCTGACAAAAAAGGTCAGTTGCGCGCTGAAACCCATCCGCACCCACCAAGCCGGACTGAGCAAGGCCTTCTTTTGTTTTGTTTTGTTTTGTTTTTGTTTTAGTGTCTCATCTGGTGCGCTACAGCTGTTATTCCAAAACCAGGATTCTTTACATGATGTGCATACGGAAAAACCAAATCCAGCACACCGAGAGGAGACACAGCCTGTCACAGAGTTGCGCAAGTCTGAATGCTGGAATAAAGCTAGCATGCTAGAGAAAAAAAAAATAACAGCTACTACATGCAAAATTTTACGATCACATTCACACAGTAAAGAACTAAATTACTCATGATCTTCTGAATTATCACAAAATGCACATTTTGAGTCAACGGATTCTCATGATTTAACAGACTGTGAACTTATCGTACCATAGAGCACAGACCTACCAAAATTGCAACATACTTAAACAGATACCCACAAAGAAAACAGGTTAATAAGGAAAGCATCTTGCAGACTTCAACAAGTTTACTGTGACCTGTGTGTTATCAGTTAACTCTCTCTCAGCTTCTTGAAGTTCAAAGCACCCTGCCTGTAAAACTGCCTGAAATGATTTAATGATCTCTTGTAGGGATTTATTTTGTCCTGCTCTTCTCGCCCTAAAAACAACATTAATCGCAACAAGATTCTATTGTCTGGACACTTTTCCCAATCATTTAACTTATACCGCAGCCACCATTAATTACAATATTTTACAAGATCTTCCTTCCTTATAATTCTGAGTGCTTTCCTAAGTTTTAAAACACCTCCCAATACTGATTTTTTAGGAACACAACTGAAAACAATTATTCCTGACCCCATCTTGCAAGTAAAAACCTTGAGAAGGGGGGGGGGGAAGGCACAAGGCTGCTTGCAGCGAGAATGGGAAAAGTGGGAGAAGGTTTTACAGCTCACTTAAAAACAACTAGTAAAACAATTAACTCACATTCCTGACAAGCTGCAAGATTTTCAGAGAGGCAATACACAGGAGCACATAATATGTACTGGAAAACTCGCAAATAACACATTGATAGCAAACATTAGCATTCTCTACTGCTTATCTCAACACTAATCCTTCCTTAGCTTCTAAGTTTTCGGCCTGCTTACTGATGGTGTCTTGAAGATGGTCAATAAATTGCACGTAATTCTCATTGGGATCCTGATTAATAGTTGCAAATGATTTGGCACCTCTCTCATAGCTTGATATGCAAGATCTGTTGACTGCCTCAGGATTTCAGAAACTTATCGTGTCTGTAGTTGCGGTGTGTCAATTAGTGTCTCTTCCAGGAGTTGTGGGACACCTGCCCCCCTCGACGAATCCCCATTGTTCTGTCCTAAATGATCTATAGCTGTTACATTTCACACAGTTCTTTTGACAAATTATCTGACTCCAGTTCCTTGGACTGCTTGGTCTCCTTAGGGTCGTGTGATGGTATGGGAGGCCATCTACTCGGTAATTTTCCTCCCCCCGCCCCAGACCGCTGAATCAGTGCCACCGGCACAACAGGGGATAGAGTGGGGAGGAGGTCAAAAGACACGATCCGGGTAAACTTCACAGTCATTTTTAGGTTTGTTATCAGGCTGCAACGCTGGAAAAATTCTGGCAATAGTAGCCCGCTCAGCCTTAAAGTCTTTTAAGGTGGAAATTTTAAGCTTCCATTTAGCCGCTAGTGATTTAGTTTCTTTATCATCTCCATTGCTGACCTTATTTCATAATTTCTGCCTTTTATCGTCCCAAAGTTAATGTTTAAAAGCCTTCTCATTTTCTCCTGGGTAGCCTTTAGTTCTATACCGAATTAATAGTCCACATATGTTACTTTCTTCTTATTTAAGTCCTCTCATAGAGAGAATAGGCAGGAGGAGTTTAACTACGGCTTCTTCCTCAAAGGATTTATTTTGCCCCATAACTTCACTCTTCCCTCCTCCCGCTCCCAGCCGCTCACCCTTTTACGGTGACTTCTTCAACAACGCGGAACGTCCGTACGCCTCCGCCCGGTTCTCAGTCCAGCTGATCCGCCTCCGGCTGGGCCGCTCTAGGCTTTTCCCCATCTTCCGTGGTACGCCGATCAGAGTATCACGTCGGGGTCACCAGATGTAGAGCGAGATAAGGACCAAGCAAAACAAGTCGATTCAATGTGAATCATGCTAAGCCATTTATTACAGAAACAAGTCTCCTTATATACGTAACTATATTCTAATCACGCGTCCACGCTCCAAGCATGGATTTGTTAAATGAGTATCGTGGGCTGTCCGTGCACTGGAGTCTCACTGATGATACGTCCGATGATTCATGTCACGCCAGGACCCCGGTGATTGAGGAACGCCCCTCTTTCTCACAGCAGACTCTGTTCTCGAAGTGGCCTTGAGATACCTTTGAGCCTGACTAATTCAGTAACAGGTCTTAATCTATCAAAACCCATCCACAATCAACCCTATCTTTTAAATATCCGCAAACACCATTTTCTTTCAGCAACATTATGTCAAGTGCCATTCTGTTCTGCAAGGTCATTCTGGTTGTAGCTTGCAATTGTATATTGAAATATCGAAAACCCTTTTTGGTTATCCTTGCCAATCGATTCATCTGCCCAATTAATTTGTCAATCATTTCTCTGTTTCTATAAGCTGCAGTCGGTGCAAAGAAGGATTCTAATGCCCAGCCGAATTTAACACTGCTTGACGGTTCATGCCACACATCATCTTCATCTATCTCTTGCTTGTGCCTAACTTGTAGAAGTTCCTGCCTGTTCTTCAAGGGTGACTTTTTCCAAATGGGACATAGGGTTGGTAACCCCAAAGTAATTTCCCTTGCAGGTCCTGCTACCGGTAAATGTGTTGTCCAGGTTGCATCGCTTAAGGCCCAAACTAAATGTCCCACACTACCTCTGCAATCTAATTTATCTCCGTCAATGCCTATTTTGACTGCTTCTTTTGGATCAAATTGTTTCTGACAGATGCAACCTGCTATTACTGCAACTTTAATGATGGACAGAGGTATCTCTCTCACATCCGTCTGGCAGGTTATTACTCGCGAGCAATTCCACCATGGTACTGTTATCCCTCTTGTTACATTGGACCATTGTACACACCATGGGAATGCTTCACTATATTGATATTGTTGTACAATACTCAACGTCCACATGTTATTCCATGATTCAGTTATGTTCTGATTATCCTGATCTTTACATTCCCAATAGGTTCGGTTGACTTTTCATATACTATCTTTTTGGTCCAACTTTCTTTGAGAACTATCTTTCCTCCAAATTCCACTGGTTCGGGTCCTGTTTTTTCCCATTGTTCAGTTGGCACTTGCTCTAACCTAGTGTGAGATTCACACACTATCCTACCAGTTTTGTTTATTTCTGGTAAGATTTTAGATATTATTCCCCATTGTATTGGGTCTTCGACCGATTTCAGAATGGGAAGGCAAGCAGTGATGCTACTGGTGTTCTGGGTTCGTGCAAAATCTCGAATCAATCCTATCATTAGGTTCTCTGCCTGATTCTGTACACTTTGCACTACTTGTGGCATTTGAGTGTCGTCACTATCTCCTATAGCCCTTTGTGTCCTACATAATTGTTTTCCAGTGGCTTTGCAAATCAGAGTGGCATTCTCTGTTCCTTCTTCAAGAAGTGTTCCCACAAAAGCAAACAGTCTGGGTACATTTACTGCTATAAACACGATATGGTAACAAAAACTAGACATCCTGCGTCGTGATTTTAAGTATGGTAGGACTCACTAATTGCGATTGCCACCGTTTTGGGACTTTCTTCACTCGGGTGTAGTGTATCCAGGAATCTACTTCAGCAACCTTGATTGCGGTAAATGTAGTTAAAAGTACTTGATAGGGTCCGTCCCAACGTTCTTTCAAAGGATCCTCTCTCCAGGTCTTTATATACACCGTGTCTCCAGGCTCTATATCATGTACCGGATTCTCAAGTGCAAGTGGGCGATTCCACACTAGTACGGATCTGAGTCGATTCAATGTCCTGCCGAGAGACAACACATAATTGTATACATCCTGATTACCTTTTACATATACACTTGGATTTGGATCAGGTACTTCATATGGTTTGCCATACAGAATTTCGTATGGACTTACTGACATTCCGCTCCTGGGTTTAATCCTAATTCGCAATAACGCTATTGGTAAGGCCTGAGGCCATTGAATTTTTGCTTCCTGGCAAATTTTGCTAAGTTGTCGTTTTAACGTCTGATTCATTTTCTCCACCTGTCCACTAGATTGGGGTCTCCATGGGGTATGTAATTCCCATTTAATTCCTAAACATCTACTGACTTCCTTCACCACTTGAGCAACAAAGTGTGGTCCCCTGTCAGATGATATTCCCAATGGTACCCCGAATCTTGGAATTATTTCCTTCAATAGCCATTTTACAGTTTCTTGTGCCTGGTTGGTGCGACAAGGGAAGGCTTCTGGCCATCCTGAAAAAGTGCATACCCCAACTAATAGATATCTGAATCCTCGAGTTTTGGGGAGTTCCACATAATCTATTTGCCAATAATCTCCTGGTTGTATGCCTGTCTTAATTTTTCCCATATCTACTTTTCTTTTTACTAAAGGATTATTTTTCAAACAAATTTCACACTTAGCCGTAATAGACTTTGCCATTGTTAACATCTGGACTGAGATAATCCATTTTCTCAGGTATTTTACCAATGCTTCTGCACCCCAATGACACTTCTGATGCTCCACCTGAAGTATTCCTCTCATAGTCGTGGTTGGCACCACAACTTGTCCGTTGGTGGTTACATACCATCCAGAATTATCCTTGACAGCTTTTACTAATTTTGCCAATTTCTCATCTTCTGTAGAATATTTAGGTGCCTCTGAAGGTGTAGGTAATAAATCAATTGCTCTTACCTTCTGGGAGACAAGACCCACCATTGTCCAGACTTGTCGTGCCACTGATCGAGCTGTTTGATCAGCAAGTCGATTTCCTTCAACAATTTTCGATGTTCCACTCTGATGAGCTTTACAGTGCATGATGGCAACTCGTAATGGCTTCTGAACAGCATTAATCAAGTTTAATATTTCCCTCTGGTATTTGATGTTTGTTCCTTGGGAGGAAAGTAGTCCACGCTCTTTCCAAAGAGCTCCATGCACATGAACAACCCCAAATACATACTTTGAGTCAGTCCAAAAATTGACCCTTTTGTCCTTGCTGAGCTCTAATGCCCTAGTTAGGACAATCAACTCAGCTTTCTGTGCTAATGTGTTTGGTGGTAGGGATTTGGCTTCAATCACTGTTTTGACAGTAGTAATCGCATATCCTGCATACCGCACTCTGCTTTCCACGAAACTACTGCCATCAGTAAAAAGTTCCCAATCCGTCTCCTCCAATGGGGTATCCTTCAGATCGGGACGACTTGCGTGGGTGTATTCGATGACCTCCACACAATCATGTTCCAAATCCCCTTCTTCTGTTTCTGCATTTAAAAACACAGCTGGATTCATTAGGTTAGTTGTTTTTAAGATAACATCATCTTGTTCTGTCAAAATTGCTTGATATTTCATCATTCTACTTGGGGAAAGCCAATGGCCCCCCTTTTGTTCCAATACAGTAGTCACCATGTGGGATACAAATACTTCGATCCTCTTCCCCATGGTCAGTTTCCGGACTTCCTGGATTAATATCACGGTAGCAGCCACCGCCCGCAAGCACGCCGGCCATCCAGCACTTACCGGGTCAAGTTGTTTAGAGAAATAACCTATGGGCCGTTTCCAAGATCCCAGCCATTGGTTTAATACCCCTAGGGCAAGTCTCTGTCGCTCATGCACGAATAACTGAAAGTCCTTACTCAGATCAGGTAGGCCCAAAGCAGGCGCTTGCATTAAAGCTTGTTTCAGTTTTTGGAAAGCTTCTTGTTGCGGTTTTTCCCACACCAAAACCTTATTCTTCTGTGCCTCGTATAAAGGTTTGGCAATAAGTCCATAGTCCATAATCCAGAGCCTGCGCCATCCTGCCATTCCTAGAAAAGATCTTAATTCATGCAAGTTACGCGGTTCAGAGATAGCACAGATAGCATGCACGCGGTTTATACCTAGTCTTCGTTGTCCTTGAGAAAGCTCGCATCCTAGATAGATCACAGTCGTGGATGCAATCTGAGCTTTATTTTTCGACACCTTATATCCATTCATTCCTAATTGATTCAATATTTCAATTGTTACCTGGATGCAAAGTTCTTGGGTCTCAGCAGCAATCAGAATATCATCCACATATTGCAGCAACAAATACCATTGTCGGGGAATTCCGATATGGCCTCTTGTAGTCCACTCCTCAAGCTCTTTGGCTAGTTGATTTCCAAAGATAGTCGGACTATTCTTAAATCCTTGTGGAAGGCGCATCCAGGTCAATTGGGTCTTTCTTCCGTTGTGAGGATTTTCCCATTCGAAAGCGAATAGCTTTTTGCTTTCCTGGTCAAGGGGTATGCAGAAGAAGGCATCTTTTAAATCAAGTACTGTAAACCATTTATATTTCTCCTTCACAGATGTTAACAAGGTATAGGGATTTGCAGCTACTGGATGTATGTCCTTAGTGATCTGGTTTATTGCTCGTAAGTCTTGGACTAGTCGATAGCTACCATCAGGTTTCTTTACTGGAAAAATTGGGGTATTATATTCTGATTCACATTCTTCTAGAATTCCATATTTCAAAAATTTCTCAATTAAAGATACTATTCCTAATCTGGCTTCCAATTTCAATGGATACTGTCTCAACCGTACTGGTTTAGCATCTTCCTTCAGCTCCACTTTCACAGGTCTAGCTGCTTTTGACCTTCCAGGTATGTCAGTTTCCCATACTGTGGGAATTACTGCATCTTCTATTGCCTGTGGTATTTTTACAAACGGTTTTTCTTTTAATAGTAAAATTTGTCCTACCTTTGACTCTGGAATTTTCATTACCAACTCTCCATCCTCAAATGTTATTGTGGCATCCAATTTAGTCAGCAAATCTCGTCCTAAAAGAGAAACTGGACAATCTGGAACATACAAGAACTCATGGGTTAGTTCCTTTTCTTCAAAACACAAATCCAAGGGTTGCAGGAATGGCCGTACTTCCTCCTTCCCTGTGGCACCAACGATTGTTGTAGCTCTGTGACCTACCGCTCCCTGTAAAGAGTTTCATACAGAGTAAGTAGCCCCTGTGTCCACTAAAAATTTTACATCCCGATCTCCCACTTGTATTGTCACTAAGGGCTCCTTACTCTGAGTTTTCTCTTGCATGCCTTCATATAGTCAGCTGTTATTACTGTATTCTCCCAAAACCATAGTCTGTACCGCATTTCCCGTAGCATTGGACACCTGATTCATGGGGATCTTTGGACACTCACTCTTCCAGTGTCCTTCCTGCCTGCAATAAGCACATTGATTTATGCCAAGACTCACAAGGGGTCTCAGGGGAATTCCTTGTGTATTTCGTAAACCGCGTCCCCGACTTTCTCCTCGAGCATTTCCCGTTCCCCTACCACAGACTCCTACTCCCCTGCCCTGTCCCTGGATCAAAGCTAACAAATTTTGCTGATGACGTCTCGACTGCTCCTTCTATCTATTATTGTAAACTTTCCAAGCTGTTTCTAACATTACATCCAAATTCCTTAATTGTGCACCCTCTAGTTTCTGCAACTTCTTTCGAATGTCATCTTGAGATTGCCCTAAGAAAATTAAAGTCAACTGAGTTTTCGCTTGTTCCATTTCTACATCTAAATCCGTATATCTTTTGGCAGCTTCTTTCAATCTTTCTAAAAAGACTGAGGGAGACTCATTCTTTTCCTGCCTTACATTATACAATTTTGACCAATTCATTTGCTTCGGCATAGCAGTTTGGACGCCAATCAATAACCAATCCTGATACCTCCAGAGATGGCTTAACCCGTCTCCTGTATTATAATCCCATCGGGGACCTTCCTTTGGAAAATTCTCATCAACATTACCGCCTGCTAATCCATTTCGGATATCTTCTCTCACTCTATCCCTTGCAGCCCGTATGACCATATCCCTTTCTGTAGAGTCCATTAATGTATCCAGAATCACTTGTAAATCATCCCAATCAGGATTCTGTGTCTTAATTATCATCTTAATCACTTTTGCAACCTTATCTGGGTTTTCCCGATAAGGACCAGACGATTGCTTCCAAATCACTAAATCCCCTGGTGAGAACGGGACTTTTACATAGACTGGTTCCCCTCCAACACCTACCGCCTGTCTCAGGGGTGCTATTACATTTGATGATCCTCCCCCCTTTCGTGCTTCCTTTTCTTCTTCCCTGTTTCTAGTTCGATGAGATACTGGGGTTACGGTTATTCCTTTTACACCGGCTATTACCTCCTTTTCATCACTTGAATCGTCATCACTATCAGTAAGAGGGATAGGCGCGGAGGGTCTAATTGGTACCGTTCCCTCAGAAGGCGCAACATCGAGACACAATAAATCCGTCTTTGAATTATTACCACTGCTATTTTCCACAGCCAAACATGTCATGCATTTCTTTTCCATTGTGCATCCCGTACGCTTATTATCGCTGTTATTCTGTACTAACATTAGCCCACAGCTCTCTCTCCAGTCATGTTTTTGTTCAAGATAGAAAAAGAGATCAACGTATGGAACTTCATCCCATTTACCTTCTCTCTGACAAAACCTCATTAATTCAGCAATAATTTCATGGTTCAAAGTGCCCTCCGGTGGCCACTGTACTTCATTTGGTAATTTATACTCAGGCCACCAATGAGTGCAATACTCGATTAACTTCTTTTTATGCATAGACTGTCCAAATCCACCCTCCTTCCAATGTTTTAGTAAACAATTCAGCGGTGATACCTTTAACTTAGACATATTATCAACACGCAAACGCAAATACAGAAACCAAACCAAATTAACACAAATATGAAAACAAACACAAGAACCAGCTTAAATATAAAAACTAGTGCAAAAACCAGACCAGAATAGAATCAGAAACCAAGGTTCAGGACCTGCAACAAATACACGAACCAAACCAAATGGCGCCTAACCAAATGCTGAACCTTTCAGCTACACAAACTAATGGCTCCTAACCAAATGCCGAACCTGCAGAGTTTTCCCTCTGTCTGACGGACGGCGCCTATAGGCTTTACCAAACGGGAGCTCCCTGTCCAACCGAGCGTGGCTTTCGCCGCGTCTGACCGGCAGGCTACCAAACCAAATGGGGTACCCCAAATCCAAAAATAAAAGCACCTTCTTACCAATCAGAGGTCCGTCGAGAGCAGCGGAGGGTCGGTCGCGTCCGATGCGCTCCCCAAGAATACCTCGGTGCTAGTCGGAGCAGGATCAAGACGTGATCCGCCTCAGCAGTGCTCGCGAGGTCCCATCTGGGTCGCCAAAAATGTTAGCAAAAAGGACACATAACCAAGGATGTAGTTATATGCGGTGCTTTTATTCCAGCGCCGGGAAACCAGGGGTTCGCACCCAAAGCTGGCTCCGACCACTGATTCAAAGTCCACTACATTTATACAATTTAGTTACATACATATTCATTACAATTCTTGACAACCATTAGTATATTCCACACCTATTCTAACACAAATTGTCTATCTAAGCGATGCTAAGTAACATTCGCATGTTTATCAGTTATTTCTAAGTTACCTGTTTTAAAATAATATGTCATAAATCGATGTCAATTTTAAGAATAGGGTATGGTTATATAAGATCATGCTTGAATGCACATCTACTTGGATACAGTCCGAAAAACTTCAAGATAAGGTAAGAATCTTGGATACAGCATCTTGGATACAGTTTACAAAACCAAGAATCTTGGAGACAGTTTGCAAAAACAGAATACATCTTGCAAAAACTAATTCAACTATAACAACATCTTCCTTGAAGGCATGCCTTTCCTTCACGCCTGACAGAAATCACCTCCAGAGGCTGAGGGCTTGTGTCTTTTTCCCAATTGCCTTGTCATTGTCCCCTTCCCTAGACAGGGATCCCTCTAATTCCAAGCTACTAGTCCCATTATCCCATCATCGGAGCAGCCAGGCAACAATGCGCTCGCCATCCCGGTGGCTGAAATCTTTTCTCATATCTCACAGCTCACATGGGGATAGAAATCAGGTGATTATCTCTCGTTCTGCCTCCTCCTGTTCTCGTGATGACCCTGGGTCATCATCATCCCTCACTAAGTGAACTGATTTTTTTGTGTATTTCTTTTTCTGTATAGGGGCAACTGATACAGGCACAGGTTGGTTCTCTGGTTAAGAGAGTCCTTTGCATTACTGCAGAACATATATGAGGTGATGGATGGGAAATATGACAGTGCCTTGATGCTCCTGGGCCAGGGTTAGATACATGCTGGAACTAGGGACATTGTCTCTGGCCCAACTCAATTTTCCTTTGGTTCCATTTTACTCTTTGAAGGGAGCGGGCCTGTCCCATGCACACAGTGGTGGTCGCCCAGACTCTGTGCTAGTCATGAGTCTGTTGTGCAGCAATAACATGTGGGTCTGCTGTAGAGCTGCACTGCTACTGAGGTAGAAAAGCATCATTCCAAACCTTAAAGATTAATTCCTGCTGTGGACTGGCATTGTTATGGACTCTGCAGGTGTGTCCTTCATCATCCCCACCTCCAGTGTCAGGGGCAGGAGTGCAGTCTCCACCAGTTGCCAGGCCTCCTCTGTAGTCAGTAGGGGGAAAGGAAGACACCTCCAAAAATGGACTCATCTCCTTTGAAGATGAATGTCTAAGACAGGATGGAATGAATCACTCTTTGAAAATCATCTTTCTCTTCTCTGGTGGTCTAAGAAGCCTTTGTTCTAGCTGAGTCCTCTGGTCCAGGACCAGAGTTCAGATCCTCAAAGGCAACTCAGAATATTTATTTATTCCCACTGTTCATGCAAATGGATGTCTAATGTCACTGGCAAGTTACCCACAAGGAGAAGCTACTGTCAGCATATCAGCTTCCAAGACAAATCTTTAATTTAAAGAGTTTAAGTATAATTTTAACAGTTTGAATCTGAGCTAGTCCTGGTGACCAGGCCATGCGAACTGCTAGCTGTGGGTTCCTTCCACACGGGAGTCCCTGTTCAAGTGCTGGACTGTACCGTCACAGGAGGCAGTATCTGGCCATTGCACCATGTCTACTCCCATGCTTTCCTGCAGACAGCAGATTGGGGCTCCAAGGACTTCGTTGTGTTCAGTAGCACTAGGAAGCATCCAGCTCTTGGAGTCATGCTCTTTACAAACAGCTGTATTCTTCCTTTTCCTAGACTGTCAGAGAAAAGGTTCTCATCTGGGAAGCCTGGATCTGGGTGGTGGCCTGCCACTTACCACCTTATACATCCCATACATATATATATATATATATATGCATATTTAACTTAGTTTCTAGCTTCTAGGTGGGAAGAAGTTAACGTGTTTGAAAAACAATTTTAATTTTAGTTTTCACTATGGTGAGACAGTTCCAACAGGTTTGAAGTTTGCCATGAAAAGACTTTAAATATTTTCATCAGTGCTGGAGCTGCCTGAATTGATAGTTTGTCTGTCTGTATCCTGTGATGCACTGTACCACAGAGTACAACACTACCTGGATTAGATTGTCTGCAAGTAGGCGTGATTGGGCGGACCCCATGTTTGGGGAGCTTTGGTTTTCAGGGGGATTTCAGTGACAGTTAAAGGTGCTGTGCTGACAGATAATGAAGTTAAATCTTTCCAGTTAGTCACAGAATAGGTCTAGATTGGGAAGTACAGACTTCTTCATTCCTCTCCAAGAGGGACGGAAGATTGAATTCTCCTACTCATTCAGTCCTCATTTGTTCAGAGCTGGACTTTCATGCAACTGGTCACAGACTTTTTTTTTTTTGATCATGAGGTTGACTGGTCCACTTGGAACTCAGCTGAAACTGTAAATGCATTTCATACAACACCCTGAAGAGTCATCACATGAAAATGGTTTTGGACTACTGCCAGCCCAGGATGAATTTGTTGAACTGGTGACACACCCTCCATATTATATTCCCAGTATCATCCATCATATAAGTCAGATGAAATCTGGTGTTTCCAGAGGTACTTTTAGCATACTAAACATGCTTCCAAAGTTCTGTGTTTTGCTCCCGAGGTTTCAGCCGTTCAAAACACCAGCATGTTCTCTGTTCCATCTGAATGCAGGTGGGAATGGACTCACCTAATAGACAATTAGAGAAGAGAGTGCATAACTTTTAGCTAAACCATTCTGTTTTGTTTCATTTTTTTAACAGGATCCAACAGCTGCATCAATTTTGGACAGAGATTGTGATACAAGAGAGGGAGAGACTATAGCCATGAACTATAAGCCATCCCCACTTCAAGTGAAATTAGGTGAGTCTTTGCTGATGGAGAGTGAAAAGGCTGAATCCAAGGTCTGAAATATGATGAGGTGCTCGTGGGATCATATGCAGATCTCCATGCATGTAACTGAGCATGCCAGCTCAGCTCAGACAACTCACAGAGCAGTTTATCAGTGTGATTCTGCTGCTCAGGGACCTGACCTAAAAATGTGCAAGGACCCTTTATCTTGGGCTGTGATAGAGGAAGGAAGTTATGCCTTCAAAGGAAGGCATAGCTTTTTAAACCTACAGATTTTTATCAAGCTAAGAGCAAGGCTGGACCAGAAAAAGAATGAAGATAATATAGAGGGACTGTAAAAAGAAGACAGGATAACTGCAAACAAAAGGGAAAGGATTAGAGACTTGGACTACCAGGAAAAGATAGCTGTGTTACTGTGAGGTGGAGGGTTTGTAGCTTTGTAAAGGTTCACATAGAAATATTTGTGCTATTTCTCAGCAATATTTTTGAAGTTCTGGAAGCAAAATTATCACATTAGCATAATACTCTTCTTCCTCACAAGGTTAATGCTTACAAGAGGACAGCAATCCACACATGGCTGTCCTGCCTTCAAAATCTGAGCCACTATTGTGCCACACAGACTCAAGAACCTGACAAGGGAGAGATCAAAGGAATAGTGTGTGTTTTGCTCAGAACATGGTTAAAAAATGGGAATCTAAGTCTGGAAAATTTCCCATAGGAGCAGGAAACAGTCCCCTGGTTGTCTTTCAGATCAGAACAAATGATATGGATGGGATGCTTCTGGAGCTGGTTGAGGTTGACGTGTTGGAGCAGGTCCAGAGGAGGGCCACAAAAATGGCCAGAGGGATGGAACACCTCTCCCATGAGGAAAGGCTGGGAGAGTTGCGGTTGTTTAGCTAGCCCGGATAAGAGAAGGCTCTGGGGAGACCTTATTGCAGCCTTTTAATACTTAATTGGTGCTTAAAAGAAAGATGGGGACAGACTTTTTAGCAGGGCCTATAGTGATAGGACAAGGGGTAATGATTTAAAATAAAAGAGGGGAGATTCAGGCTAGATCTAAGGAAGAATTATTTTTTTTACAGTGAGGGTGGTGAACCACTGGAATAGGTTGCCCAGAGAGGTGGTAGATGCCCCATCCCTGGAAACATTCAAGATCAGGTTGGATGGGGCTCTGAGCAACCTGATCTAGTAGAATATATCCCTGCTTATGTCAGGGGGTTGGATTAGATGATCTTTAAAGGCCACTTCCAATCCAAACCATTTTGTGTTTCTATGCCATGCTGAGTAAGGCTCTGAAAGAAGTGGGTGCCCAGATGTTTAGTGCCCCTACCAAATGAGTGACAGGGAAGGTCAGCAAACAGCTAAGGCTTTAAGAAGACTTGGGGAAGTTTGGGCATTGGTGTATGATTATGAAGAGATGTTCTCTGATGATATATAGGTTTTACCCAAGGACCTACAGTATTACTGCAAGCACTGATGTTGGCCTCATTTATAAGAGGAAGCTTAAAGAAACACCAGGAAAAGGCTTGGAAGCACTTGTGCAGTCTCAAGGTTCTGCCTGAGTCTATGGTAAATTCAATAATCAGACAAATCTGGTCATGGCAGTGCAGAAAGGAATGTCATAGAGTAGACTCATGGACAGCAAAGCAAAAGAAAGTGGTTGAATAGGCAAGATCTTGCAGAAAGAGTGACTAGGGAGAAGAAGACAAAGTTGGATATACAAGCGTAGCAAGATTATGCAGCAAAGTGGAGGACCCTGAGCTACTGATACAGGATATGAGCAAGTGTGTTGGGACAGTAGATCTGTCCTGCAATCACCTGTGGCTGCTTTTCAGGAAAAGGCAGGGAGCAGCAGTTATGTGTTAATGACACCACAACTCACAGTTTAGTAAAAGATTATCGCTGCCAGCATGCCATATGCCACCAGGATCCTTTTTCACTGCCAAATTCTGTAATGTTATTATAGAGATAATTACTACTGCAATAGTTGTTTTGGATAATTTAACATCAGGAATCAGGTTGGAGAACAATCACTATTATTATTGGTAAGTTTGAGATATTCTTGCATTTCTTAGGCAATAGAAATATCTACCAGAGATTCACTAACATGACAGGAAATGGTGCTATTTTAGACATGGCTCGGTAAGTCATGAAGACGTTATAGAAGACCTGATCATAGGAAATAGATTTGGAATCAGGGATAATGAGTTCAATTCATGCAAATTAAATGAAAAGTTAATTTGAGGTAGATCAATAACAAAATTCAGTTTTATAAACAAAGTGCTTAAGCAAAGAGTAGATTGAGAAGCCTAGGAACTCAAAATGTATCTGGTAGAGTAGAAGGAGAAAGTATCAGAAGAAAGGAGATTGCTAATGGAGTTCTCAAACAGCCATTTCATTTATATGTTAATTAATGACTTTAACACAAAAAGCAGTTGTTGGCAAAGAGATTTAATCATAACAGCAGCAATGAAGTTGGAATAAAGAGTCCAAAGGCGATCAAAAGAGACTTCAGGGCCTTTGAACAACTGGTTAAGGGATCAGGAGCACAAGTAGTTTTTTCCTCTATCTTTCCAGTTGCAGGGAATGATGTTGGAAGAAACAGGAAGACTCAACTAGCGTCACTGGCAGAATTTGGGGTTTTTTGATCATGGGTTGGTTTACATGACACCAGACCTGCTGGCGACAGACGGGGTACACCTGTCTCAAAGGGAGAAATAGATCTTTGTGCAGGAGTTAGCAGGGCCCATTGAAAGAGCTTTAAACTAGATTTGAAGGGGGAAAGGGATAAAACCAGGATTGCTCAGAGATAAAAGTGGGGGTGGCATGCCAGTGTTTGAGGGACAGTGTGCTAGTGAGGTCCTTCAGTCTGCTCCACCATGTACTGAGTACACTGGAATGCATTTGAAATGTCTCTAATGTGCACAGAACCTCAGCAATCTCAGTGGGGGTAGGGGATGGAGATCCACGCAACAGGAAAGATGCAAAGGCTGTCAATGCATTAGAAACCATGGAAGCACCTGAGAACAGTCAAAAGGAATTAGGGCTTCTCCCCCCAAAAAGGTGGCAGGATCAATAGCCCAACTGAAGTGCATCTACACTAATGCACGCAGCATGGGCAACAAACAGGAAGAGTTGAAAGCCTTGGTGCAGCTGGAAAACTATGATATAATTGCAATCATGGAAATATGGTGGGATGACTTGCACAACTGGAGTGCTGCAATGGATGGCTATAAACTCTTCAGAGGATACGCAAGGAAGGAGAAGCAATGGGGTAGCCCTGTATGTTAGGGAGTGGTTTGACTGTAGCTTGACGATGGTGATGAAAGGGTCAAGTGTTTATGGGTGAGAATCAGGGGGAAGGCCAACAAAGCAGATATCATGGAGGGAGTCTGTTATAGACTATCCAACCAGGATGAAGATATGGATACAATATTCTGTAAGTAGCTGGGAGAAGTTTCATGATTGCTAGCCCTTCTTCTCATGGAGGACTTCAACTTACCAGCTATCTGCTGGAAATAATACAATACAACAGAGAGGAAACAATCTAGGAAGCTCCTGGAGTGTATGGAAGTCACCTTCCTGACACGGCTGGTCAGCGAGTCAACTAGGGAAGGTGTCCCACTGGACCTGTTGTTTGCGAACAGAGAAGAACTTGTGGGTGATGTGATGGTTGGAAGACATCTTGGGCATAGCGATCATGAAATGACAGAGTTTTCTAAGTAAGATTTTTTGATTCTCATAGAAGTAAGGAAGGTGGCTAGCAGAACTGCTGCCTTGAATTTCTGGAGGGCAGACTTTGATCTGTTTAGGAGGCTGGAATTACAGGCCTGTCAGTCTGACCTCAGTGCCAGGGAAGATTATGGAGAAGATCATCCTGAGTGCCATCACACGGCACGTACAGGATAACCAGGTGATCGGGACCAGTCAGCATGGGTTTACAAAAGGCAGGTCCTGCTTGACTAACCTGATCTTCTATGAAAAGGTAACCCGCTTAGTGGATGGGGGAAAGTTTGTGGATGTTTTCTACCTAGACTTTAGTAAGGCCTTTGACACTGTTTCCCACAACATTCTGCTGGAGAAACTGGCTGCTCATGGCTTCGATGGGCATATTCTTCACTGGGTAAAGAACTGGCTGGATGGCCTGGCCCAAAGAGTTCTGGTGAATGGAGTCAAATCCAGTTGACAGTCAGTCACAAGCAGTATTCCCCAGGGCTCAGTATTGGGGCCAGTTCTGTTTAATATCTTTATCAATGATCTGGACAAGGGGATCGAGTGCACCCTCAGTAACTTTGCAGATGACACCAAGTTGGGTGAGAGTGTTGATCTGCTTGAGGGTAGGAAGTCTCTACAGAGGGATCTGGACAGGCCAAGGCCAATTACATGAGGCTAAGTGTCAAGTCACAACAACCCCATGCAATGCAGGCATGAGGAAGACATTTTTTACAGTGAGGGTGGTGAACCACTGGAACAGGTTGCCCAGAGAAGTGGCAGATGTACCATCCCTGGAAATATTCGAGGCCAGGCTGGACGGGGTTGAAGATGTCCCTGCTCATTGAAGTGGGGTTGGACTAGATTATCTTTTAAAGTCCCTTCCAATGCAAACTATTCTATGATTCTATGAGTGGCTTGAAAGCTCCCTGGAGAAAAGGACCTGGGGATGTTGTTCAACATTGGCTGAATATGAGCCATCAGTGTGCCCAGGTGGTCAAGAAGTCCAACAGCATCCTGGCTTGTATCAGAAATAGTGTTGCCAGCAGAACCAGGGAAATGATCATCCCTTTGTACTTGGGACTGGTGAGACTGCACCTCAAATACCGTGTTCACTTTTGGGCTTGTCACTACAAGAAAGACATTGAGGTGCTGGAGTGCATCCAAAGAAGAACGAAGCTGGTGAAGGGTCTGGAGGACAAGTCTTATGAGGAGCAGCTGAGGAAACTGGGGTTTTTTAACCTGGAGAGGAGGAAGCTGAGAGGAGACCTTATGGCTCTCTACAGCTGCCTATAAGGAGGTTGTAGCATGGAGGGTGTTCATCTCTTTTCCCAGGTAACAAGTGACAGGACAAGAGGAAATGGCCTCAAGTTGTGGAAGTTTATATTGGTTATTAAGAAAAATTTCTTCTTGAAAAGGGTTGTCAAGCACTGGAACAGGCTGCCCAGGGAAGTGGTTGAGTCACGATCCCTGGAAGTATTTAAAAGATGTGTAGATGCAGTGCTTAGGGACATGGTTTAGTGGTGGACTTGTTAGTGTTAGGTTAATGGTTGGACTCGATGATCTTAAAGGTGTTTTCCAACCTAAATGATTCTATGATTCTGCATTTGGGAGACATCAGTACAACAAAGACTTGGAAATGCCATAGAGAAAAAAAAAAAAAAAAGAAAACTGGAATTATAGAAACAAGAAAAATGTGACAGGAGAAACTCGATCTGCTGTAAACTGAAATTTACCATCTGGAGGTGACTTAAGAAGAGGAAGCCTGTTACATAGTTCACTTCAAGGTACCTAATTATTAAAATAGACTAATACATGAAAATATGCTATAATCACACTTTTACAGAGTCTTTACAGTTTTCAAGCAGTTCAATGGCTCACCACTCCTGGCTCTGGCCCCCATTCCTCCAACTTGATCTTTTGTCTCTTCTTCATTAAAATCATCAGGATTTGTTTGTTTGGTTGGTTGGTTTTAATCTCATTAAGCCTAGGCAAAACTAAGTATTACATAAATGTTTAATAGCTTAACTGGCAGAGCCATTGTTGGAGATGGTAGCAACTGGGGGTTTAATCCTATTGCAGGTTTTCCATATGGATAGTAGCATTTTTCACTGTTAAATTGGAATCAGTTGTTCAAATGTCAAATGCTCTGCTGAAAGGTTGATGAATGTAATATTTTACTCTGTGAAGTTTCATATATAAATCTGTCATATGTGCTTTCTGTAGGCTTGATTCAAATGAGCTCAATTAAATACCAGCCCAGCATGAATACAACTTTTGCTTCCAGAGTCCGCAGTGATTGAAGTATGACAGAAAAAAATGTGCTTTGCTGTGTGCACTGAACACAGATTTATTCCACTGCTTGAATGACCATCTTTTCCTTGGTTATTTCTCCCCCTCTGAATAAATACATTTCATGGCCACATTTTTGCTTGGCAGAGTTAGATACAAGAAAAACTAATGAGGTGGCTTGTATTTCTAGAGATTTCCTAAAGATTACACCCGGTTTGTAAGTGGAATAGTAAAACATTTAGCTTGCTGCTGGGGCCACATCAACAAAGTGGAGAACCTCACACCAAGGGGAAATAACATTCCGATTTGTGTAGTTCAAAATCTTAAACCCTTATTGATATTATATTCATATTAATTATGTATTTCTTACTTTTTTAACACTCCAACTTTGTCTTTCTGTCAGGAACTGCAGGACTCAGCCATGCTTGCTTTCTTGCCAATCACTTGATAAGGGGGCTCCCAACAGCACTGTGGGGGGGCTGGGTGTCCATTAGTGCTTAGGAGATGTCTCCAGCACATCCTTATTAGGACGCATATCCAGATGGAGCGAGTCTTTTGAAACAGTAGAGAGCCATGAAAAGGAGAGAGGGAGGAACAGAATACTCCCCAGGGCTCCATATCCACTGGAAGGCAACAGATCTCCATGGGATCCCCAGGATTTGAAATAAGCTTATGCCATCTGTTTTTCTATTTTGTATTTTAATTTCCCTTCTCTGCACTGAAATCCCCATCCAGACAGCCTGTCTGTCTTACCTAGCAGTCAATGGCGTGACAGCATTAAAAAAGAATGGACAACGTGGCAACTAGTTGAATTGTTGCAGAATAGGCTACTGTGGTGATGAGGGACTGTAACAGTGGCATCTTCATCAGCACATCCACCACACTGGGAGCTTGGCAATAAGTATCCGGCATTCACGTCTGCAGATGAACATATGGGAGAGAGGCAGAGAGACAGACTGACTCGTAGCAGCCTTCATCCCTCTGAGATACCTTTTGCCTTAGATGGAAACACCTCGTCTCCTTGGACTAGTTAGAGAATAAGGCACTGTTTTTGGAAGACTGTTCAGTAGGGTGCCTAAAATGTATGTGAAAAGAGAGTGTCTAAGCTAGGCAAACTGGATCCCACCTTAAGACTGAGTGAACTACATGCAGATGAATTCTCCTGCCATACGACCAAGAGGAAGCCTAGTTCATATTGATGCAGGCTTGAAAGTGTTTATGGCTTTTGGTTTAGATTTTCTCTGCAAAGTTTCTTGTGACAAAATGACCTGAATTGCAAAAGTAGCAGATAATTTTCCTGCTTTCCTAGCTACTGTTTTGTTTTCCTGACAGCTTAGTTCTCATGCTGGTATTTATCTTAATACTACAAAACATAGTGGCTGATACTAGTCGGCCCCATAAGGAGAATTAAGTGTCACAAAGTTGCCTTTGGTGTAAGCTGCTGTAGCTCAATTATATAATCTACCAGCCTAACCAGAAACTTTCCTTGCTTCAAGAGGCAGGAAGCTGTCATAACACTAAGAGAGCAGAGCTATTTCATTAATTAATAGGGTACTAACACTTTCCTTCTGCCAGCTGCATTGTAGGATGTTGGGTTTTTTTCTCTAGGCAACACAGCACAGATCACTCTTAGAGAAGGTCAGCCACGGCCCAGCTACTGCTGAGAAGGAAATTCTGCTCACTGGGAGCCTGGACCTATTGCTAGGGTAGACATAAAATCCTCTTGTGTCACCCCAGCCCAGCCTTTTGGCTTTCTGTGTGAAAATAAGGAGATGAGAGCACCTGAATGGCCATAGCAAGGCCTGACCTAAGCAGATGGCTCAGGAAGAGGTGAAGGAAGTCTTGGTAGAAAAAGCTATTCTCTGACAAATAACCATAGCACTCACCCTTCAATGAGAGATCTCAGATAAGACCATCAAGGCTTCTTGTCTGCTTCCTCCTGTATCTGTCCCATCTCTCCATGTTGAGATGTTGACAGGGATTGTCCTTGAATTTTGCAAGATGCTGTTGCTGGTTCTGCATAAGCTAAAAAGCTTGCTGTTCATCAGTAGAAGGGAACCCTTTGGTACTCAGAGCTGGAGAGTAGCATGTGGAGACATGAACGGTGGAATAGGCTCAATCCCTACCAGTTGCTCATCACTCCATCACTGTGCTCCTCGATGTGCAAACATCCTATGATTTTAAGTGGTGGCAGCAGAAGAGTTCATATCTCTGGCTTCCACAGTGTCTAGCTGGGGATGGGGATTCTGCCTGGGGACACCAATTAGGTGTGTCCATTTCCAAGCACCGAATTACTTGTGCTATTGGATTAATTCCTGCTTGTTAACAAACAAGATTCTCAAAGACCTCAATCAAATAACTGGAATGATGTTCATTTGAAGCAAGCAACTCTGGTAGGGGTAAAGCAGCATAAACCCTGTCCCTGGTGTGCTTGACTTGGACAAAACTGAGGATCTAATTTATGGCTGGGCCCCATCTTACTAGAGACTGGAGTGAACAGAGGAGATAATCCATTTGGAGACAGAGGCTGACAACACAAGCTGTGGTGTTAGCTCCTGCCTTCCAGCCTGCTGCTGCGCATTCATGTCAGGTATTAAACTGCCATACATTCAGGGAGGAGTAGTACTGGAAATATCAGTCAGTGAACTGAGAACTACAAAACCCTCAGAGTTCAACATAAAACTAGTACATTTGTGGTTGAAACAGATGATCTCTAATCTCAGTAAAGAACAGACTGCCTTATCTCCCCATGTTGCTCCTGAAACTGATCTTTCAGTTTGTGTAGTTATTTAACCCCCCCTTTCCTGTGGTTTGGTGTGGGTTCAGAGCTTGTTTTAAAGCATCTCCATCAAAGAACCACAAAACATGCAGCAGAGCAACCTATCCCAGTGCTGTTCAAAAGGATGCCTCACTCAGAGATCCCCTTCCAGGGCTGCTCTTGCCATGAGTCAAGATGAAAAACTGATGCTGGGAGATGCAGATCCAAACAGAGCAGGCAGCAAACATCTTGCATAGACTGAATGGCTCAGTACCTGCCAGCATCCATGGCCCCTTTTCTGCATCATCTCTTCCCAGTCTGCTTCACAGCTTGTGGCTTCTAAGCATTTCATACAGAAAACAGAATAATAAGGGAAGGTTGAAGGAGACTGGACAAATCAATGCCATTAGTGTATCCTTTTGTCAGTACCTCAAGTATTGTACTATTCCCAGTTGCTCTTCTGTAACAAGGCAATTAATGCTAATTAGGTGCAACAACTATTGTTTCTGGGAAGAAGCTCTGTAGGTAACTTAGGGAAACATTTTATAAAAAGCTGTAACTCTTAATCTAGGTCCCCAGATTCCAGTTCCATAACTGTTTGCATGGTGACCTCAAGTGACATCATTAGATTAAGTGCACAAAGCCATTTTCCTCCCCTTGGGAACACCCATTTTCTTGAACACAGTCTGTGCTTTGTACAGGTGGAATGAGTAATATGGAAGCCAGAGTGCAGTGGCAATATAGCACTGCTATAGATTTTCTTCATGAAGATAAAAGTGCAACCTACCACTTGGAGGTCTCTTGGGGCTTGGGAGGAATTTATTTTAACATTATTTCATGTGTTATTACTCTTTCCATTTATAAGAGAAATTGCATATGCATAATTCCTGTAGGTTATCTCCAGGCTCTCTTTTGGAGGGGATGAGAGAGTGAACAGCTGGATCACATTAAGGGCAGTAGGGCTGTCTGCAGACAGAGCAGCAAAGATGAAGACAGAAAAACAGTTATGACAGACATATTATTGCAGATTAGTTAGAGGAGAAATAGAGGGGCAGAAGGGAAGAGGTGCATGAAACACTGTAGCTGACACAGGCTCTGGGAAACAGTAAAGACATTAACAGAAGCTGGAACAGAGAAATTCACTGGAGTTCAGCAGAGAGCTCTGAGCAGGAGGGAATGCGTAAGTAGGTGAGATGGAGGGAAGGGAGGTACCAGTCAGCAAAGCGCAGGAGCAAAGTATGGGCACATGAATATGAGCATGATGTGGCATGATGTTCACCAGATGTGCCTAGTCTTTCTGTCACTGCAATTTGCTTAATTTGTTATGCCACCCCACCAGGGCTTTACTGGCCTTCTCAGCCCTCCACTGTCATACATACACCTCTCTTATGACAGGTTACTGGCTACCCATGCACCTCGCAAGCCAAAAGACACACAACCACTCACATGTTGTGTTGCACAAACCACTGTTGGCTAATATGCCTTCAGATAAAAAGTTATGAAGGAGGAGCCTGTAAGGTAGCTGAATCATTTTGATGGGCATTATCTGTCCATCCTTTCGTCAGTCCAAATTTCTACAGTACCTACAGGTCTGAAAGTCTAGGAAAGTGAACTAATCCTGAAGATCTGCTTCTACACAAATTATTTAACTTCGTAATGAGAATGGGCCAAAGCAGCTGGAGTCTGAATGGGGGGTTGTGCCTGAAGCAGAGCTGCAAATTACAGGTTTTTCTTCTTTGCATTGCCCTGATCCACCATAATCTTTCACCTCAAATATGAGAAGCAGCTCAGATATCTCCTGCTTATTTCACTAGCAGAAGGTTGAGAGGCAAAACAAATTAAGCAAAATATTGAAATTCTCTGATAGAAGGAGGAAAAAATTCTTTAATTGAATTAGTGATAAGAATAAAAACTACCTGGTCTAGCAAATCCTAACCCCAGTAGGCAGCACCACAGCAGTGATAAGGTCTGTTCAGAAGCCTCATTGCATAGTACATATTACTCTTGTTGCTGTTTTCTATGAAGTACTTAGAGAGCTGGTTTAAAAGAGTGATGTCCCCAAAGGTGATTTACACCTTGTTCCTGACATTTAAAAGACTAGCACCATCTGAATTGACAAGGCTGCCTGCTCAGGTGTTGGTATCTTTGACATAATCAACACAGAAAAGGCCAATAGTACTAAGTTTTCTGGCTTCTCAGAGTCCTGTGTATCTAATTGTAGGTTCCACCTGTTTCTCTCTTCCACTGCAGGGGAATGGTTGGACTTGATCTTAAAGGTCTTTTCCGACTTAAGTGATTCTATGATTCCCCAATTCTGAATTGCCTAGATGTTATTATTTCTCTAATTCCTACCAATGTTTCCAGAGGTAGATGAGTTTCTGTGTATCACTCAAGGGAAGCAAGTAGAGCCCAGTGTAATTAATGTAAATTGGCTCCAGAACAGACCACAGCATCTGCAGACAATATTGGATTATGTTGTTTGTTTTTTTTTTTTTTCTGTGTTTGATTTATTAATGATGAGCCTTAAACTGTACCTGACAGTTAACTGAATTTGTTCTGACTATTCAGTGATGTGGGCTCCTCCTTTCTCTTCTCTGTTCTGCACACTCAGCTTTTAACCAGGAAAGGTTACTGTCTGCTTATTGACTGTTGGGGCTAAAATGCTTTGTCAGCAGATCAGGGCTCAATTAAAGAAATAATGTATAGAAATAACACATGCTTCTTAAAGAGAAGGAATTTTTGCTGATATAGGAAGTTCACTGCAATTCTTGGGTTTTAACTGCTATCCTTATGCACAGAGGATGCTCACAGCACCTTCTTGTTGCTTCTCTGAGATCTTAAAGGATTCTTTGGAGACTAGAGCCCAGAAAAACACACAAACTTCAGTGTGCTACAGCAGGAAAGCAGAACAGATAAGGATGCCATCAATATTGTGTGTCCTGGCAATAACAGGGTCCTTGTTAGGTGAGGATACCCTAGTAGACTTGGATGCAGACCTCAGCCAAGCATGAACAGAGGAACACCCAAGAATCCCTTTTCCTCTGAACCTGGGGACAAGCTTGGGTCCAAGTATAGCAGCGAGCATTCCACCCAGATGTGCACAGCATAGCCCCAGTGTGCCAGGCACAGTAAGTGATGCAGCTAAAGCTCTTAATGTGTCAGTTAGGGAGATGTACTGCATGAAATGTTGGAGAAGAAGTAGGACAGAAGCAGCAGCAGCAACAAATTAAACACATTTTTTTTGCCCACTTAGCACAGTCAGACTTTATCATGTCCATCAGTTTCAGTTCTGTCACAAATCCTGATTTAGGATCCTGCTGACTATGCCAATTTGTCATGAATGGGTGATTTAGACCACTTAATGAACCACTGTCAAAGGTATCAGCAAAAGTGGTTTTATTGAAATGTGATGTGGTAAAAGTGTGACTTAATGAAGTTCAATGGCAAGGTTCCAGCTGCAGGGCTCCATGGTTTGGGATGACATCTCTCATCCCCCAGCCCTGCTTATGCTCCTGCAGTACTCAAAGCAGCTGCAGCCAGCAACCTGAGGCCCAGAAAGCCCCTCTCGTCTTTCAAGCCCCTTTCTCAGGGGTTTCAGCAGGGGCATAAACTTTCTCTGGCCAGTCCTGTTTCCCTCTGCCATTCAAGGCATGGCTGTGTTTTGCCACCAGTCCCCTTGAGAGGTGGAAGGAAAAGGCAGCTGCCAAACCCTCAGCCCTGCATCACATCCCTGCAAGGAAGAGGACACTAAGGAACATGAAATAGCTGGCAACGGCAGCCTACCATCCTTTCTACCACTCTACTGCCTAATGCTGCTAGATAGCAGCCTTATCTGAGAAAGGAGACGGGATCCCTTGAGGATGGGAAAAGGTTTAATTATTTATGATAATTTGGGACTAATTCCTGAGCCCAGTTCTGATTTCCCTGCCAAAGCAGGGTCCAAGCTGGAAGGAAAAAGATGGTAGCATCCTGCCCCCTCTGTCAGGGCACCCTATAAGAAGCAGATCACAGCACCCTGAGGGCTCCATCCTTCAGAGCACATGGCAAAGGACATAAAGCCAGAGAAGAATCCATAAGCTTTATCTGAGACCTCTGCAAAGAGAAAGAGGAAAGGAGTTCCTGCTCCTCCCCTGGGGTGGGTCAGCCACCTGAATCCAGGTGAGAGCAGTGTGGATATCAAATTGACAGGCTAGGCTCTTCGAAACTCTACTTGTGAGGTCTGTGGCTGCTCTAGATAAACCCCACCTGGCTCTCTCCACACTGTCTGGCAAGACTTCAGAAGAGAGGAGTGGCAGTTTTTGAGATGTACCAGGTATAATGACTGGGCTGTAATGCTGAGCTGTCCCCAGGGGCCACCATGCCCCAGTGATCTGGCAGCAGCCCCACATGCCACCCAAATAGCTTTTGCAGGTACTTCTGCAGCAGAAAAGTGTTGGGTCATGCCACACACAGGCTCACACAGAGATCCCCAACTCTGCTCCAAGAGGAGATGTAGTAAATTAGGGGCCAGAATTCCTGCCAACATAATTAACAAAAGCTTAATCAGCAGATGATTGGTTAATCATAAACTTATTAAATAGCTAACTGAGCTCTAAGACTGTTTGTCAAATTTCCAGACAATGGCAGTCTCGCTAAGGGAGAGATCAGGTCAATAATCCTGTTAAGGGAGCAGGTTTGCTGTGTGGGATGACTTTCTGGCTGAGCTGCTGTTGATCCAAGTACCTGGGACTGATAAAATGAATAGCAGGAAGAGGCACCCTGGGCTGTGCAGATCCTGTTCTCCCATAGAGATTCATAGTAAACAGGCAATTAATCTAGTGAAACAATGCCTGAAAGTCCTCTTCTAGTGAACAGAATATTTGTAGGGTGGCATGCTAAGTTAGTAATGCTCGCTCTTTCCCTTTCCTGGGGAGGATAACAGTGGCTATCATACTGCAGAGCAGGGATTTCTCAAAGCGTAATGGAGTGAGGAGTATCTATCCATTCAGCATATTAACCAGCCTGGTTGCCTTTTTCCATCTACTTCCATTTTATTAGATAGAAATTATGGATATTTGTTTTAAATGCATAGGGTTGTAGACAACCAATGCAGCAGATGATAAAACAGAATGGATCAAATAGATGACATTTTGCTGATAAATCAAGGCCAGAAATATGTCTGGAACTGTCAGCTGAAGTCCAGTCCTGGGAACAGGAAAAGTCCAAGGGTCCTTTCCAAGCAGGATGCTGGAGTGAGAGAGCTATGAGTCCCTTCCAAGCTTGTGTACTGCCTGTGGCATTAGCATTTCTGTCCTTATTTGCTTTGGCTACTAGATGGGAACTCAACAAGTCATTCTAAGCAGCGGTATTTGCCAGCCAGTGAAAGCTTTCCCAATTACGACACATAAAAAATAAATCTGTAGTTTATATAAACTATAAAACATGCTCTCTGCCATAGACCAATCATTTAGTGTGTATTTTAGACTCATGCAAGTATGGACATTTGATTATGTGTATATGCAGTTTAAGCCTACTTATGTCAGGCTCTATTCAAGTGGGTTTTTAATACAAATATGCACTATATGATGATCTCCTGTGTAACTGTGTTACTTCTCTAGCTTTGTTGGTTCAGCATGGGAAAGCTTCAGGCCATCTAGAAAATTCAGAAAGATTAATTTACCAATATGATCACAGAAAATTCTTTCTCTTTTACCTCTCCAGATGGGGGCTTTAACTCTAAGCTTAGAGCTTTGCATTTTAGGTCAAATTGCATATCTTTTAACATTTGTCCAAATCGGCGAGTTTTACAGTGCATTGCTGATGCCTCTTCAGGTTTTAGAACAGCTTCTAATAGCTTCAACATTCCTTGCTCATGTTTGATAGGCGACACTCGTAAAGTCAAAAGTCCTCTTTCTTTTCATACTGTCCCATGTGCCTGCACAATTCCAAAAGTATATTTAGAGTCTGTGTGTATTAACTCACTTATCTTATGACTTAGACTCTAGTCAAAACAATAAGCTCAGCTTTCTGTGCTGAGGTATTTGATGGCAATGGTTGTGTTTCAGTAATGTTCTTTAAAGTTACCACAGCGTACCCAGATGGTTATTCTCCACTCAGAACAAAACTGCTTCCACCTGCATAGAGAGTCCACTCTGGATCTTCTAGTGGAGTATTCTTTAAATCTGGTCTGCTAGAAAAGACTCATCCAATAGTCAATAGATACGGAAAATAAATTAGCAGGATTCAAAGATGATGTTGTTTTCAAACTCACATCATCCTGTTCCAGTAATGCTGCTTGGTACTGCACCACTCTGCTAGGTGACAGACAATGGTGTCCTTGTTGTTCCAGCACTGAGGCCAAAGCATGTGGCACAAATATAGTAACTCAGTCACATAGTTTGCCTCTTGAATCAGCAACACAGTCACAGGCACAATATAGTCATAGATACCTGCCAAGCTTCCAAGGTGTTTCGGCCACTACATTACCAGACAAAGCAGGATTGTTCTCAAGTCCTTTTGGCAAACAGTCCAGCAAGTTGCATCTTTCCCATTCAAAGGTGAAAAGCTTCTGGCTCTCCGTATCTGATGGTATACAGAAAAATGTATCTTTCAAGTCTAAAACAGTAAAATAAACATAATTTCCTGCTATATTAATCAAAGAGTGTATGGGGTTGGGCATTACCAGGTGCACATATATCACAATCTGATAAATGGTTCTCGAATCTTGTACCAACCAGTATACCATAGAATGTAGCTTCTTTACTGGCAAAATGGGAATATCACAGAATCACAGAATGTTAGGGATTGGGAAGGGACCTCGAAAGATCATCTAGTCCAATCCCCCTGCCTGAGCAGGAACACCTAGATGAGGTTACACAGAAATGTGTCCAGGTGGGTTTTGAATGTCTCCAGAAAAGGAGACTCCACAACCTCCCTGGGCAGTCTGTTCCAGTGTTCTGTCACCCTCACCATGAAGAAGTTTCTTCTCATATTTAAGTGGAACTTCCTACGTTCCAATTTGCACCCATTGCCCCTTGTCTTATCATTGGCTGTCACTGAGAAGAGCCTGGCTCCATCCTCCTGACACTCACCCTTTACATATTTATAAACATTAATGAGGTCACCCCTCAGTCTCCTCCAAGCTAAAGAGACCCAGCTCCCTCAGCCTTTCCTCATAAGAAGATGTTCCACTCCCTTAATCATCTTTGTGGCTCTGCGCTGGACTGTCTCCAGCAGTTCCCTGTCCTTCTGGAACTGAGGGGCCCAGAACTGGACACAATATTCCAAGTGTGGTCTCACCAGGGCAGAGTAGAGGGGGAGGAGAACCTCTCTCGATCTACTAACCACCCCCCTTCTAATACACCCCAGGATGCCATTGGCCTTTGGTGCCCCAAGGGCACAGTGCTGGCTCATGGTCATCCTGCTGTCCACCAGGACCCCCAGGTCCCTTTCCCCTACACTTCTCTCCAACTTCTCCCCAACTTATACTAGTACCTGGGGTTGTTCTTGCCCAGATGCAAGACTCTGCACTTGCCCTTGTTATATTTCATTAAATATTTCCCTGCCCAACTCTCCAGCCTGTCGAGGTCTCTATATATTCTGATTAGCATTCCTGCAAAAGTCCATAGCAAGTAAACTTGTTCATCAAAGTCTCTAACCCCATTTTGGCTTTCAAGTTTATTGGATATTGTTTTTCCTTACCAGCTTGAAGTCCTGTTTCAGTTCTATCTCTATCAGCATAGTGTTGGCTTTACCAGATACTTCAGCTGCCCATACTAGTGGAAATACAGCAACCAAAATTTCCTTGGAGATTTTTTGCTTGCAGCAAGCAGATCTGTGCCTTCCAGGTATTTTCTTGTGGGATATGCAGCTGAACAGAATTCTCAGAAAAGGTTATTTGTACTGACAATTTACTTAACAAATCTTGAACCTAAGAGAGGTATAGGGCTTTCTGGCATATACAAGAATTCATGTGTTAAAACTTTGTTCCAAATTTGGCATTCCATTGGTTTAAAAAATGGCCTTTCTTTCTTTCCCATAACCCTGAGAACTAGCATGGTGAATTTACTAAAAAGTCTATTACAACTAGTTATCACAGAATGTCTATTAAAGTGTTTTAATTTCCCAGCTTCATTGGAACCAGGGATCTGCTGGGGATTCCTTTAAATTCATCCTTGGTCTCCTTCATTCAGTATTACAGCTCTCTAGCAGCAATATTGCTGTGGCAGGGGGAAAAGGCCTCTCCACCTTTTGCTGCTTCAGCAGTCGGCAGCCAGCTTTTTTCCATTGCCCTGGTCCCCATCCTTCATTAAGCTTAGTAACCTTATTTAAGCGCAGCAACAAACACACGCTGATTTTCTTTCTTAATTGAGGGCAATCTCTTTTCCAGTGTCCCTCTTGTTTACAATACACACACTGATTTTTCTCAATTCCCTGACTTGGCTTACTCCCTGATCTTTATCAGAAATTCCCTCTAAAGTCACAATTAATTGAGCTTCTCATTTCTCTTTCTGATGACCTCTATCACGACACAGGATCCTCCAAGCAACACCCAAATCCCTAGCATCATCTCCTTGCAATTTTTGCAGTTTACATGCGGAAGAACACCTTTTCAGGTTTATTTTTAGATTATCCTTTCCCTTCCCTTTCCAAAGCCAAGTTGATACCACATTCCTTTTGCCATTCGGAATGCCTCCACAAACAGAAAAACATCTCTGCATAAATGACCTCATCCCATTTCCCTTCTTGCTTTAAAAACAACATCAGTTGCAAAAAAGTATTATAATTCAAGGTTCCATTCTCCAGCCACTTTTCCCATAATCTAACTTATGAATTGGCCACCACTGATTACAATATTTCACAAGATCCACCCTAATACCACTAGGAACAGACATTCCTGATCCCATCTCATAAGTAAAAACCACCAGGCGGGGGGGAAAGGGGAAAGCACAGAGATGGAGAAGGCTTGCATCATGCTTACAACTTACACTAACAACACCACAAAGAAACAATTATAACAACAACCAGTAAAACAATTAACATGTACTAGTGCACTGATAAACACTCATATACTAAAACAAGGACTTGAAGAGTTTCTCTTCCCTTTTTCTCTTTCTCTTTCTCCTTTTTTTTTTTTTTTTTCAGTCCTTCTTTCAAACCTTTTATAGGGGTCATCACCCCCAAATCTTTTACCTTTATTTAGGGGACTGTACCCCTGGGCCTTTCATCCAATATTTTACCTTTATTTAGGGGACTCTGCCCTTGGACCTTTCACTCCCTTTTAATCCAGATTCTTTTAGCCCAACCCTGCAAAGCTTTCACACTTTCGACTAATGGGCAGGCAAGCCCCCCTGCGAGGCTTTCGCCCCAACCCAAACCAAAAATAATAATAAAAAAAAAGGATGCTTTATTTATGAATGGTCCTTGGCTCAAGAATTCTGCCACCTCCGGGGATCGAGGACCTCCCCAAGAATCCCTCGGTGCCAGCTGGAGATATTTTGATCCCAGGAGTTGGTTGAAGATCAAGAGAGGAGTCCCACCAAGGTCACCAGAACTGATACATTAAATCGGCTAATTAAAGAAACTTCTAAAACCAGATCAATTTATTGACATGTTGAACTTCTAAAACCAGATCAATTTATTGACATGTTGACTCCGACGGGAATAGGCCCCAAACAATTCCCAGACATGGGTTATATCCACACAGATCATACATATTCATTACATTTCCAAGAAATGCTTTGCATATGCATTATATCCCTTTGTTATTTGGCTTGTCACCACCTTATCTTCTGAGAACAAGGGCATTGTCTCCTAACCTTCTCCTGCTTATCTTAAGAAATACCATTCTTGTGACTTAACTCCTAACAAGTGCCTAACACCTAAAAGCCGTGAACTTTATTATTGTTAACTTAGTAAATGCCTAAAATCTATGACCCTTATTCATATAGACTTATTTTATTACTAATTGCTGATTTTAGGTATCAGCATCAGCCAATATGAGACAGACTTTAAAGAAAAATGTAATTTACTTAGTGAGGCTAGGTTGTGGTTGCTTCTCTCACCTTTTCTTTACTGTGCTGGTATATGTATTTGATTGCAGTGAAATTACAGATTTTTGTTAAAATGTTGGACCCCAAAAGTAACATCTTCAGAAGCGCCTAAATCAGTCAGATTTCTAGAAGGAACTTGGGTTCTTAGAGCTTGAGGCCCTGGCCTTCAAACAAAACCAAAATAGCTGGAAGCCTGGGAAAGAGCTCACTGTCTAGAAATGGAGTTCACAAACTCCACCTGCTATGCTAGGAGGAAGCACTGAGCAGAAAATGGGCACTGAAAACTTCATTTCCCCATTCTGATGGACCTGATGGTTGGTGTGCTGGATTTTATAGCTCATAATTACTAGAGGAGACTGGCACTCAAACAGCTCCTTTGGGTGATGGTGGAAGTAGCAGTAGTTCATAATACTTGTAAGGCTCAGAAAGCAGGTTTCCTTGCCTCAAAGCCTGAAGTGACTCATATGCATCTCCGCCACCTTTTAGGAGCTTGTCCTAACACCCCAGGGTTGTCTAGACTTCCCATTCCTCCTGCTAGCCCTCACTTTTTGGCCACTAGGGGCTCAAGATTCATAGCATCCAAGAGAGAGCTGAACTGTTGTTGATTCATGCTTAAGAAATTTGGCTGGGGACACAGGCATGGATGTTCCTACTCCACTTACATCGCTTTGAGAATGTTCACTCCAAGCCACTAAATAAGTGAAAGAAGTGGTTAAATAGGAAATCTTGTATTGTTCAAACCCACACCTTGAAATAGCCCTCAGTAAGAGCATAGAAATAGTAATGGGGAGACCTATTGGAGGAAAAAGACAACTAGCAAAAGTCCAGATTCATCAACCACATGAGTAATCTGAGTTGGAGAAAAGCATTACTGCTTGTACCAAGCATTTGATAGAAAGCAGACAGCTCTGGTCCATTTAAAAGATTCAGGCAGGCCTTAACTGTCTTGACAGAAAATGAAACATGTAGCCTTGTTTCTGAGTCAGGTGCCTTTTGTGAGTTATACAGCCTCTTAAAGGATTGTCAGCTTGTCTCAGCACTGTGTATTTGTGGTCAGTGCTGGAGCTTCTGGTGTAGATGGGTGGAAGTCGGTTTATATTTAGGGTTGTAAACATTTGCCTCTATTAAACCCCACTTTATACCTCTGTGTCTGAATAGCAAAATTCATGTGACCTGCAAAATACCAGCTTTTTATTCTGGAGACAAAAATAACCAATGCATTTGCAAGTTCCAGTCCTGATAAATTACTCTGATTTAAGGTTTTTACTTCAATCCCAAATCGGTCTCTTTGTTGCTCATGCCACAGAGAGATATTAGTCCGATCCTTTTCCTGCCAAGTTCAATGGGCATTTATTCACCTCTGCCATTGGCAGGAGTGGGACTGGGCATGCATGGTTTGTATGACTATGTAATCTTCTCTGCAGGTTCCTCAGCCATGCTCATGACCATAATCTCTAGGCATCTCTGCTGCTTATTTGTCCCTCAAAAAAGCAGCCTTGGACGTGTTCCCCTGCTCTTACCTGTGTGGAAAGGACAGAGTTGGTTCATCTTGCACTTACACACACTGGTAGGCATGCCACTTTCCCAAGACAAGTGGGAAAAGGAGCTTTTCTCTCTGAGAGGAATAAAATCTGCAAGAGAAAAAAAATATATATCAGCACATTTCATATACCACAGGGGAAGCAGAAGCAAAACATATTCACTATTCAGGTTCCAGCAGTCTGGTAAACCAGGCAAGGTTTGTAGGGAAAAGCTGAACATGGGGCCAGTAAGCCAGGAAAGGACCTGGTTAAGAACTTTCTCCAGAGTGTGAGAAAATGTTGGGAACTATTTTTGTGCCATGGCACCTTGCCTGGTGTTGCAGGATGAAACTGGGACTGTTAGCTCAACTTTTGTGGCTAATTGCTAACTAAACCCAGTTGATTTCCCACAAGAAACAAGGAAGGGTTTTGAATCAGAAAACTGAATATCAGTTTATATGATAACCCATCATACATGGGTTCCTATCCCTACTGGAGACAGGGATGTATTAATACAGCACAAATACTGCATACTTGCAGAAACCTTAGCTTTTGGACCTGAATTCTAATTGTGATCCTGTGGTGAGAAGTTATTAAGAGAAATAGTCTCTCCTAAATGAGAAGCTAATTTAAATCCCCTCTTGCACCAAATACACAAAGGAAGCTTGATGTGCTGTACAAGTTTTAAGGTACATTTCAGCAGCAAGTAGAACAAGCTCTGAAAATTTAAGCAAAAAATATGCTATGTAAAAATACAGCTGCAAAATGTTTCACTTTTTCTTTTTCTTTCTCTTAAGTAAAAGCAAGATCCCAAGAATCAATGGGAGATAAAAGAGAAAGCACACATGGGGGACATCACAGGTTGCCAGGAAGAGAAGTAGGGAGGCAGCAACATTTTCTGCCGTGGGGTGTGTTAGTCCATTGAGTTGGGAATGGTAATAACTCGGGCCTAGTGTCAGGCTAGGCTAGACTAACACTAAATGGTGGTGTTGCTTTGATGGAGACACTTTTCTATCCCCACTGGGCCCCTCAGTGGCAGTCTCAGTAGGAGGAGAAAAAGTAAAAGGATAAATTCCCTTGCACAGCACAAAGTACATTCTTGGAATCCGTGAAGCAACCAGGTGCAGACAGAGGCAAGGTCTCTGCCCTTTCTCTGCCCCAGCTGGTTCTCATCCAGAAGTTCCATGACCATCTATCTTAGTGGGATGTTGACAACAAGCTGCTGTGAGTCAGGGTATGTTAGCTTTAGCCCCTGCTGACCTTGGAGGCAATAGGACACAGTTTGTCTGGTCTTTGCTTTGTCCCTGCTTGGGAGATGGAGAGCTCATGTCCTTTTTTATTAATTCTGCTATGCCTTTTGCTGCCATCAAATCTGGGTTTCTGCAACTGTATGGTGGCCAACCAGGCTGTTGCCCTAATTTTGTTTTCCCCTTCGTGTCCCATATGCAGAGAAGCAGAGGGAGCTGGCTCGGAAGGGCTCCCTGAAGAATGGCAACATGGGAAGCCCAGTTAATCAGCAGCCCAAGAAGAACAATGTGATGGCACGAACAAGGTAAAGGACTGGAAAAGCACTCATCTGTGCTCTGAGGTGCAATCCCTTATGACCTTAGGATGGGCAAGGATGATGTTCATTGCTATTCACCTACTGCCAAACATGCTGTGAGAGCAGTGATGACCCTTTCCGGACCTGGCAGGTCCAGACGCTCTGTGCTGTGTTGCATCCTATCCTCTGGGGAAATGCAGGGACAGGTGGGCTCAGGACTGGTGACAGTGCAGCTTGAAGGAGGCAGAGGCAGCCCAGCCTGGTCAAAATCAGGGGTTTGATATGGCTTTCTTACATGTTCTGGGTAGCCTCACATAACACATAATCCTGCCAGCAGGAGAGTGTACAATGCTGCTTCATGTAAGGTGTCACGGAGGCACCCCAAAGTTAGTTTTAGGCAAACAACAAGGTCCAAAAAAACCTTTTATTCTGATCAAAAAGGTGCAGCAGATTAACTGGTAAAGAATGGGGTTTTAGCTCTCCAATAACATAAATACAGGTTCGAATATCAGTTGAGGAAATTATCGAGGTGCAGCAAATAATAACAATGGAGATCCACAGCGTGCATACACATGTCTCACAAAAACAACATCAGAGCCGTCCCTGACTTCAGGAAACAAATACATGCTTGCCTGAACCTGGCAAGGAATTATCAAAGAAAATACATGTGCTTATATTTAAGCACAAAATATCCTCACTTTGCCTAAGCGAGGAAAAACAAACAACACCCGCGATCCTACGAGGAAATATTACGAAGTTTTATCACTCACCCATACGGTTCAGTGAGGGAATCCCAGTCCTGGGAGATTACCTTAGGCAGCCATCCTGCCTAAGGGGGAGGGCTCTCGACTACAGCATTTGGCCCACACTCCAAGAGGGCAGGCCAAGCACTTGCCTCTGCGGGGGTCCCATTTAAATACCCGAATCAGATCTGACTGTGGGCATTCCAGAAGCTTCTCTGCACCCCCACTCTGGCTGTGGGCGCCCAGAAACTTCTCCGCAGCTTGGTGCCTCTGCACCCCTCCTTCTCTCTCTTAACGACCCTGGCACACGGGCTCTGGGGTCAAACAAAAGAAGCTGTTACCCCCCATTGCAGGAGAGGGGGGTGGGGAGGATGCGTAATGGCTTCCTGAAATTTTCTGAGCAGAAGCAGAACATTGCAGGTGGTTAAAGTGCAGTTGGAGCATGGATGAGATGGATTATCATATTTTGATTTATATTTTCTAAAATCTTTGTGAAGCATCATTGTGCATCATATGTTGTTAAAGACTGGTTCTTCATTTGGGAGAAAAATCTGAGTTAACCCACTGAACAAGGAGATTTTCATCATTCTTACTGTTCCCACCTGCTGAATGTAGAATCTTCTTCCATTTGCTTGGTTTGATTGATCTTATTTTAAATATGAACCAAAGTCTTTGTGCAGTTTTGTGACTGAAAGAACTCTGTTGTGAACTGGATACCATTGAATTAATATATTTTCCTTATCCTAGGAGCTCTGAAGCCTGTATTCCATTACAAAAAATCTCTCAGACAATTAAAGGTGCAAAGTCATCATCAGCCTTTGTAATACTTCTGATGAAGTGAAAGCCATTATAAAATAATGAGATTTTAAAAGTGCTAGTCTGACTAGGCTCTTACGCTTTGCCTACCAGCTCGTATTTCTTATATTACTAAATTTAGGAGTGAGACCTCAGAAATGGTGTGTTGTGGGGGCTGGGTAGGGACTCATGCAGAAAGACCAAATCCCTGATTTCCAGTAGTAGAATAGTAGGAGCACCAAACCTCTGCCTTCCCCTAGCCTCCATCTCCCATTTACTTATTGCTAGGGAAAACAAAACAAAACACCAGAAAAAATGAGCAATCTGATATGACAAGCAGTGCTAGCTGAACAGGTTCACCAGAATGAAGTGTAGAGTGTCCCAACTGTTTTTTTTCTTCCAGGGAGGAGTGTGTTCCCAAGGCATGTCCCGTATTCAACCATGTGAAACTGCTCTGAACTACCCAGAGACACATCCCACTTCCTTTGAATTGCACCCATTTAAACGTCTTCAGCAAAAAGGGAGGACTTGCAAGGAAGTGAAATAGGGAAAGCCTAACTATCATCTGGCTTTGCTCTAGACTATGTCTGGTACTGAGCTTTACTGTGTGGTTAACAGGCAACATTTAATTATTTCAGGCTCGTCGTTCCCAATAAGGGCTATTCATCATTAGATCAGAGTCCAGATGAAAAGCCACTGGTAGCCCTGGATACGGACAGGTATGCAAAGATGATATATATTATGGTAAAAGCAAGTTTTCATGCTAGAGTGCAGTACTGAAGCTAATTCCTGCTGAAACTGCTCTTGCAGGCCACTCGCACTCTTCCTCGCTGTGCCCTTTGGCATATGCCATAACGAGTCTGTGTGCGTAAACAAGTAGAAACAGATATGAGTAAAGAGCACTTTGATGGAAAGGTCTGAGGGTCACAGATGAAAGTTGTTCTCCTGATTCCCTTGATGTAATTTCTCTGTGCCTAAATTGCAGCTTCACAGTATGAGAAAGTTAGGGCTAACCAGAGAATACAGGTCTCTCTAACTGTTGTTTCCTTCTTTGCTGTATCTTGTTCTTCCCTTCAGTGATGATGACTTTGACATGTCCAGATATTCCTCTTCGGGATACTCATCAGCTGAGGTGAGTTATACCCTTTTCTGCCATCGTTGCCATGAATGCTAATAGTAGAGCAGCCAGAAACGGCTTAGAGTGGCCTTGTGCTGCCAGAAACAGCTCCACAAGGAATTTACCAGTGGTGTAGACTCTGTGAGCCTGGAAGGGAACATGGCAGAAACTGTGTCATGTTTCTTTCTTCACCAGTGATCCAGTTGGCTCTGTCCCCACGCTTCCATGGCACAGACATAGATCTGCCCGTTGACTGTTTTCACAGATACCTTTGGCCTCACTCAAACATTTCCCAGTTCTGCCCAGTCCTGAAGTGTTGGCCCATCTGGTGCAAAAGCATCAACTTGTCTGTCACAGCAGCTCAGCAACCATCTACTTGCCAAGAAAACAAATAAAGAATCTGAGGATGTGCTGTGATTTCCAGTTCTTGTGGGAGTCAAGGTCACCCAGTGCATGTTTATTTGGAGCACCAGAAATTCCAGGGAGGACTTGCAGATATTAACTCTTGCCCTTTCAGAGAGAAAAGGCAGGGAGGCTCAGGCTTGTTAATCCTTCTGCATTGTTTCTGAATACATTCCCAAACTCTTTTGTAAATTAGTTGTTCAGACTCTGGCTACTGCTTCTGCAGGATCTGATTTTACATCCAGGGTGCTGAGCAGCCATTCTGCACACAAGCCACTGGGAACTCTTCCCCCTTGTATCCTTTCCTTGGGCAAAATACCTCTGAAACACAGAGAAACAGCCAAGAGGAGGGACCAGCAAATGATCTAGGCCATCTCTGGGCCCTGATGAAGTGTTGTTCACCTAGATCTGGCTAGACAGCACTTGAATCCAAGATTACAAAAAGCCAAGAGGCTTTACCACCTTTCAACTGCTATAGTGCCCCAGACTGAGAGGAGGGACTGCTCAGCTGCCAGTCACTTTATTATCATTATTATTACATTACTTTAAATGAGGACTTGTCTTCATGGAAAGATTATTCCAGAATAAAATAGTGTATCAACTTGCTACTCTGGAATATCTCACTCCTATCCTATTTTGGTATAAGTTAGAAAAGCAGAAGGCAGCCCTCACCTGTGGTCAAAACTGGGATTCTTTCATTGATGGGACAGCTGCTAATGATAGGGAAATATATTCCAGAATAAGGGGCCTCCTTCCTTTTCTGACCATCAGAAGGAAGAAGTCTCAAGTGTTTGACTGTTTGTTTCTTTGTCTGTAGCAGATCAACCAAGACTTGAACATCCAGCTGCTAAAGGATGGGTACCGATTAGATGAGATCCCAGATGACGAGGACCTCGACCTAATTCCCCCTAAATCGGTCAACCCTACCTGCATGTGTTGCCAAGCCACCTCCTCCACTGCCTGTCACATCCAGTAGTGAGGCTGGCAGGCTGTGATCAGTGCTTTCCACTTTAACTGTAAAACTTAACAGCCATTGCTTCCTCCTATGGTAGGACATGCACCTCTTTGTCTTCATGGAGCCAGGAGAAACCAAAAAATTCATTTTATGATTGGTTAATAAGTTATTTTAAGCTATGGTTAAACAAAAGAGAAGTTGCTCAAAGTGCCAGGCAGTGCCTGGCAGAACTGACTGGTCTGGAGAATAAATGCAGGAGGGTCCAAAGATAACTCCTTGGTTTGTGTAGGCACTGGTGATGTTTTGTAATGTGTCTGTTCCAGAATGGGAAGGGTCCTGCCTACTGAAACAAATCCATCTGCAAGATCATGGGTGAGTCAGAGGTGTCAGAGGGTTTTACCTGTGGGAGGAGGTCAGTTCTTAATTCATTCACTAAACCTGATTTGTTTGCATAACCAAAATTGTACGGTAACTGGGGGATGATAATGGGAACAGAGCAGGGCATCCTTTCTTATGTCAAGGCTAGCCAGGACTAGCATGACACAATTCATTCACTTTCAAAGAAGACAAATAGGTGGCATTTCACTGTGAGTCAGTACTAGCTAGAGCTGTTGTGTCACATATCCAATGCAATCTATCCTTAGCTCCACATTAAATTATCACCAAACACATCAGATTCCATCTGAAATCCATCCATGTTCTTCAGAGATTCAGTCCTTACCTGAGAATACCATACTCCTGAGTTCAGTCCAGTCACATAGACTTCATCCTATACTTCATTCCTGTGAGACACATCTGCTTCCAAAAATCTTAAAGTTTGTTCAACTAAGAAAAATTGAGTCCTGCACAAGACATAACTAGAGCTGTGCAGTCTGAAGTTCAGTGCCAGAAAAGTTAGCTGAAGAAAGAACATTTTTACAGAACTTGGCTGTTGATATTCTCTTAAGACTGTATCTCTTGGTGCCTGTGAGAAAGATTTGTTAATGCTGAAGGCATCTCTGTGGTGGTGTCAGACTTGTGTGTGTCTGTGTGTGTGTGTGTGTTCAGCAACAGCAGGATTATGAACAACTTCAACTAAAAAATAACTATGAGAGGACACTACTGTTTATCCCATCTCTGCCCACTTGTGAATCAAGCTTGGTCTGTGTTAGATGTCCCACATCAGGAGCAATTGTGTTTATTTGGTGCTGGAAGTTGGGAAACCTGGTGTTATATTAGGTGGCTGGACTGAATTGCCAGTTTACCAGCAGATTGTTTTGAATGCAAAATTATTTCTGGAATGAGGAAATGTTCTCTCCCTGGCCGGTCTTACACTGCTGGTTTCAGCATGACTAAGGTGACAGATGGGCTGGCATTTTTCTCATAGACAAAATCTTTTGCCACAGGCACAACTGTGTGTTCCTGCTCTGCCAGGAGGAAGGACTGCCTACCTTGCATCAGCGCTTGCTTTAGAGCCTGGGGAAAAGAGAAAGCGATGGCAATTCTGAGCTTCCCATCAGAATTTCCTTAAGTTGCAATACAGAACCTGAGCTCCACCCTGAAGGACAGATCCCCCTCGTCTGAAATCTTCATGTAGTGAGCTGAGTCTAAGAAATCCTCTTTGTGATTGGGAGGACACCTATTTAACATTGTGGGTTTTCACTCTGTGCATTGCAAGGCACAGTGTCATCCACAGCATGAGCAAAAGAACAGGCACACAAGACTCCTGGGCTTTATTATTCACTAGCTGGCCCTGGGCAACCATTAAAGCTGTGTTTGCCCATCCCCAAAAAACAGGACACTGCCACTCTGAGTCCAGGCCACAGAAAGAGGACTGAGCGGTGCTGTTTACTGAGCATCCCTGCCTCCTCCTTGTGCAGAAGTGCTGGCTAACTTGCCAGCTCCTCTAGGAAAAGAGTGTTTCTCAATTGAATTCCTCTCCCTTTCTCATCACCTGGTAATGAGGAGAGGGAATAGTTCCAAAATGTTTCTAAAGAAGCACAAAGCATCAGGTCCCCAAGTCTTTGCTTCTTCCCTTGTGTGCCTGCTTTCCTCTCCAGTGCTAGTTCAGGTGTGAGGTTAGCAACTTGTCTGGAGTGGGGGAAAGAGCTCTAACAAGACTCTGTAGGGAGAAAAGATAAAAGGGAAAAGCATTCCTTAAGGAGTCTCTTTTTTTTTTAATGAAAAATGTAGTCAAAACCTAAATCAAACCAAATCCTACAGGACATGGATGAGTCTCTTTAAATGTTCACTCTTCTAAAGCAGGACTTTGCAGTTCAGCATTGTTACCATGCAACATCTTCATCGCATTTATCCTTCTGGGTTAGTCTCTGTGCCTTCCAGCTGGGCTGCACACAGTCTTTCCCACAGCCCTTGCTCAGGTGCTTGGAGCATTTCTCCTGCTGGAGAAACAAGGCATCTATTTACATGGGTCAGCCCTGGGAGACTGCAGGTCCCACAGGTTTCCATCATGCTGCTATCATGTTCAGTCAAGGACAGCATGAAGCTTTCTGAGACTGTATCTCCCAAGGCTGACTGACATCTCTCCTCTGAAGGACAGACCTTCTTTCATAACCACTGTCCCATGGCACCACAACCAAGTCCTTTTATTGCCCCTATTGCTGGTTTTTGCCTGCCATGTGCCCTGTGGCATTCCCTAACCCTGCAACCTTGGAACTGCCCTCAGCCCTTTGCATTATGTGATGTGCACTTGCTTCCAGCACAACCCTTTAGGGTCTCTGTGACGGAGATGAATTTAAATGTTTACACCCAGTGCTTCCTCCAAATACAGACAGAAGCACAAGCCAAATGTTTTTCACTGCACACAGAAGGAGCTGGTTGCACAAATAGCTGTTTTGGCATGACAATACAGGACCATAAAGTGACATTTTTTTGGCTTCTCCTCACTATGCTTTGTATTCATATATTTTATTAGGGAAATAAAGTAGAAAGGGTAGGGAAAAGTAGTTACTTGTGTGGAGTCATTATCAGGAAGGCTGAATGGATTAAGGCAATGCACATGTGGCTATAATAGAAAACTGAACACTAACCCTTCTGAATCATAATCCCTTAAGCAGGTTATGACCATGGGGCATGTTTGTTGGCTTTTTATGGAATATGATGGAAGGCCTGACAGTATGTATTAACCGCAGATTTAGCTGACTCTCCCTATATGGTCTCATGTTCAGACCTTTGCTTTGCTAGCCCTTGTTCTCATGAAGGAACTCAACTTACCTGATGTCTGCTGAAAATACAATAAAGCAGAGAGGAAACAGTCTAGGAAGCCCCTGGAGTGTGTGAAAGACAACTTCCTGACACAGCTGGTCAGTGAGCCAACTAGGGAAGGTGCCCCACTGGACCTGTTGTTTGTGAACAGAGAAGGACTTGTGGGCGATGTGATGGTCAGAGGCTGCCTTGGGCATAGCGATCATTTCTATTCTTGGAGAAGTAAGGAGGGAGGTCAGCAGAACTGCTACCTGGACTTCCAGAGGGTTTAGGAGGCAGTTCTGAAGGGCAAAGGAGTCCAGGAAAGCTGGGCATTCTTCAAGAAGGAAGTCTTAAAGGCACAGGAGCAGGCCATCCCCATATGCCAAAAGATGAGCCAGCGGGGAAGAAGACCAGCCTGGCTGAACAGAGAGCTCTGGCTGGAACTCAGGAATAAAAAGAGAGTTTATGACCTTTAGAAGATGGGGCAGGCAACTCAGGAGGACTACAAGGATGTTGTGAAGTTATGCAGGAAGAAAATTAGAAGGGCCAATGCCCAACTGGAGCTGAATCTGGCTACAGCCATAAAAGACAACAAAAAAAATTTCTATAAATACATTGGCAACAAAAGGAGGGCTAAGGAGAATCTCCACCCTCTAGTGGATGCGAGGGGAAACAGTGACAGAGGATGAGGAAAAGGACGAGGTACTAAATGCCTTCTTTGCTTCAGTCTTTAATAATAAGACCAGTTGTGCTCCAAGTACACAGTCCCCTGAGCTGGAAGACAGGGATGGAGAGCAGAATGAAGCCCCAATAATCCAAGGGGAAATGGTTAATGAACTGCTACATCACTTAGACACACATGAGTCTATGGGGCCAGATAGGATCCACCCAAGGGTTCTGATGGAGCTGGCAGAGGTGCTCGCCAAGCTACTTTAAATTATTTACCAGCAGTCCTGGCTAAACGGGGAGGTCCACATTGACTGGAACTTGGAAAATGTGATGCACATCTACAAGAAGGTGTGGAAGGAGGATCTGGGGACTTAGAGGCCTCTCAGTCTGATCTCAGTGCTGGGGAAGATTGTGGTGCAGATCGTTCTGAGTGCCATCATGTGGCACATAGAGGACAACCAAGCAATCAGGCCCAGTCAGCATGGATTTATGAAAAGCAGGTCCTGCTTGACTAACCTGATCTCCTTCTATGAGAAGGTGACCTGCTTAGTGGATGGGGGAAAGGCTGTGGATGTTTTCTACCTAGACTTTAGTAAGGCCTTTGACATTGTTTCCCACAACATTCTGCTGGAGAAACTGGCTTCTCATGGCTTCGATGGGCATATTCTTCACTGGGTAAAGAACTGGCTGGATGGCCTGGCCCAAAGAGTTCTGGTGAATGGAGTCAAATCCAGTTGACAGTCAGTCACAAGCAGTATTCCCCAGGGCTCAGTATTGGGGCCAGTTCTGTTTAATATCTTTATCAATGATCTGGACAAGGGGATCGAGTGCACCCTCAGTAAGTTTGTAGATGACACCAAGTTGGGTGGGAGTGTTGATCTGCTTGAGGGTAGGAAGGCTATACAGAGGGATCTGGACCAGCTGGATTGTTGGGCTGAGGCCAATTGTATGAGGTTCAATAAGGCCAAGTGCTGTGTCCTGCCCTTGGGTCACAACAACCCCATGCAACACTACAGGCTTGGGGAAGAATGGCTAGAAAACTGCCTTGAGTCTTATGAGAAGTGGCTGAGGGAACTGGGGTTGTTTAGTTTGGAGAGGAGGACACTGAGGGGAGACCTTATCACTCTCTACAACTATCTGAAAGGAGGTTGTAGCATGGAGGGTGTTCATCTCTTTTCACAGGTAACAAGTGATAGGATGAGTGGGAATGGCCTCAAGTTGTACCAGGGGAGGTTTAGATTGGATATTAGGAAAAACTTCTTCATGGAAAGGGTTGTCAGGCATTGGAACAGGCTGCTCAGGGAAGTGGTTGAGTCACCATCCCTGGAGGTATTTAAAAGATGTGTAGATGTGGTGCTTAAGGACATGGTTTAGTGGTCAACTTGTTAGTGTTAGGTTAATGGTTGGACTCAATGATCTTAAAGGTCTTTTCCAACCAAAATGATTCTATGATTCTATTTTGTGATTCAGCCAGAAGGTTTTCCTTGTGCCCTTGTTAAAGGCTGTGCTGTGGTGACTTCCCAGGAAGGTGTATAGATATGTGACTGTTCTGGCATTGCTTTCCTTAAACCAGTCTCTGCTGCCATGGCCCCAAGAAGGCAAAAGCAAAGAGCACAGACTCTGACTCTCTGTCACAGCATTATAAAGCTCTAAAATCTGCAGAGCTGTAGTAAAGCAAATCGTTCCTTATTCCAGCAAACCAGATGATCTTCTCAGGCCCCGTTTTCAGTCCCAAGTCATGCAGAATACTAAAGGGAGGAACACCACAGAATATGAAAGGCTGTACAGCTGTCCATCTAAATTACCATACAGATAGGCTAGCTTTCTTATTTTGATGCTTGTGCCTCCACAAAGGAATTTGCATTTGATGCCTCCTAAAGCCAGAATGTCTTTTTGTTAGGATTTTATGTAATTTTAGTCATCAAATTACCTGAATTTAAGCAAACCCTTTCCTTTTATCGCATGTTAATTTTGCCCTTTAATGTGAGCTGACTTTGGACTCCAGGGTCTCAGCACTCAACTCTTCAGTCAGTGTGAAAACTCCATATTCCCAGATGTCTGTATGAGGGGGAATATCCTCCTAGGGTTGAGGAAGGTCTCTAGATAGGGTGGTCTAATCTGCTTTTCTGGTGGTTGTATAATAAACTTTGGCCGAAAGAAGGCTAATGTCCAGGCAACCATCCCAAAGGCTCATTTGATGTCTTATCAGACATATCTTGAAGCCAATCCTTGGAAGAGTCACTGGATCATATCTGACATTGCTGCATGTCTATCCCCAATGTGTACACTTGACCATTGGATCTGCTCTTCTCTTCTGGCTGTATTGCCTGCAGATGCCTTGCAACTGCAAAAGCAGGTGGCCAAGCCTGCTGCACAGACTTCAAAAGAGACTTCAGGATGCTGTGCTCCCCCACAGACAGGATTGACTCAGATGTTTCTGGTTTGGATCTCTGGCTCCTTTCTCAAAAGGAGACACCTGCTCTGGTCAGCCATGTGCTGGCTGACACATTGGTCTGTGATCCTGAACAGAATCCTCTTCATGCAGAATCTGTCCTCAATCTGGCCTGCAAGCTATACAGTGGCATGCAGGAGGCTTGAAAAGTAAAGTGCCCTGTATGTGACAATGGAAACATGAAAACGCTTTTGAAGAAAGGAAGGACCCAGCTGGGCATCAGATGGAATGACAGGAAAACAAGCAGTAACTAGAAAGGTTGCCAAGTGCTGTCTTGGCCTAAGGCAGATCCCAGTTGTCCAAGTTAATCTATCCCAGTACAGTGCTGATACCAGCAGGGAGCAAAGCTCACTTTCAGATGCACACACCAGAAACACCATGTCCCTGAGCTGGCACTGCAGCCAAATAGTACTACAGAGAGTCTGCTAGACTGTTAGACCATAGAAATGAGATCTGGGATCCCTTGCTGATATTGGCACATACTACATGTTTGCTCTAACTTCAGACAAGTTACATCCCCTCTTGATATCCGTTCCCTTCTCCAGCACAGGGGAGAAAGCCACCTTCCAAAGATGCTACCACTACCCTGCATGGATGTTGCCAAGTGTGTGGCAGGCACCATTGACAGGATACCTCTGCAAGCAAGATGCAAAAAGCATGCTATAGAAGTTTTACGTGTATTTTCAAAGTACTACAAAGAACAGCAGCACAACTCTGTTTTCCCTCTGTTTAACACCTTCTGATGTTGCTTCCATGTGCCAGAAGGCTGCAGGGTGGAAGTTTGTAGAGAAATTAAACTGTTGGAGCAATAAAGGACTCAGCAAACAATTCGATTCAATGTGAATCACGCTAAAGCCATTTATTACAGAAACAAGCCTCCTTATATATGCAAGTATATTCTAATCATGCGTCCACGCTCCAAGCATGGATTCGCTAAATGAGTATCATGGGCTGTCCATGTGCTGGAGTCTCACTGATGATATGTCCGATGATTCACGCCACGCCAGGACCCCGCTGATTGAGGAACACCCCTCTTTCTCACAGCAGATTCTGTTCTCAGCTTCTCAAAGCGGCCTTGAGATTCCTTTGAGCCTGACTAATTCAAAAACAAATCTTTATCTATCAAGACCCCTCCACACTTCCCCCTTTCTGTTCTTGAATTAGTCAGGCCCCTTTAACCGCACAGTGAATCATTTTTGAAATATACTGAAACATAGAACACGTGATTAACAACATAATTACAATTACATATAATGCAGTTAAACCTCACTTAATAAGATCAAACAACTACCTGGCTATTCTTAAAACCTTAATTCTATTATGACAACCTTATTAACACACTAACTCCATTTTGGTTGTCATATTTATTGGATATTGTTTTCCCTTACTGGATCGAAGTCCTGTTTCAGATCTATCACTGTAGTATTTGCAGATCTGCACCATCCAAGCAGCTTCTTGTAGGCCATGCAACTAAACAGAATTCTCAGAAAACGTTATTTGAGCTTACAATTTACTTAACAAATCTTAACCTAAGAGAGGTATAGGACTTTCTGGCAACTATAGGAATTCATGTATTAAAACTTTGTTCCAAATTTGACATTCCATTGGTCTCAAAAAATGGCCTTTCTTTCGTTCTCTCCCATGACCTCAAAAACTAGCATGGTGAATTTACTAAGAAGTCTCTTACAACTAATTATCACAGAATAAGTCTATCAATAAATTTTTGGTTTAATTTTCCAGTTTCATTAGAACTATGGGTCTGCTAAGGATGCCTTTAAACTTCACCCTCGGACTGCTCCATTCAGTATTACATCGCTGCAGTGGGGGGGAGAGAGAACCCCCTTTTCACTGCTTTAAAAGCAGGCAGCCAGGTTTTTCCTTTTTTTTTTTTTTTTTCTTTTGTTTTTCTTGCTGCAGTTTAGATATAACCAAGGTCACGCAGCTGGCATAATGGCTGGTACGAAGTAGGAGGCTCTGGGAAACTTCTCAGTTACAATGAGCTGCACACAGGCCTAGGATATTTTGCTCTTTTGTTTTCCCATTTCATTCCAACCATAATACACTTTATATGCAATTTCATTTAGCTCAGCAATAGTTACATTCCTTAGCTCCATTTACCTTTTACAATTTAGAGATGTCAAAAAACAGTATAAACCAGTATAATAAACATAAATCCATTATTCTATTTTCCTAGATCCAAATCAGTTAATATTCTAGCAACTTTTGAATACAACCTCTTCTAAATTCACATCTATCATAGCATTTTAACAATTTAAATGCTTTTCTAACAATATAAGCAATTACTCTAACGTGTAAGGATGCATCCTAAGGGGGGGCAAGGTGGAATTTTAGCAGTGGAACCGGTTCCCATTTTGTAATTATCTCCCCAAACAAGATTCTTTTGGTACCAAATATGAATATGCAAACTAAAATACTGAGCTCAGATGTGAAAACCAAATACCCAGTTCAAATATGCAGATGGATCACAGTTACACTAATTTAAGACAATATCTCAAGTTTTGCACTGCACCTTTGGGCCGCTTACTGCTCAGCCAGGTGGAGGTACCTTTGGGTCTCCCTGACAAAATAGGTCAGTGCGCGCTGGAGCCCCATTGGCACCCGCCCCCCCGGCGACAGCGAGCTGGACTGGGCAAGGCCTTTTTTTTTCTGTTTTGTTTTGTTTTGTTTTTTAGTGTCTCATCTGGTGCGCTACAGCTGTTATTCCAAAACCAGGATTCTTTACATGGTGTGCATATGGAAAAGCCAAATCCACCACACCGAGATGAGACACAGCCTGTCACAGAGTTGCGCAAGTCTGAATGCTGGAATAAAGGTAGCATGCTGGAGAGAAAAATAACAGCTACTACACACAAAATTTTACCATCACATTCACGCAGTAAAGAACTAAATTACTCATGATCTTCTGTATTATTGCAAAAGGCAAATTTTGAGTCAACGGATTCTCATGATTTAACAGACTGAGAACTTATCGTACCATATAGCACAGATCTAGTAAAATTGCAACATGCTTAAACCAATACTCACAAAGAAAACAGGTTAATAAGGAAAGCATCTTGCAGACTTTAACAAGTTTTCTGACCTGTGTGTTATAAGTTAACTCTCTCAGCTTGTTGAAGTTCAAATCGCCCCGCCTGTAAAACTGTCTGAAATGATTTAATGATTTCTTGTAGAGATTTATTTTGTCCTGCTCTTCTGGCCTCAAAAACAACATTAATCGCAACAAGATTCTATTCTCCAGACACTTTTCCCAATCATTTAACTTATACAGCAGCCAACACTGATTTCAATATTTAACAAGATCTTCCTTCCTTATAATTCCGAGTGCTTTCCTAAGTTTTAAAACACCTCCCAATACGGATTTTTTAGGAACACAACTGAAAACAATTATTCCTGACCCCATCTTGCAAGTAAAAACCTTGAGAAGGGGGAGGGAGGGAGGGGAAGGAGGGGAGGAAGACACAGGGCTGCTTGCAGCGTGAATGGGAAAAGTGGGGAGAAGGTTTTACGGCGCACTTAAAAACAACTAGTAAAACAATTAACTCACATTCCTGACAAGCTGCTTGATTTTCAGAGAGGCAATAAACAGGAACACATAATATGTACTGTAAAACTCGCAAATAACATGTTGATAGCAAACATTAGCATTCTCTACTGCTAATCTCAACACTAGTGCTTCCTTAGCTTCTAAGTTTTCGACCTGCTTACTGATGGCCTCTTGAAGATGGTCAATAAATTGCATGTAATTCTCATTGGGACCCTGATTAATAGTTGCAAATTATTTGGCTGCTTTGTTGGTTTCAGACACCTCTCTCATCGCTTGATATGCAAGATCTGTTGACTGCCTCAGGATTTCAGAAACTTATCGTGTTTGTATTTGTGGTGTGCCAATTAGCGTCTCTTCCAGGAGTTGTGGGATACCTGCCCCTTTCAACGAATCCCCATTGTTCTGTCCTAAATGATCTATAGCTGTTACATTGCATAGGTCTAATTTTGCTTGAGTTTTTCATGGTTCTTATCTGATCTTGGGGCAACTCGTACACATACTTAACTTTTCAAGAAATATGCTTCAAACCCTCATCCCTTTCCGAGTCATCAGATAACACCGACTTGAACGGTGCTGGAGAATCATTAGTAACAGGGGGGTTCGGAACAGTGCACATTCTCGCCAATACTTTCTAGCATCATAATTATTCGTATAACCTGAGTCCCCAAGCGCATCCCCTTTCCCGTCACGATCAGCACGATCGCATTGCTGACTGTTGGATTCACTCGCTAATAGCTGATCTGATCTTTCACACAGTTCTTTTGCCCAGTTCTTATCCGGCGACTCCTTCTGCTCTCTTGTAGGAGTTAGAGGGGTAGAAGGCGGTAAAGGCGGACCCGAATCAGTAAAAGGATTGATATTGCACTTATTTACGACTTTAGCATTCTCAGCTTTCACCAGTTATTTTGACAAATTGTCTGACTCCAGTTCTTTGGACTTCTTGGTCTCTTTAGGGTCGTGTGATGGTATGGGAGGCCATCTACTGAGTGATTTTCCTCCCCCCACCCCAGACTGCTGTATCATCGGGGGTGCCGACGGCACAATAGGGGTTGGGGCAGGAAGGGAATCAAAGACACGAACTGGGTAAGCTTCACAGTCATTTTTAGAGTTCTTATCAGGCTGCAACGCTGTGAAAATTCCAGTAACCGCAGCCCGTTCAGTCTTAAGTTCTTTTAAGGTGGTAATTATAAGCTTCCATGTAGTCACTAGTGATTTAGCTTCTTTATCTCCGTCGCTCATCTTATCCCATAATTTCTGCTCTATATTGTCCCAAAGTTCAATTTTTAAAGCTTTTTCAGCTTCTGTCAGGTAGCCGTTAGCTCTACACCAAACCAACACTCTACGGATGTTACTTTCTTCATATTTAAGTCCTCTCATAGAGAGAATATGCAGGAGGAGTTTAACTATAGCTTCTTCCTCAGAGGATATATTTTGCCCCATAACTTCACTTTTCCCTCCTCCTGCTCCCAGCCGCTCACCTTTTCCGGTGATTTCTTCAACAAAATTAATGCGGAACGTCTGTACGCCTCCGCCTGGTTCTCAGTCCATCTGATCCGCCTCCGGCTGGGCCGCTCCAGGCTTTTCCCCGACCTCAGTGGTACGCCGTTCAGAGTATCACGTCAGGGTCACCATTTGTTGGAGCGATAAAGGACTCAGCAAACAATTCGATTCAATGTGAATCACGCTAAAGCCATTTATTACAGAAACAAGCCTCCTTATATATGCAACTATATTCTTAATCACGCGTCCACGCTCCAAGCATGGATTCGCTAAATGAGTATCATGGGCTGTCCATGTGCTGGAGTCTCACTGATGATATGTCCGATGATTCACGCCACGCCAGGACCCCGCTGATTGAGGAATGCCCCTCTTTCTCACAGCAGATTCTGTTCTCAGCTTCTCAAAGCGGCCTTGAGATTCCTTTGAGCCTGACTAATTCAGCAACAAATCTTTATCTATCAAGACCCCTCCACATTAAACAGCTTTGGGGCCAGATGTTTGGCAAGGTTGTGTTTCCCAGTTATTTGGCAGCTGGCTCTTGCACAACTGGCTTCTCTATCTGCATGCTGCCACAGAGAATGTGTGAGATTTGATGGCCCGACAGCACCATCCCCTGCTAGTGGAGTTAAGGAACTTAGGAGTGCAACTGGGATAGTGAGTGCTGATGGAAGGGAAAAGAGCATTGAAGGTCTCCTTTTGTATATACCCACGGCAGTTTCATGCTCTTAATTTTAGCATCCATGTAATGACCTGAGGGTATAAATTGGCAGTTTTGCCTGGGCTCTTGCTTTACTTTACCATTCTCCCTTAAAGCTCACGTGGGGTATGGCCACTTTTACGTAGAATGAAGCAGGCTTTGTCACCTGGCTGCTGCTCAGCTCAGCAAGCACAGGCTGCATGTGCCACTGTAAATATACCCTGGCTATGATCTCTTCCACCCTTCAGAGATAACTCTTCACATCACTCTCCTATTTCTACTTCTTACGTCTCAAAAGAAACATATGCATAGATGGGCAGTGCCACAGGACAAGCTGGGCTAGGTTGAGCCTAAGGGAAAGGCATGGAAAGATGTTCATTTTAAGGTGCTTTTCACCTCTAGGAGAACATGGCATCCTTGTCACTTCCTTTCAAGGCTTTCTTGTGTGAGGGATTGTTCCAAATCTTGAACCACATCTCATCAGACAAACCCACCTCTGTTACAGAGCCACACAAGCCCTGAAGCAGAAGGGCCAGCAACTTAGCATAGAGGAAGACCTGGGATTACCTATAGAAGATTAATGCCAGACTAACCAGATGCAGGTTTCTCACAGGGTCTAGCATACATATTTTAAGTCCCTGTATTGTGCGGCTGAGCTGCTGCATTGCTTCCAAAAAATTACAGTTACATCCCCTCCTTTGGCCTCTTCACATCGGTGGCAATGCCAGGATCACAGCAGCTAAATGCTGCCTGGCTGGGCAGTCCTCTGACAGCTTGCTGAGAAGGCAAAGGCCAAGGACTAATTGAGACTACATGGAGTAGAGCACAGTGGCCCACAAAACTAAGCAGCAAGCTAGGTTGCAGAGCAGCATGGACACCAGCAGGACAGGTTGCAGCTTTCCCTGGTGCCTGCAGAGAGCAGGTCTTCCCATTGATTCCCAGACCCAATTGCCAGGAAATATTGGTGGTGGCTCCAAGCCTTTTTCTCTCTGTAAAAAGCTGCTCTAGCAAAAGATGGGTTTGCTCCTAGAAGGAGCCCATCGCACTGGTTGTGCTTGGTCTGTGGAGCTATTCCATAGTAATTGTTGCCTTCTACGAAGGTAGTGACGACCTGGTTCAGGAACAGCACGGCGACCACCCTCAGGTCGCTCGGTCCATCAGCTCACAGACACCAATGTGGTGGACGGCAAATGGCATTTATTGGCAGGTAACACAGGTTTACATACCTTGAGTTTACAACGTCACTTCCGTTTGCTTACATCACACACTTCTACCTGTCTAGGGAGGGGCTACTACCTTTCCGTACAGCGCGAGATCTTCCGGTCGCCAGACTCTGACTACCTACATTTCCCCCCTCCCTATGCACAACTAAATTAGCTAAAATATAACAGTCTTAAAAAAAAATTTTTACTTCTACCTTAGTGCAATACTTTGTGAATAACGTGAACAATAAGGCACTATAAATTGGTGAAAACTAAGGGGGTGATGGTGTGCAATACTGTGTAAATATTCTTTAGAGGTAGACTTCATAATGTGAAAAATAAGGCACTATAAATTGGTGAAAACTAAGGGGGTGACGGTTAGTAATAGGTTATAACTAGAGATAACTAGGGATAACACTGGGTAACTACCCTTTTAAAGTAGCTGCTGGCGTTCAGTCATCATGATGTTAACTTGCTCTAGCCGGCTTTTAACAAACGACAGAAGCTTATTTAATATGCAAGGTCCGAAGATCAGTGTTAATATGACCATAATGATCGGCCCTGCCAAGGTAGATATCAGGGCGGTTAACCATGGTGAATGGCTAAACCATGACTCAAACCATCCCTGTAGGGCTTCTCTATCTCTTTTCCTTTTTTCTAGACCCTCCCTAAGTTTGGCCATTGTGTCTCTGACAAACCTTGTGTTGTCTGCATATACACAACATTCCTCTCCTAGCGCTGCACAAAGTCCGCCTCGTTGTAAAAACAAGAGATCTAGTCCTCTACGATTTTGTAAAACAGCTTCAGGCAATTATCTCAATGACTTTTCCAAAGTGGTGATCGATTGTTCAGTTCGAACCAAATCTTCATCTACTGCTGCTCTGAGGGAATGAAACTTTTGATTTTGTTCCACTAGCGATGCTATTCCTGTTCCAGCCTCCGTGGCTCCTATGGCTAGTAGGGTAGCTATGGTCAGAGTGGTAATGGGTTCTCGCTTTTGTATGTGACCAAAAGTTGAAGGGGATTGATGATTATACATGTATTCTTCGGGATGGTACATGATTCTCGGAATAATCATTACTTGTATACAAAATTCACTGTTTTCATCAAACACACTAAGAGACACACATGGTGTAACTCCAGTTTTTGAACATATCCATTTGGTACTGCTGGCAGGAACTAACCATTTGACTTTCGATTCCTTTTCTAGCGTGAACTCATTTGCACATAACGCTTCTTTCTCAGGGGGTACTGTACCGACACATGTGCCTTGCCCTGATACATATTGCATTGTTATTCCCGGGTTGTTCGTGGAGTTCCACAGACATTGTGGTGGATTAGGCCTGCCTACCAGTTCTGGTTTAGAGGGTATACCTACTACTTCATAAAAGGGGGGGCTTACATCATAGCAAAGCCAGTAGTTTACTGTCGTATTCGGATTGGTAGAATTCAAGAGCTGGTATGTTGAGTTCAGCAAATTCCATAGGGGGGGCATTTCAAGTTTCAAAGTACTAAATGTTTTGGTACTATCTACTAAGGGCCTGGATGTTTGTGGGCTAAGAACCAGGTTAGGCCCAAGTGCCCGGGGTGTTTGCGGCTTGACCTTGATGATTTGTATTAGTGTTCCTGAATCTTTAAAAGTGGTGCGAAGAAATACTGACCACATTTTCCCCACAACCCAACCCGCATTGGTCGGGTTTCGGATCTCTAAGTTTAGATTGGTGCAATTACCTCTTTGGTCTAGCATTGCATTGAACGCAAATATGGGAGGGGAACACCCTCTTGGTCCCCATCTTACTTGCAGAAATTCGTCCTCTTTTTCTGGTCTCCATCTATTGCTTGTTACAATGGTCTCACATCCCCAATATCCACAAAACATATATCACGGATAGTTGCAATAACCTTTTCCTGGGTTTGAACTAGGGCACCAATATGTTCCCCATAACGATTTAGATGTGGGAAACAAGTCACTGAATGTAATTGTGAAGCTTGGAGCACCCGCTGTTGTGTGTTCCCTTATCACTCGATCGTTTGAAGCATCCCGTAGGAGCCACTTGAATGGCTGATGGTGACTGTAATCTGGTTCTGTTTTACCTGTAGCAACAAACCCCAGAATCAAGATCACACTAAAGTGTCACAGCTTCCCTCCACGGAGGCCGCTTCGCTGTTGTCTGGATTCTACCAGTGCGGAACTCTCAGGCTCAGACAGGATGCTTGCCGACTTGTTGACTTCTCTTGTCACCGGGGTACACAGATTACAAGGGCGTTCGATGATCCGGTCCTGAAAACAGAAACTCAGTGTCACGGAGGCACCCCGTAGGTTAATTTAAGGGACAACAGAGTCCAAAACAACTTTTATTAAACCGGTGAGAAACAGGGTTTTAGCACTCCAAAGTGACTTAAATAAAGGTTCGGATATCAGTTGAGGAAAAATATTAAGGGGCAGCAACTAATACAACAGGCGGTCCACAGTGTGCATGCACGTGGCTTCACTCAAAACAATGCCGGAGCCGGCCCTGAGTCCCGGAGAATTACACACTTGCCTGAACACGGTGCGGGATTATTTTTAAAGAGATACACGTACTCGTAGTGAATACGGAAAGTTATTCGTGCAAATGTGAACGGAAAGTACACTTGCTTGTATTAAGCATGGAAAGTACACGTGCAAATGTACACAGAAGGAAAATACACCCGCGATTCTGCGAGGATTAATTTTACACGTGCAAATATTGAGCATGGAAAGTTACACGTGCATATGTGCACGGAAAGTATAAATATACTCGCAATTCTGTGAGAAGTTTTACTCACAGCTGTGGCGGCAAGGCAAGCGCAGTCTCCATCCCGGGGAGGGGGGCTCTCGGCGGCAGCATCTTGCTCGTGCTCCGAGAGACCTGCGAATGGGCGGAGTCTCGACGAGAGTCCCGTTTTTATGTTGTCTGATCAGATCTGACTGTAGGCATTCTAGAAGATTCTCTGCACCCCCACACTGGCTGTGGGTGCCACTGAAGCCTCCAAATATCCCCCACACTGGCTGCAGGTGCCCAGCGGCTCAGTGGTACCTCGGCGCTCCCTTCTCCTAATGGCCCTGGCCAGGGTGCTCTGGGGCCAAACAAAAGAAGCTGTTAGCCTCAGGTAGCAGAGGGAGAGGGAGATATGCCTACTCCTTCCATACTGAAGGAGGGAGGGGGAGAGAGGGGGGTTTGCATTCTGCCACAATCCCACCCTGTGACTACAGTCATGATCTGATATAACTCTGGAGTGATGTTGCAGTCACCTCTTGCCTCCAAAGTAAAAAGGGGACACTTCTGCCAGTGAGCCTTAATGTCCACTGTGGATCACCATATCTCATGTGTTGATTTAGCCCTGCAAAACAGTTATTAATAACAATGAACAACAGAATTGAAGTAATTACAACAATCAAAAATAGAACTGAAATAATTACAACAATCAACAATTGCCCGAGGTAATTATTGAGTCTAAACATCAGTCACAGTTCACTAGTGTGCCCATTCCTGTGACTGTATTCCTTAACTCCAGCATAGAGGCAGGAAAAGGACCCAGTGATGGAGCCCTGAACGTTTCTACACTGTTACTGCTCAGTGCGTACAATCGACAGCTGAACAGTCAAATCCAGAAATGTCAAGAAAAGCAAAAACTCAAAGAGCAAGTTTTCCTGCGCTTTGGACTCAGAAGGGATCCAGCTTCCCTGGAGAAAAGGCTCAGTTTGAAGCTGCCAGAACAGGATTTGTGCAAGATATCTGCAGGAGCTCTTGCACTCCCCTGGGTCGGGTCCTGTGCACAAAGCCTCCAGAGAACATGCCCAGAGCCAGCGTGACGGGTTCCCAGAGCCAGCTGACAGTTCCTCAGCTTGTCCCTGCTCAGGCACCGCACCAAGGCCCCGTAGGCATCTGGATCCTCTTCCACCCTGTCATCTTCCTTCGCCCTGCAAGAAAACACAAGAACAGACCTTGGTCCCGGGGGGTGGAACCGGGCTTTCATAGTTAACATGTTGAACTAGCTCAGAAGTTTCTGAGCAGGAACTATCTCTTGAACCCTTTGTTTTGGGGGTAGGTCTTTATCGAGTTGTTGCCTGTTATTGACTCTTTATCAAAATCATTAATGACCTCCATAATGCCCCATTTAGCTGCAGTGGAGTACAGGTTATTGTAGATGTGGGTGGAGCAGGAGCAAGTTGCATAATCCTAATGTCAGTAGTTCCTTCGAGTTGCAAGGGTGCAGAGGTAAGTGGCAATATTCTAATACAGGCTACCTCTGCTCTGTGACTTCCAAAGCTCCAAATCTCCCCATTAGGTAAGCACCACCGTCTGCCTGCCAAAATATCAAATCTCAATATGTTCGCCTTATAAGGACTCAGGGCAACTTCCACAGCCATTGTCCGCTTTTCCCCAGGCAGCAAAAGGTGGGTTCGAGCTAAAGGACATCTCTCTGCTACACCCGTTACCCCTACTATATTGATGTCTTTCCTTGATGGTTTAATCCTGAGTTTGTCAGCTTGCCGCCTGTTCAAAACACTGATTTGTGTACCCGTGTCAATTAGAAATTTCACACTTATCTGCCTTGGACCAACGAGGATATGTATGTATGGTTCTTTATCACTGGACCATTGGCAAGAGAATACAAAGCGGGTGGGGCGGTCCTGGTTCCCATCCGCTTCTACTAGTTTTTTGGCTCCCTTTGTGAGGATACGAAAGGGTTAATGTTTCGCTTGTCCTCAGGGAGGGGGGCGGTTACCGGTGCCTCCTCTTTGTTCTCTGATCTTCCCTCTAAATATTCCACCAGCTCCTGTATATGCTCAGTGGAAAGCTTATATAGCAGTGTTCGGGGCACACCCAGAGCAGCCGCGCGGCGCCAAAGGCTGCTCCTCTGCAAGCTGCTACTCTGATCTGACTGGCAGCCAAAACGCTCCGGTTTCTGTGACGGGGGGAGCGGCCCGGTGGGGGGCGGCCCCTGAAGAGGCTCGGCTCGGCTCGTCTTCCGGACCGTCCGGCTTCTGTACAGGCTGCCGCTTGGGTCTACCCACCCCATCTCGCGCCCATGGGTAACCACATTGTGTAAAATTTCCACCCAGGTTAATACATGTTCAGGAGGACTTCGGGGATTTTGCTTATTACGATCAATAGCCCCCTGAATTTTTTCCGTAAGGGACTGGACATATATTTTTAAGGCATCTGGTAGTCCTTTAATAAGCAGCCGAATGTGGACCGGATCCACCAGCGCTGCCATAGGGGGAGACTGCCGGCCTCTTTCATACATTGCTTGTATACAAGCCGCCTTTTGAACTCCCTCGGCAAGATATGATAAACCTTTTATAACAATTGCCACTGGCTCCCCACGTTCCCTGGGATCTATACCACCAGCCCAGTAAGCTACACGAGATGTGAGGGACTGATTACCATCCGGACCATCACTTAAAAATACCCCTGGGCCCCAGAAGCCTGTGGCCTTGTCCTTACTCAATAATATTCTATCACCCCCAGTAAGTGAAATGCGCCAAAGATATTCAGTCTCTGTCTCGCCCGGCTTCCGTGAGAATCTAGTTTGTAAATCTCCTAGCTCCAGTCCTGAATATGGCATGCTATGGGTAGCCGTGTGTGGATTTTTGCCTCGTCCATCCGTATGTGTCTCAGTTCTAATAAGAGGACGCACGTTCTTAGTCTCTACCCCCCCTTCATCAACACTGTTTTCAGAATCAGTATCTTTGTCGAGAAGCGGGGGGGCAAGGGGCACGCCTGAACTGGGGGGACGCTAGAGGAAGCTCTTATATTAATTAACAAAAACTCAAGTTTTTGTTCCAAAAAACCAAGTTTCTGTTCTAACAAGCCAAATCTCTGTTCTAAATAATCCAATCGTATGCTTTGCCGTGAAAAGTCCTGTATTAGAGTCAAACTGTTCACTCTGCCGCGAAAGGTTTTGCTTTAAAGAGTCAAACTGTTCGCTTTGCCGCGAAAAGTCCTGCTTTAAAGAGTCAAATTGTTCATTTTCCCGCGAAAGGTTTTCCTCCATTTGGTGGTTAAGTTTACACAGTTCCTGTGCTACCTTTAAGCAAACACCCAAACTGAAGCACACCGCGATCCACATAACGGCAAGAAGGAAACACACCGCGAGACGCCAAGTTTCTGCAGAAATGTTACTCAACCCTCTAAATAATTCCTCCATCTCCGACACCCTGCTCACTGCGCCAAAATTGTCACGGAGGCACCCCGTAGGTTAATTTAAGGGACAACAGGGTCCAAAACAACTTTTATTAAACCGGTGAGAAACAGGGTTTTAGCACTCCAGAGTGACTTAAATAAAGGTTCGGATATCAGTTGAGGAAAAATATTAAGGGGCAGCAACTAATACAACAGGCGGTCCACAGTGTGCATGCACGTGGCTTCACTCAAAACAATGCTGGAGCCAGCCCTGAGTCCCGGAGAATTACACACTTGCCTGAACACGGTGCGGGATTATTTTTAAAGAGATACATGTACTCGTAGTGAATACAGAAAGTGTACACTCGTGATTCAGTGAGGGTAAATTTATAATACACTCGCAATCCTGCGAGGGTAAATTTACTTACACGTGCAAATGTGCACGGAATAGTACATGTGCTTATGTGGAAGCACGGGAGGGAAATACACCTGCGATTATGCGAGAAGTTTTACTCACAGACGTGGCGGCAAGGCAAATGCAGTCTCCATCCCGGGGAGGGGGGCTCTCGGCAGCAGCATCTTGCTCGTGCTCCGAGAGACCCGCGAATGGGTGGACTCTTGACGAGAGTCCCGTCTTTATGTTGTCTGATCAGATCTGACTGTAGGCGTTCTAGAAGCTTCTCTGCACTCCCACACTGGCTGTGGGTGCCCCTGAAGCCTCCAAACATCCCCCACACTGGCCGCAGGTGCCCAGCAGCTCAGTGGCACCTCGGCACTCCCTTCTCCTAATGGCCCTGGCCAGGGTGCTCTGGGGCCAAACAAAAGAAGCTGTTAGCCTCAGGTAGCAGAGGGAGAGGGAGATGTGCCTACTCCTTCCATACTGAAGGAGGGAGGGGGAGAGAGGGGGGTTTGCATTCTGCCACACTCAGTTTTCATTAGTTTTAGTCTGAAGATCCGGTTTAATGGACTTAAGCAGACATCATCTCACTCTGTCATCTTTTTTGACCGCGGCATACCCTTGCCCTGTCAGAACTATTTTCCACCCCGGTTCCCATTCTCCTAACTCATTTCTGACAACAACCGACGGGCCTTCTTCTAGCGCTCGAGTGGCCCAATGTTTTTGGACAGGGCTATTCACCTCTTCCCCACTGGGGAATTGATTTAGTGCTAGCAAAGCAGTCGCTAGCAAGCGTGCCTGGTCTCCTGAGGGAACGGTGGTGGTAAAACCTTCTGTGTTTGCTAATACTTCTAACTTAGATTTCAGAGTTTGATTTGCTCGTTCGACTATAGCTTGTCCTGTACTATTATACGGGATACCATGTATTAGAGTAATACCCCATTTCTGAGCAAATGCCTGGACTGATTTGGACACAAAATGCGAACCATGGTCTGTTTTGATCTGATTAGGGACACCAAGCCACGCCATGGCTGTCAGCCAACATTGGATCGCTGCTTTGGAGTTGGCCTTAAGGTGCTGTGTAGCTACGATCACCCCGCTATATGTGTCCACGGTTACTGCTAGCCATGCTCGAGGTCTCAGCAACTGACAGAGCGTAAAGTCCGACGGCCACACCTTGGAGGCTTTGAGACCTCTGGGGTTGACTCCACTGGACCACAGTGGTGCTTTTTGACAGTGGGGACACGTAGCTACTCTGTGTTTTGCGTCGGCGGTCGAAATCCCACATCTCTTTGCTAGGGCCTTAGTTCCAATGTGGAGGGATTCGTGTAGCTGACGGGCATCTCTTAGTGTCCATAACCCTTTTGCAGCGGCATCTGCTTTATCATTACCGATTTGGTAAAACCCTTTGATTGGGTCATGGCTGTTGACGTGGATGACCGATATGGTTCCTTTTCGGGAGGAAAGTGCTTCTTCTAGCATTAGAGCAGCTGTGGATGTTGACACGCCAGGCCCCGACATGGCCAAGCAAAGTTTGGCTACGAACATCGAATCAGTCATTATGTTGAGGTGCTCCATTGGGAACAGTCCACATGCTAGTACCACGGCCGTCGCTTCTAATAGCTGGACTGAAAGCGCACTATCTGTCATTTTAATGCAGTGCCATTCTCCTTCCGACTGCCATACCACTGCTGCGGTTGAGGTCACTGAAGATGCATCTGTGAAGACCGTTGGTCCCTGCTGGGGTCGGTCCATGATCTTCTGTGGGAGGTCGATGTTGGCAATTTTCAGCATTTGAGCCCAAGGGGGCTTGATAGCGTGATGGACTTCTCCGCGAAATCCGGCAAGGGCCACAGCCAGAGATTCCGACATCACCACTGATTGCGTTAGCAGCTGTTTGCGCAAGGGTAAATATATCCTGGCAGGTTCGATGCCTAGGTGCCTTAGGGCGAGTTTTCGGCCTTTCATGATGAGGTTGCCAAGGCACTCGACTCCTGGAGAGAATGTGCGTGACGGTTTTCCCAGGACTATCCACTGTATTGGTCGAGCTTTTTCATGGGAGCCCTGGGCTAGTGCCCCTACTCCCCCTCCTTCCGTGAAGTATACATACAGATCGAGTGGCTCGTGTGGGTTCCACCTGGCAAGCGTGCTTGATGATATTTGTTGCTCGATAAAATCGAGAGAGTCCATTGCTTCTGTTGTCAGGGTCTTCTGCTCCCACGGGTTTTTTCCTTTTAAAAGATCATGCAGGGGAGCCATGGTCTCGGGAGGAATCAGGGCGATGTTGCGGAGCCATTGTAAGGAACCCACTAATTGTTGCACATCATGAAGCGTCTTGACGTCCCGACGGATTTTTATCTGGGGAGGGGTTATGTAAGAACTTGTGATCCCCACTCCCAAAAAACTTACACATGGTCTCTTTTTAATTTTTGCACTCGCGATTTCAAACCCATTTGTTTTTAGGGTTTCCGAGACTGTTGATACCAGCTGGTCCACCTGACTCCCTTACGGTGCGGCGATCAGGATGTCGTCCATATATTGAATGATTGTCACGGTCGGGTCACTGCGCCGAACTGATTCCAGCACCCGATCCACCGTGATCTGGCAGATGGTAGGCGAGTTGATCATTCCTTGAGGCAGCACTTTCCACTGGAAGTGTAGGTTAGGACGTTGGCTGTTTGGAAAGACGATAGAGAAAGCAAACCGCTCCTTGTCTTCTTCATGTAAAGGTATTGAGAAAAAACAGTCTTTAATATCAAGGATGGCACAAGGTTGCCCTTCTGGTATCATAGAGTTCATGGGCAACAACATTTGAACAGGACCCATTGGTTGAATTGTCTTGTTTACTTCACATAGATCATGGAGGAGACAAAACCCTTCACTCGTTCGCTTGGGTATTACAAAAACAGGAGTGTTCCAAGGGCTGGTAGAAGGCTCTATATGACCCCGCTGCAGTTCGCGGTCGACTAACTCGAGAAGAGCATCCATTCGAGGCTTTGACAGGGGCCACTGCTCAACCCACACCGGGTTGGACGACTTCCATGTCAGTTTGATCGGTGGAAGTGGATATGCGGCAGTGGCCCTCACGGTAAATTTGTCACCCTGGTTTTCAATAGGGCTAAAGCGTCCCTTCCCAACAGGGGTGGGACTCCTGGCAAGACATACGGGAAGAGAATAATGTTTTTTTCCGGTCCCTTTTCTGTGTGAACTGTGATTGCAACCAATTGAACACTCTTCTGAGCTCGGGTTAGTCCCCCAACTCCGCCCACCATGGGAGCATCTTCCAGTTCCCAACATGGAGGCCAGTTCGCCTCAGGGATAACTGTAACGTCTGCTCCATTATCGATCAAGAAGGGGACACTAATGGTGGTGCTATTTGGGGTATTATAAAAGGAGCAGATCCCCCACACCACTGGCGGGCTATCACACGTTACGGCCAGAGCCACCCTGGGGTCTCGCCCCCAGGGGGTGGTGCTTGCTGTCCCTGAGATGAAGGCGGGTTTGGCTGGACAGCCGGTTGTGCTGTAAAGTTGGTCACCTCTTGAGGGGGCAGTGGATTCGGGGGAACCGGTTTTTGAGGCACCGGGTTTGGAAGCACCGGGTTCGGGAGCACCGCGCTCCATGTGGGGTTGGCGTAATTGGGCCGCCTCATATCCCAAGTGGGAGAGGGCTGTGCGCGGCCCAATTGCCCTCTCCCCAACCCGTTTCCCTGGGTCTTAGATCTGCATTCCCTGGCCAAGTGCCCTCTCTTTTCGCAGGCCCAGCACGGTCCTTTGGGTCGGTTTTGGTGTGGGGGGAGCGCTGTTGACGGATCCCCCAACTCAGGGGAATTTGCTGTGACGTGGCTTGCCTGGCCACATTTTAAACATACCATCATGTTAGTTATTGCGGTGCGAACAGCTGCCTGGATCGGGGCTAGGTGCTCTTCTTTCGCAACATGTTTAATCATGTCCGCAATGCTGGACCCCGCTGGCAGTGATCGCAAAATATCTTTGGTCGTCGAATTGCATTGCTGGCATAGGCATTCTGCTGCGACTGGGCCTTTTACCTCTGAAGGTAATGTCGAGGAGTCGATTGCTGCCTGGAGGCGATCTACAAATTGCGTGAAGCTCTCGCTTTCACTTTGTTTTATTGTTGACCATGGCGATGGTTTGGCAATAATTCTACAGGCTGTGCGAATGGCCTCTCTGGCTGCACGTGTAGTTGCCGTAACTTCTTGGGCCCGCAAGCCCTGGGCCTGTAACTGGGAGGTGATCATTGCTGGATCCGAGCCCATTAGCTGCTGCAGGTTAGAACCATGTAGCAGGTGATCCGCCCCAGTTACTTGGGCCAGTTGTTTCGTACAGTTGTCCTCCCATTCTTGTTTAAAAACGATCATCCCTGCCCCATCAAAGATCAGCCTACAGGCTTGTTTAATATCAAACGGGAGCATGTCGTCTCCCCCGAAAACACCGTCTATGAGGGTGGAGACCATGGCAGAATTAAGCCCTTTATCCGCGATGGCTTTAACAATCGCTTGTATATCCTTAGGGTTTATTGGTGTGTGAACCCTTTGTCCCCCGTCCGCCACCCGGACCGGGAACACCAGCGCGGCCGATGGGGCCCAGTCGGCGCACGCTATCTTAATCTTCCTCCAATCCGTAAGAGGAATTTTTTCCCCTCGCAGTTCCACTTTATTTCGGAAGGGGATATTTTTGCTTTTAATTCTGTTTGTCCCCATTTCCTCCTCCGAATATGAATCTGTATCTGAATCGGAGTCGGAACTCGACTGATCAGTCACTTCCGTATCTGATCCGGAACCGGAACTTGACTGACCGGTTACTTCCGAGTTCCGGCCCCGCCCACCACCCTTGTGGGCGGGCCGCTCACTGCTCCGGCCCTGCCCACTACCCTTGTGGGTGGGCCGTTCCCTCCCTCTTGGCTCGCCCCGTCTTCTGCTCCGGGAGGTGTCCACCCCCCAATGGCACCTCTCCAGATGAACACCTTGATCGGCTCTCCGCCCCTTGTCCACGCCTCCACCGCCCCCAAAGCTCCACCCTCTATTGTTCTCTTCCACCTGCTCGCGCGCGCCAGCCAGGTCCAAAACTACCTCCACATTCCCGCCAAGAGCATCTTCATCCCGCCCCCTGCCCACGCGCTGGGGGCCATCTTGGGGGGCATATGGCGGGGGTCTCATCCAGACTTCCTCAGACCCTGGTTTCTCAGCAGCACGCCTGGCTTCCTCAACTAACCCGCCCCAAAAGGATTTAGCTCGCTCCTGCGCCTCTGTGAGCGGGTCGAGGTTCGGAGATTGAGGGGAGGTTTCGTCCTCTCGCAGATCTTTGGGCTCGGCAGTATCGTCATTATCTGGGGGGTGCGGGGTCTGCGTAGTCGCCCCGACCCCCAATTGCAGGGTGGCCCACAAGCAAGCCTGTGCTGCCTTCCAGGTCTCCTGCGCCTGCATGGCCTTCCACAGGGCCTGTACAACTTTCCCCCACGACTTAAGGTTTTTCCCACAGCCCGAGGACATAGTTTCCTCGGCAAGCGCTTTAGTGCACTTGTCCCACACCTCAGGGTGGAGAATATCCACCGGCTGGTCAATGACCCCGATTTGCAAAAGCCTCACAACTGTGAGAGTAAAATCTTTAGGCTTACAATCAATACCCCATTGCTTATGTAATTGAGATACGACCTTCACGAGGGCTTCCATCCTCCTCGCGGCTCTGGGAGCATCCTCCCCGCCGGCCTGGTCCTACCGCTCCGTCCGCTGTTCACCTGAGTCCAAGCGATTTTTCCCGGGTTTCGGCACCACTTGTTGCCTTCTACGAAGGTAGTGATGACCTGGTTCAGAGACAGCACAGCGACCACGCTCTGGTCGCTCGGTCCATCAGCTCGCAGACACCAATGTGGTGGATGGCAAATGGCGTTTATTGGCAGGTAACACAGGTTTATATACCTTGAGTTTACAACGTCACTTCTGTTTGCTTACATCACACACTTCTACCTGTCTAGGGAGGGGCTACTACCTTTCCGTACAGCGCGAGATCTTCCGGTTGCCAGACCCTGACTACCTACAAGTAATAAATGGTGATACAGGTGGTAGGATTGCATCAGGGAGTGAAAGGTACAAAAGAAACCTCATTGAAATGTGACTCTCTCAGATGTGACACTGGAAACCAGCACAGTAGGCATCAGGAAAAGAAAAGAACACTGGAAGGCCATGCTGAGATAAGTCCCGTTAGCTGCTGAGATGTTTGCCCTCCTGGAGCAGCATTTCTCCCCTAGTTACCCATCCAGCAGCCCCAGATGAGCTTACCAGGAAGAACTGCTCTCCACCTGGGCTGCCTTCTCCCTTCCATGCTGGTCCCAAAAGAGCTGTGACTCCATTTGTTACCCACCTTCCTCGAGCCTGCATGATTTGGGAAACGTGAAGTTTGTTGGGAGATGTAATATAGACCAATGGAAAGAGCTGGAAAACTTGGACAAGCTGTCTTCACAACAGCCCTTCTGTTTTTTATCACCTTCATCTCCAGCTCACTGATTTCTCTGCTCAGGATTTTGCACAGAAAAGCTGGGATAGCAGCTGTGTTTGGCTTGTAGGTGCTTCTGTCCTGAGACAAACCCAAGGCAAACATCAGAACAGTGGGAGATCCAACAACTGTGATGGTGGGTGAGACAGAGAGCAGGCTGGGATTTCTCTTCATCCACCTGAAGGCAGTGGGGCTGAGGGTTAGCCAGGCTAGTGTAAAACCTTGGTGTGATCCAGCAAGCCAAGCTGGCCACCTTCACTGTCCCAGGATCAGTGCTGTGGGAGGTCTGGGACCCAAGCACTGGGTCTCAGGCCTGCCAGCCCATGTGCGAATAGACTGGAGACCTGCAGCAGAGGCACAGGTGGGAAGCTTGTTGGCTGTGCCCTTTCTGTGCTGGGGCAGGGTGCTGTGAGACATGCTGGTAGGGCCGTAGCTGTGCAGGGAAAAAGACTCTTGCAGAGGATGAAGTCTTTGCAGGGGAGAAAACTGAGAAAGTTTTTTCTCCCCCTTTTTGCACATTTTTAACAATTTTTACTCCTTGCATGGAGGTTTTTGATTTTTCAGTTTAATAAAGAAGGAAATGAGTCACCATTAAATAGCTTTTTGAAGGGTTCTGAAAGCAGGCACCACTTACATGCAGAGATGATCTGTGCCTAACATGCGACTTCCGGACCTCATTGTACATCCTGTAGTTGAGTCACCATGTGCGCCATGGGGACTGGGATGGGAGAGTCAACACTGACCATCATGTCAAACAGCCACAGCTTCCCAAACTCAAGAAGAATCAGATCAGGAAGGGGGGAAAGCAGCAGCAACAGTAGAAGGATAGCTAGTTGTCACAGGTAAACTTCAGTATCCATGTCCAGTGGCTAGTTCTAGAATCACAAGCATACGTCCTCCTTCCACTCTTTTCTCAAAGCAACTATTGTCTTCCCCTCTCCGTGCACTAGTGATGAGCATCAGAGGTGGGTTGCACCAAAGTGACTCTCAGCCCAGTTCTGCATCCCCTCACCCACCTGAACCCAAGGCACTCCAGATAGGCATTTGCCATCCCAAGTCTTAGTTTTTAGTAACCCTTCTTGGGTTTCTTTCCTCATGTACCATAGCTTCCTCCCCACACACCCTGGCAGGGCAGTACAGGAGGCTCCAAACATGTTCCAAGAAGCTTCTTTGCCCCCTGGCAGCATCTTGTAGACATGCACCTTACTGGGAATGTACTGGGTCAGTGCTTGTGAGATCTGGCGCTGCCAATCTTGCGTAGGTGGCAGCTGATGGGGATCCACCAGGAGAAGCTGGCAGAAAGTGTCTACTGTTCCTTTTCTTTTTTGAGGGAGAGTGGGATATTTTTTGGCATTATGATTATTGTCCATCTTCCAGTGGCCAAGTTCCAGGCTGTATTAATAACTGGGGTTAATTGGCTGTCTGAGCAGGTATGGAGCTTCACACCAACTTTTATAGCAAACACTGTGGCTGTGTCCAGAGCCTGGATACAAGCTGGGTTTCTCCTGTGCTGGAAAAGTGCTTTCAGCAGGCTCCAGATAGCCATTTCTGGCAGATAAGGAAAAAGCACTTCTCAGAGTCTAGATCAAATCTGCACTTCCATTTCATGTCCTCAGCTTGGAAAAAACACAACCCAAACAAATGCTTCCCAGGTCTCCTTTCCCTGTGTGATGCCTGGCACCCCAGGGGAGGGGATGGCAGGAGGCATTTGGGGGTCACCGAAAGTGAAATCTTTTTTGGATGTATTTAATGGAAATATCTTTCAGGAGGAGAGACCTCCTGACCCTTGCATTAATCTCAGAGCAGGAGATGAATGTCCAGCTGTCCTTGCATATAGTGAAACACAGCTGAAACATGCAAATGCAAAGTACAGTTAAATGTAGGGTTTGATCCAAATAACCTTTTAATTAAGAAGATAAATTTGTTGTAGCTTGACCTTAGTCCATGTTAGGAACCTGCTGATCATTTGACATACAGATTGTATTAATGCTGCACTTAACTTGGCCATTGGTTTTATTATTTGGGAGGTTTTTCATTCCCAAAGCACCAATCTGCATCTTATATGTTTTTTTTTTTTCTTTCCTTTTTCCTGTTCAGAACATGTAGCACACTGTTGTACTTCTTTCTGTTCTCATCCACATAGAGTATTGCCTTAAACAGATCAGTTGTGTTGTGGTTTGGTTTGGGTTTTCTTTTTTCTACCATCAGTTTTATGCATTAATTTATTTTTAAATGTGGATTTTTAAAAAAAAACATGAAACATATTGTTTTTAAACATTTCCATTGCAGTATTTATCATTGTTACTGGTTGTGTGTAGTGTAACAGAATTAATATTAAAAAGCATACATATGAAAAACAGCCTGCTGGACTGTCATTGGAGCAAGCCATGGTGAGAGGGTATGAACCACACCATCTTCTCTGAGCCCCCAGCAATCACAGATGCTGAAATCAGGGTGTGCCAGCCTTCATGCCATGGCCAATACCAGCCTGCTTGGGTCCAGTAGAAGCAGCTGGTGTGGAGCTGTGCTGTATGGCGCAGTTAAACCTGCTGGGATTGGCCAGCCCCCAGCCAGCATTTGGGAAGGCTTCTCCTCAAGGCAGTGGGAAGGCACATTGAGGGGGACCCAACCCCTGCATCTGGGCTATGCCTCTCCTCCCGACAGTGACAGAAGCAGAAGGAAGTGCTGTGTCTATACAACATCGATGGGTGAAATAACCTTTTCTCCAGCCTTGCAGATATTTCTGCCCCTTAAAGCTGTTGGCACAAGAGCCAAGCACTGACTTTAGAGTCCAATATCAGCAACTGGGGTTTCCAGGGACTGCTGGGGACATGGGACAGCCACGGGGGGGGCACTGGCTCATGCTGGCAGCTGACCCACTACAGAGTGAGTCCCCCCGCAGCCAAGAGGCTCGGACCCCACCTCTCTGCAGAGTGGTGCTCTCCAGATCTGTGCCCCAGGGTGCTCCAAGGCCACAGGAGTGGGGAGGGGGAGGCATCACTGATACTCCCGTGTCCACCCTTCCACCTCAGCCTCCCATTGGCTCTCAGGAGGGGACGGGGCTGATGGAGAGCCTGAGCCTGGCTCAACAGAGACCAGTGGGGTGTGAAAAATCAATGGCAACTTGTTTTTGTCATTTCAACGGCACATTAATCATGTTTGCCTGGGTGCATTTGGGTGCCCCAGGCTGCCTAGCGCTACCATCCCCTGCAACAAAAAGAGCAGAGCTTGACAACCCTTCAGGGATATGTTTTGAGATCCAGCCTGCCAAAATGGACTGGGAGCAGAGTGGGGCTCCAAGTTGGCACTGCGTGACAAGTCAAGCCAGAGCAGTTTCTGCTTGGCTCCCCATCTCAAAGAAAAACAAACCCAGTTCATGCAAATCCCTCCCTGGCATAACCCAGCTGCCTCTGCACTGAGATAGATGAGGATCGCTCACTCCAACTACAGAGCCCATTGCAGCACTCAGGACAGGAGAGCAAACGAGTCACACAGGGTCACCTAAATCCAGCTTTTTCATTAAAAAGGACAGACAGAGCAGGCATCAATTCCCCTGGCTACCCCAGCAGGTTGGGCCAGCAGTGCCTGGTGCTGTGTCCTAGGCACTGGCTGCACAGGTGTAGTGCTGTGCGCACACAGCTAGGTTGCTGCAGGATTTCCAAGAAAATATTGGAGAGAGGGACTGGAAAAACAACAATTGCTAGTCTTGCACGTCCCAAAATAAAATTACCTTGACTAGGACCAGCTGAAACTGTTTCCTACCATTGTTAAGCTAATTACCTGCAGGAGGGGAGGAAGCTCAGAGCCAGGACAAAACCAAGAGGGTACAGCTGTGTCCATGGAGCAATGTATGCAGTGATGCAGGCAGTAATTGTTGCACTCTAGCCTAGGACCTGCTACTCTTGGGAGTGCAGCCACAGGGCTGATAATTACCAAATCTCCCTGCTCTTGCACTATGATATCACTAATGCCATAAGCACCACCTTGGGCTGACAGAATAGTGGCACCATGGCCCCATTTCCTTTCCTGAGCAGTCTGGGAGCCTCCAGCCACATGCAATGCTGCTGATCCCACCATGGGACCCTCCAGGACTCTGAGTGTTCCTGTCCCAGTGGGCTGCTACACCATATTCCTCTTTTCCCAAAACCACAAGAACCTTGTCAGCACTTACAATGACTCCTACTGCCTGTCATGTTCTGTCAAAAAAACCATCCAAGAGCAGGTTCCACTGCAGCTCTGGAAAGAAAACAAGTTTTTGATGCAGGTAAATGCCGCGGGAGGATGAAACCTTGGGGTTTCTACCCCAACCCAGTTGTAGATGCTCAATGCCAGGCAGGTGGCACAGGGACTCATGGCTGCATGGCTGTAATGGGAGTGGGGCAGAAGGAGGAGTCATGCTCCCTGGTTAGCAAAGTGTTTGACACCCCATGGCTTGTGCTTGCTGGCTTCTTGTCCTCTGGAGCTGCACCCTGCAGTGGCTTGGGCTTCTGGGGCAGGCAGTTGTAGGTACAAATTCTCATGTGTCAGCCCTGTTCATCAGTAAGTTTCAGAGTGTGCAGGATCTTGCTGAGGAAAGGGAAACTGAAGCAGTGGCAGGGCTCAGCCCAGGGCTGATACATGACATGATGGTGATAGGGAAGTATATCAGGTGGCTCTGAGAGCTGTTCCAACACAGCTTGCAGGCTTGGCTCAGCTCTGACTGGGTGGGGGTGGGACTCCATGCCAGGGAGACCCTGTGGGGGCTAAGAGGAGATCTGAGCACTGCAACACATCTCCCATCCCTGGTCCTGGAGGAATCCCTGAGCTGTGGCCTCGCTGTGGAGGGGTGTCCATGGGACATTGCATGTGTACTGTGGACATGCAGCTCTCTCCATATGGGCTAACAAGCATGCAGACTGATGCAAAGCATACTGCAAACTGGCTCATCTCTTGTAGCCTTGTTAGCCTGTGCATTATAATGAGGGAGCCAGTAGAGAGCATGGAGAGGGATGTTGCTGCTGTGCAGGGACAGAAATGGCTCATTCAACCAGGGTACTTGTCTGCCCTGAAAGACCCCAGCCCTCTTGGGCTTTGTCAACTGCAGAAGATTGGTTTCATCCTGTAACTCCTTTCTCAACCTCTCCTGGCCCCATACCTTACAGCTTCAGTGCACCCACCCCATCTCCTGCTCTGCAAAGTGCCCAGATGCCTATGGATACCCTGGTGCAGGGGAAAAGGAGCTGGCAGTGTGTGGCCATTCTCTGTCCCCCAGTTTTGGGTGAGTGGGAAGTTGTGTGGAGGGGGGTGCTGCTGCAACTCCCATAACCACCCACTGCAGAGAAGGGGGGCTTGGTGCTTGTGGTGAGTCTCTGGCATTAGATCCTGCCCAGTAATCGGATTCACTATGTGCTTCAGCATCTGCAAAGACAGGCACTGCTATATGGCCCAGGCATCTCTCCCCACTTGCTGCTGTCTCTAGGGATTAACGATGCCCCTGGTGCGAAATCTGGCAAGCCAAGGTCAGCCTGAGCAGCTGATTAAGGTGGCAAAGCAAGAGTACTACAGGAATTCCACAGACCCCGCTGGTTGGCCAGGTCCAAAGGTACCACTGAGGTCCCAACTGTCCTCCCCTCAGCATCACACAGGGCACATCCCCATGGGCCATGGGAACAGGGGGCTGAGGGTAGTGGGAGTGGCTCTGTTCATCCCCCCTTTTGCATCCTGTGTTCCCCCCACAGTGGTGAAGGGACCCTCCCTCAGCATCTGCACTCATGACTTTGCCACAGCTGCCCATCCCTGCACTGAGACTGTACTGGTCCCAGGGATGTCTGCAGGTCCCCAGGGCTTGTTCCCCTGGTGGCCCCTAAATACCCCTTGGTGGTAGGTGCTGCCTGGGGGACATCTTCCTGGCACATCATAGCCTCCAGGGACCAAGGCTGTGTGGGCAGGGATGAGTGACCAATGGGCTGGAAGCAGTGGGTGTCACTTCCATTACAGATCCTTAACAAGGACTCTGGGAGCAGCACTGACATGCCCTCTGTCATGTCCCCCTCATGTCCCTGGCACCAGAGGACACCCCTGCCTGTCATTTTTGTGTTGCAGAGAAGTACAACACAGTTTTTGTCAACAAGAACAAATACATCCTCTGGAGAATGGGTCCCTACAACAGCACAGCCTGGAATAAGCACTCTTCCTACCTCCCCCTCCTGCCTGAGACAGGGTCCAGCCCCTCCAAACCAGAGCCACTGGCACCTCAGGCTCTGCAGTGGAAGGGTGAAAATCCTGCAAAGGTTTGCCGTCACTCCTTGCAGGAGATGAGGATGGAGACCTTCCTGTGCAGCATACCTGTGCTGTGCCACCCAAAACCCACTTGCCTCAATCAGTCCGGTAACTACCCTCACCCTGCCCCTGTGCTTTGTCTGTAGCTGTGCCTGTGCCATGCCAGCAGCTATCCAGGTGATGGGCTGATTACTCCTCCTCATCCTTACCCTTGCCATCCCTCTGCTTGCAGACGGAGGTGGCTGCTGACATGCTGTGCAGCCTGTTGCGGTTCTCACCACTGTCCCTGCAGCCTGTGTACACCATGATGGGGCAGGGGACCCTTCCAGGGCTACTGCAGCTCCTGCTCTTGGTGCCACTACTGCCTGTGAGGGATGGACTACTACATTGATGGGGCCCCCTGCTATCAGAAGTCATCTCCACATGCTAGCAGAGAGGGTTGTAAGGTTGGGATGGCTTACCTTGCCTGGAGTGGCTTGCCATGGGAGGGGATGGGTTGGGTTGGAATGGACATGACCCCCCCCTTGTCCTCAGGGCCACCGCTCACTCTACCTCTGCTGTCTCTTGCAGGAATATCCTGTGCTGCAGGTATAGCCCCAGAGCAATGGTCTGTGCATCTACACATCACCCCAAGCCATCTTCCCTGTACACAAGCCCTAGGTGCAGACAGGTTCAGTGGGGGTGGTTAGTAGGTCGAGAGAGGTTCTCCTTCCCCTCTACTCTGCCCTGGTGAGACCACATCTGGAATACTGTGTCCAGTTCTGGGCCTCTCAGTTCAAGAAGGACAGGGAACTACTGGAGAGAGTCCAGCGCAGGGCAACAAAGATGATTAAGGGAGTGGAGCATCTCCCTTATGAGGAAAGGCTGAGGGAGCTGGGTCTCTTTAGCTTGGAGAAGAGGAGACTGAAGGGTGACCTCATTAATGTTTACAGATATATAAAGGGTAAGTGTCACAAGGATGGAGCCAGGCTCTTCTCGGTGACAAACAATGGTAGGACAAGGGGTAATGGGTTCAAACTGGAACACAAGAGGTTCCACTTAAATTTGAGAAGAAACTTCTTCTCAGTGAGGGTGACGGAACACTGGAACAAGCTGCCCAGGGAGGTTGTGGAGTCTCCTACTCTGGAGACATTCAAAACCTGCCTGGACGCCTTCCTGTGTAACCTCATCTAGGTGTTCCTGCTCCAGCAGGGGGATTGGACTAGATGATCTTTTGAGGTCCCTTCCAATCCCTAACATTCTGTGATTCTGTGATTCTGGGGGAGCACTCTAGGCACGGTGCCCTGGAGGAAAAAGCCTATTATTCTTTTCCTAACACCAGCCAGCCACTAGGTCTCTTTTCATTGGGTTTTAACACAAAATTACTCAGAGGGTTATTGTGGGGGCAATGGTATGGACTGCAGACCCCGAGGGGTAATGTGTCCCTTCATGGTGCCCATTCAAACAGCTATGCAGCTGCTGCACCTTCATGTTGCAGGCTAAGTGGACATGATTGGGGAGGGCAGGATGCCATTGTGATGCTGGGCTCTGGCACATGTTGTTGCCACCTGCAGAGAAGCAGTAACCAAATTTACTCCCAGGGCAGGTGTTTATATGCTTGGTCTTATCCTGCAGTCCTTGGGACTGTATGGTACCTGAAATCTTGCTGGCACCCCTAAGCCCAACTGCATGTAGCTTAGCATCTCAGTGCCACATCACTGTTTCCTGGGCTGCTCTTGTGTTTTCTGTCATCATCACTTGCTCTTCTTATCCAAGAACCTGTTCCCTGGTCACGCTGTTATTCCCTCAGTAATCAGCCCTTTCCTTCACCTGCTGCAGGTTCAGCAGCACCTTTTAATCCTCACATGTTTACCTTTAGGATATCTCCATTGCTGAGGCAGCTCTTTTCCTGGAACAGCCATGGGGAAGCAGCAAGGGGAGAGGGGAGGCTGTTCAACCAGCTTAGTCATCACTCTGCTACTGCATCAACCCCCACTGTCCAAAATTAGGATTCATGCTCGTAGAAAATGTGCAATTGGCTTTAAATTCCTGAGACCAGAAACTAAATCCAAACAAGAACAAACAGAGAATGCTGGGTTCCCCATAGATGTCCCTATGCCCAAGCCTTTGTGAGATGCTTCTCAAGGTCTTCTCCACTGAGAAACAGGCAGATTTGCTTGGACTTGTATGGCTCTGCGAATTACGGTTTTAGGAAAATGACAGTGCAAAGGTGAGTGGGTGTTTCCAGGGTGGGAGACTCACTGGAAGAAGCTCACTGAGATGGCAGTGCCAGGGAGCTTCAGCTCTTCTGCTCAGGCTTTGCTTTGGTCTTAGCACCCAAAGACACACCTCAAAGTGGATGGGGGCAGCTGTGTGTCTGCTTCTCACCCCTAAGCAATGCTGGCAGCCAGAAGCAGGTGTTTTGCTCTTCCTCACTGGAGTTTTGTCCTCCTATGGCTGATAACTTTATCTCCTCCCTTAGGTGGAGCACAAGCCACTTCAGGAAGACAGGAGGAGTCCGGAGAAGCAGGTTCACCATCCACCCCAAGTTTGCCTCATAGTCTTATTCTACCTTGTGGCACTGGTTAAGAGAAAAGATGGGCTTTCATTAAATCTGGCTTGAGCAACCATTCCCCTCGGGCCCTTTTCTACAGGCTGGGGAAGTCCCTAGGGAAGAGGGATAAACATAAGCGGCTGCTGGCTTGGTGTGCACTTTAACAACCCTCAGGGGCTGGTAACCAAAAAAGCATGCATGGAAAAGCTTTCAGAGCATAGTAACAGAGCTAGAAATGATACCAATTGTTGATACCCATGTTTGTCAGCCTCACTCTGGGCTGCTTAGGGTGTACTTGCTTTTGCCAAGTTATCCATGAAGAGCTATCATACATCTGGGAGGGAGATTTTGAAAGCAGTATAAAATGCCATTCTCAGAGGAAGATCTGGGAGCCTGGTGTCAATGGGGAACACCACCCAGGGCCTCAAGTACAAGCTCTGGATCATAAACCCACAGGGCTGCAGTCCTCATGGGAGGGATACTCCAGCATGGAGTCATCTGGGTCTCCACGTCCCCACAGGGCAGCACTGCTGCCAAGCTGTACCCACCCCAAGCAGCACCTGAACCCCACTTTGGGCAGGGAAAGCCCCATGAAAACCCCATCCCCTGGCAGCTGGATGATCCAAGGCATCCCAGTGCAGGTCCACCACCACCAAACCCCAAGTGCCCCCAGCACAGCCCCAAGGGTACCAACCCTCAAGTGCCCCTGGGCATCCCCAGTGGTACCAACCACTGGGGAGCCCCATCGACTCCAACTCCCAGAGCAGCCTTGCTACCACCAGCCCGTGCTGGTGCTGCTACCACCAGGGGAACAGTGGGACCCAAACTACATCTCCCAGCAGGGAGCGCAGGGCTGACTGGGGGGACCAGGCCAGGGCAGCAGGATGCACCCAACCCTGGGACAGCTGTGGTCCGCTGGGTGTGCTCCCGGTGCCGCGCAGAGCACAGCTATGGTCCAGCATCAGTGGTAAGTTTACCAGCTCCCAGAGATACCACTCAGGGAAGGATGCTGCAGCCTCTGGGGCAGGTTTGGGGTGTGTATCCTCTGGCATGGGGGGGATGCCGCATCCCACAGATCCCAGGCTGCAGCCGGCAGCAGAAGTGGGAAGATGCCTGCCTGCTTGCAAAGGCCAGCGGGGAGGGGGGTATCAGTGCAAACCTGCACCCTCACCTTTGGAGTGCGAGCCTTTCACATTCCACGGTGTAAGGGTCGAGAAATTTTTTCTCGTGATGCTGTTGTGGTTTAACTCCAGCTAGCAACTAAGCACCACACAGCCACTCGCTCATCCCCCCACCGGTGGGATGGGGGAGAGAATCGGAAGGGTAAAAGTAAGAAAACATGTGGGTTGAGATAAAAGCAGTTTAATAATTGAAATTAAAAAAAATAAAAATAATCGTAAATTGTAATGAGAAGGAAAATAACAAAGGCAGAGAAGTAAAACCCAAGAAGACAAGTGATGCAAATGAAAATAATTGCTCACCACCAACCAACCAGTGCCAAGCCAGTCCCAAGCCCCCCCCCCCCCGGCCAACCTCCCCCCCCGCCAGTTTTATTGCTGAGCATGATGTCATATGGTATGAAATATCCCATTGGTCAGTTGGGGTCAGCTTTTCCAGCTGTGTCCCTTCCCAACTTCTCGTGCACCTCCAGCCTACTCACTGGTGAGTGGTATGAGGAGCAGAAAAGGCCGCTGTCACTCTGTGTAAGCACTGCTCAGCAATAACGAAAACATCCCTGGATTATCAACACTGTTTTCAGCACAAATCCAAAACATAGTCCAATACTAGCTACTATGAAGAAAATTAACTCTATCCTAGTCAAAACCAGCACATTCTCCACCCCTTAATCATACCAATTACGTCATGCTCAGGTCCCATACTATCTAATACATTAACCTCCCCCCACTTCCATCCTTTGATTTAATATACAGATATCATTTCCTTAGGCTATGGGCCACCCCTGTGAAATGTCCAAAAATGTCCATTGAGTTCATTTAGTCCATGACTTTGGGCTCCATCTGTTATGGTGGTCACTCAGGACAGGAAAGGTGGTGTGTTGCATAGGACACCAAGCCAGCTCAGATCAGGACACTGCTGCACTTGCGCTACTTCTTGTGAGGCTTGTCTTCCGTTGGTTCAGGTAGTTTCTGCTTCTGCTATAGTACTTCCTGTAACATGCAACTCAAATTATGGGTTACAACAATTTAAAGGTATATCCATTACTTTCCTCACACCTGGTCCCTTTGGACTAGGCCTTAAGTTTTAACATTGAAATGAGTTCCTCCTCTTGCCTCTAACTTGGCTAGCAATGAGAGGTTCCTGCTATAATACCTTTGATATATGGCAGTCACAGCAGTGGTGATATACAGCATCATGTAACACTGACATCATACAATTCAAAACATGGATTATTTTTGCCCAGGATGAAGCCACCTTGAGGTACATATTGGACTCCCCCCATCCTTCTGCGTTACCCACCAAGTGCACTCAGGTCCTTGAGCAAAAGCAATTGCACAAATGGGTTTACCCTTTCCTGAGGAAGGAATAACCCAGATTGTTTTTCCCAACAAGTTCCTTCTATGTACTACAGGGATCTTATCTCTTTCCACAGCGTGCAGAGGTTTTTGACTGGGCAGGGCCAGGTCAACTGGCAGATCCTTAGTATTAACTAGCAAAGTGGCTTCTGATAAATGTGTATCCCAATGCTTGAATGTCTCAGCACCCATTGCTATCAGTGTAGTTTTTAACGGTCCCATTATATCGTTTAGTTTTCCTGGAGGCTGGTGCATGAAAGGGGATGTGATACACCTACTCAGTGCCATGCTCCTTGGCCCAGGTCTTTATGAGGTTGTTTCGGAAATGAGCCCCATTGTCTGATTTAGTTTGTTCAGGGATGCTGTGTCACCATAAAACTTGCTTTTCAAGGCCTAAGATAGTATTCTGGGCAGTGGCATGGTCACAGGGTATCTTCAAACCATCCAGTAGTGGCTTCCACCATTGTAAGCACATGGTGCTTGCCATGGTGGGTTCGTGGTAGTGTGATATAATCAATCTGCCAGGCTTCCCCATATTGATATTTCAGACATCATC